>NC_044033.1:533218571-533818571 GCF_901765095.1 Microcaecilia unicolor | reverse complement strand
GCGGCTCCATGCACCGTGGGGCACTGCGCCTTGCTTTTTTCAGAACGAGGGTCACATTCTGTTTCGTGGGTTTTCCAGGTAAACTCTGGACCTGCTTCTCTCGGGGCAGAACCTGCAGCCGAAATAACCCCACCAAAGTCCTTGTCCAGGGTTTGCTGGTTCTGCCCTCTCACCTGCCTCTGGACCATGGATAAAAGTTCCCACACTACTTTCAGTCACATTGAGGAGCAACTTTCAGCTCATGGTGTTACACAGGTGACTATTACTCCCCAGGTTAATAAATCTCTTGTTTTTTAGTTTTCTAATTGAGAAGTGCAACGCCGCCTACTCGGGACGTTAGAGTTTTCCCCTTCTTCAAGATAAGCAGATTCTGACCTGTACCCTGTGGCTAAGAAATCAAAGACCCACCTGGAGCTCAGAGGAAGAATATTCAAAACTTGGGTCACAATTAGTTAGAAAGAGAAAGCGATCTCATATTCTAAAGTCAGCAGGGGAGGTGCAGACAGTCCTGGGTTGGGTCTTGCAGTTCTCCTTCCACTAGGAAGAGCAGGACTAGAAGTCCCAGAATGCACTGAGGAGGGAAGCCAGCTGAGACCTGACACATCAGAATGTTAGTGCATGTCACCAGGATGTCATGTGTCCTTGTGATGTCACAGGAGCTGCTTTCCCTGCACTTTCAGTCTCTGGCGCCCTGCTCAATGGACTTCTCCTAGACCATGTGTGGGGTTAAAGGGCAAGCCCAGCATTAGGGCGGATGTGGGCCGAAAATTATGTGATGAATGTGTGGCTCTGCCTTCTTCTGTGGGTCACCGAAAGCTACGCGACAGGTAAGAACCAGCCCTTGTTAGAGCTCTCTGACCATCACACCAGCTGTGCTATAATTCCTGGATACAGGATAGGTAACAACCAGCACTTGTTAGTGTATCTGGGTTTAAAAAAGGTTTGGACAAGTTCCTGGAGGAAAACTCCACAGTCTGGCATGGAAATGTTACTATTTGGGTTCTGCCAGGTACTTGTGACCTGGATTGGCCACTGTTGGAAGCAGGATACTGTGGGCTAGATGGAACATTGGTCTGACCCATGTGGCTATTCTTATGCTCTTATGACAACCACCTTCCTTGCCTAATATCATTCATTCAAGTATTTATATAACACTTAGACACAAATGGTTTACAGTTTCACTTTACAGGTACTGAGTGTGTCCCTATTGGGCTCACAATCTAGATGCTACTGTTATATCTGTGGCAGAGAAGGGACTTGGTCATACTCAGCTGCAGAGTGAATTATTATTATTATTATTGAACCTGGCTCCCCAGGATCTCAACCCATCAGGCAACAGTGGGAATCAAACTCAGTTCCCCAGATCCACAACCCACTACACTAACCATTAGGCCACTCCTCCACTCCAAAGGTACCCAAACTTCCTAAAGAAATGTAGCCAATCATAATTCCAACCACAGAAAAAAAGCTCCCATGTCACTTCTGCCCTGGCTGTTACCCCACCCCTTTCCTTCTGCCTACACCTCCACCCATTCACTTAGCCCTGTATCATTCATAACTCCCATCTACTTGTTCAGATCCCACCACCAGTCATAATCTCCCCGTCCACGTCCTCATTCAGACCTTCCACTGCTCATAAATCCCTATCCAATAACACACAAAGAAGCCACTCCCATTAGTGAACTGCACCTCGTGTGACACAAAGCATGCACTCTTCAACTTGCCTGCAACGCATTTATAACCTTCTATCTATATAATGATTCAGACTTCTGTTACTTTTAAACTCCACTCCCACTCATTCACTCACTCAGAAACATCCCAGAAGCCACTCCCATTAGTGAACTGCACCTCGTGTGACACTTACAGCATGTACTCTTCAACTTGCAACGCATTCATAACCCTCCATCTATATAATGATTCAGTCTTGTTACTTTTAAACTCCACCCCTCCACTCACTCATTCACTCACTCAGAGACATCCCAGAAGCCACTCCCATTAGTGAACTGCACCTCGTGTGACACAGCATGTAGTCTTCAAAATTACCTGCAATGCATTCATAACACTCCATCTATATAATGATTCAGACTTCTGTTACTTTTAAACTCCACTCCCACTCATTCACTCACTCAGAAACATCCCAGAAGCCACTCCCATTAGTGAACTGCACCTCGTGTGACACTTACAGCATGTACTCTTCAACTTGCCTGCAACGCATTCATAACACTCCATCTATATAATGATTCAGTCTTGTTACTTTTAAACTCCACCCCTCCACTCACTCATTCACTCACTCAGAGACATCCCAGAAGCCACTCCCATTAGTGAACTGCACCTCGTGTGACACAGCATGTAGTCTTCAAAATTACCTGCAATGCATTCATAACACTCCATCTATATAATGATTCAGACTTCTGTTACTTTTAAACTCCACCCCTCCACTCACTCATTCACTCACTCAGAAACATCCCAGAACCCACTCCCATTAGTGAACCACGCCCATGCAATGCTTTGAGGATACACTCTTCAACTTCTTTTTTTTCTTGTTATATTTGCATCTTGGTCTTGATGTGATTTATATTTAAAATTTATATAAATTAAAAGTGAAAATATACTTTTAATGTGTAATAGTATTAGATAAGTCTCTGACCACAGACCCGCCAGTGTTTGCAGTGCAAGGGGAGAGTGTGACCAGCTTCTGTCTGCAGTGCGTGACCCACCAGTGTCCCACAGTGCAAGAGCGTGACTGCCTCTGTCTGCAGTGCAAGAGGAGAGTGTGACCCACCACTGCCTGCAATGTGAGTGTGACCCACCACTGTAGTTCAAAGGGAGAGTGTGACCTACCACTGTCTGCAGTGAATGAGTGTGACCCACCACTGTCTGTAGTGCAAGGGGAGAGTGTGACCTGCCACAGTCTGCAGTGTCTAAGTGTGTGTGAGCAGCCTCTGTCTGCAGTGCAAGGGGAGAGTGTGACCCACAGTATGTATAACGCAAGAGTGTCCTGCAACTGTCTGCAGAGCAAGAGCGTTATCAGCCTCTGTCTGCAGTGCAATGCAAGAGTGTGACTTGTCACTTTTTGCAGTTCAGAGGAAGTGTAACCAGCCTCTTTCTGCAGTGCAAGGGGGGAGTGTGATCACATGTCTCTGTTTTTGGAAGCACTCTGAATTCTGATTGAGCCTTGTTGCACTGCAGGATTTCGACGCCCTTGGTTTATTCTTTTCTTGTTTTGTTTTGGTTTTTTGAGGGGGGGGGGTTATTTATTTATTTGGAAACGCTGGAATTAGAATGAAGCAGAACCAGGACTAGCTCTGCCTTTTATCATTTCCTGGAACCATGAGGTCACCCTATCCACGGTTGGAGATTTGAGCTAAGTTGAGTTAGTAAAAATGAAACCTGTGTGCTGGGAGTCTCTCAAGGGAAGAATAAATTCAGAACTTTGGGCATTTAACGCAAAGATCCATTATTTTCAGACTGTGGAGTTCGTCCTGAATTTGACCAACAGCCCAGCAAGTTCCGTGTCAACAGTGGCAAGAACTCCTTCCCAGGAGAGTGGCCATGGATGGTCAGTCTTCAGATCCAGCACCATCACTTCTGTGGAGGATCCATCCTGAGCAAGTGGTGGATCCTCACAGCTGCTCACTGCTTTCATGACTCAGTGTGAGTAACTCATCTTCCCTGTGCTCAAATCCTTCCAGCCTCCTGCACTTTCACATTCCCTGGGATCTTCAATTCTCTGTACTTTACCTCAGTTTGCTCTGGTACTTTCAACTGTGCATTTTACTACAGTTTGCTCTGGCATTTTTACTTTTTCTAAATTTTAAATTTTCTGTTGTTACTTTTAGTCCTGAATTCTTTGTTTTGCTTGAATGTCTGCTAACTAACTAACTAACTATATATTTGTTGCATTTGTATCCCACATTTTCCCACCTATTTGCAGGCTCAATATGGCTTACATAGTACTGTGATGGCGAACGCCAATTCCGGTATGAGAAATACAGAGTGGTAATTGCGTTATAGTTCATGAGTAACAGAGTGTCTTAGGTAGTTAAGGAGGAAGAATTAAGTGTCCTGTTCTGGTACAAGTTTCGTTGTGTTGCAGGGTTCGGGTGTTTAGGTTGGATCGTTATGGTAAGCCTTTTTGAACAAATTGGTCTTTAATGATTTCTGAAATATTGTTAGGTCGTGCTTTGTTTTCATGACGTTTGGTAGTGCATTCCATATTTGTGTGCTTATGTAGGAGAAGCTGGATGCATATGTTGATTTATATTTTAGTCCTTTGCAGCTTGGGTAGTGGAGATTTCGGTATGTGCGTGATGACCTTTTTGTGTTTCTGGTTGGTAAGTCTATGAAGTCCGACATGTAGATCGGGGCAACACCATAGGCGCCCGGTATAAGAGGCTTGGGGAGGCTAAGCCTCCCCAGCCAGAAGTTCAGCAAGGGCGGGGCGGACTGCCCCGGGTGCAGTTCCCGCTGCCTTGAACATCTCCCCCCGACTGGTGCGTGTGATCTTTACCCTCCCCCCCGACTACCTCGATATTGCTCTCCCCCTCCGCTCCTGTCCTGTCACGTCGTCTTTGAACTTCGAGGATTCCTTCTGGTAGCAGCAGCAGCAGCATCGGCAATGATGTAAGCGCTGCTTTCAGCCTGCCCCGGAAGCAATCTCTGGACAGCGTCCCTCCTACGCGGGAAACTGTACAGAGAGTGCTTCCGGGGCAGGCTGAAAGCAGCGCTTACATCATTGCCGATGCTGCTGCTGCTACCGGAAGGAAGCCTCAAAGTCCAAAGACATGACAGGAGCGGAGGGGGAGAGCGATACCGAACTAGTCCGGGGGGGGGGGGGGAGCAATGCATCATGCCAGCCAGCTGCCAAACCAAAGGGAAAGGGGGTGGAGAGGATGTGAGGTGCCACATCTAAGGGGAAGAGGGAGGAAGGAAAGCAATGGCAGGGAATGGGAAAAGGGGGGGTGGAGAAAGGAGTGAGAGTGATGGAAGCAAGAAGGGGAGGGAAGAGAAAGGTGGGATGCATGAGGACGCTAGAGGAGAGAGAGAGAAAGTGGAAAAGTGCAGGGGAGAGCCAGGGACATGCAAAAGAGCAGGGGAGAGTCAGAGAGAGATGGGGAGCGAAAGAGGGGACATGGAAGAGAGCAGGGGAGAGCCAGAGAGAAGATGCTGGATGGAAGAGGGGTACAGAGAGAGAGAGAGATTAGTGGAAAGATGGGGAGAGAAAGAGGGGACATGGGCAGGAGAGAGAGAGAAGCTGCTGGAGAGAAACTGGGGGAGATCCTAGCTGTCAGATGGAGAAATGCTGAATGAAAGGAGGGAGAAAGAGGGAAAATGCTGGAGGGAGGGGGCAGAAAGAGGGAAGATACTGGGCGTAAGGGTAGGGAGGGAAAGAGGAAAGACACTGGGATAGAGAGGACATGCTGAAAGGGTCAAGAGAGAGAACTGTTTAGAAGGAAGGAGATATAGAGGGAGACAATGGATGGAAGGAGAGGGAGACAATAGACGGAAGGATTGGGAGAGGGTAATGGGTAGAAGGATGGAGAGAGAAAGAGGGATGACACTGGATGGAAGGGAAAGAGAAAGAGGGAAGGTGCTGGACATGGATGGAGGGAAGAGAGGAGAAATCTGGACATGGATGGAGAGTATATTGCTGCATTTAAGGGCTGGATTGGAATACTTTGAGGGCAGATGCTGAAACTGGAGAAAGGATAGGGTGGTAGACAGGACGCATAAGGACACAGGAGGATGGTGGACATGTTGAGAGAAAAAATATCAAATGGAAAGAAGACACTGGGACCAAAGTGAATAGAAAAACTAAATGCTCAGACAACAAAGGTAGAAAAAAGTATTTTATTCAGAATTTATTGGAATACGTCAGCTTTTGGAAATGTGCATCTGTGATATTTTGCATGTAAGTTTCAATTTTTCTGGTATTGCTGCATGCTGAGTCTGACTTCTTCAGGTAACTTTCCATTTCAGTATTTTGCCTTCATATTATTTTTATTTCTAGTTCCTTGTGTCATATCTGTTGTCATGTGTTTTTCATGTGTGATCAAGGTGCAGTATTCTGCTAGTGTGTAGTATTTACAGCCCATTTTGGGTTTGTTTTTTTTGTTTCACTAGGTTGTGTACTGGTATTTTAGAGCCCAGTGTAATTACAGTGCTGCTTTTCCACGCATAAGGTTGTAGCTTGTTCTGTCCTTGGAATTAGTGCTGTTATGGTTTGCTAAGGTTATGAGTGTTTTTGCACAAGTTTGTGTATAGTGTTTTGCAGTGGAGAGATTGTGTATTGGCCTTACTGAGGTGGCACCAAATCATCAGAAAGGGTTTTAGAGCCTAAATCACGACACACTACCTTGAAGGATCTATATATGGTCGTTAATAAAAGGAGCTCATTGTGAACACTAGCCACCCTAAAAGGGTGTTTTGTGGCTCTACATGAGAATTGTGATGTTATGATCCCTTGTTTCATATTGTTGACGGTCTGCATTTTCCATATGGGTGGTATATTGGTGTATTAGGGTCTGCCTAGTGTTATGGTAAAGTAAGATTCTGAGTGTGTTTTTGCACAAATTTGTGCATAGTGTTTTACAGTTGAGCGATTGTGGTTAGTATATGCTTTGAGCAACCACTTTATTCTTTGACATATGATACATATCTAATATCTAAATTTAATAAAAGGTATTAATTGTGACTATTTTATTTTTACTTATTTTTTTCTGTGTTAATTGTGGCTATAAGCTCTGCCCCTGGCTCCACCCCCTAACCCCCGCCTCCTTTAGCCTCCCCAAACAGTTGGGCCACCGACCGCCTATGGGCATCACCGTGAATAATTTTGTGAACCAGGGTGCAGATTTTGAGCGCAATTCGTTCGTTGATTGGGAGCCAATGCAGTTTTTCACGTAGGGGTTTGGCGTATCTTGTTTTTCCAAATATGAGTCTGGCTGTGGTGTTTTGGGCAGTTTGAAGTTTCTTAATAATTTGTTCTTTGCATCCGGCATAGATTGCATTGCAGTAGTCTAGGTGATTTAGCACCATTGATTTTACCAAGCTGCAGAATATTTCCCTTGGGAAGAAAGGTTTTACTCATTTGAGTTTCCACATTGAGAGGAATATTTTCTTTGTTGTAATTTTCGCTTGGCTTTCTAGCGTCATGTTTCGGTCGATGGTGACTCTGAGAATTTTCAGGCTGTCTGAGACATGAAGAGTGTAATCTGGGGTGTTAAACCAAACGATGTGATACCCGCAAGCGTGCCTTCTCCGGAGTAGCCCCCACACTCTGGAATGCATTGCCTGAAAGGCTTCACTTAACACAAGACTATCTCTACTTCAGGAAGCAGGTGAAAGCTTGGCTTTTCGACCAGGCCTTTAATGGAAGAAGTAACTAACTTGTTAGTCTCACTCACACACACAAAGATTGACTTGGGCTGCACATACTGGAGCAGGACATGTTTATCCACTCCTACCCTAGCTGTGATAATATTTAACCATCTGTCTGACCTCACGTGCAACTTTCTTCAAATCAATCACCTTACTTTCTAAATCTTCCTACTTTCTTACTCATCTATATGTTACAACTTTGCCTTACCCTTCACTACCAATTATAACGTTCTATTACATATTGTGTTGTCATTGCAAGTAGTACATGCCATACTTCGTATTGCTGTTCGAATATTTTTACTGCTGTAATTGTCTATTGCTCATGTTTGATCTATTCTTACTGTACACCGCCCTGAGTGAATTCCTTCAAAAAGGCGGTAAATAAATCCTAATAAATAAATACACAAATGCTACACAAAACAAAATATATTTTAAGGAAAAACCAGGTGCTCAAAACTCTTAGCCAATCTCAAACAAAGATAGAGCAATAAAATACTCATCACTTCACCTGGAAAAAAAACCCTTCAAAAGTAACCAAGTTCATCAGCTCACAAACAGTGAATGTCAAAATGAAAACATTTATTAAAATGTTTTTAAAAAAAAGAGAACCCCCCCTAACTTATCTGAAAAGATCAGTAGATGTCTCACTGTAGTCAAGTTCAATATTTAGAGCCTCTAATATAAAAATCAATATTATTCACATGACCCTTTTACTAAAGCGTAATAAGGCTCCTAAACATTTTCTCTCACATGCATTGCCATCCTGAAGAAGAAAAATGCACCATCCACGTGACGATGTGATTTTATATGGTTAGGGTCTGAGCAGTACTTGCAAGAATTTTTTCACTGGTTGAATAATTGTGGTAATAACACTAAATTTACCATGACTACCAGTTTGACTTCCAAACAGTTTTGGAATATTCTTTTGACTCTTCAGGGGTTTCACACATCACTATTGCAGAAGCCCACTGACAGGAATATCTTGTTACAATATTACTACTACTTAACATTTCTAGAGTGCTACTAGGGTTACGCAGCGCTGTACAGTTTAACAAAGAAGGACAGTCCCTGCTCCAAGGAGCTTACAATCTAAAGGACGAAATGTCAAGTTGGGACAGTCAAGATTTCCTGAATAGAGGTATAGTGGTTAGGTGCCGAAGGCGACATTGAAGAGGTGGGCTTTGAGCAAGGATTTGAAGATGGGCAGGGAGGGGGCTTGGCGTATGGGCTCAGGGAGTTTATTCCAGGCATGGGGTGAGGCGAGGCAGAAAGGGCAGAGCCTGGAGTTGGCAGTGGTGGAGAAGGGTACTGAGAGGAGGGATTTGTCTTGAGAGCGGAGGTTGCGGGTAGGAACATAAGGGGAGATGAGGGTAGAGAGGTAGGGAGGGGCTGCAGATCAAACAATATCGAAGTTTTCGTCCCTGCCATTTGTGAGACATCTGGGAAAAATATACTTTTCTTGTGGGGACATTTTGTTGTAAGTGTCCTCTATGAAGCAATGATTTTGGACCAGAGCTATTTTGTTTTAAATCATTTCTATAGTGCTACTAGACAAACAAAGTACTGTACACATTATATACAGGTACTGTCTCTGTCCCTAGGGGGCTCACAGTCTAAGGGAACACTCTCCCTAGACCTATCCAAGCAATCCATGACCACCTACCATTCAGAAAAGCACTAAAAACCCATCTATTCAAACAAGCCTACCCAAAAGACCCAGATTAATCTCATGAACCCATCTACCTTACATATACTGAAGAGAAAATGACATTGACCCAGAATCTATCTCCCACCCTACCCTCCTCTCTCTATCACCTGTCTCTACCTACCTCCCATCCATTTACTCCCATCCATCCTTCTATTATGTTATACTTAATTTCCTACTTTACATAACAAAATTCTATGTTACCTATTACTATGTAAGCCGCATTGAGCCTGCTTTTAGTGGGAAAGTGTGGGATACAAATATAATAAATAAATAAGTTTGTTTTGGTACCTGGGACAATGGAGGGTTAAGTGACTTGCCCAAGGTCACAAGGAGCTGCAGTGGGAATTGAACCCAGATTGCCAGAATCAAAGCCTCCTGCAATAACCATTAGGCTACTCCTGCACTCCTTAGGGTGGATAACAAACTATACAGGCATACCCTGTATGCTGGAAGAGCGTGGTTATTTAACTCATCCAGATGACACTATGGGATCTATGCAGTGGCGTAGCTATGTGGGCCCCTGTAGATTTAGCCCTGGACCCCCCTGCCGACGACCCTCTCGACCCCCTCTCCCGCCGCCAACCCCCCCCCCCCCCACCGCCGTCGCCACCTTTGCTGGCAGGGGACCCCAACCCCTGCCAGCCGAGGTCCTCTTCTCCGTACAACGTGCAGGACATCTTGACGACTGAGAAACAGAACGAAGCCTTGCGCCGGAAGAAGAGGACCTCGGCTGGCGGGGATTGCCCCATCCTCCTATGTACCTAAATCCTTCTTGGTGACACCAGTCTTTGAGCCAGCTATTGAATTTCTCAGTACTTTGCGATCTTTTCTCTCCCTTTCCAAAGGTAGGTAGTACTTCAGAGAAAGCAATTGTTTGTACCAAAGGTTTTAACCCCTCTCCCAGCTCCTGAAAAGCTCTCCGTGTGGCAAGTGGGGTATTACTGGACAAGTCATTTGTTCCTAGGTGGATAACAACATCAGTGTTTGACTCCTCTGATTATAGAGATTATTTGCTTGGTACTCCTGGTAGCTGAAGAGCCTGGAAGGCATTTCACTTTGGCCCCTTGAACTGTGTTTCAAAGTTAATGCCTCTGATAATGGAATCCCCTGGTAGCAACAGTTTCCTGGTATGAGTTTCAACATTAGTGATTTGAGGGTGTCTTTTCTCTTTGGGCATATTCATATCTTTTTGTTCTGCCTCATTTCTACTTCTGCCTTACATCAATGTCCGTTAGCGCATTCAACTTTAGTAACCTTATCGATTGGTGTGTAATTTGGATATTCTCTGACCTTGAATTGTTTTTCTGTTGCATTGTGACTTGTTTTGAATTGTATTCATTTTTTATGTGCTGTGTAATGAAGTTTAGTAAATATCATTTCCTTTGTGTTCACTGCATCACAGTTTTGCATTGAAAAGCCATCTTTCAAACCATTAACCAAACCACGTTGGACCTACTATTACATGGGAAAATGTAGGGTACAACTGCAGAAATAAATTAAATTAGATAATAAACATTTAAACATTAAATGACAACATTTTTTATTAAGATCCATTCTAAAGTGTGCAGTCGGCTCCCTGGAGGTAGCAGAAAGCCTAATTCTTCACCAAATCTTTTCTGTACAGTTTCAGATCTACACACTTGAGAGTGGAACTGGGTTCGACAATTCTGCACCGGGAAAAGGAGGTGAAAGAGGTGAAGAAGCTGTTTACTCACGGGAAATACAGTCAGAGGACCTTTGACAACGACATTGCTCTGCTGCTTGTTTCCTCCCCCATACACTTCGACAAATGGAGGTTGCCCATCTGCATGCCACCTCTGGGGGAGTTCAACATGCGAGACTGGAAAATATGCTATGTGGTTGGGTGGGGTTCAGCCATGACCGGTGAGTGCTAGTGATAATTCAGCTTCACCAGGGTAAAGGACAGAAGCTGATGTTTATATCTCATACCAAATAAGGATTATACAGAAAAAATTGCAATTCAGTTGAAGATTCTGTTGTTTCTTTCAAATCATTTGATTAATAAACATTTTTTTAACATCGGTTGCAACCTTAGCATATGCAAATTGAAGTAGATGCCTGCATTAATTAATAGCTTAACACATATTAAATTGATTATGAATGCACTAATTTATCTAAAGCATACTCACAAATTGAATGTGCACTAACGAAGGTTCATCCCTACCCAGTGGCATACTTTAGTTACCACACTTGGCAGAGCAATACCCCCCCCCCCCCCACGGGAGAAGCAGCCCCCTTCTCTGAGCAAGGGGGTGCACTGAGCCGTCTTGCGGCTGTCAGCTCTGCCAATCTCCTGCCCCCTCTGATGTCAACTTCCTGTTCCGGGGCAGGGAAACGGCAGAGCCGACAGTCGTACAACTACCCGTAGCACCCAGAAGCAGAGCCAGGTTGACGGCGTGGGGGGAGTGAAAGCGGACTTCCGCCGGTGCTAGAGCACATTTTCAATCCAACACATTGAAAAAATATAGGCGCCAGCGCCGGCAAAACTCCGTTTGGGGGAGCGGCCGCTCCCCTCGCGCCCCCCCCCCCCGGCTACGCCACTGGTAGCACCCCATTGCTGTCTGCACCTGGTGTGGACGACGGCCACTGCCCCACTCTTGGTACGCTAGAGTCCCTACCTACAGCTGTACTGAATAAGAATATTTTATATTCAGCCAAAAACTAATCATGAAAAATATGATTCGGCCGAATACAAATACTGAATACGAATAATGAGCTTTAACATAAATAATAAAAAAAGCAATGTAAAATCAGAGATCATGTGTTTATTTCAGAAGGATTTAGCACAGTAAAGCCCCGGATTATTCTTATTCAAATTTAAATCACTATTTGATTAAATACGAATAATGTATTAAGGGCTGAATTGAATTGAATCGAACACAAAGAATCGGTACAGCAATAACCAGCGGTTTGATATACTTTTATTATTTTAGTGATTGTTTTAGTTTCCATTTTTAAATTCTATTTTGTGAATTTTTAAATTGTACTACATGAATTGTATTTTAGAAATTCCATTATATTTTAACTCTGCTGTAGGCTGGTTTGAAAATTCATAGACACAGATCTGACCCTATGCACAGACGGCTGTGGTTTTTGCACATGGCTATGCTCTTTGGCCTAATCTGATTAATACAAATATTTATGCAAATTATGCCCCATAGTGAGTTTTTACATGTTACCCCTAATAATGAGCAGTGAACGACCAAACAAATTTCCTAAGAAAAGCACTTACTCATCTACATTTTGAATAGACAGTGCAGAAAGGCAATATTTGTTGTGATCCTAGGTGGTGAGCTCTAGGACCACAGACGGATTCCCAACCATGACAGATAGGTCACTTCCGGGTTTGAAGGAGAAGAGGCAAGACAAGAGCTTGGCACAGCAGGAAGCTAGGAGTCAAGACGGAAGGTTGGCAAGGCAAGGGATCAGGAGACAAACTGGACTTGACAAAGCAGGAACCAGTTGCAAAGGCACTCAAAGTGGGGCTGGGCAGTGGAGGAGTGGCCTAGTGGTTAGGGTGGTGGACTTTGGTCCTGGGGAACTGAGGAACTGAGTTCGATTCCCACTTCAGGCACAGGCAGCTCCTTGTGACTCCAGGCAAGTCACTTAACCCTCCATTGCCCCATGTAAGCCGCATTGAGCCTGCCATGAGTAGGAAATCGTGGGGTACAAATGTAACAATAAATAAATAAATAAAAAGCACCCAGGCCCATGACATCACTCCGCTGTGCCTCTCTTTCATCCCGCCACTAGCCCTATAGCATTAGGGTTGTGGAGTGCGTGACAGTGGGCGCGAAAGGACGTCGTCCCACGAGGGTAAGTGTGGCAGGGGTCAGAGCCAGGATCATGGCAGCCCCATGACAGTACCTCCGCCGCAATGCCCCTCTCCCCCCACGCATGGGCCTGCGTTTGGATTTGTGAGGAAACAGGCGGTGAAACCAGCAGATGAGGAATGGAGCATGGACTTGAGCCTCGGTGTCAAAGCCCTTCCAAGCAATGAAATATCTCAATCTGCCTCGTACCCTTCAGGAGTCCAGAATACCCTGCACTTCGTACTCTTTGTTGGGGTCCACATCAACCGGTAGCGGTGTAGGGAAAGCCTTAGTTGTTTTCCTCAATAACAGAGGTTTCGGTAAGGACACATGAAAGCTGTTGTGGATCCGCAAGTTAGCTGGTAGGTTTAGTTGGTACATGACGGGTCCCTGGGTATGGCCCAATGAACTGAAGGGCAAACTGGGCTGAAGGCATTTTAAGGCATAGAATCCATGTGGAAAGCCATACCAGGTCCCCTATCTGGAAGTGGGGTGTGTGGCATCTCTTTTTGTTGGCCTGTTGCTTGAATCTCTCTTGAGCAGGGACTATCCTTCCCCATGTTAAACTTGTACAGCGCTGCGTAACCCTGGCAGCACTATAGAAATGCTAAGTAGTAGTAGTCGTCTGAAGTAGGAGCTCCCAGGTGGTCTTCCAGATCTGAGAAAGTGAGATGATAGACTTTGCAACCGCAGGGACTTCTGGGGCCAGGGGTACAGGCATAGGTACTCGGGAGTGTTGACCAAAGACAATCCAAAAAGGGAGGCCCCAGTGGACAAACACATGATTATTAGGACAGAACTCTGCCCATGGTAGCAGTTGAGACCAGTTGTCCTGTAAGACAGAGACATAGAGGCATATTTTCAAAGCACTTAGCCTTCCAAAGTTCCATAGAAACCTATGGAACTTAGCCTCCCAAAGTGCTTTGAAAATATGCCTAATAGGCTCACAAGAAGTCCTTCAGATTCTGATTCATTCTTTCAGTTTGACCGCTAGTCTATGGATGGTATCCTGAGGAGAATTCCAGTTTTACCAGCAGGGAGTGATTGAGGCTTCACCAGAACTTTGAGGTGAACTATACACCCCATTCAGAGATGATGGACACAGGTAAGATGGGCAATCATAAGACATCCTTGAGAAAGTGCTGGACCAATGTGGATGCAGTTGGTAATCCAGCAAGGGGCACATTTCGAGAAGTGGTCCAATAACAACCCATATGGTAGTGTAACCTTTAAAGTGGTGGAGATCCATAATGAAATCCATCGCAATGTGCGTCCAGGGTTTCTTAGGTACTGGAAGTGGTTGCAAAAGGCCTCAAGGATCGGCATGGGAGAGTTTCTGGTGGGCACACACAGGACAGGCCAAAACGAATTTCCTTACATCTTTCTTGAGAGTGGGCCACCAATATGAGCAGGAGATAAGCTCTGTGGTACATTGGATTCCAGAATGACCAACAATTCTAGAATTGTGCCCCCACTCGAGGACATCCTCCCAAAGTAGTCTAAGGATGATAGTCTTGCTCGGCAGCACCAATGAGACAGTAGCAGTCAAGATGCGGGCTGGGTCAATGACGTGCTGGAGGTTGGATGTCTCTTCATCCATTTCTAAGGATTGTGACAGGGCATCTGCCTTATTATTCTTCTCTGCTGGTCAAAAGCATAGTTAGAAATCAAAACATGAGAAAAACATGAACCATTGGGCTTGTTGTGGGTTAAGCTGCCTCTTGTAGATATAGCAAATTCTTATGGTTGGTCAGTACAATGACAGGGGATTTGCCCCCTCAAGTAAGTGGTGCCACTCCTCCAGCGCCAATTTTATGGCCAAATGTTCCTGGTCTTCTATAGTATATTTTCTCACAGCTGGGGAAAACTTCCATGAGAAGAAAGCACAGTGAAGCAGTTTCCTGCAGGTATGGGTCTGGGATAGTATGACCCTTCTCCAATGGCTGAGGCATCTACTTCAACAGAACCACTTTCCAGGATCAGTTATCAAAAGACCGGAGCAGTCATAAAGGCCTGCTTCAGATGCTCTAACACAACTACGGCTTCTGGTGACTAGTCACAGGGATTCACCTCCTTCTGAGTGAGAGCAGTCAGAGGTGCTGCAATAGCAGAGTAATTCAGGATGAACTGCCGGTAATAGTTGGCGAAGCCCAGAAATCTCTGGACAGTTCTGCGATCTAAAGGTCGAAGCCAGTCAAGAATAGCAGACAGCTTGGCTGGGTCCATTCGTAGCCCCTGATCAGAGATAATATACCCCAAAAAGGGTAATTCGGAGCGTTCAAAGACACATTTTTCCAAGTTGACGAATAGTCAGTTCAGGCGCAGACGGTGGGGCACCATCATGACATGCTGCCTATGTTGTTGCAACGAACGGGAGAAGATCAGGATGTCACTGAGATGGACAACAATGCATTTGTATAACAGATCTCGGAATATAAGAACATAAGAATAGCCATACTGGGTCAGACCAATGGTCCATCTAGCCTAGTATCCTGTTTTCCAAACAGTGACCAAGCCAGGTCACAAGTACCTGGCAGAAACCCTGGGGCAAGCAGTTGCTTCCCCATATCTGTCTCAATAGCAGACTATGGACTATTCCTCCAGGAATTTGTCTAAACCTTTTTTTAAACCCATATATGCTAACCGCAGCTACTACATGCTCCAGAAAGAGTTCCAGAGCTTAACTATTCGTTGATTGAAAATATATTTCCTCCTATTTGTTTTAAAAATATTTCCATGTAAGTTCCTTGAGTGTCCCCTAGTCTTTGTACTTTTGGAATGAGTAAAGAATTGATTTACTTCTACTTGTTCTACACCACTCAGGATTTTGTAGACCTCAATCATATCTCCCCTCCTCTGTCTCTTTTCCAAGCTGAAGAGCCCTAACCTCTTTAGCCTTTCCTCATATGAGAGGAGTTCCATCCCCTTTATTATTTTGGTGGCTACTACTACTACTATTTAGCATTTTTATAGTGCTACAAAGCTCTTCTCTGAACCTTTTCTAATTCCATTATATCTTTTTTGAGATATGGCAACCAGAACTGAATGCATTACTCAAGATGTGGTTGCACCATGGAGTGATACAAAGGCATTATAGTATTTTCAGTCTTATCCACCATCCCTAATAATTCCTTACATCCTGTTTGCTTTTTTGGCCACTGCCAAACACTGAGCAGATTTCAGCGTATTATCTACAACGACACCCAGATCTTTTTCTTGAGTGCTGACCACCAAGGTGTACCCTTTCCCTCAGGTAACTATGATTTCTATTATTCTTTCCAATGTGCATCACCTTGCATTTGTCCACATTAAACTTCATCTGCTATTTGGATGCCCAGTTTCCCATTTCCTAAGGTCTTCCTGAAATATTTCACAATCTGCTCGTGTTTTATCAGCCTTGAATAGTTTTGTATCATCTGCAAATGTAATCACCTCACTTGTATTTCCTATTTCCATATCATTTATAAATATGTTAAATAGCACCAGTCTCAATACAGATCCAAAGAGTCCCACAAGGATCACCTCTCTCTCCAACTATATTCAACCTAATGATGATCCCTTTAGCCAAACTCCTATCAAACCATAACCTCAACCCGTATATATACGCCGATGATGTGACAATATACATCCCATTCAAACAAGACATCAAAGAAATCTCCAGCGAAATCAATCAAAGTCTACACATCATGAACACATGGGCAGATGCATTCCGCCTGAAACTAAACGCAGAAAAAACCCAATGCCTGATACTCACCTCCCAATACAACACAACTGAATTCAACGTGATAAACACACCAAACCTAAAACTTCCAATCTCAGAAACGCTAAAAATCCTTGGAGTGACTATCGACCGCCACCTAACACTCGAAACTCACGCAAACAACATAACCAAGAAGATGTTCTTCAGCATGTGGAAATTGAAAAGGATTAGACCATTCTTCCCAAGATTCGTCTTCCGCAGCCTAGTGCAATCCCTCGTCCTTAGCCACTTGGATTACTGCAACTCATTATACGCAGGCTGCAAAGAGCAAATACTGAGGAAACTTCAAACAGCCCAGAACACAGCAGCCAGGCTCATCTTCGGAAAACCTAAATATGAAAGGGCAAAACCACTACGAGAGAAACTACTCAAGGACCGCGTTACTTTTAAAACTTGCACACTAGTCCATAAGATCATTTACGGTGAAGCCCCAGCGTACATGTCTGATTTAATAGACCTACCACCTAGAAACGCCAAAAGATCATCCCGAACTCACCTCAAACTTCACTACCCAAACTGCAAGGGCTTGAAGTACAAGACGATACACGCGTCAACCTTTTCCTACAAGAGCACGAAGTCTTGGAATACATTACCGCGCAACCTAAGAATGATTAACGAACAAGCCTCCTTCCGTAAACTACTGAAGACACACCTGTTTGAACAAACTTACGGAAAGAGCCAAAACACATAGAGACCACACTCACTGTTCACAATGCAATACACATCCACATCCACATCTGATCCATCATCCCTTTATCCAGTCAATCACACATTTATCCACGGAACTATGTACACTATATGTCTAGGTGTCTAATAATGCCCTTTTTTCCCATTGTCTCCTTCTAATGTTTCTATGTTGATGTCCCATTGTTATACTCCCAATGATATTCGAATGTCTCGCACAACTCTTTTCAATGTAATCCATAACCTAGTCGTAACAAATGTATTTCTATTATTCAAGTCTTATTGTAAGCCACACTGAGCCCGCAAATAGGTGGGAAAATGTGGGATACAAATGCAATAAATAAATAAATAAATCCCTGTGGCATTCCAACCTCCTCCATTGAGAGAAATGACAATTTAACCCTACCCTCTGTTTCCTGTCCAATAACCAATTCCTAATCCACACCAGAGCCTTACTACTACTACTTATCATTTCTATAGCGCTATCAGACACACACAGTGCTGTGCACTTGAACATGAACAAACAGTCCCTGCTTGACAGAGCTTACAATCTAATTAGGACAGACAAACAGGACAAATAAGAGATAAGGGAATTACTAAGGTGGGAATGATAAATTAAGGGTACTGAACAAGTGAGTAATGGTTAGGAGTTAAAAGCAGCATCAAAAAGGTGGGCTTTTAGCCTACATTTGAAGACGGCCAGAGATGGAGCTTGACGTACCGGCTCAGGAAGTCTATTCCAGGTATATGGTGCAGCAAGATAAAAGGAACGGAGTCTGGAGTTAGCGGTGGAGGAGAAGGGTGCAGATAAGAGAGATTTACCCAGTGAATGGAGTTCCCAGGAAGGAATGTAGGGAGAGATGAGAGTGGAGAGGTACTGAGGAGCTGCAGAGTGAATGCACTTATAGGTCAATAAGAGGAGTTTGAAGTGTATGCGGAAACGGATAGGAAGCCAGTGAAGTGACTTGAGGAGAGGGCTAATATGAGCATAGCGACACTGGCGGAATATTAGTTGTGCAGCAGAATTTTGAACAGATTGAAGAGGAGAGAGATGGCTAAGTGGGAGACCTGTGAGAAGCAAGTTGCCATAGTCTAAGCAAGAGATGAAAAGAGTGTGGATAAGGGTTCTGGTAGTGTGCTCAGAAGGATAGGGCACATTTTGGTGATATTATAGAGAAAGAAATGACAGGATTTAGCAGTCTGCTGAATATGTGCAGAAAAGGAGAGAGAGGAGTCAAAGATGACCCCAAAGTTACGAGCTGATGAGACAGGAAGGATGAGAGTGTTATCCACAGAAATAGAGAATGGGGGAAGAGGAGAGGTTGGTTTAGGGGGAAAGATAAGAAGCTCAGTCTTGGTCATGTTTAGTTTCAGATGACGGTGAGACATCCAGACAGCAATGTCAGACAGGCAGGCGGATATAACATAGTAACATAGTAGATGACGACAGAAAAAGACCTACACGGTCCATCCAGTCTGGATTCCTGCTGAGATTTCTGGTGTGGAGAGGTAGATCTGGGAGTCATCAGCGTAAAGATGACACTGAAAACCCTGGGATGAGATCAGAGTACCAAGGGAAGAAGTATAGATGGAGAAAAGAAGAGGTCCCAGGACAGATCCCTGAGGTACACCAACTGACAGTGGGATAGAAGTGGAGGAGGATCCACCAGAAAGTATACACTAAAAGTACTATGGGAGAGATAAGAAGAAAACCAGGAAAGAACAGAGCCCTGAAATCCAAGTGAGGACAGTGTATCAAGGAGTAGGCTGTGATCAACAGTGTCAAAAGCAGCAGATAGATCAAGAAGGATGAGAATAGAATAGAGACCTTTGGATCTGGCCAGGAACAGATCAGTGGAGACTTTAGCAAGCGCTGTTTCAGTTGAATGAAGACAGCGAAAGCCAGATTGAAGTGGATCAAGAATAGCTTGAGATGAAAGAAAGTCAGGACAGCAGTGAACAGCATGTTCAAGTATCTTGGATAGGAAAGGGAGGAGAGAGATGGGGCGATAGTTGGAAGGACAGGTAGGGTCCAATGAAGGTTTCTTAAGGAGTGGTGTGACTACGGCATGTTTGAAGGCATCAGGAACAGTCGCAGTGGAAAGTGAAAGATTGAGGAGATGACAGATAAAAGGGATGACAGTAAGAGAGATAGTGTTAAGTAGATGTGTGGGAATAGGATCAGAGGAACAGGTAGTTAGTTTCGAGGAGGAAATAAGATGTGTAGTTTCCTCTTCAGTGATTTCAGAAATGGAAGAAAGGAGGCAGGGGTTGGAGGGTTGAGAGAATTGTCTAAGGGAAGGAGAGGTGGAGGTGACTTGGTTGAGAATTCAAGGTTAATCTTCTGAACCTTATCATGAAAGTACTCAGCCAGAGTCTGGGGAGAAAGTGAAGGGGGAGTTGGAGTTGAAGGCACTTTGAGGAGAGAGGTCAGTGCGGCAAAGAGACGTTGAGGGTTTGAGCCAAGAGAATTTGTCAACTGGATGTAATAGTCCTGTTTGGCAAGTAAAAGAGCAAACTCTTTAATTTTCTCAGGAGTCTCTCATGAGGAACTTTTTTTAAAAAGCTTTTGGAAAATCTAGATACACTACTTCAACCAGCTCACCTTTATCCACATGTTTATTCATGCCTTCAAAGAAATGAAGCAGATTGGTGAGGCAAGACTTTCTTTAGCTGAAGCTATGATGACTGTTCCATTAAACCATGTTCGTCTACATGTTCCGTAATTTTATTCGGATCGAGTCTGTTCTGCCAACAAGGCCCTTGTTTCACCAACAAACTTGTGCCACTTTATCAAGGTTTGAATGAGCACCAGCATTTCCCCTCCCCTCCCCTCCCCAAACAGACACCCCCACAGGCTGCCCCTGAACAAACAGATGAGCTGAACTGTGCATCGGAGTGAATTCCTTCAAATAAGTGGTACATAAATCCTAACAAATTAATAGTTAAACTGGATCGTGAAAGTGTATGTGTCAATCCCGAAAGAACCGCTCAGCACCTCTGTTTTAGGAGCCTACAGTTTGGCAAAATTTCAGTTGCAATTGGCTGTCTCAGTTGCATAACCTAGGAATGTAAACCAGAGGCACCTAATTTCAGGCCTGCTTATCATGGGTCTAAATTTAGGAGCTTAATTTAGGAGTGTAAGTGCTGGATGTCAGCAGTGAGCACCTGCTTGTCTTTTTCCCTGCCCAGGCCCTGCCTCATCTCCATTAAGAAGATTATATTTAGAAGCTCAGCCTTGAGTCAGTTTTCAAAGCATATGGGGTTAGAAATGTTCTGGAGTCTTACATCAAAGAAGAAAAGTCACAGTGGGTAGCAATGATGGAAAGGAAGCTGTATCAGCATACAACGTCAAAGCTGGTGGATCGGGAGAGGCAAAAGCTCAGGGCCTGAGCTAAAATGAAGACAACTTTCCCAGGGGTGGAGGAGTGGCCTAGTGGTTAGAGTGGTGGACTTTAGTCCTGGGGAACTGAGGAACTGAGTTTGATTCCCACTTCAGGCACAGGCAGCTCCTTGTGACTCTGGGCAAGTCACTTAACCCTCCATTGCCCCATGTAAGCCACATTGAGCCTGCCATGAGTGGAAAGTGTGGGGTACAAATGTAACAAAAAAAAAAAAAAAAGAGAGAGAGAGACTTCGACAGGGTGGTATCTGCAGAATAGAAAGCATCTTTATTGGTCACCCCCATAAATAAAGCCCCTCAGTTCTTAAGCACCATTTGTGAGCTGTGTGTCTAAGCATTCTTCAGTAATTACATACTAAATTGCAATGGGATGTTCACATGGGAGGAGCATGAGCGTGTCATAAGCTGGCAGCTTACAGATTCATGTAAATGCTACATGTATGTCTGCCATAGACCTGGCATAACAGTGCAGAGCTAGGTTTAGCTTTATAAAGGACTCTTACCCACACAAGAGTCCCCGTAGAAGAGGCTCACAGCCCGTGGAAATTTGGCACCTACATTTTGATGACATCTTATACAATCGTCTCCCTTGTGTGTACCAAAATCAATATAAAAGTAAAAAGAAAGTTCAATGAATGGAAGTACCACTTCGTTCTCAAAAAGCCATTCTCACTAGTTCAGTGTCCTTGACACACAATCCTTCTCCTCCACTTAGTTACTTGTGGGTCCAGGGCTGGACACTTGAATCTCTGTTGTCTCAGCCTCTGCAACAAAATTCCAAACCCACGACTCCAAAAACCTAGTACCTCAAACAGGCGTCAACAGTGTCTACTGTGCTGCACATTAATGCAAAGTCCAAACACCATCAAGTTTCAGAATATATGTCCGAGGTGGAAAAAAGTTTGGGAATATTTCCTCTCATTCCTAAGAGAGCAAATATTAGAACATGTCATGAAAAATATCAATCATAGTAACATAGTGACGGCAGATAAAGACCTGAATGGTTCATCCAGTCTGCCCAACAATTGCACTAAGACATAAGCATCGCCATGCTGGGACAGACCAAGGGTCCATCGAGCCCAGCACCCTGTCACTGACAGTGGCCAAAAGAACAAGCAATTTGTCCCACCCATCCTAGAAATACTGTATTATTCCCTCATCCATTCAATAACATTCTATGGCTTTTTCCTCCAGGAAGCCATCCAACCCTTTTTTGAAGTCCACTAAGTTAACCGCCTTAACCACCTTTTCCGGCAGCGAATTCCAGAGTTTAACTACGCGTTGAGTGAAGAAAAATTTCCTCTGATTCATTTTAAATTTACCACACTGCAGCTTCATCACATGCCCCCTTGTCCTAGTATTTTTGGAAAGCGTAAACAGATGCTCCACATTGACCCGTTCCATTCCACGCATTATCTTATAGACCTCTATCATATCTCCCCTCGGCCGCCTTTTCTCCAAGCTGAGAGCCCCAGCCTCTTCAGCCTATCCTGATAGGGAAGCCATCCCATCCCCTCTATCATCTTTGTCGCCCTTCTCTGCACCTTTTCCAATTCCACTATTTCTTTTTTGAGGTGCGGCGACCAGAATTGAACACAATACTTGAGGTGCGGTCGCACCATGGAGCTATACAACGGCAGAATAATATCCTTATTTTTGTTTTCAATCCCATTCCTACTGATACACAACATTCTATTTGCTTTCCTAGCCGCAGCATCACATTGAGCAGAAGCTTTCAATGTATCATCAATGACGACACCTAGATCCCTTTCTCAATTCTAGATTAAATCAACAATGAACATGATATTATATATCTTAGGTACATAAGTACATAAGTACATAAGTAGTGCCATACTGGGAAAGACCAAAGGTCCATCTAGCCCAGCATCCTGTCACCGACAGTGGCCAATCCAGGTCAAGGGCACCTGGCACGCTCCCCAAACGTAAAAACATTCCAGACAAGTTATACCTAAAAATGCGGAATTTTTCCAAGTCCATTTAATAGCGGTCTATGGACTTGTCCTTTAGGATTCTATCTAACCCCTTTTTAAACTCCGTCAAGCTAACCGCCCGTACCACGTTCTCCGGCAACGAATTCCAGAGTCTAATTACACGTTGGGTGAAGAAAAATTTTCTCCGATTCGTTTTAAATTTACCACACTGTAGCTTCAACTCATGCCCTCTAGTCCTAGTATTTTGGATAGCGTGAACAGTCGCTTCACATCCACCCGATCCATTCCACTCATTATTTTATACACTTCTATCATATCTCCCCTCAGCCGTCTCTTCTCCAAGCTGAAAAGCCCTAGCCTTCTCAGCCTCTCTTCATAGGAAAGTCGTCCCATCCCCACTATCATTTTCGTCGCCCTTCGCTGTACCTTTTCCAATTCTACTATATCTTTTTTGAGATACGGAGACCAGTACTGAACACAATACTCCAGGTGCGGTCGCACCATGGAGCGATACAACGGCATTATAACATCCGCACACCTGGACTCCATACCCTTCCTAATAACACCCAACATTCTATTCGCTTTCCTAGCCGCAGCAGCACACTGAGCAGAAGGTTTCAGCGTATCATCGACGACGACACCCAGATCCCTTTCTTGATCCGTAACTCCTAACGTGGAACCTTGCAAGACGTAGCTATAATTCGGGTTCCTCTTACCCACATGCATCACTTTGCACTTGTCAACATTGAACTTCATCTGCCACTTGCACGCCCATTCTCCCAGTCTCGCAAGGTCCTCCTGTAATCGTTCACATTCCTCCTGCGACTTGACGACCCTGAATAATTTTGTGTCATCGGCGAATTTAATTACCTCACTAGTTATTCCCATCTCTAGGTCATTTATAAATACATTAAAAAGCAACGGACCCAGCACAGACCCCTGCGGGACCCCACTAACTACCTTCCTCCACTGAGAATACTGGCCACGCAATCCTACTCTCTGCTTCCTATCTTTCAACCAGTTCTTAATCCATAATAATACCCTACCTCCGATTCCATGACTCTGCAATTTCTTCAGGAGTCTTTCGTGCGGCACTTTGTCAAACGCCTTCTGAAAATCCAGATATACAATATCAACCGGCTCCCCATTGTCCACATGTTTGCTTACCCCCTCAAAAAAATGCATTAGATTGGTGAGGCAAGACTTCCCTTCACTAAATCCGTGCTGACTTTGTCTCATCAGTCCATGTTTTTGTATATGCTCTGCAATTTTATTCTTAATAATAGCCTCCACCATCTTGCCCGGCACCGACGTCAGACTCACCGGTCTATAATTTCCCGGATCTCCTCTGGAACCCTTCTTAAAAATCGGAGTAACATTGGCTACCCTCCAGTCTTCCGGTACTACACTCGATTTTAGGGACAGATTGCATATTTCTAACAGTAGCTCCGCAAGTTCATTTTTTAGTTCTATTAATACTCTGGGATGAATACCATCAGGTCCCGGTGATTTACAACTCTTCAGCTTGCTGAACTGACCCATTACATCCTCCAAGGTTACAGAGAATTTGTTTAGTTTCTCCGACTCCCCCGCTTCAAATATTCTTTCCAGCACCGGTGTCCCCCCCAAATCCTCCTCGGTGAAGACCGAAGCAAAGAATTCATTTAATTTCTCCACTACGGCTTTGTCCTCCTTGATCGCCCCTTTAACACCATTTTCGTCCAGCGGCCCAACCGACTCTTTGGCCGGTTTCCTGCTTTTAATGTATCTAAAAAAATTTTTACTATGTATTTTTGCTTCCAACGCTAATTTCTTCTCAAAGTCCTTTTTTGCCCTCCTTATCTCCGCTTTGCATTTGGCTTGGCATTCCTTATGATCTATCCTGTTACTTTCAGTTGGTTCTCTTCTCCACTTTCTGAAGGTAGATAGCTGAAGTCCAGATTCTCCAGGATAGCATTTTCAGAGATGCTCCCCGTTCCACGCGCAGGACCCAAAAGGAAGGCAGAGCTCTGGAGTCTCAATGTGTGGTTGAGACAATGGTGCTGTGCTGAAGGATTTAGATTTGTTAGGAACTGGACAACATTGTGGGAAATGGGGAGACTGTTCCGACAGGATGGGCTCCACCTTAACCAGGATAGAACCAGGCTCCTGGTGCTAACTTTTAAAAAGGAGATAGAGCAGCTTTTAAACTAGAATGGGGGGGGGGGGGGAGTCAACAGTTGCCCAGGAGTGCATGGTTTGGTGTGCAGTATCCTTGAAAGATACTATTGAAACAGGACATTTAGGGAATCGCAGTAGAGCAGTTTCAACAATGCGGAAAGTAAGCCAGGTGTGCTTAATGAGAGAGCAGGATAAAGGATGCACATTATCCCCATCAACTTCTAAGCAGCTTGTAGATCAAAGGAAAAATCCCAATTTGAAGTGCCTGTATACAAATGTTGGAAGCCCAAAAAATAAGATGAGAGAGTGTATAGCACTAAATGATGAGGTAGATACAGTAGGTATCTCAGAGACGTGGTGGAAAGAGGACAATCAATGGGGACACTGTGTTAGCAGGGTACAAATTGTATCGCAATGATAGAGATGATCAAATTGGAGGGGGGGGGGGTTGCGCTATATGTTAAAGAGGGAATTGAATCAAATAAAATAAACATTCCATATGAAACAGATAGCAGCGTGAAATGATTATAGATAGAAATTGCATGTGTGAAGGGAAGGAGTATTCTAGTAGGGCTGTACTACTGTTTGCCAGGACAGAATGAACACATAGATGAAGAAATGTTTACAAAGATTAGGAAAGCTGGCAAAGTGGAGGAGTGGCCTAGTGGTTAGGGTGGTGGACTTTGGTCCTGGGGAACTGAGGAACTGAGTTCAATTCCCACTTCAGGCACAGCCAGCTCCTTGTGACTCTGGGCAAGTCACTTAACCATCCATTGCCCCATGTAAGCCGCATTGAGCCTGCCATGAGTGGGAAAGCGCAGGGTACAAATGTAACAAAAATAAAATAGATACTATTGGAGATTATACATGGAAAGTTGCTATTCCACTAGCAACATTCCATGTAGAAGGCTGTGCAGGCTTCTGTTTCTGTGAGTCTGACGTCCTACATGACTCACAGAAGCAGAAGCCTGCACGGCCACATTGGTGATCTGCAAGGGCCGACTTCTACATGGAATCATGGACTGGTGGAATAGCAACATTCCATGTAGAATCTCAAATAGTAGCAACAGTGGAGGAGTGGCCTAGTGATTAGGGAGGTGGACTTTGGTCCTGAGTTCGATTCCCACTGACACTTCTCTTGGAATTGGAGGTAAAGTTCTCTTCAGCTCCAGAGTCTAGCTTACAGGCTTTAGATTGGCAAGGAAGATAATATAGAAAGTGACACGAGCAGAGCCATTGAACTTGGAAGCATCAAGCAAGCCTGAGAGGGAACCCTTTGAGTGGCTGGCTGGATCTGTGCCTGAGGGGGGATTGGAGTGGAGGAGTGGCCTAGTGGTTAGGATGGTGGACTTTGGTCCTGAGGAACTGAGTTTGATTCCCACTTCAGGCAGCTCCTTGTGACTCTGGGCAAGTCACTTAACCCTCCATTGCCCCATGTAAGCTGCATTGAGCCTGCCATGAGTGGGAAAGCGTGGGGTACAAATGTAACAAAAATAAAAAATTGGGCAATAATAATAAGTGATTTCAATTACCCTGATATTGACTGGATAAATGTTACATCAGGGAGTGCCAAGGAGGTAAAATTTCTAGATGTAATAAACTGACGAGAGGGGGAGCCATTTTGGATCTGGTCCTTGGTGGTGTGGAAGGCATAGTGCAAGAGGTGGTGGTGCTGTGTCCCTTGGGAAACAGTGATCATAATATCATCAAGTTTCAGCTACTATCTGGGATGAACCTGCAAAGGAAATGTACTATAGTGACTATAATAAAATGAGGAAAATGGTTAAAAAGAAACTAAATGGATCAGCTTCTAAGGTTAGGACACTAAAGGTATGGACGTTATTAAAAAATACCACCTTGGAAGACCAGTCCAGATGCATCCCACATATTTGCAAATGAAAGAAGAGTTACCAAAATGATAAAGAGGATGGAACTCCTCTCATATGAGAAAAGGCTAGAGAGGTTAGGGCTCTTCAGCTTGGAAAAGAGACTGATGAGGGGGGATATGGTTGAGGTCTACTAAATCCTGAGTGGTGTAGAAGTGAATCAATTTTTTACTCTTTCAAAAAGTACAAAAACCAGGGGACACTGAATGAAATTACATGAAAATACTTTAAAAACAAATAGGAGGAAATATTTTTTCTCTCAAAGAATAGTTAAAGCTCTGGAACGTTGCCAAAGGATGTGGTAACAGCAGTTAGCATATCTGGGTTTACAAAAGGTTTGGACAAGTTCCTGGAGGATAAAGCCCTTGATAAAGCTGCTCGGTGAAACGGGACCCCATTGGGACCTTTAAGACAAGTGCCACATTGTTTATGAAAATATTTCGATACACAAGTTGATATTAAGTTTTTTATTGAACACTGATTCAAAAGGATAAAGACAAAAAGATTTGAAAGAGATAAAAAAATACCTTTTGGAGGTTTTTCTGGCCACTGATGTTGATGTCTGTTGAGTACTCAATGGAAGGAAACTGATGGTTGCAAGTTGTGTGGGGTAAGGAAAGGAAAACAGACACAGATGGGATATGAGTGGGTGTGGACAGATAGTGAAGGGATCAGAAAGAGTGTGGGAGAGAGTGAGGGGATCAGAGAGGGGGGTAGGATAGTGGGGAAGATGATCTAATGGGATCAGAGGTGTGAGAGTGTGTAAGAGGGTAGGGGAGAATGAGAAAATGTGAGAGGGTAGAGATAAGGGAATGGCAGGGAATGTGGGAACTTGGTGGGACAAAATGAAGAGATCTTTATGGTGGGAATAGAACAAGAGTTTTAGCTATGCATCCCACTCTTCTCGGTGTTCCCTATGAGTAGATGTCATGGTCGCTATTTCTAAAATGAAGCTGTTACAGGCAGGAGTGAGGGGGGTTTGATCTTGCCCCACTGGACCACCAGGGAGTAAGGTAGGCCCAGGAGGGCCTCCTCTAACTTGGCAGGGAAGGCAGCAGGTCCTTGTGGGGGAGGGGGTTGAGAAGGGAGCTGGTGACGGGTGGGAGGGAGGGGTGCTGATTCTTGTATGTGTGGGGAGGGGAATTGAAGCTGGTGCCAAGTGGGAGGGAGGGATGGTGGCTGGTCTTTGTACCAGAAGTGTTGAGATGGGATCGATGCTCTCCAGGGTGGGAGAGCAGGACAGTGTATCTTGCAGGCCAGTACCTGGAAGTTAAGTGGGTTCCAGCCGATACTGAGTGCTGATACCTGCATAGGTAATGGAGGAAAGTTAGGACTGCTTTTCATCATTTATTCATTTTCAGGGACTTTTTATCGGTCTTACATGCTCAGTTGGATATGCGGGTGCTGTCATACAACTCCCAGCTTCTCCCTAGCTCCTCCCCCTGTAAAACCCCTGAACTGCCCACTTGTGACATGGCTGGAATTAGCGATAATCAGCACTGTCCAGGTCAGGGGCTAGACAGGCACAAGTGATTTAAACAGGTAGGAGGCTGTCCTGCCCATTTAAATCACTTTGGATATCGGGATATGGCTTTTGTAATGTCACAGTGCAGCAGATTCCTAAGATCCAACCCCCCCCCCCTCCGAAAAAAACCCGAATAAATTAAGTAGGCACAAAAATGTCAGAAAAATAGGTTTATTCTTTTACAAGTAATAATAGAAATAAAACAAAACATAGAAAAGAAAATAAAATGATATATTTTTCACTGGACTAACTTAATACATTTTTGATCAGCTTTCGAAGGTGACCCTTTTTCTTCAGATCAGAAAACAAGAATAACAAACATGCAGATACCCACACCCAGTCAGTCCACTTGAGAAAAGGTCTTTTTAAAAAGGCGACCCTGCATCCGAAAATTGACTTGTCTGTAGTAGATCTCTTTGCAGACAGGGGAAGAAGCGTTAGTACTGGGAGGGAAAACTGGGATTCAAGTTTTTTCTTCTGCATTTATGGTGCACAGGACGCTAGAGGATTACAGGCCACTAAACAGAGCCAGACAGCTCAGGAGCTGAGCAGAAACTGGAAGAAGTGGTCCATGAAAAATGAATTCAGACTGTACTGGAAATGGTGGACGTGTCTGCGGGGCCATAATGTGAAATATTTCAGGAAGCAGCTGAGGGAGATAAATATTCACGGTGAACTGCTGTGAGAGGGGTGGATTAGAGTATGGATAGGATAAACTTACAACAATGCTGAATTACTCTTTTGCTAAACAATTTAGAAGTAATGTAGCACAATAATCAATATACGATTATGATAGACACCTTTTGCCCAGCTACCATTTTATATATATTTTGCTAGACATATGTTTTCTCTTCTTATGGTTCTGTAATATAGTCAATGCCTGAATTAAAACTATTGTTTTCAACATCCTGTTCTTGTTACCGATGTTGGCTTTGTAAACATTCTAAATACCAATCAAAATAATTGACCTATAAAAACTTAACAATGTGTTTTGCTTTAGGAATAAGTTCCCGAATATTACAGAAGATGGAATTGACTCTGATAGACTGGAAGTTATGTATAGACTGGCTCTGGAAAATTACAAAGAACATGCTATGTGCAGCTTTGGATCGCGGAGGATACGATACTTGCCAGGTGATCCATTTTTCACACTGATACGACATGTATATGATATCATGATACTTAACTATTGGCAACATAGAAATTACGGTGGTTGGGCAGGTTTTTGACTAGCCAAGAGATTCCGGTTGTCCAGTGAATCTGCAAGCTGGGAATTAGGTTAAATTCGATTCTGGATTCGTGGTGTGGTGAAGATGTTATTGTTTAAAATTGCGGTTGGTGGGTAGGTTAAAAATATTCATCTTTCTGATGATTGTAGATCAATTGTGCAACGTATGATTATCAACGGTTTCGATTATTGCAATTCTTTATACTTAGACTGAAGTCATTGCAAATGCTACACGCTACTGCCTGTTCTCGTTTCCAGCATGTGACTCCATTTCTTGAGCAGCTACGGTGAATTCCAATTACTGAAATAATTCATTTTAAAATGCTTCTTTTAACACACAAAGAGTTACTTCTGCTCTGTCCTTAAGAGTTACACTCAGAAGGTGCTGCTTAACAATTTCTGCCTTAAGAAAGATTCGTTTAAAAAAAAAAAAACTAGAAAGACCAGTTTTTCCATTTCATATCCAGGAATGTGCAACCAACATTTTGTACAAGTTAGACTGACCATGTTTCAAAATGACTGAAGGATACCTAATTGCCCAAGCACTTGATATATCTATGCGATGTTTGTATATGGTGAGATAGAAAGATGCTGAAGCATTTATTACTTTTCAGGTATCGTTATCTTATTTTAGTCTGTTTTAAATTATGCATGTTTTTATGTAATCCATTTTGGTCCAAGAAGAATATAAGCCAATAAAACCACAAACCATAAAAGTGTGTGTGGTCTAACTATGTAACAGCCACCAAAGGAGGGGAGAAGCTGACACCAAAGAAAATCCATCCACCCTCTGACAGGTGAGAGTCCGAGGCAGTTTGGGGTTAATGGATATTTTGCCCAAGAGACAATGAGCGTCAATCTAGCCAGGACCCCAGTTCCAACTCCTGTGAGCCCTTTCTAGCTGTTCCTCACCTGTGGGGGACATTTCCTTTAGCTTCTCCTTTCTCTCTAGGAAACAGTTTTCTCAGGCTTCTACTCCAAACTGAAATCTGGTCCAGGTCACTGTACTTCAGTGGTTCCATTCCTTTCTGTCTCAACGTTCTTTATACACTTCCTTTAATGGCTTATCACCATAGAGGTACTGTATCTACTATGTCTCAGTCCTTTCACCTCTATTGTTCAACATGTTCCTGAGCCCTTTAGTGTTCCTGATCCAATCCTAGGAATCTGCATCCACACGTTTGCCGATGACATTCAGTTGGTTGCCTTATCTTGAACCTTCCAAACCTGATCTTGCCTCTCTAAATTCCTGCCTTTCAGCAGTCTCCTTGCGGTCTGAATCACACTACCTGAAACTTACTCTTTCAAAATCAAGAAGATCAGAAGGACGGTAACCCCATCCACAGCTCCTCTTCTTGCAGGACATAACACAGAAATGGCTCCTGGCTGGTTCAATCGCTTGCTCAGATATCATCACAGACTGCTAAACTCAAAGCCGGCCATTTTGTGGGCGGTCCAGGGGTGGAGGGAGCACTTATATGGTTAAGCGTCGATATTCAGAACTTAAGCGCCTAAGTTTAGTGGTTAAATCAGATCGCATAAAATTCAGTCCTATCTTTATGTGGTATTGTTATGATTCTGCCGGCTTGGCAGGGAGAGAGGGGAGACGTCTCTTCTGATTGGCTGCCAGGGTTTGTGCTGACATTTGTGAGTCTACTTAAGCCTGCGTGTTACTCCCTGCCTTGCTTTGGCATTACTCACACTCTTGTGGTGACTTGAAAGCCGCAGTTCTTGGTCAGAACGTGCTCTGACTTTGATCTGAGTTCCCTGTTCAGGGATTTCTTTCCTTTCCCTTTGTGTGTGTTAGCTGGGGGCAGCGTGTGTGTGTGTTTAATTAGTTCTCTTGCCTCCAGTTGGGCTTCCCTTCGCTGGCTGCTGCTCTCTGTGGGAAGCCAGCTGCTTGTTCCTCAGTGGGGGCTGGGCTTTTTTCAGCTTTCGTCTCAGCTAGGCTGCTTGTCTGAGAGCGTCCTCTCTGGTTGTTTGTTTACTCTAAGGATTTCTCTTCCCAGTGTCCTGGCCTGCTGGCTCAGTGAGTTTAACCCTTTGTGTACTGTGTGTTCTGTGTCCCTGCCTCTGACAGTGTGTTTGTTCTATCGGCCCTGCTTCCCCTCGGGGAAGTGTTCTGTTTGTTTGTTGATTTAGGGAGCTCTCTCTCTCTCTCTCTGGTGTGCCTTCTGGCTCTACAAGCTTAACCCTTTGTGTTCTGGTTGCCTCTGTCTGCTGTGGGTTTGAGGCAAAGGCTTTCTGCCTTCCTTTTGTGTCTGGTTCCTCTGGCTTCTGTCTGGGGCTTCCTAACCCTTTTGGGGGTTGCTGTGTTAGTTCCCCTGCCCTGCGCTAGTCCCCTGGGTGGATGTGGCCCGCTCTGGTTCTTTTGTTTCTCCCTCTGCCCTATGGCTGGTGTTCAGTGCATGTCTGACATCTTGGGGTCCCGGGGGCCCTCTGGGTTCTTTCACCCCCCCCCCCCGTGTGTGTCTGGGTTCCTGTTCGGCCCTGAGGCCCGCACGAGTGGCTCTGTGTGTGTGGGTTCCAGTTCGGCCGTGAGGCCTGCCTGTTTGCCTATTTCCCTACTTCCTGAGGGAATGCGGGGAGGGGTAGTTTAGGGGTATTGTGTAGCTGGGGTGTGTGGTGGTGGGTCGGTCCCCCCTTGGCCTGGGTCAGCGCCCCACTGGCCTTGGCCAGGGCCCAAGGGCTCACGACCAACCCAGTGGATTACAGGTATCACTTATGCTGAATATTGCACTTAATCACATAAGAGATAACCGGTTGCATAAACCTTGATATTTAATTCTGGTGCCCAGACATGGCCTGGCATTGAATATCCAGAAATAACTCCAGTGGCATCTAAAATAAAATGCTCACTGCCACTGGCTGAATATCTACTCTAAAAGGTTGTCTTATCGATACCCAGCTCAGTTTTGCTTTCTAAATCTCCTCAGTGGTCAACCCTGCATTTTCCTGCCCTGATTGATTTGGACCATTAGACCCTTTCTAGACAGATCTTCTTTGTTCATACGGATTTTTACTCTCCTGGTTAGTTGCTTGGACTAATGCATTTTGATTTACAATGGCCTCCCATTCTCCCTTACCAGAGCGGGGCAGACTAGGGAAACAGGTTTCAAGTTTCAACAACTTTATTGATCAACAAGCACATAGATATCATATGGCCATGTTTCGCCTAGGTAGGCTGCATCAGGGGTCACAAAACATAAAAATGGACTCTGTTCACTCAAGTCACAACAGTAAAACTAAATCACAACTGCAACTCCTTGGAAACAGGAGACTGTTCCAAATATATATATTATTCCTTTACATATATTTTCATATGTTAAGGGATTTCAGAGGGAAAACAGCGGTACACAGAGAAGTGGGAACAGAGGAAGGCTTGACAAACTTCAGGAATAAAACAATTAAAATGTATTACTTAAAATTTGTATAAAACCAATATAAAATAAACATTCAAAAAGAATATGTGCACATTAAAACAAAAGGCCAATCATGTGCACTGAAGTAAATGAATGGTCAACAAACACAGACACCATTCAATTCCTCCAAGAATGGAATGACATATGTAAAACAACATTAGACACAATTGCCCCAATCCAAACCAGAACATCACACAGGAAAAAATCAAATCCATGGTTCACCGAAGAGCTGAAAGAACTCAAAACACAAGTCAGAAAACTAGAATGCGCATGGAACAAAAAGAAAGATGAACACACACTAAATGCTTGGAAATCACTTCGGAGGAAATACAAATATACCATAAAACAGACCAAAAGACTACACTACAAAACAATGATTGGACCTAACTACAAAGACACACACAAACTCTTCTACCTTGTAAATAAACTGCTGGACACCACACCAGTTACAAACAACAGCAAAGATACTCCAGGGGTCGACGACCTTGCGAAATACTTCAAGGAAAAAAATCATACAATTACGACTTAAAATACCCACCAGTCCCACCGAATATGCCACACTCCTAAACTGTTTAGACCCAGAAGACGGAATATATCCAGCAGACAGAACCTGGACCGAATTTGAATCACTGTCAGAGGACCTCATCTCCAAAACGCTCAAAAGATTCGCCAAATCCCACTGCAAACTAGATATCTGCCCAAACAACCTCATGAAATCAGTTCCTCAACAATTCATAATAGACCTAACGAACCACGTGAACTTCATGCTGCAAAACGGACTTTTCCCAAAGGATAAAGGAAAACTTCTACTCACCCCAATACCCAAAGACACAAAGAAAAACGCAAGCGAAATAACTAACTACAGACCAGTTGCATCCATACCATTAATAACCAAAATAACCGAAGGGATGGTAACCAAACAACTCACAAACTATCTCAACAAGTTCTCAATACTGCATGATGCCCAATCAGGGTTCCGGTCAAACCACAGCACAGAAACAGTACTAATTACCCTAATGACCAAATTTAAGCAAATGATTGCAACCGGCTCCAACATACTCCTCTTACAATTTGACATGTCAAGTGCCTTTGATATGGTTGATCACGGAATCCTACTACACATACTTGAATATTTTGGCATCGGAGGCAATGTCCTAAACTGGTTCAAGGGGTTCCTAACCCAGCGCTCATATCAGGTCACATCAAACTCAACCACGTCTGCTGCATGGACACCTGAATGTGGAGTACCGCAGGGATCCCCCCTCTCACCAACCATTTTCAACCTAATGATGATTCCCTTGGCAAAACTTCTATCGAATCATAACCTTAACCCATACATACAGTGGTGGAAATAAGTATTTGATCCCTTGCTGATTTTGTAAGTTTGCCCACTGACAAAGACATGAGCAGCCCATAATTGAAGGGTAGGTTATTGGTAACAGTGAGAGATAGCACATCACAAATTAAATCCGGAAAATCACATTGTGGAAAGTATATGAATTTATTTGCATTCTGCAGAGGGAAATAAGTATTTGATCCCCCACCAACCAGTAAGAGATCTGGCCCCTACAGACCAGGTAGATGCTCCAAATCAACTCGTTACCTGCATGACAGACAGCTGTTGGCAATGGTCACCTGTATGAAAGACACCTGTCCACAGACTCAGTGAATCAGTCAGACTCTAACCTCTACAAAATGGCCAAGAGCAAGGAGCTGTCTAAGGATGTCAGGGACAAGATCATACACCTGCACAAGGCTGGAATGGGCTACAAAACCATCAGTAAGACGCTGGGCGAGAAGGAGACAACTGTTGGTGCCATAGTAAGAAAATGGAAGAAGTACAAAATGACTGTCAATCGACAAAGATCTGGGGCTCCACGCAAAATCTCACCTCGTGGGGTATCCTTGATCATGAGGAAGGTTAGAAATCAGCCTACAACTACAAGGGGGGAACTTGTCAATGATCTCAAGGCAGCTGGGACCACTGACACCACGAAAACCATTGGTAACACATTACGACATAACGGATTGCAATCCTGCAGTGCCCGCAAGGTCCCCCTGCTCCGGAAGGCACATGTGACGGCCCGTCTGAAGTTTGCCAGTGAACACCTGGATGATGCCGAGAGTGATTGGGAGAAGGTGCTGTGGTCAGATGAGACAAAAATTGAGCTCTTTGGCATGAACTCAACTCGCCGTGTTTGGAGGAAGAGAAATGCTGCCTATGACTCAAAGAACACCGTCCCCACTGTCAAGCATGGAGGTGGAAATGTTATGTTTTGGGGGTGTTTCTCTGCTAAGGGCACAGGACTACTTCACCGCATCAATGAAGGAATGGATGGGGCCATGTACCGTACAATTCCTTCCCTCCGCCAGGGCCTTAAAAATGGGTCGTGGCTGGGTCTTCCAGCACGACAATGACCCAAAACATACAGCCAAGGCAACAAAGGAGTGGCTCAGGAAGAAGCACATTAGGGTCATGGAGTGGCCTAGCCAGTCACCAGACCTTAATCCCATTGAAAACTTATGGAGGGAGCTGAAGCTGCGAGTTGCCAAGCGACAGCCCAGAACTCTTAATGATTTAGAGATGATCTGCAAAGAGGAGTGGACCAAAATTCCTCCTGACATGTGTGCAAACCTCATCATCAACTACAGAAGACGTCTGACCGCTGTGCTTGCCAACAAGGGTTTTGCCACCAAGTATTAGGTCTTGTTTGCCAGAGGGATTAAATACTTATTTCCCTCTGCAGAATGCAAATAAATTCATATACTTTCCACAATGTGATTTTCCGGATTTAATTTGTGATGTGCTATCTCTCACTGTTACCAATAACCTACCCTTCAATTATGGGCTGCTCATGTCTTTGTCAGTGGGCAAACTTACAAAATCAGCAAGGGATCAAATACTTATTTCCACCACTGTATATGCCGATGATGTAACAATATATATTCCATTCAAACAAGACATTAATGAAATCTCCAACGAAATCAACCAAAGTCTACACATCATGAACACCTGGGCAGATGCATTCCGATTGAAACTGAATGCAGAAAAAACTCAATGCCTCATACTTACCTCCCAATACAACATGAATAAATTCACCGCTATTAACACACCTAAACTAAATCTACCAATCTCAGAAACTTTAAAAATCCTTGGAGTCACTATTGACCGCCACCTAACACTTGAGACTCATGCGAACAACACAACCAAAAAGATGTTCTACTCCATGTGGAAACTGAAAAGACTAAGACCATTCTTCCCAAGATCTGTCTTCCGCAGCCTAGTGCAATCACTCGTACTCAGCCACCTGGACTACTGCAATTCACTATACGCAGGCTGCAAAGAGCAAATACTGAGGAAACTTCAGACTGCCCAGAACACAGCAGCCAGACTCATCTTCGGAAAGCCAAAATACGAAAGTGCAAAACCCTTACGTGAGAAACTACACTGGCTCCCACTCAAGGAACGCATCACCTTTAAAGTATGCACCTTGGTTCACAAAATCATTCATGGTGAAGCCCCTGCATACACGTCTGACTTAATAGACCTACCACCCAGAAACGCTAAAAGATCATCCCGAACTTTCCTCAATCTCCACTTCCCGAAGTGCAAAGGTATAAAATACAAAGTACTGCATGCATCAACCTTCCCTTATATGAGCACGCACTACTGGAATACACTACCACGCAACCTGAAAATGACCTATGAACTAACCGACTTCCGCAAACTACTGAAGACTCATCTCTTCGAAAAAATCTATTGCAAGGATCAGAACACATGAATTCCATACACACTAATAAAAATGCATCAATACACTCTCTTCTGAATTCTCTTCCCTGTACTTTCACCACACTTAAAATTCTACCCTCAGATAAAATTGCTATACCCTAAGGCTCTCTTGCTATTGTTCTATCGCCCTATCATTTCCCCATCGATACACTGCATTGTTCTATCCACTAATGATATTTTTTCCATTGATACATTCCACTGTTCTATTTTCCCAAATGATATTTTGATTTTCACTTTGCCTTCACAAAACTCCTCACTATGTAACCATAACAGTACTGTAACAAATTGTAACAAATTGTATTTCCATCATTCACAATATATTGTAAGCCACACTGAGCCCGCAAAGAGGTGGGAAAATGTGGGATACAAATGCAATAAAATAAATAAAAATAAATCTACTGAAAGTCCAATAGTTTAAGTTATAATTAATATCAAAGGTCAAGTGTTAAACCTCAAGTCTTCCAGTAGATTTACTTCAATGCACATTATTAGACTTTTGTTTGCACATATTCCTTTTCTTTTGAATGTTTTATACAAATTTTAAGTAATAAATTTTGTTTTATTCCTGAGGTTTGTCAAGCCTTCCTCTGTTCCCACTTCTCTGTGTATCGTGGCTTGTCCAGAGGGAAAACAGCAACATTTTTTTAAAATGCTGGTCCCCGCCGATACTGAGATGGGATCTGCATAACTGGCTAATGTGGGCCCCAGCTGAATATCGACCGAGAACCACATAAGCTCTGGTAGCCAGCACCTAACCAATTTGGCCCAAATATTCAGTACAGTTGCCTGGACACGACCTGGCCCTGAATATCTGGCCTAATTCTGCCCGCAGGTGTCAGCATTTAAAAAGACGCTGATCTCCGCAGGCTAAATATCTATCCTACAAAGTATTACAAGAAGGGTTGATAGGAAAAGGTTAGAGCAAGAGGAAGGTAAGACATCTCTTATTCATTTGGGAAATGTAGGCCATTCTGGGAGAAAAAGAAAACCAGTGGAATAAGCAATCAGTTCTAAATGAACATAAAGAGGGAGTGAATTCCACAGAGAAGGTGTCGAGACACTGAAACAAGAGTCTTAGATAGCTATCCTATCCATTCACCATGTTCACCTTGATACTAAGACATTTTTCTGGGAAGATGAAGAGAGGGAATGAGATGGGTAGCTAAAGATGCTGTAGAGCCTGAGGTCTGAATTTTATGACTTAATGCTAGAATTTTAAAGGGTATCATACATGCAATGGGGAGCCAGTGCTCTACTATGAAAAGAGGGTTATGTGATCAAACTTCTTGTAGCTGTGAAGTACTTTAATGGCCATATTTTGAACAAGTTGTAGTCTATTGAAATCCAATGAGAAGTGCAAATTGATACAAAGTCTTATAGAGGGCAAAAGCAAAACAAATCCATTGAAGCAAAAAGAAGCAAGATAAAGCTACCCAAGAGATATGAAGATGAAAGGAAAGAGTGGCAGAGGGAGAACTCTTCTAACAGTTGATAACGATTGGATCATATTGGACCTAGTTTATGAATGGGGAGAGTGTTTCTGATGCTATAGTGCAGGGGTGGGCAGTCTTGTTCCTTGATGGCCACAGCCCAGTTGGGTTTTCTGAATTTCCCCAATGAATATGCATGACAACTATTTGCATACAATGGAGGCAGTGCATGCAAATAGATCTCATGCATGTTCATTGGGGAAATCCTGAAAACTCTGCTGCATTGTGGCCCTCAAGGACTGAAGTTGCCCACCTGTGTTATAGTGAGTAATTGTCACAAAATGCCTAGCCATCCACCTGGGGTTACCCCGTGGCCACTTAGAGGGTCTATCCTCAGCACAGCTTAGGTCCACCTGCTGCTTGTGCTGTATACTAGCACTCTCCTCCCACCGACTGGGTCACAACTGGCTCTGGGCAAGTCTGCTGCTCTCAAATTAGCCCCACTTATTTCTAGGTTACTGGAGGCCACACTCCCAGTGGTCCCACAGTTCCCAGAAAGCACTCTCAGACCCAACACACAAAGCACCAGGTTTCTTTATCAGTCCAGGCAAGCAGGGCGAACAAACAATTATGCTTATTCTCTTTAAAATATTGAACAGTGGAACAAAAATAGTCAAATAGCAAACAATAAGAGGTAACTGAAATATGGGTCAATTATAACATTAACTAATCATTTGCATACTTCGTAGTAAGTACTTGGGGCGATCAGGACATATATTTCACTGAGCCTCAGCAAAGAGATCTGTTTCTCTTTACTCACCAGGCTAAGGGGTGTGTTTACTAAGGTGCATTAGCGTTTTTAACGCGCCTGTAAATTTAAGACGCATTAAACGCTAACGTGCCTATACGTTTCTATGGGCACATTAACGTTTAATGCATGTACACTATTTATGCTGTTAAAAATGCTGCTAACACACCCATAACTCTTCTTAGTAAACCTAGCTGTCAGACTGGAAGGGAAATGGGACTTGATATACTGCCTTTCTGAGGTTTTTTGCAACTACATTGAAAGCAGTTTACATATATTCAGGTACTTATTTTGTACCAGGGACAATGGAGGGTTAAGTGACTTGCCCGTGGTCACAAGGAGCTGCAGTGGGAATCGAACTCAGTTCCCCAGGATCAAAGTCCACTGCACTAACCACTAGGCTACTCCTCCACTGTAAGCACCAGCCAGCAACAACTGCTGGGTAATTTCAAACTCCAGACCAATCAGAGCCCAGTCAACAAGTTTTAAAAGTATACTGCTGCTTGCTTTCAGCTTCTGTTAAAGAAAAAAGAACATTCAGTTCCCTATAACAGCTTTACAGCAAAGAAACACCACCTGCTAGCCAAAAAGGAGAAATACACTTAACATAATTAAAATAGGAAAAAATCTAATACATTTTACAGGCTTAAAACACACTGTTTCTTCACAGTGGTTATCTGGCATCCGGTGATCACCGGATGGTATGGTTCAATATTAAGACAGGTGCGGAGCTCTGTAATGTGTAGAAAAATTTTTACTTAGCTTAGGGCTAGAGTGAATAGAGCTAGAGTGGGTGTTGTGCTCTTCAGCAGTACCACAGCTTTCACTGATGATATATTTTTTTACACATTACAGAGATCCTAATGGCCTGTGTTTGATTGCCAAGATCATTGATTATTAGCATAGTGGCGGTAGGTAGGGCAGGGGTGCAATGATGTTTGACTACTTCATGTTGCTTTTTAGCAGCCCAGCCGTGGCAGCATGTTTTTACTGAGCACTCTTAAAAACATTCGCTTTATGCTATCACTTTTTTGATGTGTTATTCACAGCAATTATAAAAACGAAATAAAAAATAAGTAATTCAAGTAGTGTACAACGGTTTCTCCTGTGTGTATATGGAAGCATAATTCTGACACCAGAACGTTTTGTTTACCCCAGAGTTATCTTAGTACGATAATATTACGGGGATCTAATATGGCCACCGGGTGGTCGTCTAAGTCTGGCCTGTCGAATGACAGGATCTGTGAACTAATGGGCGGTGAGCGTCTGTTCAGTGAGGGTGAGACTGAAGACACAGTGGATTGGGATGATTTACTAAGAATAAGTAAAACATGGGTACGTACACAATATCATGTGAAAACACTCAATGAATATTGTCATGCACTGCGTATCCCACGTGGTCTACGGTGGAATAAGGAATGACAGAGAATTTGTTTCTCAATGGAATGCCGTGATATCCAGGTGCTCACTGGATTTAATGCTGCTGACCCTTGATAAACTTAAAAAGGAGTTGGATATCCAGCAAGCTGAGATGGATGCTAAGATGGAACAATTAAGAAACAAGGATGCAGCAATGTTTGAAAATCACTACCAACAGCACACGGCTGAAATTCGTAAGCAGAAAATAATGACATTTAAAAGAGACGAATTCGGCTACACCAAGGGCCTGATTAACTTAAGACATAAGACATAAGCTTGTATCCTGTTTGCCTCTATGTCCTTAACCTCCACCATTTTGATCCAGCCCATCATTTTGATATAATTAAATGAGTGTCCCGTTGGTTGTCCTCCTTTCATCAGGTTTCAAAGATGCCTCTTACGTCTACATTCTAATTCTCTCATCGTATTTTGTAGACTTCTAACATCTACATACAAGCATTTTAAGTATGTTTTTTTTATTTGTGTTCACAATCTGTTTTGCAGTTGATGGGATAGTTTGGAATCATTTATCTCTGTCTGTTTGTTATTTAAATGCAATTTAATGATCAATTTAGGGAAGTCAAAAAATGATTGCTCTGACATAAAGTCCCTCTGGCGCCGATTTACCCAGCCAAATTAAAATTAACTTGGAACAGAAAAGAAAACTAATTTACCTTTGTAAAAAAAAGGTCCATGAATTTCTGAAATTTTACCAGCCAGATGATCTCATTAGTAATGCACAAGGGAAAGAAGCATGAAAACCTACCACTGAAAACCAAGCTACAAGCTGCTTCTGCTGAAAAGTCAGTTCCTTGAGAAGGACTCTGGAAATGATCAGTTATATCCCAAATTATTCAGAGATGGATTCTGAAGTTTCAAGTGATCATTATTTACAGCATAACTCTCAACCTTAGAAGGGGCCTACATGATGTCTTAGGGCGGAGTCCGAGCAGATGCAAACTTCTGATCAGTCAAGGAAAGGTCGTGATCTTCAGCACCAGTAGCTGTAATATACTTGCAGAGAAAGCAACATTTGTTTTGACCCCAAATCATTATAACAATAAAACATGAAACAAAGAGTAGAAGAAAAACAATGTATACAATGGTCAAATACTGGTAAGTAAATATATAACACGCAATATTATACACTGTAAAAATAATAAAATCAATATGAAAAATCATATTTTAAAAAGCTAAAAATAAAAAACATTTTTAGGCTAAAAACAAAAGCAGAACAAAAACAGAAAAATAAACAAACCATCCATCAAAAAAAAAAAAAGCGTCAGCCTATTCATAGCAGTAAACATCAATGTTCATAATTGAATCAAATGCCCTGTATCTTCATTATTATTATTATTATTAATTACATTTGTACCCCGCGCTTTCCCACACATAGCAGGTTCAATGTGGCTTACATAGTAAATAGAATTACAAAGTCTTGAAGGAGAATGTTACAAGTTGTAGTAAACATAGTAGTAGTGGGGTTTTGAGGATATGTAAATTGAGCATGGAGAGGTAAACAAAGATAGGATGAGCAAAAGGAGAAGAGATTGGGAGGGGTAAGGAGTAGGAAGGATGGAGAGGAAGAGATTGAGGAATGAACGTAAGGAGATTGTGAGACATGGTCAGAGCTATAATAATCGTCGGGGCAGGAATCATGTGGGTGGGCTTAAAAAGTTAAGTTGGGTCATTAGGCTAAGCTTTCTTGAAGAGATGGGTCTTCAACTTTTTTCTGAATGGTAGATGGTCGTTGATTGTTCGGATGGATCTTGGCAGAGCGTTCCAAAGCTGGCTGCCCAAAAAGGAGAAACTGGATGCATAGGAGGTCTTGTATTTAATACCTTTGCAGTTGGGAAGGTACAACCAGAAGAGCACCAGCGTATCTACAGTGATGTAGCAATGTCCATAAATGTATAAAATGCCTGTACCTTTTATGTCCTGAATAAATTATTAACCTCTCTGTTGGGATTGTGCCAGGTAATTCTGACCTGGATTGGCCACAGTTGGAAGCAAGATACTTGGTTAGATGGACCATTGGTATGACTGTTCTTATGTTCTTCTGATGTCTAACTTTGGCCAGGATCTCTTGAAGATATTTCAAACTACGTGCTCCTAAGTGTCTGCTTTTCCCAGGTGCTCTATCTCATTTTTAAAGGTTAGCACCAACCGCCCATCTTTCTGGAATAGGCTCCCCCTTCCTCAAAATGTTGTCTCATTCATATCAAATCTAAAACCCTGCTCCTTGCACCATCATCTCATCCACACATTGAGACTCCAGAGCACTGCCTGCCTCTGGGATCCTGCACATGGAACAGGGAGCTTTTCTATATAAGTACATAAGTATTGCCATACTGGGACAGACCGAAGGTCCATCAAGCCCAGCATCCTGTTTCCAACAGTGGCCAATCCAGGTCACAAATACCTGGCAAGATGCCCAACATTGTACAAAACATTTTGTGCTGCTTATCCTAGAAATAATGGTCTATGGACTTTTCCTTTAGGAAGCCATCCAAAGGTTTACCTTTTTTAAACCCCGCTAAGCTAACTGCTTTTACTACATTCTCTGGCAACGAATTCCAGAGTTTAATTACACATTGAGTGTAGAAATATTTTCTCCGATTCGTTTTAAATTTACTGCTCTCATCCTTCCTGTCTCATCAGCTCGTAACCTTAGGGTCATCTTCGACTCCTCCCTCTCCTTCTCTGCACATATTCCGCAGACTGCTAAAACCCGTCGTTCCTTTCTCTATAATATCAGCAAAATTTGCCCTTTCCTTTCTGAGCACACTACCAGAACCTTCATCCACACTCTTATCACCTCTCACTTAGACTATTGCAACTTGCTTCTCACAGGTCTTCCACTTAGCCACCTCTCTCCTCTTCAATCTGTTCAAAATTCTGCTGCACCACTAATATTCCACCAGTGTCGTTATGCTCATATTAGCCCTCTCCTCAAGTCACTTCACTGGCTTCCTATCCGTTTCCGCATACAGTTCAAACTCCTCTTATTGACCTGTAAGTGGATTCACTCTGCAGCTCCTCAGTACCTCTCCACTCTCATCTCTCCCTACATTCCTCCCCGGGAACTCCGTTCACTGGGTAAATCTCTCTTATCTGCACCCTTCTCCTCCACTGCTAACTCCAGACTCCGTTCCTTTTATCTTGCTGCACCATATGCCTGGAATATGCTGAAAACCCACCTTTTCACCACTGCTTTTGGCTCCTAGCCACTACTCAATTGCCCTCCCCTTCTTCCTTCTCACCCAGTACTTCCCTCACCCTTAATTGTCTTGTCTGTCTGTATTGTTAGATTGTAAGCTCTTTTGAGCAGGGACTGTCTCTCTGTGTCAGTTGTTCAGCGCTGTGTGCATCTGGTAGCGCTATACAAATGCTAATAATAATAATAGACTTCCTGAGCCGGTACGTCAAGCTCCATCTCTGGCCGTCTTCAAATCTAAGCTAAAAGCCCACCTTTTTGATGCAGCTTTTAATTCCTAACCCTTATTCACTTGTTCAGAACCCTTATTTTATCATCCTCACTTTAATATTCCTTTATCTCTTGTTTGTCCTGTTTGTCTGTCCTAATTAGATTGTAAACTCTGTCAAGCAGGGACTGTCTTTTCATGTTCAAGTGTACAGCGCTGCGTATGTCTAGTAGCGCTATAGAAATGATAAGTAGTAGTAGTAGTTTGTAACTTCATTGCATACCCCCTAGTCCTAGTATTTTTCGAAAGAATAAACAAGCAATTCACGTCTACCCATTCCACTCCACTGATTATTTTATAGAACTCTATCACATCTCCCCTCAGCCATCTTTTCTCCAAGCTGAAGAGCCCTAGGGGCTGATTTGAGAAGGTAACTAGGGCATTTATCAAGTAGGCCTTGTTATTTAGCGTATTTGTGAAGAGTGCATTTGACTTGATCAGTTGTAAATGGGTGAAAGGCCGACCAGATTCTGTCTGCTTGGGATCATAGTGGTGAAGGATTATGTAGATTAAGAAAATGATCTATTGATGTTATTGAGTTATTTAGTGGATCAGCTGTTGGTGTGGGTTTGCTTGTATATATGATGCCCACAGTTCAAAGATAAATGAATTAAATAAATTGATGTTAACAATCAATTAGTGCAGTTAAGTGGCATTAATTAGATTTTGTAAACGCATCTTCCTGCTCTCTCTTCTATAATTCTGTGCGCCTAAATCCCCCAGCTTGCTACTCAAAAGGAGGCATTGCATTTATACAGCTGGAGTGAATCTCAGCACCCCAAAAGTGGGCGTTGAAATAGGATCTAAGACGTATTCTGTAGTGCTCTGTATAAAATAGCGCTCTGGGAAATGATGGGAGTGGCCAAGAGTGAGCAGTTGGCTCTCTGTTTTGCTGAAAGAGTTTTACTCAGAAAACTATGCCTCACATGAAAACAAAGGGATCGTTAAGGTCTTACTGCTGTTGGCCAGAACTTCTTCCCCGTTCAGCAAACTCTAGACTGCTATTCAACTCGACGTCCACTAGATAATGCTGGTATGAACACTGAGAGGCAGCAAGAATGAGCTTCTGCTTCATTGGAGCACGACACGCCATTGTCTCCGCCAGAAACCGACGTCTCCCCATGCCCTGCCCCTATCCAGGAGGAGAAGCTGAACTTAATGTTGATGGAAGTCACTGAGCTGGGGTCTAGCGGCAGCAGAGCTCCCATTGGGGAAACTTCGACAGGAAGTATGATATCAACAGAGAAGGGGATTTCTGTTTCTGTGGTGATAGCGACACTGGATGCTCTCTGGAGGGGACAGAGAGGCTGAATGCTTCTGTTGTAAAATTGACTCAGGAAACAACAAATCTTGCTTCTAAAGTTGAAACATGACTCTTCTGAGCAGGTACAAGAAATTCAAACGGAGGTAAACTCTATTAAAGACACCATGACAACATTGGCGAAAGATAACTTGATTATACATCATATGTTGGACCAGATTGAAAATTTTAACAGACGATTAAATCTTAGGTTTCTGAACTTTCCTAAACCTGTTGGTGCCTCCCCTTTAGTTTGCTTAAGATATATTTTTTTGAATGTTTAAAGTCTTCCTCTGAACATATTCCTCCGTTCAATAAGGTTTACTGTCTACCAGTAAAGAAAGCAGTGGGGGAGGCACAGCACAGTTACAGTGAAGTTTAGTTCAAATTCAAGATTAGAAATAAGATAATGATTTAAAAGATTTGTCTGCAATATTGGAAGATTCACTTAATGATCTGTCTAATAGAGCAACCTTATTGGTTTCTTTGGTATTTGTGTTACAAGAAATGATTTATCTTGGGGGAAGAGCTCTAGAGCACTTGCTAATGTTTATAATTTTTAAGTGCAGGCGCTGTATTCATAAATTTTAGGATATTAATTTCTCCACCACTTACCTATAAGGTAAGATGATTCACAATTACACTGAATGAAAGAAATTAAGTATATTTATTGGATTACATTAACCTGCATTACCAGGTTTAAGAAAGAACAGGAACACCACATATTTAGATTCAAAAGGGTTTATTAAGTTCCAATTTTAGCAATTAATGTTGCAGCGAGAGATGAGTCTTAAGAGATCTTACAGAGAATCTGTGCTTAAGTAAGGTAAATATGAATTATTAGTTACTTACAAGTCCTTGTTACAAAGCTGAGTGATGAGCACATGGCACATGGTTACAGGAGAGAAGGGTAGAGCTGTAGGTCCCCAGAGCAGCAGATCCCAAGAAGAAACAGGTCCCAAGAGGGCAAGCTGGGCTATTTCCAGGCTTTTTATAGTTAGCAGAGAAGCATGGTGGGTGCATGTCCTGGATCATTTGCTTCCTGGTTTGCACTGGATATTTTGCAAGGCATTATGGTTATTGTAGTCTGTTCACATGATTACATTATAAGTCTTTCCTTTCTGCACATGTCTTGGCGTCTTCATGTCTGATAGCTGATGGGAGGGGGCAGGTATACCTCTGATGACAGGCAAATGTTTTGTTTATGGTTTTCCTCTGAGTTCTTTGTTGTCAATAGCTGGAGTTACGCCTTCCCAGACCCTCTGTCTGCAATTGTGTTTTGATGTTGGTGAGCCTTCAGGTACCCACCTTAGTCATGCTTTTGTTACCAGTCCTTCAAGTGGGAGGAGAAAGAAGTTTTATATCTCTGTGAAGCAGTGCCCTTTTGTCTCTGTTAAGTGTTCCCAAAAGTTTCCCAGGAAAAGGGAGGGGGGAAGATGGGCTTGAAATGAGAGCCAGTTTCTGCTGCAGTTTCAAATATATTTTTAAAGCTGTATTTTTGTATTGCTATATATATTTGTATCTGATTCAGCACAATCAACTGACATACTGCTCAATAATTCTGACACCATGTTACATTTGAACAGGATTCAAATGCTGTATTAAGACTATTTCAAGAACTCTGTGGTCAGAAATTATGGATTTATCCAGACGTTACCAAAACCACACAAGATAGGCAAAAGGTCCTTCATGGGTATGAGAGATACTGTTAAAGCTTTGAGTGTGACTTTTTTTACTGGCACATGCGTGTTCAAGTGTATAGTACGTTATTTAGATGTGAATTATGTTTTATTTATTCCAGATATTTCATTGACCTGAAGCGACTATCCAGAGATGTTGTAACAGCTTGAAGTTAGTGATTTAAGGGTTGACAGTGGCTATATAACCAGGGCCTTTGTTTTCTTTTTCTGTGTATTCTCCTTCATTTCCCTTGTTAGTCTCCCTCTTGATTGTGGTCTAAGGAAGGGTTATAGTAATCTGTTTCTTTACCCTGTGTTGCTTGTCACAAGTGGATACTTGTACTGTTATTTGGATAAATTGATAAATAATTTAAAAAAAATAATATAGCTCTAGGCTAGTTTTGGGGGTCATTTACTGAATGCGGCCTAGTTTGTCTAATCTGATCTTGATGAATAATTTGAAAAGAAAGTACCACAAATAAGGTTTTATGAGATGATCTTCGTATCCCAGCTGAGAATCAGTGTAAACTTGAAAAGGCGATTGAGTTTCTTGTCAGTAAAGTGAGGTCTTGGCTTTTAAGATTTGCTGTGCTAATAGCCTGCTTTTTATGCAGTTTCTCCTCTTTTCTCTTCTTCCATCTCTGTAATGTTGTAACTAAGCCTCCTTGTCACAACTGGCACGAAAGTGTTGAAGAATTTGACAGCTTTGCTCATTTGACACAGTGTGGGGGCCCGTTCTTGACACCTGAAGATTGTTCCTGTATTAAATAGATTACTTAATACTTAAATTAACTAATGTAACTACTTGAAACTATATGATTGTGTGAAAAGTTTGTTCATTTGAATGAAAAATGCATAAATAAAGACAAAGTTTGAAAGAAACTTCTAGAATAAAGCAAACTGATTAGAACCTGAAGGCATGACTAGCTTTTCGTGCTATTCCCAGTCCTCCTCAATATCCTACATGAGCCCAACTGGTGACATTATCAAGTCCTTCAACATCACATGTCAATGACATTTAATGATGTGAAAATAAGGCCTCACCAAGCCACAGATCTCTCAGATGTCAATAAAAGTGTCTCTGCAGTAGGAACTATGACACAACAAATACAAACTCAGTCTTAGGCACTCCAGGTCCGAGCTTGTCTGCTTAAGTTGACTTGGACAATCTTTCAACTTTAAGCTCCTCACTAAGAGCTATTTTACTCAAAGGATCAGTTCATGGTCTGTGGGTTCAGTTCTCACGATTGAAACCCACAGCACAACCTTTTATACGTTTGTACCAAATTTGGCACCTGTACATTTCTTTCAAGAAACAAGATCTAGCGACTATCGTATACTTACTGGTCACTAATTATTATTATTAGCATTAGTATAGCACTACCAGACGCACCCAGCGCTGAACACCTGATACAAAGAGACAGTCTTTGCTCAAAAGAGCTTACAATCTAAATAACACAGACAGACAAGACAGTTACGGGTGAGGGAAATAATGGGTGAGAAGGAAGGAAGGAACAAGGGAAGGGTAATTGGGTAGTGGCTAGGAGCCAAAGCAGTGGTGAAAAGGTGGGTTTTCAGCACTGATTTGAAAACAGGTAGAGATGGAGCTAGACGTACAGGCTCAGGAAGTCTATTCCAGGCATAAGGTGCCGCGAGAGAAAAGGAGCGAAGCCTGGAGTTAGCAGTGGAGGAGAAGGGGGACGACAAGAAAGATTTGTCCAGTGAGCGGAGTTCACGAGGAGGAATGTAGGGAGAGATGAGAGTGGAGAGGTAATGGGGGGGCTGCAGAGTGGATGCATTTAAAGGTCAGTACTACAAAGGTAAGACAGGCGCAATAAGTTACAGCATTTACAGAGCATGCAAGTAAGACTGCTAGGAGCGGCCAAATCCAATGACTACATGAGGACAAGTTTAGAGTAGCTCCGGTGGCTCATCTCCTGAGTATCTCTCCCAACTGCTCCCACAAGGGAACTCTGGTCCTCCCAGCTGCTCCTTCTCACCTCCCTACTACTACTACTTATCATTTCTATAGCGCTACCAGACGTACGCAGCGCTTCACACTTGAACATGGAGAGACAGTCCCTGCTCAATAGAGCTTACAATCTAATTATGACAGACAGACAGGACAAGTAAGGGATAAGGGTTAGGACAGACAGGACATATCAGGGATACGGGACAGTTGAAGGTTTAGGTTTAGGAGTTAAAAGCAGCATCGAAGAGGTGGGTTTTTAGCCTAGATTTGAAGATGGCCAGAGATGAGGCTTGGCATACTGGCTCAGGAAGTCTATTCCAGGCATACAGTGCAGCAAGATAGAAGGAACGGAGTCTGGAGTTAGCGGTGGAGGAGAAGGGTGCAGATAAGAGAGATTTACCCAGTGAATGGAGTTCCCGGGGAGGAATGTAGGGAGAGATGAGAGTGGAGAGGTACTGAGGAGCTGCAGAGTGAATGCATTTGTAAGTCAGTAAGAGGGCAAAATTAGTATGAATGAGGCTTCTGGCTTTCAGCTGCTTTGCACCCAATTTAAGAACTACTCACAGAAACTTGCTATCTTCCCAAAGTTTTTTTTGTGAACAGAGGCCTTCTCCTAGGCTCCTAGCAGAGGCTCACTTCCCATCAAAGTCCTGTCTTAGTTATTTCTTCATTCATTTATTATTATTAGATTCTTGAAATACTGCCTTTCAGTTATCATATCCAACTGTATGCTTAATGCTTAATTTTCTTTGTAATGCACGCAGCTCTCATGCACAGCGAGGATATGTATATAACAAAGTGCATAAATGACCATAGCTGGTGTGACAGTGCAGGCAGGGTTAGTCTCCTGGGCTTTCCTCAGAACAAGGGCAAAACAGGTTTCATAAAATATAAAAACCATCTATATGAATATGGGAAAGGAAAAGTAACAATCAGACAGAGGTACTGTTCATTTGAGGTAGAGTTATTAAAAACACAACTCTGGAATTTGTTGCCAGAGGATGTGGTATCAGCAGTTAGCATATTAAGATTAAAAAGGTTTGGACAAGTTCCTGGAGGAAAAGTTCCTAGTCAGGTATTGAGATAGACACGGGGAAGCCACTGCTTGTCCCTGGGAACAGTAGCATGAATCTTGTTGCTATATTTGAACCAAAGGTCCATCAAGACCAGTATCCTGTTTCCAACAGTGGACAATCCAGATCACGAGTACCTGGCAAGATCCCAGAACAGTAAAATAGATTTTATTCTGCTTATTCTGCTTATACAGTGGATTATTCCCAAGTCCATCTTAATAAAGGCTTATGGACTTTTCTTTTAGGAAGTTAGTCAAACCTTTTTTTAAACCCCACTAAACTAACTGCTTTTACCACATTCTCTGACAATGAATTCAGACTTTTATTACATATTGAGTGAAGAAATATTTTCTCCAATTTGTTTTAAATACTAATAGCTTCATTGCGTGCCCCCTAGTACTAGTATTTTTGGAAAGCGCAAACAAGCGATTCACGTTCACCCATTCCATTCCACTCATTATTTTATAGACCTCTATCATATCTCCTCTCAGCCATCTTTTCTCCAAGCTGAAGAGCCGTAACCGCTTCAGTCTTTCCTCATAGGGAATTCGTCCCATCACATTTATTATTTTCGTCATCCTCTGTACCTTTTCTAATTCCACTATATATTTTTTGAGATGCAGTGACCAGAATTGCACACAATATTAGAGGTGCAGTCGTACCATGAAGCAATACAAAGGCATTATAACATTTTTGGTTTTGTTTTCTATTCCTTTCCTAATAAGTCAGAATGATTGAATATTTTGACACCCAACAGACAGGACTTAACAAGGATCTGGGTTTTCTAGCCCATTATAAACCATAAAGTTGTATCGCTCTGTTTATCACTCTCCTCTCAACTACCCACACCCATCCTGTTAGACTATCAATGAAATTAAATGCTTTGATGTACCCATGCATACCTCCTACCCACCCCCACCTTGCTAGACTGTCATTGAAATGCTTTGATGCTTCACTTATATATACTATCAACTAACACATTTGCTTATTTCCGATCTGACGAAGAAGGGCAACCTTCGAAAGTTAATCAAGAAATGTATTAAGTTATGTCCAATAAAAAAGGTAGTATCTTGCTTTCTTTTCCATGTTTTATTTTGTTTGATTTCTATTGATAACCTAATAATACCTAACATTCTATTTGATTTCTTAGCTTCCATCACACATTGAGCAGAGGGTTTCAACGTATTATCAACGATGACACCTAGATCCTTTTCCTGGTTGGTGACACCTATTGTGGAACCTTAAATAAGAACATAAGAGGTGCCATACTGGGACAGGTACATCAAGCCTAGTATCCTGTTTCCAACAGTGCCCAACGCAGGTCACAAGTACCTGGCAAGATCTCAAAACAGTACAATACATTTTATGCTGCTTATTCTAGAAATAAGAAGTGGATTTTCCCCACTCACTCACTTGTGTACCTAAAGCTGTTTGTATTTCATTGTACGAAACACATTATTATTATTATTATTATTTGTTGCATTTGTATCCCACCTTATCCCACCTCTTTGCAGGCTCAAAGTGGCTTACAATACATCATGAGTAGTGGAAGAATGTTAGTAAATAAACATTTAGTATTGCAGGATCTTGGTCAGCATGATGATAATAAAACAAAGTTATAGTATACAAGCAGATATTGTGAAACAGTTCTGAATATAGATGGGTGAGCTGTGTATATTCACATTTGTTGATCTTTGTGGTACGCTTTATTAGAGAGGGGTCTTCAGTAATATGCAGAAGTTCATTCTTTCGTAGATCGATTTCAAGCTGCGCGGCAGTGCGTTCCATAACTGTGTGTTCAGGTAGGTAAAGTTTGATGCATGCATTAGTTTGTATTTCATTCCTTTGCAGCTGGGGAAGTGCAGATCAAGGAATGTACGGGATGATCTTTTGGCATTCCTAGGTGGTAGGTCTATCAGGTCTGACATGTAAGCTGGTGCGTCTCCTTGGATAATTTTGTGAACTAGTGAGCATACTTTGAACGTGATGCATTCCTTAAGTGGGAGCCAGTGTAATTTTTCTCGTAAGGGCTTGGCACTTTCAAATTTTGGTTTGCCAAATATGAGTCTAGCTGCAGTGTTCTGGGCTGTCTGGAGTTTCTTGATTATTTGTTCTTTGCAGCCGGCATATAGTGCATTGCAATAGTCTAGATGACTGAGCAACGTTGATTGTACCAGGTTGCGGAAAACACTCCTTGGGAAGAAAGGTCTTATTCTTTTTAATTTCCACATTGAGTGGAACATCTTCTTGGTTGTGTTTTTTGCGTGGTTCTCTAGTGTTAGGTGTCGATCAATGGTGACTCCAAGAATTTTTAGGGTTTCTGAAATAGGAAGGTTTAGAGTTGGTGTGTTAATGGCGGTGAATTTTTTCTTGTTGTGTTGGGAGGTGAGTATTAGGAACTGGGTTTTTTCTGCATTGAGTTTTAGCCGAAATGCGTCCGCCTAGGAATGCATGATATTGAGACTTTGGTTGATGTCATTGGAAATTTCTTTTAGGTCATGTTTCAATGGGATGTAGATCGTTACGTCATCTGCATAAATGTATGGATTAAGGTTTTGATTTGATAGTAATTTTGCCAAGGGTATCATCATTAAGTTGATAGAGTCGGCGAGAGGGGGGATCCTTGTGGTACTCCGCATTCAGGTACCCATGCGGCTGAAATAGTCGAGTTAGATGTTACTTGGTATGATCTTGTGGTTAGGAATCCCTTGAACCAATTGAGGACGTTGCCTCCGATTCCGAAGTATTCAAGGATATGTAATAAAATTCCGTGGTCAACCATGTCGAAAGTGCTTGACATGTCAAATTGTAAAAGTAGTATATTCTTACCGGATGCAATCGTTTGTTTGAATTTAGTCATGAGAGTTACTAATACTGTTTCGGTACTGTGGTTAGACCGAAATCCTGACTGGGAATCGTGAAGTATTGAAAATTTATCTAGATAGTTTGTAAGTTGCTTGGTCACCAACCCTTCCGTTAATTTGGTTATTAAGGGAATGGATGCTACTGGTCTGTAGTTAGTTAATTCACTGGCACTTTTCTTTGCGTCTTTGGGTATGGGGGTGAGTAAAATGTTTCCTTTTTCCTTCGGGAAGAGTCCATTTTGTAGCATGTAATTCAGGTGTTTCGTTATGTCGTTTATAAATTGTTGAGGAGCAGATGTCATCAGGTTGTTTGGGCATATATCTAGTTTGCAGTGAGATTTGGCAAATCTTTTGAGCGTTTGGGAGATGATGTTCTCCGATAATATCTCGAAGTTAGTCCAGGTCCTGTCCGCTGGGTGAATGCCAGGGACTGGGTCTAGGCAGTTAAGGAGTTCAGCATAGTCGATGGTACTGACAGGTATTTTAAGTCGTAGTTGTACTATTTTTTTGTTGAAGTATCTTGCGAGATTGTCTGCTCCAGGAGTGTCTTTGCTGTTGGTTGTGACTGGTGTGATATCTAATAGTTTGTTCTCGAGGTGGAAAAGTTTATGTGTGTGTCCTTGTAATTTGGTCCAATTATTAACATCATTTCTGTGTTATTTGAATATTCAAATGTGTTGTCTATAAAGGTGATTCATTTGTACAGTGATGATATTGTGAATCTCATATCTGTTATATGAATTTTCTTCCATGCAGCCTATTAAAGGTATCATTCGCCTTCTGATATTTATCATATTTCTGTTATTTGATTGTTCTGCGGTGCTGTTAAACATTTACATTTCTGATACTATTATCGTCTTATTCCTATTACCAGAATTTCCATTTGCCATTTCCAAGTTTAGCTCATTCATTGCAGTTATGTTTATATCTCGTCATTCCACTATAGTTATGCTGTTAAAACATTTTTGGGCCAATATTTAGCCAGTGGCAGTCAACGTTTTTTTATTTTTTTTTGTACAGTTAATGTCACCAGCTAAATTAGCCCTGGATATTCAGTGCTGAGCCATGTGAAGGCAGTGGGACTGAATATCGGGTTCTGGTCCAGGGCCTAAGACAGTTCTAGGGACTGCGAGTCCTGGTTATCGACCGGGACCCACATTTAAAAAAGTCCAGTTTTCCTCTGCTTCCCCCTCCCCCACCATGGTCATCAGCTCCCCCCTCCCAACCCAATGCTTAATAGTGAAGATCCCCAACTCATCCCCCCATAGGTCCTTACCCCTTCCCATCCACCCCCACTTGTACAGTTTCCCTCTGCTCCTCCCTTCCTCCCATGGTCAATAGCTGCTCTCCCAACCCACTGCTGAAGAGTGATCCCCTTAACCCCCCTCCCAGTCACCCCACCTCCAAACCAGGATAAACCCCCCCCCCCCCATTGAGCTTACCAGAGGTCCCTGGTGATCCAGTGGGGGAGGGGGGAGTGGAAGCAGGCATAAAACCCACTCACTGCTGCCCCTAGTGGTTGTGAATCCAAAATGGCTACTCTGACCGCTTGCAGCCTGTAGAGTTCATGGCAGCCATTTTGTTAAGGCAGCCACTAGGGGCAGGAGTGAGCGGGCTTTCCTCCTGCCTCCACCACCCTCTCTCTCACTGAACCACTAGGGACCTCAGTTAGGCCTGGGGGAGCCTATCCTGGGTTGGAAGTAGGGGATAGGGATGGGGGATCTTTACTCTTCAGCAGTGGGTTGGGAGGAGGCTATGAACCACGGGAGGGGGGAGTGGGGAGCGGAGGGAAAATTTACTTTTTTATTCAATTTGGTCCTGAGATGTTCAGTGCCTGGGAATTTAGTTTTCAGCTGTCCTAAATTCACCTGCTCAGCTATGCATGCCTATTACTACTACTACTTAGCATTTCTATAGCGCTACTGGACGTAAGCAGCGCTGAATTTCTTCATAAAGGCAGTTATTAAATAAAATATGTGCAGTGCTGCACGACAGAGATATGGATGTTGTAGGGGCAGAGCCGGGGATCGTCACCCCACTCCCTAAGGTTGGCTCTGTATGAGTAACGGCAACTTTTTCCTAGTAAAAAAGCACTGGACTAATCACTTGTTTATTTACCGAAGCTTGAGATGCCACTACTCAGAAAATTGCATCAAAGCAGTTTAGAGAGTATCTTTATAAAAGTTCAATGGACATGCAGAAAAGGGAAGAGAAGACAATGTTGAATTTAAGGGACAGGATCAATGTGGAAAAAGTTTGTATGAACAGCAAAGTTCTGAGCAGTTTTTAAAATCTAGGATAGGAAGGTTCTGAGTTAATAGTTATTGGTAAGTTATTCCAAAGTTTAGGTATAGGCAGTTTCGCAAGAGGGCCAGGATAGTAACTGACTTCAAGACGGGGGTGGATGTGACTAGCGAATCCTTAGTAATGACCAAGTCAAGTCAGAGGATCACTGTACGATGAGGAAAGAAACACACTAGATGATCCTTGAGGTTTCAAAGGTTCTTCATTCTAGCATCCTTCATGGGAATAATATCGATTTTATAGTAGCATATTTTCTCTTGTCCTTGCAGGGTGACAGTGGTGGGCCTCTGGCATGCAAGAGTCGGAGAGAGAATATCTGGTACCAGGTGGGAATAGTAAGCTGGCGTGTGAGCTGTGGCAGGAAGAAGAGTCCTGGAGTCTACACTGTGGTATCCAACTATCTGGAATGGATCGAAGAAGTGACAGCTGAAGCTGGGGAACCATTTCACCCAGATCCATCAGCTGGACAAGAGTCCATCGTTGCTATCTATACTCCCTCTTTCTCCACTTCCTCTTCCACCTTCACCAACCCCAACTATGCCTCAACACAATCCCCTACTCCTGCAACCGAGAACACTTCGTCCATTGATACTAAAAAAACTAACGCATATTCCATCAGCACCATCTCTAGTCCCTCTTCCACTCCCAGCCAAGTCACTGACACTCCCAGCCAAGTCACTGACACTCCCAGTCAAGTCACTGACACTCCCAGCCAAGTCACAGACACTCCCAGCCAGTTCACTGACACTCCCAGCCAAGTCACTGACACTCCCAGCCAAGTCATCACCACTCCCAGCCAAGTCACCGCTACTCCAGGCCAGCTCACCACCACTCCCATCCAAGACACTGCCACTCCCAGCCAAGTCACAGCCAGCCAGAATTATACCACTACCGGCTTCACAGATGCCACTGACACGTCTCAGGTACGCACATTCCCTACATATACCACAGCCGCTGCCACTGGTGACCTGACTGATGATAACACTACCCCTACCAATGCTACTGGCGGCACTGTTCCGGACACTGCTTCTGATGCAGTGAACCTAACAACTGTGGTGACAGATACCCCTATTGTTACTGGAGACACCCTCACTGATGTCCAGAAGACTTCCCCGATTGGTACTTCCCTTTTCATCGCCAACACCCCTGTTACTACCACCCCTCCCTTAGACTCTGAAGCCATAAGTACTCCCACTCCCAACCCCAACTTTGTCACTGACACCTCTACAGATATCGCTCTCACCCCTAGCTTTGATACTGACGCCACCCCCGTCTTTTCCATGGACACCCCTACGGATATTACTACCACCCCTACCCTTGACACAGATTCCATCACGCCTTCTTTTGACTATTCTGCGGATATCAGTATGACTCCCACCGTTGCTGGCCAGATCTCCACAGATGCCAATGACATCAGTACCCCTACTAGTACCGAGGCCTCAGACAATCCTACCACTCCTGCCTATTCCTCTGAATCCAGTTACGTCAGCTCTTTCTACGTACCGGCCTACATTGCTGCCACCCCCACATATGGCAGTATTTATGCACCTCCTAACTACATATCTCCCACCCCCTCATATGTCAATCATTTCTATATTACTTCCTCACCCAGTAATACCACCACATATGAAAGTACTACCCACAAAGCTGACACAACCACTAACGAAAGCAGTTATACCCGTACTACACACACGGTGATTATCCCCTTCTACCATGGAAATGCCATCGTACCCTCGTATTCGGATCCTAAGGAGGCCCCCAAATCAATAGACACCCGCAGCTATCAGGATGCCACCAATACCGAGGCAAATTGCGTGGCGCCCCCTGCTGCAGGCAACACTTTCTGGATATTGGTAACTCTCACTCTTCTCTGCACTGCTCACTGCCTTCCCTGAGCTTACCGATGTGAATGATGAACTAATCAATGAAAAAGCTACCCAGTACGTTCATCCCTGTCTATTGTACAATTATTTGCAGTGTTATGCAACGATGATAGTCATGAATTTATAGCAGTCAGTTTTCAAAGGATACACGATCCTAGTCATAAATCGATCACTTTGAAAACTGTCTGGGGCAGAGCTCCCAAATTTGGATGCCAGAGTCATGCAATAAGGAATGGAGTCTGATTGCAAACTAGGAACTGGCTAAAAGACAGAAAAGAGAGTACAAGTAAATGGTCAGCTTTCCAAATGGAAAACGCTACCCCAAGAATCTGTACTGTGACATTGCACCTGTTTATAAATGATCTGGAAAAAGAAGCAATGTGTGAGGTGATCAATTTGTGGATGGCACACAGGTCCAGCTCAGGGATTCATGATGTCCTGAGCCAGTGTTTGGAGGGTGAGAACCAGGGAAGCCATTTTCAAATCCACTGATGTAACTGTGACCTTGAGCAAGTCACTTAACTAGGGTTACCATATGGCTCCAGAAAAAGGAGGACAGGTTGAGCCAGTCTGGGTTTTACTTCCATTCCTTTCAATGGAAGCAAAACCCGGATTGGATCAATGTGTCCTCCTTTTTCTGGAGCCATATGGTAACCCTACGACTTAACCCTCCATTGCCTCAGATACAAACTAGACTGTAAACCCTCCAATGATAAGAATATTGTGATAAGTATGAGGCTGTCCTACCCTGGTTAGGCCCCTAGAGGGCGCTGTTCCCCTATAATGTCCAGGGAGAAGGACTGGGTGAGTCACTAACAGTAAGGGGATGTATAGCAGGAGGTCGCTAGGACCGAGGAGAGTCCTGGAGGAGGAAACAGATGCAGCAGGTTATGGGCTGGGTCCTGTTTAGCCGTTAACCACTTAATACCCCACCTTCGTGGGAGGCAGTGTTGCCAGGTGGGTGGTTTTACTGCCCAATTGGGCGGTTTTCTGCGACCCGCCGCGGGAAATTTTTGCCCGCGGCAGGTTGCGGTTTTTTGGGCTTCTTTTTTTTTTGGGCGGTTTTCAGGCGGTTTTTTCGGCCGTGGGGGCGGGGTTAGTGACATTTTGGGCGGGGTTAGTGACGTTCTGGGCAGGGCCGGTGACGGGGGAGGCGGGGCCGGTGACGGCGGGGGCGGGGTTGATGACGCGGGGGTGGGGGTGTCAGGGGCGGGGTTTGAGTTTGGGCGGGTTTTGGGCTGTTTTTAGGCTGGATTGGGTGGGAAAAAAAATTTCCACCTGGCAACCCTGGTGGGAGGGAAAGAGGAGAGCTAGCAGCTGAAGCAGAGAGCTAGGAGGTGGTGGTGGTGGTGGTGGTGGTGGTGTCACAATATACATATTCTTGATTGACCATGGAAAAGAGGTGAACTAAATGTAGATACCCTCTCCTTTCCTTCCACGCCCCCATCTTGGGACCACTATTGCAATATGATCCACGCCGATGTGAGAGCTTGAACCATGAACCATGAAAATGGGTCCAAAAGCAGAAGGTACATTTGTTGTTTGATTGTTTTATTTTTAGAGTCAGGTTGGGCCTAGTTTCTTTACCACTTCCTCTTGTTGATTTTCTTGTAAGTCCTTTTCCATGATCTCAATTCCATTTTAAGTGTCTTTACTCTCCATTCTTAAAAGCAACAGGAAGAAGGAAGAGAACCTCCACGAATGGAGCAAACCAAAATCTAAATGAAGGAAGTGGAGTCAGTCAATAAAAATAGGAACCAGATGATGGGATCCCAACAAAGCTACATATTGGTGCTACATGCGCCTGATTCAGGGGTCAAGGCTTCTTGTTTGGAGACAAACGCTCAATGAGTGAAATGCAATCTGTGACGCAGCATCTCGCTGAGAGTAAACAGATTGCATTTCACTTGCTGAGTGTTGTTTTAGCTGCTGACAAGCAACCATTGAGCACAGAACCAGTCCCATGTTCAGTTCTCCCTTGTTTTCAACTCTTGAATACAATAAAGAATCATCTGGTTACTTTTTTTTATAAACACTGACCTTGGCCAGCTAAATTTGCCCCAGATCTTCAGAGCTGGGCAAATGTGCAGACATCAGTAGTGAAATTTTCAGTGGGGCTGGCCATTGGAGCTTATGTGGGACAGTTATGTGGGCCCCAGTTGAATATCATCGAGATTCGCATAACTGCAAAATCCTTAGAAGGCACAGGAGCCCCAGATCCCAAAACCCCCAATCACATAATCACCCCCCCCCCCCATCCTTCTAACAATCCGTATAGGCCCCCTGTGCCTACCTGCATATCCCTGGTGGTCCAGCAGGGCAGTGGAGGGGGGGGGGGGGCAGGAGCAAAGCCCATTCACTCCAGTTCCAAATGGTTGCCATTTCAATATAGCACAGCTGAACCACCAGGGATAGTAGCCTAGGGGGGCGGGGGGGGGGGGGTCTATCCTGCATGTTAGAAGGATTGGGGAGGGGTTTGTGCCATCAGGGGGAGGGGGGATCAGAGGCTCCCATGTCAGGGGGAGTGGGTGGATCAGAGCACTATGTGGGGTTTTTTGGGGGGGGAGGGAGTGGGGAAGAATAAGAAGGCTTTTTAAGGGTTTTCCAGTTACGCAGGTCACAACCAGTATTCCATCTCTTGTACTTTACAGGGAGCAGAGAAAACTGAGAGGTAAAGTAATAAGATACAGACTATGGGGAGAATTGAAAGGTAAAGTACTGAAAGAGACTATGGTGAGTGGGAAGAACTGAGAGGGACTGTGGGAGTGGGGAGAATTGAGGGGTAATCTATCTATCTCTCCCTCCCTCAGTCCTTTGCAGTGCTTTGCAAATACATTTTCTTTCCCCTTTTGGCCTTTTGTGTTCCATGAAAGCCATCACTTATCCCTCCTTTTTGTTTGATATTTACCCAAGGCAATGTACAATAAGTATAGCCTGACACAAGAAAATACCTACAATTGATATGATACAGACGTTCAAATATTTGAAAGGTATTAATCCGCAAACGAACCTTTTCCGGAGAGGGGAAGGCGGTAGAACTAGAAGACATGAAATGAGATTGAAGAGGGGCAGACTCAAGAAAAATGTCAGGAAGTATTTTTTCACGAAGAGAGTGGTGGATGCTTGGAATGCCCTCCCGCGGGAGGTGGTGGAGATGAAAACGGTAACGGAATTCAAACATGCGTGGGATAAACTTAAAGGAATCCTCCTCAGAAGGAAGGGATCCCCAGAAGCTTAGCCGGTGGTGGGAGGCAGGGCTGGTGGTTGGGAGGTGGGGATAGTGCTGGGCAGACTTACTGTATATGGTCTGTGCCAGAGCCGGTGGTGGGTGGCGGGGCGGGTGGTTGGGAGGTGGGGATAGTGCTGGGCAGACTTATAGGGTCTGTGCCCTGAAAAAGACAGGTACAAATCAAGGTAAGGTATACACAAAAAATGGCACATGTGAGTTTATCTTGTTGGGCAGACTGGGTGGACTGTGCAGGTCTTTTTCTGCCGCCATCTACTATGTTACTATGTTACTATCCTGCTTATAATCGAAATAGAAAAACGCCTATATTGTGACCCAAATCAGGAGATAGACGTTTATCTCACAAAAACGAATAAAGCGGTATAATCGAAAGCCGAATTTGGACGTTTTCAACTGCACTCCGTCGCGGATGCGGACAAAGTTGATGGGGGCGTGTCGAAGGCGTGGTGAAGGCGGAACTGGGGCGTGGTTATCGGGCGATCAGAGATGGGCGCCTTTCGCCGATAATGGAAAAAAAATATGCGTTTTTAGCGAGAATTTAGGGCACTTTTCCTGGACCCTGTTTTTTCACGAATAAGGCCCCAAAAAGTGCCCTAAATGACCAGATAACACCCAGAGGGAATTGGGGATGACCTCCCCTGACTCCCCCAGTGGTCACTAACCTCCTCCCACCACAAAAAATGATGTTTCACAACTTTTTATTTTCACCCTCAAATGTCATACCCACCTCCCTGGCAGCAGTATGCAGGTCACTGGAGCAGTTATTAGAGGGTGCAGTGGACTTCAGGCAGGTGGACCCAGGCCCATCCCCCCCCCCACCTGTTACACTTGTGCTGGTAAATGGGAGCCCTCCAAACCGCCCCCCCAAACCCACTGTACCCACATGTAGGTGCCCCCCTTCACCCCTTAGGGCTATAGTAATGGTGTAGACTTGTGGGCAGTGGGTTTTGAGGGGGATTTGGGGGGCTCAACACCCAAGGGAAGGGTGCTATGCACCTGGGAGCTCTATTACCTTGTTTTTGTTTTTTTTTTTAAGCGCCCCCTAGGGTGCCCGGTTGGTGTCCTGGCATGTGAGGGGGACCAGTGCACTACGAATCCTGGCCCCTCCCACGAATAAATGTCTTGGAGTTATTCGTTTTTGAGCTGGGCGCTTTCGGTTTCCATTATCGCTGAAAAACAAAAACGCCCAGCTCAAAAAAAGATAATCGGCCATGTTTTTCGAAAATACGCTTCGGTCCGCCCCTTCACGGACCCGTTCTCGGAGATAAATGCCCATGGAGATAGACGTTTCCGTTCGATTATGCCCCTCCTAGTAATTGTGTGAACAACATAAGAATAGTAAAGTAACCAAATTTCAGTGTAAAACACTGTTAATATTTATTTATTTATTTTATTTAATTATTTAGCACATTTATACCCCACTTCTTTCCCACATTGTTGCAGGCTCAAAGTGGCTTACAATGTACTGATAAGGCTATCGCCAGACCAGTGGTTAAACGATTACAATTAAATCAGGTAAGATAGAAGAAACGGGGGTAGAAGGAAATAGGGAAAGGGAAGAGAATCTAAAATGGTCCATGGAAGTGTTGTTAGAAAGGACTTTATGGAGCAGATTGCATTCTTGAAGTTGGCTGAATCTTTTCCGGCTGGAAGAGATGTAAATCGTCCGGACAGACCAAGTTGATCTTGCATGGTGGAAATGGAGTTGAAATCCGCTCCTCCAACCGGCCACTCCAGCTCCCAGGACAACTGGTGCAATGACCCGCTCACACCCTGACATCTACAACGATAGACAGCTGATGGAAACGCAGAAGCCAACTAACAGTAGGCAGTCAAATCAGGCCGCATTCACCAGTTATATAGTGAGGTAAACCAGGAGATTGTCCATATTAAATCCTATTAATAGCAATAATGCACACATTAAAACAGTGCAGAAAACATGTATATAACAGAAATATGATAAAGGTTATCAGAATAGAATGAAACTACAATGAGTAGCATGGAAAAAAATTTCATTTATCATAGATATGGTATTCACAATGTTAAAACAATACAAACAAAAATACATTATTAAGCCATTAGAATATTAAAACATCATAGACATTATACTCACAATGTCAGTAAGTGTTGCGTTCTCGAGGGCCTTGGCATTCTGTCAGGTCCTCGAGGCAGGACTGGAGTTTGTGAGCCCTTGGGCCACTGCCGAGGAGCGGCAGCGGCAGGCAACTAGAACAGACGAAACAGGAACAGCTTCACCTGCACTTAGCCACCGTCCTCCGGAGTTGAGCTCCGAAGTGCTGGTGGCCGGCAGGACTTGCAGGATAAGGCAGGAACTGAAGATCCAGAGGACCCACCCTGGGTCTCGGATACACGAGGGAGACCAGACTAGGAACTAAACACAGACAGTGTGCTGCTGCACAGCCACTAGCAAGACCCAGAAGACAGACCAAGAAACACAAGGCGTACAGAAGCCTAGCATGAGCAAGGACTAGGGCAGCATACACACTAGGCAAAACGGAGATCCGGGAATACCCACAGGGTAAACCCTCTAGCTAGGTAGAGACAGGATACAGGAAACCACCCAGGAAATACACACTAGCTAGACAGATACAGGATTCAGGATATACACTCAGGATATACAAGCAGGGTAGGCACACAGGCTAGGCAAGGCAGAACTTAGGGTAAAGAGAGCAAACCAGGAAGAACAGGCCAGGGGTCTTGGGCTGGCAGCAGAGCAAACAGAGTAACCAGGAATAACAGGCCAAGGGTCTTTGGGGCAGACAGGAGAACATACAGAGTAAACCAGGACAAAGGCTTCACCCCAAACACAGGGTAAGCCAGGAACAGAGGCTTCACCCCAAACACAGAGTAAGCCAGGAAGGACCCGCAGTCCACAGACAGAGGCTTCACCCCAACTCAGGGTAAGCCAGGAAGGACCGCAGTCCACAGACAGACAGTGGCAGGGAAGACCCCCCACGGAAGGACAACAGAGACACAGACACAGAAAGAAGCTGGGCTGGAACCCAGAGAGAGGCTAAGCAGTAGTGCAGCAGACACTTACTAACCTGACCTGGCCTAAGAGCATAACACTTATGCAAAAGGCCCCGACTGCAAGCACAGCACATCCTTATGAAGGCTCTCACTGATGAGTCACCAGCAGCAGGATAGAAGCAGGAAGTACACTGACCCCAAAGAGAGGCTTGACACACATAGGAAGTGAGCCCACAGGAAAGACAAGCAGGAGCCATCTTGGAAGCTGGCACAGAGCCGGTGGCAGCCATCTTAGATACTGGCTCCCTAGAGAGACATAGCCCACACAGGTGAGGTCTAGTGAAGCAATCAGGTTCATGCTGGACGCAGCAAGCACACCAGGACAGAGACAAGACTAACACAAACACAGACAGAAGCCAGCAGAGCTGCTGACCCCCAGAAAGAAGGTAAGGCTGAGGGTGGTCACGGCCACAGACGTGACAGTAAGATTCAGCAGATTATCTTAATAAGCATCTACAGGAGCAAATGCATTTGAGGCCTGTAAATTGCATTTTAGAAAGGAAAACGCAGCAAGAACAGAAGCAAAAACCTTGTACCAACACAACAAATGCCAAAGCAGAGCAGAGATAGTCCAGAGAAGAAAAGAACCACAAGTCCAGCCACAGATGAGTTTATTGTGAAATCACCCAACAGGCCAAGTTTTGGCAGTCATGCCTTCATCAGGGGTCACAATTCAGTTCTTCATAAGCACATAAAAGCATAATTATAACTGTATCCAAATGCTGGAGAGACAGTACGAACACTACGCTGGCAGCATAACGGCATAATTCCATATTATAGAAAGGAAACCAAATCATAAAAAGGACATCAAGTTGATCCACTGCTGGTGGTGCTAATATTTTAAAACGGGGACGGTGGATGAACTGCTTATTCTAAAATATACGAGAAATGGACATACATCTACAATGAACATCCATTTTACAAACTGAAATGTCTAAACTATGAATGAGGCAAAGCAAGAGACATAGGTAACTGAAAAGGTAAGGGGGAAAGAGGTCAGCCTTCATAAATTACAAGACACCTCTGAAAAGGGAAGAGAGGTAAAAGTATCTGGAAAAGCTAAGGGAAGTTGGAAGCGTTGTCAGGAAAACAAAGATCTAAATGGAAGAAAAAATAGCCAATATGGTAAAATTGGGAGACGTGACATTTTTTAGATATGTGAATGATAGGAGGAAGTGCCAAGGTAGCTTTTTGAGGCTCAAGGGTGATGGAGCTGATAAGGATAAAGCTGAACTGCTTAACGATTATTTCTGCTCTGTGTTCATGGATGAATGGCCAGAAGTAAGACTACAGAAAACAAATGCTAATAGGAATGGATGTGTGGTAGACCTGGACCAATTCTTAGAAAACTGTGTTCATGAGGACCTTTTTCAGATATATTGGTAAAAGGAAAAATAATAGGAATGGAACTGTAAGACTGAAGGATGCTGAGAATGACTATGTGGAGAGTGATGAGGATAAAGCAAATGTGAGAAACAAATATTTCTCTTCGGTGTTCACGAAAGAAAATCCTGGAGAAGAAGCATGGTCAGCTGCAAAGGGAGTATCTGGGAATGGAGTGGATATTGCACCGTTCATGGATCTAAAAGTGGACAAAGCTACGGGGCTGGATGGGATACATCCCAGGATACTGAAGGAGTTCACAGAAGTCCTGGCAGGACCTCTTAATGATATTTATTTAATAAATCTTTAGAAACGGGAGAGATTCTGCGGGATTGGAGACGAGCTGATGAGGCCCCTCTTCACAAAAGTGGAGACAGGGTAGAAGTGGGAAACTACAGGCCAGTAAGTCTCACGTCCGTGTTAGGAAAAATAATGGAGTCGCTACTGAAGGAAAGGATAGTTAACTTTCTAGACACCAACGGGTTACAGGATCCGAGGCAACATGGCCTTACGAAAGGAAACTCCTGCCAAACGAATCCAATTGATTCTTTGAATGGGTGACCAAAGAACTGGATGAAGGACATGCAGTACATGTAATCTATTTGGATTTCAGCAACGCCTTTGATATGGTGCCTCACAGAAGACTCATGAATAAGCTGAGAGGACCCAAAGAGGTGAACTGGATTGGAAAATGGTTGACTAACACCCTCATCCTCCCCGTCTCATCTGCCCGCAACCTCGGAGTCATCTTCGACTCCTCCCTCTCCATCTCTGTTCATATCCAGCAGATAGTCAAGACCTGTCGCTTCTTCCTCTATAACATTAGCAAAATTCGCCCTTTCCTCTCCGAGCACACCACCCGAACTCTCATCCACTCTCTCATTACCTCTCGCCTTGACTACTGCAACCTACTCCTCACTGGCCTCCCACTTAGCCATCTATCCCCCCTTCAGTCCATTCAGAACTCTGCTGCACGTCTTATCTTCCGCCTGGACCGATATACTCATATCACCCCTCTCCTCAAGTCACTGCACTGGCTTCCGATTAGGTACCGCATACAGTTCAAGCTTCTCCTACTAACCTACAAATGCACTCGATCTGCAGCCCCTCCCTACCTCTCTACCCTCATCTCCCCCTACGTTCCTACCCGTAACCTCGGCTCTCAAGACAAATCCCTCCTTTCAGTACCCTTCTCCACCACCGCCAACTCCAGGCTCCGCCCTTTCTGCCTCGCCTCACCCCATGCTTGGAATAAACTCCCTGAGCCCATATGCCAGGCCCCCTCCCTGCCCATCTTCAAATCCTTGCTCAAAGCCCACCTCTTCAATGTCGCATTCAGCACCTAACCACCATACCTCTATTCAGGAAATCTTGACATTTCGTCCTTTAGATTGTAAGCTCCATTGAGCAGGGACTGTCTTTCTTTGTTAAACTGTACAGCGCTGCGTAACCCTAGTAGTGCTCTAGAAATGTTAAGTAGTAGTAGTACTAACAAACGACAGAGTGTGGTGGTAAATGGAGTCCATTCAGAGGAAAGAAAGGTGAGTAATGGAATGCCTCAGGAGTCAGTGCTGGGGACAATTCTGTTTAATATATTTGTGAGAGAACTGGCAGAAGGGTTAGAAAGAAAAGTTTGCCTGGATGACCTGAAGATAGCCAATAAGAGTGGATACTGTGGAGGGAGTAGAAACAATGAGAAGCGATCTCCAAATGCTGGAAAAATGGTCAAGAGTCTGGTAGTTAAAATTTAATACCAAGAAGTGCAGAGTGAGGAGATAAAAAGGGGCATAATCGAACTGGTCGCCCAGGTTTTCCTGAGGGTGTCTTTGCAGGACGTCCCCGCGAAGGGGCGGGGAAACCTGAATTATTGAAACAAGATGGGCGGCCATCTTTTGTTTCGATAATACGGTCGGGGACACCCAAATCTCAACATTTAGGTTGACCTTAGAGTTGGTCGTCCCTGGTTTTCGGCAATAATGGAAACTGAGGACGCCCATCTCAAAAACGACCAAATCCAACTCATTTGGTCATGGGAGGACCCAGCATTCGTAGTGCACTGGTCCCCCTGACATGCCAGGACACCAACTGGGCACCCTAGGGGGCACTGCAGTGGACTAACTGATGCAATAACTGAACAGAAAAAGCTCTTCCCTTACCGATCCCTTAGTGATTCAGAAAGGAACGGGCATGCATGAAGGAAATCGCATGCAAATGAGCTGCTCACTGTTAGCTCATTTGCACATGATTTTCTTCCTAAGGAGGGGAAGCCAGTGCAGAGCAGCTGTTATGCGTTAAGCGTGGCTACTATGCGCATGTCAAAGACGGCTTCATACACGCAGACAAGCTGTGTGTATAATAGCTGTCTACCACCTTAAAAAAACACAAGTCCAGGTGAAAACGTCCAAGTGATTGTCAGGGACATCTTTTTTTTGTTTGTTTTTGGAGTGTGGGTGAAGGACGTCCAAGTGTTAGGTGCCTTTGAGGCATATTTTCAAAGCACTTTGGGAGGCTAAGTTCCATAGGTTTCTATGGAACTTTGGGAGGCTAAGTGCTTTGAAAATGAGCCCGTTTGAGGCATATTTTCAAATTACTTAGCCTTTGAAAGTTCCATTTTGCTATGCCTCTGTCCCTGTGACAGGCAGTTGAGGATGTCCAAAACGTGGATGTTTCTTTATTTGGATTTTGGATCACAAGTAGTGACAGTGGGGTTTGAACTGGCCACCTCTGGATTGTAAGGCCAGTGCTCTAACCATTAGGCCACTCCTCCACTCCACTTCACTCCATTCCCTTGAAATTTGGCCATCCCTGTGGAGGGGGGGGGGGGCAGCTCAGGACGTCCAAAATGTTTGAAAGAAGGACGTCCACGCCTTTGCTATGCTTCCACTGACACACACACATCTCCCCACCCCCCATCCCCCCAGGGACCTGCATACTGCTGCGATGGACCTGAGTATGATATTTGAGGCTGGCAAAAAAAGTTTTTAAAGTTTTTTTTTAGGGTGGGAGGGGGTTAGTCACCACTGGGGGAGTCAGGGGAGGTCATTCCCGATTCCATCTGGTGGTCATCTGGTCAGTTCGGGCACCTTTTTGAGGCTTGGTCGTAAGAAAAAATGGACCAAGTAAAGTCGGCCAAGTGCTCGTCAGGGATGCCCTTCTTTTTCCATTATCGCTCGAGGACACCCATCTGTTAGGCACGCCCCAGTCCCGCCTTCACTACGCCTCCGATACTCCCCTGGCAACATTGGTCGTCCCCGCGACAGGAAGCAGTTGGGGATGCCCAAAATCGGCTTTCAATTATGCCGATTTGGGTGACCCTGAGAGAAGGACGCCCATCTCCCGATTTGTGTCGAAAGATGAGCGCCCTTCTCTTTCGAAAATAATCTTGACAGTCTCTCTTCCATTTTGAAAATGCTGTTAGCTGAAAGTTTTTTCTTGGAAGTTGCACATTTTTTGCTATTTTGGATTGAACATAACATAATAATTTTCTCCCCTGAAGCAGCCTGAAGTGGTGAAACAGGGAACCCCTGTCGGGATTTGGGATTTATTAAGTTCAATCGGATCGCATTATTGCAAGATGGAAGTGAGACTGTATCTCCAAGATAAGTTCTATGCATATAATTGATGGCAACATTTTGTCTGTATGCTTTTCTAAGCTTATTCTGTGTCTTAAAAAGGGTTTGTCGTTTTGAAGAACATTGAACAAATAATACTATAGGTGGAGGTTTTTTTAATGACTGATGATTATGAAGAGCCTCCTACATTTATGAAGGTTTTGCCTTACAAGTAGGCGTGTCTATTTTCCATTCTGAAGTCTTTTTTGTCCACTTGTTTATATATGATTGGATTGGATGACATTCCTTTAGATACAGACAGTGGCGTACTAAGGGGGGGGGGGCGGTGGGTGCGGCCCGCCCTGGGTGCACGCTGCTGGGGAGGTGCCGCGCACCGGTCAGCTTCGTTGTTTCCATGCTCCCTCTGCCCCAGAACAGGTTACTTCCTGTTCCGGGGCAGAGGGAGCATGGAAACAACGAAGCTGACTGGCGCGCGGCACCCCCCCCCCCCCAGCGGCGGCGTGCACCCGGTGGGGGGGGGGTGATGAGGGGGTTCACGCTGCACCGGGGGGCGGGGCGCATCGGCGACCGCCCCGGGTGTCAGCGCCCCTAGGAACGCCACTGGATACAGAACATTGTTGTAGAAGTTTTCTTGTAATTTATGAGGTAATTGAAATTGCCCAATTTGCCAGCTTTCCTAATTTCTATAAACATTTCTTCATCTGTCTGTTCGTTCTGTCCTGGCTGAAGGTAATACAGCTCTACAAGAATACTCCTTCCCTTCACACAAATATTTAAATATCATCATGGCATTAATGTAAAGGATGCAAGTCTATTTCAGTTGATGAAAAACTCTGTAATGAGAGAGCATAGGATGAAGTTAAAAGGTTGTAGGCTCAGGAGTAATCTAAGGAAATACTTTTCTTTTCCAGAAAGGGTAGTGGATGCATGGAATGGCCTCCTGGTGGAAGTGGTGGAGACAAAGAATGTATCTGAATTCAAGAAAGTATGGTACAAGCAAGTGGGATCTCTTAGCGAAAGGAGGAGATAGTGGATGGTATGGATGGGCCTACTGGATGGGCCATTTGGCTTTTATCTGCTCTCATGTTTCTATGTTGCACCACAGGAACATCCATAATGATAGATATCCATGTGGAATGGAGGAGTAGCCTAATGGTTAGAACCTGGGGCTGAGACCTCAGGGACCCTGGCTCAAATTCAACTACAGCTCATTATGAAATTTTCATTTTTTTAAACAAGTGAACCTGAACGTATACCTCTTCAGTAACCTTTGAACTTGCACGTGGTGTACAAGATATCAATTTTTAAAACAATTTAGTACCACGAATATCCTGAAACTGTAACAAAGCCCAGTATCCCATGCCAATTGCACATAGGAGGGGGGAGCAGTACCCACTGAGGGATTAAAGGAGCGATTTCCATTAATCCCTCCAGTGAAGAGCTGCTCTGTTACCTGGACATACCATGTACCAACGCCCCTTTTTTTGGACATAGACATCCCTTCCCGTTCTGGAATCGTAGTCAAATGTCAGTATTTTGGCCCCTCCTTAGTCCTGCCCACATCCTCTTGCCATAAGGACATACGGCCATTCCAGACAGACACCCATGCAGTATGAATGTCTAAATGCCAGTTTTCAGGCATGCAAAGTTATTCAAAGTTGTTAAATCACAAGAAGATTGTGAAAAATTACAAATGGACCTTACGAGACTAACATAGTAACATAGTAACATAGTAGATGACGGCAGAAAAAGACCTGCATGGTCCATCCAGTCTGCCCAAGACAAACTCATATGTGTATACCTTACCTTGAATTTGTACCTGTCCTTTTCAGGGCACAGACCATAAAAGTCTGCCCAGCAGTATTTCCCGCCTCCCAACCACCAGTCCCGCCTCCCATCACCGGCTCTGGTACAGACCGTATAAGTCTGCCCTCCCCTATCCTCTCCTCCCAATCACCACCCCCTCTTCCCCTCACCTGCTCCGCCACCCAATTTCAGCTAAGCTTCTGAGGATCCATTCCTTCTGCACAGGATTCCTCTATGCATATCCCACGCATGTTTGAACTCAGTTACCGTTTTCATCTCCACCACCTCCCGCGGGAGGGCATTCCAAGCGTCCACCACCCTCTCCGTGACAAAATACTTCCTGACATCTTTCCTGAGTCTGCCCCCCTTCAATCTCATTTCATGTCCTCTCGTTCTACCGCCTTCCCATCTCCGGAAAAGATTTGTTTGCGGATTAATACCTTTCAAATATCTGAACGTCTGTATCATATCACCCCTGTTCCTCCTTTCCTCCAGGGTGTACATGTTCAGGTCTGCAAGCCTCTCTTCATACGTCTTGGAACGTAAATCCCATACCATCCTCGTAGCTTTTCTTTGCACCGCTTCCATTTTTTTTAACATCCTTCGCAAGGTACGGCCTCCAAAACTGAACACAGTACTCTGGGCATCCAAATGGTAGATGCTGTTTAATGTGGGCAAGTGTAAAGTGATGCATGTGGGAAAGAGGAACCCAAACTATAGCTATGTGATGCAAGGTTCCACTCAGTCTAGTCATCAGCAGTCAAAGAGCAATAATCTGCACATTCTTGATCGAGTGACAGGTTGAAAGTCAGCAAGGTGTAGCCTCTGCAAAACTCCGTATGGTTGATCATCAACGTGCTATCTTTCATATGAATTCACTTACGCAGTGACTATGTTCAAAGTCTGGTTGAAGAGGTTTTTGCAGCACTTATTCACTGTCCACATACAGAGTGTCAAAGTTGATATCATAATGTTGAAAACCCCATGATGATGAGCTTGGGCAACTGTCCTAGAAAGGCGCTTTCCTGGTTGGTAACATAAGCTCCGGTGGGTATACTAAATACCTTCATTGCCATGCGACCTATGGCATATTTAACATTGGCCTTTAGCAGCACTTCCATTTGACCCAACCTCAGGCCTGGGGACACTTACAGGCTTATTTTCGAAAGAGAAGGGCGCCCATCTTTCGACACATCGGGAGATGAGAGCCCTTCTCCCAGGGTCGCCCAAATCGGCATAATTGAAAGCCCATTTTGGGCGTCCCCAACTGCTTTCCATCGCGGGGACAACCAAAGTTCCCGGGGGCATGTCGGAAGATTAGCGACGGCGGGACTGGGGCGTGCTTAACACATGGGCGTCCTCGGCCGATAATGGGAAAAAGAAGGGCGTCCCTGACGAACACTTGGCCTACTTTACTTGGTCCATTTTTTCTTGCGACCAAGTCTCAAAAAGGTGCCCGAACTGACCAGATGACCACCGGAGGGAATCGGGGATGATCTCCCCTTACTCCCCCGGTGGTCACTAACCCCCTCCCACCCTAAAAAAATACTTTAAAAATATTTTTCCAGCCTCAAATGTCATACCCAGCTCCCTGACAGCAGTATGCAGGTCCCTGGAGCAGTTTTAGTGGGTGCAGTGCACTTCAGGCAGGCGGACCAGGTCCATCCCCCCACCTGTTACACTTTTATGGTGGTAAATGTGAGCCCTTCAAAACCCACCACAAACCCACTGTACCCACATGTAGGTGCCTCCCTTCACCCCTTAGGGCTATGGTAGAGTTGTACAGTTGTGGGGAGTGGGTTTTGGGGGGAGTTTGGGGGGCTCGGCACCCAAGGTAAGGGAGCTATGCACCTACTACTACTACTACTTAACATTTCTATAGCGCTACTAATTGTACGCAGCACTGTACACCTGAACATGAAGAGAGAGTCCCTGCTCGAAAGAGCTTACAATCTAATTTGGACAGACGAACAGACACCTAGGAGCAATTTATGAAGTCCACTGCAGTGCCCCCTAGGGTGCCCGGGTTGGTGTCCTGGCATGTCAGAGGGACCAGTGCACTATGAATGCTGGCTCCTCCCATGACCAAAGGGCTTGCATTTGGTCATTTCTGAGATGGGCGTCCTCGGTTTCCATTATTGCCAAAAACCGTGGACGACCATCTCTAAGGTCGACCTAAATGTTGAGATTTGGGTGTTCCTGACCGTATTATCGAAACAAAAGATGGATGCCCATCTTGTTTTAATAATACGGGTTTCCCTGCCTCTTCGCTGGGACGTCCTGTGAGGACGTCCTCAGGAAAACTTGGCCGCCCCGTTCGATTATGCCCCTCTTAGTCTCTTTACAAACAGAGAAGCAGATAGAATCACCAGGGTCATCAGGTTTTGTTTTATCTGATAAGCATGTTGACGCTTTACTATCCAAGACACGAACTGCGGTCGGAAACTGCTATGAGACTTTCAACTGATACAGTGACTCAGCTACGGTATGCAGATACATGGGCCATAGCTTTTATTTCTGCAGGGATTACACTGTGGAATGCAATAAATACTCAATGAATTATTGGTGTTAACGATCACTGAATTGGCAGTAAATTAAGAATATTCCACCAAAAAATACTTGGGAAAAATTAAACTAAATAACCATTCATACATATAATCGTTAATATAATTATTTAAATTTTAGATTGTGCTCAGTCCATATCCATTACACCCATAGCGTTCCCAGGGAAAGCATGTGGTAGTATTTAGATGGAACCATCATAGCACAGCCTGTGTTCCACCTCCTCAAAATGTATGCGCACACACCTACTGTTACTTGTAATGCAACTTGCAGTTAATGATGTTTCAAATTTTTAAGACAGATCTCATTAAATCAACTATACAATCAAACCATATAACAGTTAGTTCTTATTATACCCCACAACAAGTAACTGCAGTTATAATATAAATCCTAATTATAAGTAACACTCATTTGTAAATCACATACAGCTAATAGTAACCATTAAATTCTACACATACCACAAACACATACTCAAAAAACCTGAATATGTAAAAAAGAAAAACAAAAAATAACTTCCCTTAGGAACCCAGTGTGCTCGTGCAGGTGATTTAAAATTTCATCAAAGGTTCATTCGTGCTCTTCAACACCATCTCACTTTTCCCTTTAACTCAAGCTGAGTTTCGAATATCTTCCTCAGAAAGGGAACTACAAACATAAATTTACATTAATAATCTAAACAATATTTTCACCCTATACTAGAATATAATTAAATATTTATACAGCTTCAGTTTCAAAACTTAAATTCAATTACTCACATAAATCCAATTCATTGTTACCATCAATGTCAGGTACTATCCCTGAGCAGGTAATGTCTGGAACCCTCCTTACTCTCCAAACCAAACAGCTGCCCAACACCTTACTCTGTTCAAATACCCAAGGGGAACCTCCCCATTGGTTCCCATGCAGCCAATAAGATTGAGAGAGGGAAAGGGACTCAAAATAGCTGGAAACACCCAAAATTATTTAAAGGGGCCATTACTCTCAGGGAATTCTGGCCCCACATTTCATAACCATTCAACCTCTCTATTTAAACCCCGGGGATAAACAGTGTCCCATATATAAATAAACCGTTGTTCCTTCCTAATCAAAATATCACTCAAATTTCCTCCCCTCTGTAATTCAATTTGAAGGATCACTGTATATTTCAAATCTTCAATCTGATGATGAAACTCACTCCAATGCTCACTCAGAGGAGCTTCCCTTTTACAGGTACGAATGTTACTAATGTGTTCCCCAATGCGTATTTTAATCTTCCTCTTCGTGTGCCCTATATAACAAAGTCCACATGGACACCATATACAGTACACAACTCCAGCTGAATTACAATCAGTCCTGCTATGCATGTAAAAGTTTCGATGATTATTATTGGGTACACTAATTTTGTTACCCTCATAAACATGCTGACAATATATGCAGGATCCACATTTAAAATGTCCCGGTTGTTTATGCCATTCCGGACACCGACCAGATAACATCTCTCCCAAATTACGCCCTCTCTTATACGCAAAACAAGGGCGATCTACCAAGGGTGCATGTACTTGAAGAACATGCCAATGTTTACATATTCATTGTCGGATCAAGTTGGACATATTTGAAAAAGGAAGTACACAAACCAGAGGATATGAATTGTCTTGATCCTTAGATTGCAATAGCCATTGACGTTCCGCATTGGAAGCCCTTTTATAAGCCTTCCGGATAATCTTGTCAGGATATCCACGCTGATAAAAGCGCTGGCACATAGCTGCTGCTTGTATTTTGTAATCTTTCTTATCTGTGCAGATGCGTTTTAATCGCAAAAGCTGACCGGAAGGAATATATCATCCCGTAAGTGTCTGGGATGAAAACTTGAGTAGTGGAGCACCATATTGCTATCAGTCTCTTTCCTGTAAATCGAAGTACATAATTTTCCTTCCTGTAACATAATACTCATGTCGAGAAAGCTGATAACAGAAGAATGCCAAGTAGCTGTAAATCTCATATGTGCATTCGCACTATTAAGAAACGACACAAATTGCTGGAAATCTTCCTCAGTTCCATCCCAAATGATGAGGATGTCATCAATATAACGCTTCCATACCAAAACCTTACCTATCATAGGGGCAGTATATACATGTTCATTTTCAAAGTTAGTCATGTAAAGGCAAGCTATAGACGGAGTGACTGTAGCGCCCATGGCCACTCCCTTGATCTGATGGTAATAAGTATCTTCAAAACAAAAATAGTTATTTTTGACGACAAGCTCACTCATATGGTTCAGTAACCGAATTTTCTCATATGGAAGACGCAAAGGTGATAAATATTTACCTATAATCCCCAACGCATCTGACTGAGGAATGTTCGTGTACAAAGCCACTACATCTAAGGTGGCTAAAAGTACTGATTTGGTAGTAGGGATGCTGATCTGATCAAGAATTTCCAGCAAATGAGCCGTGTCCCTTACATAAGATCGTGCTTCTTCTACATATGGTTTGATATAGTGATCCACATACTCAGAAAGTGGCTCCAACACTGAGCCACAACCGGACACAATCGGTCGACCAGGCGGGGCAATCAGCGACTTATGAATCTTCGGGAGGAAATAAATATGAGGGGCACGGGGATACTCCCGATATAGATATTTAAATTCCCTATGGGTGATAGTACCAGCTGCAGTGGCCTCCGTAAGTATTGACAAAACTTCCTTTTTAATCTGAAGGGTAGGATCAGCAGGCAACACTTGATAATGAGCTATATTTGACAACTGAGCTAGTGCTTCCTGGAGATACTGAGATTTATCCTGAACAACAACTGCCCCTCCCTTGTCAGCTCGTTTTATGACAAGGGAGGTATCTGCAAGTAAATCTGCAAGGGCTTTCCTTTGATCTCTACTCAAATTCCGCCCATTCCTCCTATTATTGTTTTTAGTCTCCTGAAGAGCAAGTTCTCTTAAAACCAATCTTTCAAAAGCCACAATAGAGGCATCAGGAATGCCCCCTGGGACCCATGTAGACTGTATCCTGCCCTGCAACGGGAAATCAGTCTCAGGGCTCGATTGTCGTTGATGCTGAAAAAATACCTTTAATTTCAAGAGGCGAAAAAACCTATACAAACTACAACGTGTTTCAAATGCATCATAAGAACAAAAGGGCACAAATGACAAGCCTAATCTCAGTACCTCCAACTGAGCACTAGTAAGATGTTTTGAGGATATATTAAATACCCCTAATGACGCACCCTCCCCTGTCGTTTGGAGCGTGTTACCCTTGTATCGTCCTGCTGTCCCCCTTGTTGTGGCACCATCGAAGGGAGTCGTAAAAAAGACTCAGATAATGTTGGATGAGTCTGGCCCCGACCATCCGGTAGATCAGAAAGATGTTCCGGGGCTTGGGTCATTGTACCACCATCTCCTGATGAATCACTAGACGAGGAGAGTTTAAACTCCACCTTCCTACCTTTTCTACCTCTTGTTTTATTAAAACGTTTATTCTTATTCATCCAAGGATACACAAAACCTTTGGTATAATCAAGTTCATCCCGTTTGAACTTATTTATCTTAATAGCACGTTGTTCAGTCCTATATATGTCCATGGATTGCATGTGATCACTGTGTGCCTTATCAAATATTTCTCTATTCTCAGACTGTCTTAAAGCCTCTAATTTACTAACTCTTTCTTCTGTTCGTTAATAATGGGTTGTAAAGCATCCACAGTGATCAACATGAGATCCAGCGAACATTGCGAAATCACTCTGTTCCAATTAGCGACATAATCCTGATTACCCATAAAACGGGGTTCTTTATATATCCTCAAGCCCCTAGGTATCCGTTGCAAATGGCAGTATTCAACTAATGCTGCCGAATGCAATTCCGATCTAATCAATGCTTTATTAATTTTCCGGATTTCATCCCAGTCCACCGTATTGTCAGGGCCAGACCCACCAAATAAGCGTGCTGTAGCCAAAAGTAATTCCACCCTTTCTTGGGAGAGTCCAGACTTTGATTCCCACCCCGGTGTAGCCATTTCTTCCACAATTATGTATAAACTCTCTACTCAACTGGAAGAAAAAACATATAGACTACCCAAGTCCTCAAATATGAATATTCCACCAAAAAATACTTGGGAAAAATTAAACTAAATAACCATTCATACATATAATCGTTAATATAATTATTTAAATATTAGATTGTGCTCAGTCCATATCCATTACACCCATAGCGTTCCCAGGGAAAGCATGTGGTAGTATTTAGATGGAACCATCATAGCACAGCCTGTGTTCCACCTCCTCAAAATGTATGCGCACACACCTACTGTTACTTGTAATGCAACTTGCAGTTAATGATGTTTCAAATTTTTAAGACAGATCTCATTAAATCAACTATACAATCAAACCATATAACAGTTAGTTCTTATTATACCCCACAACAAGTAACTGCAGTTATAATATAAATCCTAATTATAAGTAACACTCACTTGTAAATCACATACAGCTAATAGTAACCATTAAATTCTACACATACCACAAACACATACTCAAAAAACCTGAATATGTAAAAAAGAAAAACAAAAAATAACTTCCCTTAGGAACCCAGTGTGCTCGTGCAGGTGAATAATTTTGGGTGTTTCCAGCTATTTTGAGTCCCTTTCCCTCTCTCAATCTTATTGGCTGCATGGGAACCAATGGGGAGGTTCCCCTTGGGTATTTGAACAGAGTAAGGTGTTGGGCAGCTGTTTGGTTTGGAGAGTAAGGAGGGTTCCAGACATTACCTGCTCAGGGATAGTACCTGACATTGATGGTAACAATGAATTGGATTTATGTGAGTAATTGAATTTAAGTTTTGAAACTGAAGCTGTATAAATATTTAATTATATTCTAGTATAGGGTGAAAATATTGTTTAGATTATTAATGTAAATTTATGTTTGTAGTTCCCTTTCTGAGGAAGATATTCGAAACTCAGCTTGAGTTAAAGGGAAAAGTGAGATGGTGTTGAAGAGCACGAATGAACCTTTGATGAAATTTTAAATCACCTGCACGAGCACACTGGGTTCCTAAGGGAAGTTATTTTTTGTTTTTCTTTTTTACATATTCAGGTTTTTTGAGTATGTGTTTGTGGTATGTGTAGAATTTAATGGTTACTATTAGCTGTATGTGATTTACAAGTGAGTGTTACTTATAATTAGGATTTATATTATAACTGCAGTTACTTGTTGTGGGGTATAATAAGAACTAACTGTTATATGGTTTGATTGTATAGTTGATTTAATGAGATCTGTCTTAAAAATTTGAAACATCATTAACTGCAAGTTGCATTACAAGTAACAGTAGGTGTGTGCGCATACATTTTGAGGAGGTGGAACACAGGCTGTGCTATGATGGTTCCATCTAAATACTACCACATGCTTTCCCTGGGAACGCTATGGGTGTAATGGATATGGACTGAGCACAATCTAAAATTTAAATAATTATATTAACGATTATATGTATGAATGGTTATTTAGTTTAATTTTTCCCAAGTATTTTTTGGTGGAATATTCATATTTGAGGACTTGGGTAGTCTATATGTTTTTTCTTCCGGTTGAGTAGAGAGTAAATTAAGAATTACACGTGGATCTGCCCTACGCCATATTCTGTAACATGTTTGCCTATATGTCATAGCACATGACTGCAAAGGGGGTGTGGCCACAGGAGGGGCATGGGATTCATACATCTAACTGCCATTAATTGAGCGCCAGGCATAAGTTATTTACAGAACGTGCGCTATTCTACAAAGAACATTCCACGAGAGTGCTCTTCACAGAATTCCAGCTTAGCACCGATCAGCCTTGTGCCATTTACTGAATTCTGTCCCTAAATGACTTCAGAGGACAGAAAAGCTCTTGTCCCTTGCAGTACCTGCATTACAGGAAGAGTTACTGAGGTGCTTCAATGCATTAAGACGCTTTCCCCCGATTCTATATAGAACGACTTAAGTTGCATTGTGGAATCATACCTTTAAAAAAATATATATTTTTATATGCTGTTAAATGTTTCTATTTCTCACTCTTCAAAATCCATTTGAAATTGGTGCGCAAGAGGCATCGTGGTCTGACTTTTCAGAGATAGATAATTTTGTGAAATTGATGGTTTGAGCTGGTGGTGTTTTCAGTTTCCATTTTTAATGGGTCTTACTAAGCTGATTACCAGGTCTCAATGCTACTCATTGCTCTGTGGACCACTTTCCATCTACGTGGGTGATGCTGCTTGTTGTGATAAACACAGAACATGCCCTACCCTGAAGAGGCCACCAGAGGGGGCTCTCATGGTGAAATGCTGATGCTGTAAAGGAACCACTAGAGGCAGCTCCAGCAAAGGCTAGGAACATAGAGACCAGGGAGGGCCCATAGCAGTGGATTCCCTTTAAGCAGGAAACACCCTGGAGAAGGTACTGGACCTTTCTGGAACCAGGAGGAGGGGCCCAGAAGGAGTGTGGTGGGTTATTACTTACCCTATAAAAAAGGCACCTTCCAGGAGGAGCTACTGAAGAAGAAAAGGAGATCTGAAGAGAAAGGAGGCATGCAGAGCACCTGGTAACCTAAGAGGCAAGTTAGAATGGGCTGTGAACCCTGGGGCACAGACCCCTAAGAAGAAACTAGATCTAGAAGGCCAGAGATGAGAATCTCTACCAGATGCCTGGGGATGTTGCGGTAAGTTTCCACATCCCAAAATCAAGGAAAAGGTACTTACCATATTGCTACACTGAATAAGCAAATACCTGTTGTAGAACCCAGTGTGACATAACATTGGGTGGTATGACTTAACAACTGGACTAACAGCTGGGGTGGAGGACAGGACTGTAAAGTTGTGGTAGAAGTTGAAAGTCCTGTCCAGGGGTGGAGGCTGTTTTAACGGAGACTCAGGTCTCCCGAAGGAGGGCTCAGTTAAAGAGTGAAACAGGAACTGTTTGCTTATGAGAAGAATTTCCCTCCAGAATGGTTAGGAAGGCTAATTTGGAGTGCATTTGCATATGGATGGACTAATTTGCATAATCTCATGAAACCTGCATATTTATTTCTATAAGAGGCACCAGGGGACACTTGTGAAGTACCAGAACTATTGTTTACTACTACTGGAAATTTTTTTTTACCAGTAGTAGTAAGACTGGAGGATATGGATTAGTCACCCTAAGTGTTACGTGTTCCCCAATCTAGGATACTGAGACTACTGGCTGAGGAGTACTGTCTCTGCGCTCTGGTTAGTTCCGGCAGGAAGCTTGTGGTACAGGCCATAGCCACAAGGGGGCCCCATCATATAATAGTACCTCAGGTGGAATGTGCTTGAAGAGTCAACACATAGTGAACTGGCTATGTAATCAAATCTATAAACCAGCAAACTCATACCAAAACCCTCATCCACACTCTTGTCACCTCTCATTTAGACTACTGCAATCTGCTTCTTGCTGGTCTCCCACTTAGTCACTTCTCCCCTCTCCAATCAGTTCAAAACTCTGCTGCCCGTCTTGTTTTCCGCCAGGGTCGCTTTACTCATACTACCCCTCTCCTCAAGTCGCTTCACTGGCTCCCTATCCGTTTTCGCATCCTGTTCAAACTTCTTTTACTAACCTATAAATGTACTCACTCTGCTGCTCCCCAGTATCTCTCCACACTCGTCCTTCCCTACACCCCTTCCCGTGCACTCCGCTCCATGGAGAAATCCTTCTTATCTGTTCCCTTCTCCACTACTGCCAACTCCAGACTTCGCGCCTTCTGTCTCGCTGCACCCTACGCCTGGAATAAACTTCCTGAGCCCCTACGTCTTGCCCCATCCTTGGCCACCTTTAAATCTAGACTGAAAGCCCACCTCTTTAACATTGCTTTTGACTCATAACCACTTGTAACCACTCGCCTCCACCTACCCTCCTCTCCTCCTTCCTGTACACATTAATTGATTTGATTTGCTTACTTTATTTTTTGTCTATTAGATTGTAAGCTCTTTGAGCAGGGACTGTCTTTCTTCTATGTTTGTGCAGCACTGCGTACACCTATAGCTATAGAAATGCTAAATAGTAGTAGTAGTAGTACCAAAGCTTTTACTGTCTGAAAAACCGGTCAAAATCCAGACAGTCTCCAGTGAGAGAGGAAATTAGATCAGTGGTTCCCAAACCTGGTCTTAAAGGCACTCCAGCCAGTCATGTTTTCAGCAGATCCTCAATGAATATTCATGAGGGAGATTTGCATGTAGTAGAGGCAGTGCATGCAAATCTCTCTCATGAATATTCATTATGGATAGCCTGAAAACCCAACTGGATAGGGTGCCTCCAGGACCAGGCTTGGGAACCAATGGATTAGATGTAATGGGCCCTTGGCTACAAGGGGCTCATCTTACTGTTCATGGGTTATTACTTTTACTACTATCGATGGTAACCCAAAGTCTATCGATAGGACAATCCCAGATTATTGGACATGAGCAATGATTTGACCGATATTTCCTGGCGACTTCTGTTCCAGCTAATTATAGAGTGGTGTCCAACTTATGTTTTTTTAATTAAAAAATCACTGAAAGGAGCTGGTAATATTTTTATATGTGGCAGTATTTAACCTACCAAATATTGGAGTTTTTCTTTCCTGATTGGAGTAAAACCAGAAACAGATGGGGGTTGCTTTTTGTGGGATTTAAGAACCTGCAGACAGCTATTGGCATAGTTTGAGTGCTACTCTTACCTTGCAGTAAACAGCTTCACTGGCAAAATGGTAGAGACTATTATAAAGAACAAAATTACAGAGCATATTCAAAAGCATGGATTAATGAGACAAAGTCAACATGGATTTAGTGAAGGGAAATCTTGCCTCACCAATCTACTACATTTCTTTGAAGGGGTGAACAAACATGTGGATGAAGGGGAGCCGGTTGAAATTGTGTATCTGGATTTCCAGAAGGCGTTTGATAAAGTACCTCATGAAAGACTCCAGAGGAAATTGGAGAGTCATGGGATAGGAGGTATTGTCCTATTGTGGATTAAAAACTGGTTAAAAGATAGAAAACAGAGAGTAGGGTTAAATGGTCAGTATTCTCAATGGAGAAGGGTAGATAGTGGGGTTCCCCAGGGGTCTGTGCTTGGACCACTGCTTTCTAACATGTTTATAAATGATCTAGAGATGGAAGTAACTGTGTCGTCAGCAAATTTAATTACCTTACTAAAGTTATTCAAAATTATTACATCACGAGAGGATTATGAAAAATTACAAGAAGACCTTACGAGACTGGGAGACTGGGCGCCTAAGTGGTAGATGACATTTATTTATTTATTTATGGCATTTATACCCTGCTCTTTCCCGCTCGATAGCAGGCTCAGTGTGGCTTACAGGATATGGTACAGAGTATCATAGAGATAACACAAAGTAAGGTACAAGGTACACAGAGTATGGTACGAAGTATAACAGGGATAATCCAGTTGTAAGGAGTAGGACAATTGGGAGAGTTGTGGGGGAGAGGATTGGGGTATGGGTAGTGTGGTTAAGTTCGAGAATTAAGTTGGGTTATTTGGGTAAGCTTGTCTGAAGAGGTAAGTTTTCAGCAGCTTTCGGAAGGGTAGGTGTTCATTGGTTGTTCGGATGTGTCGAGGTATTGTGTTCCAGAGTTGGCTGCCTATAACGGAGAAGTTGGATGCATAGTAGGTTTTGTATTTGAGGTTTTTGCAATTGGGAAGATGGAGATTAAGGTAAGTACGAGAAGATTTGGACCCGTTCCTGGCTGGAAGATCGATCAAGTTGTTCATATATCTTGGAGATTCGCCATGGAGGATCTTGTGGATCATTGTGTGGGCTTTGAAGTTTATGCGTTCCTTGATAGGGATCCAGTGAAGTTTTGCATGAAGTGGTGTTGCACTTTCAAATCGTGGTTTGCCAAAGATGAGTCTGGCTGCTCTGTTTTGGGCGGTTTGCAGTTTTTTTTCATGATTTGGGCTTTGCAGCCGATGAAGATACTATTGCAGTAGTTGGCATGGGTGAGTACTGTGGATTGTACTAGATTGCGGAAAGTTTTCTGTGGGAGGAATGGTTTTACTCTTTTTTTTCAATACCCACATCATGTTGAACATCTTCTTTGTCGTGGCTTTTGCATGAGTTTCCAAGGTCAGGTGGTTGTCTAGTGTTACTCCTAGGATTTTTAGATTGTCAGATATTGGGATTGTAACGTCTGGGGTGTTCAGGGTGGTTGGGAGCAGAGTAGTGTGTTGTGATGAGAGGATCAGGCATTGAGTCTTTTCTTTGTTCATTTTCATCTTGAAAGCGTTGGCCCAGGATGATAGGATGTTCATGGCAGAAGTTATTTTCTCCGAGATTTCAGTAAGGTTGGATTGGAAAGAGATGAATATTGTGACGTCATCAGCGTAGATGAAAGGGTTAAGGTCAGATTTGGATAGGGATTTGGCCAGAGGAATTATCATAAGGTTGAAGAGGATCAGGGATAGAGGTGAGCCTTGGGGGACTCTGCATTTTGATGACCACGCAGGCAATATTGATGAGGTTGATTTGACCTGATATGATCTGGTGGTGATAAAACTTTTTATCCACTAAATGATGGTTCCGCCAATTCCTAGTTTATCCAGTAATTTTGTGAGAATAGTATGGTCTACCATGTCTAATGCACTAGATAGGTCGAACTGCAGAAGAAGTATTTTGTTGCCAATTGAAATTTCCTGTTTGAACCTGGATATCAGGGTGAGCAGTACTGTTTCTGTGCTGTGTGCAGGTCGGAAACCCGATTGTGATTCATGTAAAATAGAGAATTTTTGAGTGAATTCGTTGAGTTGGGAGGTCACTCTATTTTCCATCAGTTTGATTAGAAGAGGGATGGAGGCCACAGGTTGATAGTTAGTGATGTCATCCGCTGGTTTCTTGGGGTTTTTCGGTATTGGTGTAAGTAGGATGTTGCCGTGTTCAGAGGGGAAGGAGCCTTGTTGAAGTAGGAAGTTTAGGTGGGTGGTGAGTTCTGTAATGAATCGTTCTGGGGCATTTTTCATAAGATAATTGGGACACGGCCGGGTCCAGGTGGCATTGAGACTTGGAAAGTTTGGATAGTGCTGAGGAGATTTCCATAGTGAAGTTTGTCCAGTAGCGATCTGCTGGGATCTCTTCCGAGTCGGGATCTAGTTCATCAAGGAAATTGTCAATATTGGTATCATCATGGGGAATTGTGTTGCACAGGTTAGTAATTTTATCATTGACGTATTTAGCCAGCTGGTCAGCAGATGGGCAGTTTGAGGGTGAAGTTGTTACTGGGTTCGTGTTAAGAAGATTCTTTATGAATTTGTATTGTTTTTTTATGTTTGTTCCGACGGTTGTGATTTGTTTTGTGTAGTACGTTCTTTTGGCTCGTTTAATTTCATTCTTGTATTTCTTTTGTGTTTGTTTCCATGTATTCAGGGTGAGATCGTCTTTTGATTTGCTCCAAGTTTTTTCTAGTTTTCTGGTTTCTTTCTTTAGTTTTTTTAGTTCCTCATTGAACCATGGGGAGGGTTTTTTCTTCGTGTGTAGGGTTTTGGAGTATACGGAGCAATTTCATCTAAGATGAGTTTGCATCTATTGTTCCAATCTGCAAGGAAGTGGTTTGTGTTTGGGTCTATCGTCCAGTTGTTGTCGTAGATAAGTTGCCAGAAGGTATCTTTTTCGATTCGTTTTCTGGTTTTAATTGATGTGGGTTCTGGTGGTTTGGGTTGGTCTTTTTTCCTCCATTGTACAGATAAGGTTGCTTTGTGGTGGTCGGACCAGGGAGAAGCGACCCAATGGATGTTTGTTAGGAGGAAGTTTTGATCTGTGGATTGTTTGAGTGTGATGATATTGAGTGAGTGACCTTTGGTATGGGTTGGTACTATTGGAGGAAGGTTGAAATCACACAGTTGGAGGAAGTCAATAAATTCCCGAGTGTGGGCAGAGTTAGAGTCTTCTAAATGTGAGCAAGTGCAAAGTGATGCATGTGGGAAAGAGGAAACCGAACTATAGTTATGTAATGCAAGGTTTCACATTAGGAGTCACCGACCAAGAAAGGGATCTCGGCGGCGTCATTGATACGATGAAACCCTCTGCTCAGTGTGCTGTTGCAGCTAAGAAAGCAAATAGAATGTTTAGATATTATTAGGAAAGGAATGGAAAACAAAAGTGAGGACATTATAATGCCTTTGTATCTGTCGCGGCCCTGAGGTCACTCGGGTGGAGGTGAGCTCTCGAGTTCTCCCGAGCTCTATGAGGCCCAGGAAATAACCGCGCACCCCGAATCTTCACCTGCGGCGACCGCCGTTCACCGAGGGTTGAGCCCTCAGCTGCGGGCGGCCAGCAGGACTGCTGGAACCACGGGGCGACGGCTGGCCTGGCTGGCTGTGGGTACAGAGTCTTTGGTAACGTGGCTTAACCGGACGGTTCGATGACAACAGGAACAAACGCAGTCTTGGAACTAGCTAGCAGGACGGCTAGCAGTCATGAGGAACAAACACAGTCTTGGAAACAGCTAGCGGGGCGGCTAGCTGGCTTCAGGGACAAACGCAGTCTTGGAAATAGCTAGCAGGACGGCTAGCCGGCGTGAGAACAAAACACGGTCTTGGGAGGGGCTAGCAGGACGGCTAGCAGACTTGAGAACACAACACAGTCTTGGAAATGGCTAGCAGGACGGCTAGCAGACTTGAGAACAAAACACAGTCTTGGAAATGGCTAGCAGGACGGCTAGCAGACTTGAGAACACAACACAGTCTTGGAAATGGCTAGCAGGACGGCTAGCAGACTTGAGAACAAAACACAGTCTTGGAAATGGCTAGCAGGACGGCTAGCAGGCTTGAGATCCAAACACAGTCTTGGAAGGAGCTAGCAAGACGGCTGGCAGACACGAGGCACGAACACCGTCTTGGAAACCGCTAGCTCGAGGGCTTCGAACAAGGAAACGGAAGCATCGGTTCCCCTCCGTGCTTCCGTTTAAATCCCCCGCTTGTTCTGGCTGGGGAACCGCTGGACCAATCCTCTCCGCCCCAGCCGGTAACGGGGACCGGATTGGTCCCTCTGTCCAATGGGCGGAGTTCCTCTGACGATGCGCCAATCTGGCGCAAGTGGGCGGAGCCTCCTCGCTGGTCCTGCCACAGCGAGGAGGACGCTGACGCCGGCGCCGCCATCTTGTCCGGCGGATCCCTTTCCCCGAGACCGGCGCTAGTTCCCCTGGGTCGCCGGCCTCGGGGCAACCAGCCGTCGCGGCGATCCTCGGGGCAACCTTCCCCCGTCGGCCCGCGCTCCCCGGACGCCCCAGCCCCCCGCTCCGATTCGCGGGGCGCCAGGTAAGGGCCCGGAACGGGACAGTACCCTCCCCGGAAGACCCCCTCCTCCGGGGCCCGGGTTTGGACGGATATTGGGCGTGGAAGGCTTTGACCAGTTCTGGAGCATGAACATTAGACACGAGCTCCCAGGAATTATCTTCGGGACCAAACGATTTCCAGGATAGTAAATAATACAGTCTTCCCCGCCGCCACTTGGAATCGAGGATCTCTTCTACCTCAAACTCCGGGTCCGGCGCCACCTGGAGATCCCTCTCCGGGGCTGGCGGCGGGTGCCACCTGGATTCCCGAAACCTCTTCAGTAGCGAGATATGGAAAGCATTATGTACTCGTAGAGTGGCGGGTAACCGCAATCGATAAGTTACTGCCCCAATTCGTTCTTGGATGGCATAGGGTCCCACGTATCGCTGTCCCAGTCTTCGGGAAGATCCTCGGAGTCTCAGATGTTTCGTGCTTAGCCATACTTTCTGTCCTGGTTGGAGCACGGGGGCGGGCCGCCGATGGCGGTCAGCAAATCGCTTGTCCTTGGTCGCGGTCTTCTGTAATTGCTCCCTAGTCATCCTCCAGACCTCTTGTAGGTCGGCTACAACTTGGTCCCCAGCCGGGATCATGGCGGTAGTCGGGAACGGCCCTGGAAGCCGTGGATGTCGGCCATATACCAAGAAGAACGGGGACTGTCCTGAGGATGAGTGGTCACTTTGGTTATAAGCGAACTCGGCCCATGAAAGTAGAGAAACCCAGTTATCCTGTCGTTGGTTGACAAAGGCTCTTAAAAACCCTTTCAGAGTTTGGTTTATCCTCTCAACCATGCCATTGGTTTGAGGATGGTAAGCGGATGAAAAATGATTCTCCACCCCCAAGGCCTTGCATAAAGCTCTCCAAAAGCGGGAGGTAAATTGGGGCCCCCCGGTCACTGATGATTCGAGTGGGCAGTCCATGTAGTCGAAAGATGTGATGAATGAATGCTTGAGCTAACGAGGCGGCCGTCGGAATGTTAGTGAAGGGAACAAAATGAGCCATTTTCGAGAACCGATCTATCACTACCCAGATCACAGTATGGCCCTGGGAACGAGGTAAATCAGTGATAAAGTCCATGGATATCTCCGACCAGGGGCTGGTCGGTATGGGCATAGGTTGTAGGTCTCCCACGGGGGGTCCTCCTACTGGCTTGGTTCGGGCACATACCGGGCACGAGGTAACAAATTGGAGGATATCTTGTCTCATCTGTGGCCATCGATACTGTCTCGCGATGAACCGGAGTGTCTTATGATACCCAAAGTGCCCGGCCCACCTAGACGAGTGTCCCCATTGCAGAACCCTCTTCCGATCCGTGGCCGCCACGAATCTCGGGACTTGGGCAACCTCCCCGGTGGCTGCACTGAGACACGCAGGGTCTAACATAGGATGAGTCTCCTTCGTCTCTTCTGGTACTTCAAAGGCCCGGGAGAGTGCATCTGCCGGGGTATTCTGGGAGGCCGCCCGGAACACTAGTTGAAAATGGAACCTAGCAAAGAATAATGACCACCGGGCCTGTCGGGGATTCAGTCGCTGAGCCTCTTGGAGGTATAGGAGGTTCTTATGATCAGTGATGACCGTGAACCGGTGTTCCGCTCCTTCCAGTAAATGTCTCCATTCTTGCAGTGCTAATTTCAGGGCCAAGAGTTCCCTATCCCCAACCGTATAATTTCGCTCGGCTGGCGAGAATTTACGTGAAAAGAAGGAGCATGGTTGGCGCCGGCCTTCGGGGTTGATCTGAGAAATGACCGCGCCGGCCCCTAGAGCGGATGCGTCCACCTCTACCGTGAAAGGCTTCTCAGGGTCGGGAATCAGCAGAATAGACGCGGACTCAAAGGCCTCCTTGATTTGACGAAAAGCCGTTTGCGCTTCTGGCGGCCAATCCCTGACCCTTGCGTCCTTACGGGTGAGCGCCGTCAGCGGGGTTGTCAAGCGAGAATACTGGGGGATAAATTGGCGATAATAATTGGCGAAGCCCAGGAATCGTTGTAAGGCCTTCAGGCTCTTCGGCTGAGGCCATTCTCGAATGGCTTGGAGCTTGTCTGGTTCCATCCGTAACCCCCCTGGAAGCAAGATATGCCCCAAAAATGGTAAAGACCGCTGATGGAAGGCGCACTTACTCAGCTTCGCAAATAGATGGGCTTGCCGTAGGCGGTACAGCACTGCGCGTACATGGCCCGGGTGCTCCTTGGGGTCCTTAGAGTAAATTAAGATGTCGTCCAGATATACAATCACTGTGGAATTGAGTAATTCTTCTAATACACAATTGATAAGCCGTTGAAACACCGCAGGGGCATTACAGAGACCGAATGGCATTACCCGATATTCAAAATGCCCCTCATGGGTATTGAAGGCCGTCTTCCATTCATCCCCTGCCCGGATTCGTACTAGATTGTAGGCTCCCCGCAAATCCAACTTCGTGAAGATCTGAGCTCCTTGCAGTCTGTCCAAGAGCTCGGGAATGAGTGGTAACGGGAACCGGTCCTTCACGGTGATGGCATTTAATCCCCGATAGTCAATACAGGGTCTCAGGGTTCCATCCTTCTTGGTAACAAAAAAGAACCCCGCCCCGGCTGGGGAAGTAGACGGCTGAATGAACCCTTTCCGTAGATTCTCATGGATATACTCTCGCATAGCCTTGACCTCTCCTCGAGACAGTTTGTACGGGCGGCCCCGTGGCGGTACCGTATCTGTCTTCAGATTAATAGCACAGTCAAAAGACCTGTGCGGGGGTAATACCTCCGCCTCCTTGGGACTAAACACATCAGAAAAATCTCTATAGCCCCTAGGCAGGGAGCCCAGTTCACTTGGTCCTTCCTCGGGCAACATATTTAAGGCCGGACAGCTGCCAGCCCGACCCTTACAACAAGTCTCTTGACAGGAATTGCCCCACGCTTGAATCTTTCTCCCGGTCCAGTCAATAACCGGGTTGTGGTATCGTAACCATGGCAATCCCAGAACCACCGGGTGGATGGTCCGAGACAATACCAAGAATTCAGCCTCCTCCCGATGACCCTCCCCCACTTGCAGACCCAACATAGGAGTAATCTCAGTGACCGGCTGAGGAAGGGTAGTTCCCTGGATAGAAGTTATCCGGAGCATAGGTCTCCGGGGGAGCGTGGGCCAGCCCATTTGCTGTAGCAGTTCGAGCCCAATAAAATTTCCCCCCGACCCCGAGTCCACCAGGGCTCGGGTCTGGACCGTGGCCTCCTGCCACTGTAAGGTCACTGGTAAGATGAGCAAGGTGTCTGGTAGGGGAGCGGAGTGCCCCAAGAACCCTCCCCTCAGGGTGCCTTGGGGAGCGCATTTCCCGGCCGGATGGAACACGTCCGGAGGAAATGCCCAGCCTGCCCACAATAGAAGCACAGTCCCTTAGACTGTCGTTGCTGTCGTTCGGCGGGAGTCAGCCGTTGCCGACCCATTACCATGGGCTCCTCTCCGGGCTCCGTAGCGTCCCGGTTCACCTGACGAGGGGCCGGTCCTTTGCTCGTCTTGGAGGACCCTCGTATCCACTTCTGCCGCTCCGCCCGGTCTCTGGCTCGCTCCTGGAATCGAGTGTCCACCCGGATACAGAGTGAGATGAGGGCATCCAAGGATCCGGGGATCTCCCGTCCGGCTAATTCATCCTTGATCCGTTCGTGTAATCCCTCCATAAAAATGGCCGTCAAGGACTCCGGATTCCAACGCAGCTCCGCGGCTAAGGTCCGGAACCGGATGGCATAGTCGGCCACAGTACCCTCTCCCTGATGAATTCGGAGCAGCTCCGATGCCACAGAGGAGGGTCTTCCTGGAATGTCAAACACCATCCGGAACCGGCGCTGAAATTCGCTATAATCCTCCAAAATGGGATCATGTTGTTCGTCCAGAGGGACCACCCAATCGCGGGCCTTATCTTCACAAAGGCCCATAATGTAGCCTACCTTACTTTGATCCGAAGCAAAAGCCTCCGGTTGCATCCGGAAGGCCAGATTACACTGATGGAGAAACCCTCGACAACCTCCCGGGTTCCCATCGTATCGTGCCGGCTCAGGGAACCGAGGTCCCACGCGGAACCCTCCCATACGGGAGCGGCTGCGGCCTCTTGGACCGCAGCAGCCTGGTTCTGTACCTGAAGCGTGGATAGTTGCGAACATACATTCTGGAGAGCCCCCGACAGGGCATTAAGCTGTTCCTGTTGCTGCTGGAGAACCTTAGCCAGGTCCCGTAGATCAGGGTGCGTCGGTGAGCTCATGGCTTCCGTTTTCTGTCGCGGCCCTGAGGTCACTCGGGTGGAGGTGAGCTCTCGAGTTCTCCCGAGCTCTATGAGGCCCAGGAAATAACCGCGCACCCCGAATCTTCACCTGCGGCGACCGCCGTTCACCGAGGGTTGAGCCCTCAGCTGCGGGCGGCCAGCAGGACTGCTGGAACCACGGGGCGACGGCTGGCCTGGCTGGCTGTGGGTACAGAGTCTTTGGTAACGTGGCTTAACCGGACGGTTCGATGACAACAGGAACAAACGCAGTCTTGGAACTAGCTAGCAGGACGGCTAGCAGTCATGAGGAACAAACACAGTCTTGGAAACAGCTAGCGGGGCGGCTAGCTGGCTTGAGGGACAACGCAGTCTTGGAAATAGCTAGCAGGACGGCTAGCCGGCGTGAGAACAAAACACGGTCTTGGGAGGGGCTAGCAGGACGGCTAGCAGACTTGAGAACACAACACAGTCTTGGAAATGGCTAGCAGGACGGCTAGCAGACTTGAGAACAAAACACAGTCTTGGAAATGGCTAGCAGGACGGCTAGCAGACTTGAGAACACAACACAGTCTTGGAAATGGCTAGCAGGACGGCTAGCAGACTTGAGAACAAAACACAGTCTTGGAAATGGCTAGCAGGACGGCTAGCAGGCTTGAGATCCAAACACAGTCTTGGAAGGAGCTAGCAAGACGGCTGGCAGACACGAGGCACGAACACCGTCTTGGAAACCGCTAGCTCGAGGGCTTCGAACAAGGAAACGGAAGCATCGGTTCCCCTCCGTGCTTCCGTTTAAATCCCCCGCTTGTTCTGGCTGGGGAACCGCTGGACCAATCCTCTCCGCCCCAGCCGGTAACGGGGACCGGATTGGTCCCTCTGTCCAATGGGCGGAGTTCCTCTGACGATGCGCCAATCCGGCGCAAGTGGGCGGAGCCTCCTCGCTGGTCCTGCCACAGCGAGGAGGACGCTGACGCCGGCGCCGCCATCTTGTCCGGCGGATCCCTTTCCCCGAGACCGGCGCTAGTTCCCCTGGGTCGCCGGCCTCGGGGCAACCAGCCGTCGCGGCGATCCTCGGGGCAACCTTCCCCCGTCGGCCCGCGCTCCCCGGACGCCCCAGCCCCCCGCTCCGATTCGCGGGGCGCCAGGTAAGGGCCCGGAACGGGACAGTACCCTCCCCGGAAGACCCCCTCCTCCGGGGCCCGGGTTTGGACGGATATTGGGCGTGGAAGGCTTTGACCAGTTCTGGAGCATGAACATTAGACACGAGCTCCCAGGAATTATCTTCGGGACCAAACGATTTCCAGGATAGTAAATAATACAGTCTTCCCCGCCGCCACTTGGAATCGAGGATCTCTTCTACCTCAAACTCCGGGTCCGGCGCCACCTGGAGATCCCTCTCCGGGGCTGGCGGCGGGTGCCACCTGGATTCCCGAAACCTCTTCAGTAGCGAGATATGGAAAGCATTATGTACTCGTAGAGTGGCGGGTAACCGCAATCGATAAGTTACTGCCCCAATTCGTTCTTGGATGGCATAGGGTCCCACGTATCGCTGTCCCAGTCTTCGGGAAGATCCTCGGAGTCTCAGATGTTTCGTGCTTAGCCATACTTTCTGTCCTGGTTGGAGCACGGGGGCGGGCCGCCGATGGCGGTCAGCAAATCGCTTGTCCTTGGTCGCGGTCTTCTGTAATTGCTCCCTAGTCATCCTCCAGACCTCTTGTAGGTCGGCTACAACTTGGTCCCCAGCCGGGATCATGGCGGTAGTCGGGAACGGCCCTGGAAGCCGTGGATGTCGGCCATATACCAAGAAGAACGGGGACTGTCCTGAGGATGAGTGGTCACTTTGGTTATAAGCGAACTCGGCCCATGAAAGTAGAGAAACCCAGTTATCCTGTCGTTGGTTGACAAAGGCTCTTAAAAACCCTTTCAGAGTTTGGTTTATCCTCTCAACCATGCCATTGGTTTGAGGATGGTAAGCGGATGAAAAATGATTCTCCACCCCCAAGGCCTTGCATAAAGCTCTCCAAAAGCGGGAGGTAAATTGGTGCCCCCGGTCACTGATGATTCGAGTGGGCAGTCCATGTAGTCGAAAGATGTGATGAATGAATGCTTGAGCTAACGAGGCGGCCGTCGGAATGTTAGTGAAGGGAACAAAATGAGCCATTTTCGAGAACCGATCTATCACTACCCAGATCACAGTATGGCCCTGGGAACGAGGTAAATCAGTGATAAAGTCCATGGATATCTCCGACCAGGGGCTGGTCGGTATGGGCATAGGTTGTAGGTCTCCCACGGGGGGTCCTCCTACTGGCTTGGTTCGGGCACATACCGGGCACGAGGTAACAAATTGGAGGATATCTTGTCTCATCTGTGGCCATCGATACTGTCTCGCGATGAACCGGAGTGTCTTATGATACCCAAAGTGCCCGGCCCACCTAGACGAGTGTCCCCATTGCAGAACCCTCTTCCGATCCGTGGCCGCCACGAATCTCGGGACTTGGGCAACCTCCCCGGTGGCTGCACTGAGACACGCAGGGTCTAACATAGGATGAGTCTCCTTCGTCTCTTCTGGTACTTCAAAGGCCCGGGAGAGTGCATCTGCCGGGGTATTCTGGGAGGCCGCCCGGAACACTAGTTGAAAATGGAACCTAGCAAAGAATAATGACCACCGGGCCTGTCGGGGATTCAGTCGCTGAGCCTCTTGGAGGTATAGGAGGTTCTTATGATCAGTGATGACCGTGAACCGGTGTTCCGCTCCTTCCAGTAAATGTCTCCATTCTTGCAGTGCTAATTTCAGGGCCAAGAGTTCCCTATCCCCAACCGTATAATTTCGCTCGGCTGGCGAGAATTTACGTGAAAAGAAGGAGCATGGTTGGCGCCGGCCTTCGGGTTGATCTGAGAAATGACCGCGCCGGCCCCTAGAGCGGATGCGTCCACCTCTACCGTGAAAGGCTTCTCAGGGTCGGGAATCAGCAGAATAGACGCGGACTCAAAGGCCTCCTTGATTTGACGAAAAGCCGTTTGCGCTTCTGGCGGCCAATCCCTGACCCTTGCGTCCTTACGGGTGAGCGCCGTCAGCGGGGTTGTCAAGCGAGAATACTGGGGGATAAATTGGCGATAATAATTGGCGAAGCCCAGGAATCGTTGTAAGGCCTTCAGGCTCTTCGGCTGAGGCCATTCTCGAATGGCTTGGAGCTTGTCTGGTTCCATCCGTAACCCCCCTGGAAGCAAGATATGCCCCAAAAATGGTAAAGACCGCTGATGGAAGGCGCACTTACTCAGCTTCGCAAATAGATGGGCTTGCCGTAGGCGGTACAGCACTGCGCGTACATGGCCCGGGTGCTCCTTGGGGTCCTTAGAGTAAATTAAGATGTCGTCCAGATATACAATCACTGTGGAATTGAGTAATTCTTCTAATACACAATTGATAAGCCGTTGAAACACCGCAGGGGCATTACAGAGACCGAATGGCATTACCCGATATTCAAAATGCCCCTCATGGGTATTGAAGGCCGTCTTCCATTCATCCCCTGCCCGGATTCGTACTAGATTGTAGGCTCCCCGCAAATCCAACTTCGTGAAGATCTGAGCTCCTTGCAGTCTGTCCAAGAGCTCGGGAATGAGTGGTAACGGGAACTGGTCCTTCACGGTGATGGCATTTAATCCCCGATAGTCAATACAGGGTCTCAGGGTTCCATCCTTCTTGGTAACAAAAAAGAACCCCGCCCCGGCTGGGGAAGTAGACGGCTGAATGAACCCTTTCCGTAGATTCTCATGGATATACTCTCGCATAGCCTTGACCTCTCCTCGAGACAGTTTGTACGGGCGGCCCCGTGGCGGTACCGTATCTGTCTTCAGATTAATAGCACAGTCAAAAGACCTGTGCGGGGGTAATACCTCCGCCTCCTTGGGACTAAACACATCAGAAAAATCTCTATAGCCCCTAGGCAGGGAGCCCAGTTCACTTGGTCCTTCCTCGGGCAACATATTTAAGGCCGGACAGCTGCCAGCCCGACCCTTACAACAAGTCTCTTGACAGGAATTGCCCCACGCTTGAATCTTTCTCCCGGTCCAGTCAATAACCGGGTTGTGGTATCGTAACCATGGCAATCCCAGAACCACCGGGTGGATGGTCCGAGACAATACCAAGAATTCAGCCTCCTCCCGATGACCCTCCCCCACTTGCAGACCCAACATAGGAGTAATCTCAGTGACCGGCTGAGGAAGGGTAGTTCCCTGGATAGAAGTTATCCGGAGCATAGGTCTCCGGGGGAGCGTGGGCCAGCCCATTTGCTGTAGCAGTTCGAGCCCAATAAAATTTCCCCCCGACCCCGAGTCCACCAGGGCTCGGGTCTGGACCGTGGCCTCCTGCCACTGTAAGGTCACTGGTAAGATGAGCAAGGTGTCTGGTAGGGGAGCGGAGTGCCCCAAGAACCCTCCCCTCAGGGTGCCTTGGGGAGCGCATTCCCGGCCGGATGGAACACGTCCGGAGGAAATGCCCAGCCTGCCACAATAGAAGCACAGTCCCTTAGACTGTCGTTGCTGTCGTTCGGCGGGAGTCAGCCGTTGCCGACCCATTACCATGGGCTCCTCTCCGGGCTCCGTAGCGTCCCGGTTCACCTGACGAGGGGCCGGTCCTTTGCTCGTCTTGGAGGACCCTCGTATCCACTTCTGCCGCTCCGCCCGGTCTCTGGCTCGCTCCTGGAATCGAGTGTCCACCCGGATACAGAGTGAGATGAGGGCATCCAAGGATCCGGGGATCTCCCGTCCGGCTAATTCATCCTTGATCCGTTCGTGTAATCCCTCCATAAAATGGCCGTCAAGGACTCCGGATTCCAACGCAGCTCCGCGGCTAAGGTCCGGAACCGGATGGCATAGTCGGCCACAGTACCCTCTCCCTGATGAATTCGGAGCAGCTCCGATGCCACAGAGGAGGGTCTTCCTGGAATGTCAAACACCATCCGGAACCGGCGCTGAAATTCGCTATAATCCTCCAAAATGGGATCATGTTGTTCGTCCAGAGGGACCACCCAATCGCGGGCCTTATCTTCACAAAGGCCCATAATGTAGCCTACCTTACTTTGATCCGAAGCAAAAGCCTCCGGTTGCATCCGGAAGGCCAGATTACACTGATGGAGAAACCCTCGACAACCTCCCGGGTTCCCATCGTATCGTGCCGGCTCAGGGAACCGAGGTCCCACGCGGAACCCTCCCATACGGGGAGCGGCTGCGGCCTCTTGGACCGCAGCGGCCTGGTTCTGTACCTGAAGTGTGGATAGTTGCGAACATACATTCTGGAGAGCCCCCGACAGGGCATTAAGCTGTTCCTGTTGCTGCTGGAGAACCTTAGCCAGGTCCCGTAGATCAGGGTGCGTCGGTGAGCTCATGGCTTCCGTTTTCTGTCGCGGCCCTGAGGTCACTCGGGTGGAGGTGAGCTCTCGAGTTCTCCCGAGCTCTATGAGGCCCAGGAAATAACCGCGCACCCCGAATCTTCACCTGCGGCGACCGCCGTTCACCGAGGGTTGAGCCCTCAGCTGCGGGCGGCCAGCAGGACTGCTGGAACCACGGGGCGACGGCTGGCCTGGCTGGCTGTGGGTACAGAGTCTTTGGTAACGTGGCTTAACCGGACGGTTCGATGACAACAGGAACAAACGCAGTCTTGGAACTAGCTAGCAGGACGGCTAGCAGTCATGAGGAACAAACACAGTCTTGGAAACAGCTAGCGGGGCGGCTAGCTGGCTTGAGGGACAAACGCAGTCTTGGAAATAGCTAGCAGGACGGCTAGCCGGCGTGAGAACAAAACACGGTCTTGGGAGGGGCTAGCAGGACGGCTAGCAGACTTGAGAACACAACACAGTCTTGGAAATGGCTAGCAGGACGGCTAGCAGACTTGAGAACAAAACACAGTCTTGGAAATGGCTAGCAGGACGGCTAGCAGACTTGAGAACACAACACAGTCTTGGAAATGGCTAGCAGGACGGCTAGCAGACTTGAGAACAAAACACAGTCTTGGAAATGGCTAGCAGGACGGCTGGCAGACACGAGGCACGAACACCGTCTTGGAAACCGCTAGCTCGAGGGCTTCGAACAAGGAAACGGAAGCATCGGTTCCCCTCCGTGCTTCCGTTTAAATCCCCCGCTTGTTCTGGCTGGGGAACCGCTGGACCAATCCTCTCCGCCCCAGCCGGTAACGGGGACCGGATTGGTCCCTCTGTCCAATGGGCGGAGTTCCTCTGACGATGCGCCAATCCGGCGCAAGTGGGCGGAGCCTCCTCGCTGGTCCTGCCACAGCGAGGAGGACGCTGACGCCGGCGCCGCCATCTTGTCCGGCGGATCCCTTTCCCCGAGACCGGCGCTAGTTCCCCTGGGTCGCCGGCCTCGGGGCAACCAGCCGTCGCGGCGATCCTCGGGGCAACCTTCCCCCGTCGGCCCGCGCTCCCCGGACGCCCCAGCCCCCCGCTCCGATTCGCGGGGCGCCAGGTAAGGGCCCGGAACGGGACAGTATCGGTCCATGGTGTGACTGCACCTCAAATATTATGTTCAATTCTGGTCACCACATCTCAAAAAAGATATAGCAGAATTAGAAAAGGTACAGAGTAGGGCGAAGAAAATGATAAAGGGGATAGGACGACTTCCCTATGAGGAAAGGCTGAAGCATCTAGGGCTCTTCAGCTTGGAGAAAAGATGGCTGAGGGGAGATATGATAGAGGTCTATAAAATAATGAGTGGAGTGGAACAGGTAGACAAGAATCGTTTGTTTACTCTTTCCAAAAATACTAGGGCTAGAGGGCATGCAATGAAGCTACAAAGTAGTAAATTTAATACGAATCTGAGAAAAATTTTCTTCACTCAAGGTGTAGTTAAACTCTGGACTTCGTTGCCAGAGAATGTGGTAAAGACGGTTAGCTTAGCGGGGTTTAAAAATGGTCTGGATGGCTTCCTAAAGGAACAGTCCATAGACCATTATTAAGTTGACTTGGTGAAAATCCACTGCTATTTCTAGGATAAGCAGCATAAAATGTATTGAACGTTTTCGAGATCTTACCAGGTATTTGTGACCTGAATTGGCTACTGTTGGAAATAGGATGCTGGGCTTGATGGACCTTTGGTCTGTCCCAGTGTGGCAAATACTTATGTACTTACATGCTGGGGCCATGAGGGGTCAGGAATAAGGACACAGAAGAGGGCAATAGTAAGACAAGAGAAAGATAGTGGACAGGAGGGGGATAGACAGAGGAAAAGGGATGCTGGACATGAGGGAGGGGACAAGAGACAAAGGGAAATGCTGGACATGGGTTGAATAGGGAGAGAAGGAAAGATACAGGACATTGGGGGGGGGGATGAGATAAGGTGGGATACTGGACATAGGGACAATATGACATTTCTGGAAAGGGTGAAATACTAGATAGGGAGGAGGGGAGAGAAATGTGAGAGTTAATGAAAGTGGTGAACATGGTTGGAGAAAGAGAGATAGATGGGGTGTAGAAGGGCTGAGGTATGGAAAAGATAGGGAGCTGCATTTAAAAAAAAAAAAAAGGAAATTGAGTGGTTGGTAAGAAGGAATGAAATCTAGATGGAGAAGCATAAAAATAAATGGAATAAAGCTGGATGGAAGAGATCAGTGTTAGAGATGGATGTAGAGGGAAAAGTGATGGATGAAGGGAAGAAATGAAGACAGGATGAGAAACGGCAAATGGAAAGAATGGGAGACCCTGGGAACAGTTAAGAAAAGATGGGCAGCAGAAAGCAGAGCCTGGGACTAACATAATTAGAAAAGTAAAGTGACCAGACAACTGAGTTAGAAAAATACTGCTTCTCTTGCAGTCCCTGAGCTGGGTGGTCGATATGGAAAAGAGCAGTCTAACTCCTTCCCAGTCCATGGAGTATTTGAGAGTGAGGTTCAATACCAAACTCAGTAGACGGTAGTCATAACTCTGCAGGACAGCTGACCATTGACTAGGAAAGACTACAGCAGAGGACACATGCAAGTTCTCGCCTCTGTTGTTGCTGCCATGGACCACATAATCACAAGCTTCAGACACCGTTTGAGCTAAGAGGAACTGTATCTGGGTCTAGTGTCCAGTCACTCCCAAATAAACAGAGATCCAGTCTCATGGGCTCTTCAAATTAAAATAAATTTAGCAAAGAGTTATTCAAAGAAAATGCAGATGAACGAAATCACTGAAAAGATAGGAGAGACACAGAGCCCTCTCCCTCTCCCTTCCTACAACTTGACCTTTGGCTCCCATGTCTACTTTCTTCTCTTTCCTTCTGGTTCCTCAGACTTCTCTGCTGGTGACTCCTTGAATCCCTCCTTTGGATCTGTGGAGACACAAATCTCCTTCTTCAATATGTATACCATGGACCCTTTCCCCGAAGCTCTATGGGCTCCTGCGGGGGGTAGATTTAGGGGATGGGCAGTTACAGGGTGATGTAGTTTCTGGGGGTGAGGAAGTTTGTAGGACACTGGTAAAGTTGCATTTGAATCTTTAAAATGTTGGGTTATAAATCACATTCCATGAGCATATTTTGCAGGTGAAAGAAATTTAAGATTATATAAATTGGATACATAAGCTGGAGAGTCTCTACCCCCTTTGGTTAAAATGCCAACTAGAATGGCATTCTTTCTTCTAAACAAGAGAGATTGTTTTACCTCAAGGTCAGCAAAAGTTAGAATTTCATTAATATTCTACACCTGTGAGTGGATTTCTAGACATGACTCTTGATCCAGATTTCTCAAGTGGGACTTTATGATTTCATCTACATTCGGATCACAGTATTAAGAAGCATTGTGCACAAAATCCAAGAGCATGACATATATACTTGATAGAAAGATGGCGAGAAATACCCGGATCCCTCTCTTACTCCGAGCTGAGATACTTCTCCTCCTGGGTCGGTGCTACCAGCGCCGAAAGGGGAATTCATGACTCCGTTTCAGCTGTGACATACAGAGCATTATTCAGACTGTGAAAAGACTGTTTCAGTATATTCATTCAAAGCACGCTGGGTATTTCTCTCATACATTTCTGTAAGCCCCAATGTGCTCAGGAGCCAGGAATAGCTCTGACCTAGTTCCAAGCTCCCTGTAGAATATGCCTTTCTGAAATTTGATAGCAGAGTAATCCAGTTCCAGCATTAAATCCTACAAAGAAATTCTCCCATGATTTTAAAAAGAAATGAATTTTAGCCATCTCAGTCCTTGCACCTTGATGCAACTGTGCTCATCAGACACCCTTTCTCACGTCCCCTTAAATGCCACATGTGCTGAGTGTTTCACAGCCTACTCACGTGGGATGCAAGAAACACTCCAGCTCGGGATGTGGGTCAGGTCCTGTATTGCGGATGTGCTGTTTGCCTCCTGTTTGTGGAACACATTTTTCAGGGACTTCGGTATACTTATCCACATAACCTGTTTTTTCTAGGTGGGGTTTCAAGCCAGCCTGATAAAATTTGGGCTCTTCGAACTAGTTCAGGTTCCTGGCTCGTGTTACACCTTTTTCTCCAAATGCAAGTTAATCGTGCAGGTTTATTGTTTTCATTTCCCAGTCATCTGTTCTGGTTTCTTAAAATATAAGCTGCCTTGAAACAGGCAGGCAAAAGGGCATAATTAATGTATAGATTTGATTACATTAGATTGGATCTCTCAGCTTTCTCATGTCATACTTTGAACCAGAGCACAGGGGAGTGGGGGGGGGGGGGGGGGCAGCAATATCATCTCTTTTTATTTGCACAAAGGTTAACACCTGGATAATACAATACTTCCCACCAATCCTGCAAAGGTCTTGCAACTCACACCCTGGTAATTGGAAGACAGGGCGTCCAAATGGCAGGTGAAATTTAATATGGACAAATGCAAGGTGATGCACATTGGGAAGAATAATCTGAATCATAGTTACCTGATGCTAGGGTCCACCTTGGGGGGGGGGGGGCGGTCAGCACTCAAGAAAAAGATCTGGGTGTCACTTTAGATAATACGCTGAAATCTTCTGCTCAGTGTGCGGAGGTGGCCAAAAAAGCAAACAGGATGCTAGGAATTATTAGGAAAGGGATGGTGAATAAGACCGAAAATACTATAATGCCTTTGTATCGCTCCATGGTGCGTCCACACCTTGAGTATTATGTTCAGTTCTGGTTGCCATATCACAAAGATATACTGGGATTACAAAAGGTTTAAGTTGTTCTGAGGGAAGAGGACATTTCTCTGTGTAAGTGACATTTATTTGCTATGTGCTTGGTAACTTAAAGATTAGGTTTAAAAGAGGAATTGTAGGTTATTGATAAACAGAATTTTTAAGAAAAGCAAACTTTATTAGCTAGTCTCCATACTCTTTCCTCCATATTTTTACAACTTGAATTTTCTGCCATAGCATTAACAGACTCTAGAAAGCACAGAAGGGCCTAGTTCAGTCTTAGAAAAAAAGACAAATAAAAAAGAGAATCAAGCATTATTAACTAGCTTCCATAATGTACAACCCTTTTCCCCATAGTTTTAAACTGAAACTTTCTCTAGAGGTAGAAGCTTAACACCCAAGGGTACTAAAAAGGATTGTAGCAAGGCTAAAAGAGTTATTTTCTGTTCTTTGCCTGCTGGAGAGGAAGCACCGCTACTAACCTGAATTAGATGTTAATTAAGTTTTGAGGACGTAGAATATTTGCAAAGGTTACTAAGGCCATTCTGATTACTGGGTTAGTTTCATTTTTTTCCATGAAACGTTTTAATGAATTTTATAAAGAACAAAAGTAAAACATACAAAAATTGAAAAACTGCAAAGAGAAATTCTCCCTAGAGACATTATAACAATTTAGAAGAAATCACATTCTCTATATTTAAAAAAGAAAAAGACTTACAGGAAGTGTATTACACAAATATGACAAATAGCATATGTTGTCACAGATGCAAATGTTTGAAGAGGTGCCCAAATTTGGTGTTTTTTGGTAGCCTCAGCTGATCTTCAATATTTAGCTATTTCAAGCTTATGATAATCAATAGAAATCAAACAAAATAAAACATGGAAAAGAAAATAAGATGATACCTTTTTTATTGGACAACTTAATGCATTTCTTGATTAGCTTTCGAAGGTTGCCCTTCTTCGTCAGATTATTATTATTATTAGCATTTGTATAGCGTTACCAGACGCACGCAGTGCTGAACACCTGATACAAAGAGACAGTGTTGGTTGTAGTGATAGAGGTGGTGTCTAGTAACTTATTTACAAGTTGGTACAGTTTCTTATCTTTGTAATCCGGTCCTAGTTTGGTTTTGTAGTAGGACCTTTTGGTTTGTTTTATTGCATATTTGTATTTTCAGTGTAGTTGTTTCCATGCGTTGAGTGTATATTCATCTTTTGTCTTTCTCCATGCTCGTTGAAGTTTCCTGGATTGTGTTTTGAGTTTTTTTAATTCGTCGTTGAACCGTGGTTGTATTAGTAACTGTACATTAGCTCTCTAATTTCTTTTAAAACCCTGTCCTCCCATCTGAGACCACTCCCCTACAACCAGAGTATGGTCAGAATGCATAATGGGGTGAATTTGCAACTGAGACCAATTCCTTAATTGAGAAATTGGGCTAATCAGTTAGTCTAACTGAGAATATAAGGTATGTTTGGCAGAGTAAAAAAGTATATACCCGAGATGACACATTGCGTTCCCGCCTCAGATCAACCAGCTGCCATTTGTACAAAAGAGCTCCAAGTCCTTTGCTATCCTTAGACTGTGCCCTGGCTCACTCCATGGAGGAATCTAGAAGTCCCAGAGTACAACTGAAATCTCCTCCAATAAGCATCTGCCCAAAGGTTGTCTCAAAGTTTTTTTGGTTCCACTGGGGCGTACAGATTCAAAACGGTGATAACCAAGTCATCCACTCGCCCTTTAATCCATACTAAATGGCCTTCAGAATCAGCTCCCGACTTTGTTAATATGAATGGCAAAGGTTTTTCTTAATCAAAATGACCACTCCTCTTTTTTTTTTTATAGAGCCTCCTGAAGAAAAATAAATATCCCCTCACTCCCGTCTCTTAAGTTCCTACTCACTACTGCTCTACCCTACCCACCCCCACCCCTGACCAGCTCACCCCCAATGACTCGGCCTCAGTCGCGGCCCTATGCCACGGAGGTTATCATTTCTCCCACACTCCCCGCCCAATTGGCCGCGGAGGAGGTGTCGGGTTACTACTTTCGCCCTCCTGTAGTTTTCAACCCCTCCTCCTACTACAGTCTCACTGCTTCTCATTCTTTGAAGTTCACTCCATCCGTCTATTCTACCCGCTGCCACTCAGAGTTGCAGTCATTTACCGCCCCCCTGAGAAATCCCCGCCTCCCAACCACCAGTCCCACCTCCCATCACCGGCTCTGGCACAGACCGTATAAGTCTGCCCTCCACTATCCTCGCCTCCCAACCACCAACCTCTCTTCCCCCCACCTGCTCTGCCACCCAATTTCGGCTAAGCTTCTGAGGATCCATTCCTACTGCACAGGATTCCTTTATGTATATCCCACGCATGTTTGAATTCCGTTACCGTTTTCATCTCCACCACCTCCCGCGGGAGGGCATTCCAAGCATCCACCACCCTCTCCGTGAAAATATACGTCCTGACATCTTTTTGAGTCTGCCCCCCTTCAATCTCATTTCATGTCCTCTCGTTCTACCGCCTTCCCATCTCCGGAAAAGATTTTTTTGCGGATTAATACCTTTCAAGTATTTGAACGTCTGTATCATATCAACCCTGTTCCTCCTTTCCTCCAGGGTATACATGTTCAGGTCAGCAAGTCTCTCTTCATATGTCTTGGAACGCAAATGCCATACCATTCTCGTAGCTTTTATTTGCACCGCTTCCATTTTTTTAACATCCTTCGCAAGGTATGGCCTCCAAAACTGAACACAATATTCCAGGTGGGGCCTCACCAACAACTTGTACAGGGGCATCAACACTTCCTTTCTTCTACTGATCACACCTCTCTCTATACAGCCTAGCAACCTTCTCGCTACGGCCACCGCTTTGTCACACTGTTTCGTCGCCTTCAGATCCTCGGATACTATCACCCCAAGATCCCTCTCCCCCTCAGTACCTATCAGACTCTCACCGCCTAACACATAAGTCTCTCATGGGTTTCTACTCCCTAAGTGCATCACTTTGCATTTCTTTGCATTGAATTTTAATTGCCAAACCTTAGACCATTCTTCTAGCTAACTCAGATCCTTTTTCATGCTTTCCACTCCCTCCCGTGTGTCCACTCTGTTGCAAATCTTAGTATCATCCGCAAATAGGCAAACTTTACCTTCTAACCCTTCGGCAATGTCACTCACAAATATATTGAACAGAATCGGCCCCAGCACCGATCCCTGAGGCACTCCACTACTCACCTTTCCCTCCTCCGAGCGAACTCCATTTACCAACACCCTCTGTCGTCTGTCCGTCAACCAGTTCCTAATCCAGTTCACCACTTCGGGACCTATCTTCAGCCCATCGAGTTTATGTAAGAGCCTCCTGTGGGGAACCGTGTCAAAAGCTTTGCTAAAATCTAAGTAGATTACGTCTATAGCATGTCGATGATTCAATTCTCCAGTTACACAATCAAAGAATTCAATGAGATTCGTTTGGCACGATTTCCCTCTGTTAAAACCATGTTGTCTCGGATCTTGCCAACCATGTTGTCTTGGATCTTGCAACTTATTGGCTTCCAGGAAATTCACTATCCTTTCCTTCAGCATCGCTTCCATTACTTTTCCAATAACCGAAGTAAGGCTTACCGGCCTGTAGTTTCCAGCTTCTTCCCTATCACCACTTTTGTGAAGAGGGACCATATCCGCCGTTCTCCAATCCCTCGGAACCTCTCCCATCTCCAAGGATTTATTAAACAAATCTTTAAGAGGACCCGCCAGAACCTCTCTGAGCTCCCTCAATATTCTGGGGTGGATCCCATCTGGTCCCATGGCTTTTTCCACCTTTAGCTTTCCAAGTTGTTGATACACACTCTCTTCTGTGAACGGTGCTCTATCCACTCCATTCTCAGGTGTACTTTTGCCAGTCCCTTGTGGTCCTTCTCCAGGATTTTCTTCAGTGAAAACAGAACAAAAGTATCTATTTAACAAATTGGCTTTTTCTTCATCATTATCTACATAGCGTTTCACTGTATCTTTTAGTCTCACAATTCCCTTTTTAGTCATTCTCCTTTCACTAATATACCTGAAGAAAATTTTGCCACCCCTTCTTACATTTCTAGCCAATTGTTTTTCCGTTTGCGCTTTCGCCAGACTTATCTCTCTCTTGGCTTCTTTCAGTTTCATCTGGTATTCCTCCTCGTGTTCCTTTTCCTGAGTTTTTTTGTATTTCTGGAACGCCAACTCTTTAGCCTTTATTTTCTCAGCCACTTGCTTGGAGAACCATATCGGTTTGCTTTTTCTCTTGCTTTTATTTACTCTCCTTACATAAAGGTCTGTGGCCCTATTTATTACTTCTTTCAGCCTGGACCACTGTCCTTCCACTTCTCGTACGTCCTCCCAGCCCATCAGCTCCTTCCTCAGGTATTCCCACATTTTACTAAAGTCAGCACGCTTGAAATCCAGGACTTTGAGTTTAGAGATTCACAAAGAAGAAGACGAGAGTTTATGGTTTTAAAACCAAAAATTTTGGCTTTAGGTGGTACATACTGTATATCTTGAAATATCCGTGTAGATGTTTGGTATCAATTAATAATGTTAATTATGTATTTCTTGATCCAAAGAAAATGCATGACTATATGGTTGCCAAGGAAAAAGGGAATGTTTCAGCCTGAATGATCACATGGGGAAAATATGCTGTTAATACCTGCTAGTAAATTTATAATGCTCTTCTCTCTGATTGATTATTTTCTTTTCTTTAAATTGTTAATTTCTTATATCTTGCTCCCCAACTTATAGTGGTCAATATGTATATTAATTAAGTTCTTATTTTTTCTTTTTGTACCTTTATAATCCTGCATTTGTATAGATATGAATGTATTATTTGAAAAGTATAAATAACGCACCTTAGTAAACATACCTCTAAGTCTGCTATCTCTGCTTTTGAGGTTTGAATCTCTTGCACAATCTTGTACCACATGTAAGATGAGGCAGCTAATTGCCCTGTACCAACATTCCCTTCTCCTGGGCCACCGGATGCCATGTTGTCTTGTGAGGCCTTAGCTGTCTTGGTGGCGTATAGGTCTCTAATAGAGGTACCTGCTTTGGATTTCAATTGTTTCGACATGCTTCCAACTCGAAGTTTTTCTCAGCGAATCACTGTATTGCCTACTGCATTGAATTCTGTATCTCGCAATCAAAGAGGAATAGTGGCACAGGAACAACGGACCTCCCTTAAGCCATGAGTGCCCACCGAAAGTCGGGGGGGGGGGGATAGACTTTGAACTTTATTTTGAAATGGACAAACGGTGGGGGTGGAGGACAGGACCATAAGGTCACGTAGAGGTTTGTCCTGTCTAAGGTGCGGTGGCTATTGGACTGTACTCCTAAGAGCTTGGACCAGAAAGGAGTCGGTCCCGGTTTGGAGTATGAAGGAACAAAAGCCGGCTAAAGAAAACCCTCTGAAAATAGTACCAGTCTTTTTGGGGAAGAAAGTCCATTTTCCTAAGATGTCGTATTTGAATGGGTTAATTTGCATAAGCCCAAGAACTTAAGAATCGCCTTTGCCTGATACAGTAACAGAGACTTGGAGCAGAAGTTGGTGTTGGAAGAAGCATCCAGAGGAGGGGGGGAGGGAGAGAAACTCACCCTGAGTGGATGGTGTACGTGAAAGAGGGACTACCGATGCTGGCATTGGAGCCGACTCTGTGGGTGCTGTGGGTGCTTGAGCACTTTCATTGGGCTTTGCGCCCCCAATAATTTTGAAAAGTTGACTGTCTTTGAGCTTCTCTTTAGAGGACAGGTCCTGCCTACTGCACTGAAGGGCTAGTTACTAACCCAATCTCCCATCAACTGGCAGGGGAGAACGATCTCAACTGTCCTGAAATGATGGAGGCCTAGGGCTTCATTACAGCATTGGATATCTTTATCTCTGGCTCATAATTTTCCGATCTTTGATCTCTAAGGGTCTCCATCATGATGTCTCTATGTATTTTCACCGAACATATAAAGAGGAATCCAATAAAATTTATATGGAAATATAATGTTTGATTTTAACAAAATATTTCTAAAAAGCAAGGAAAAGACCTCAAAACGCCCAACCGCTTACTTTCAGTTTTCAGCAGCTTTAACTGGGGGCGTGGTGTTCATCACTGGTTATAAAAACCTTGCTTGGAAAGAATTATTTTAACTTTTAATTTATTTCCAAATAGATTTTAACAATTTTGCTCTTTTTACAGGAAAATATTTTTTTCAATATATTGACAATATCAATGCTAACTTCAAATTTTTTTTGGTTCATAAAAACCTTCACTGATTCTCATGAAGTGCTCTAAAGCAGCTTTACAAAGATAAAGTAAAGTCGAGCACTTATCTGTTGCCCGACGGTGGCCCCATCCGTTTCGCTTGTGGGCTTTTTCAAGGGCTGTGCTTCGACAGAGAAAGCATTGAGAGAATTTTTTTCCTCTCTCTTGATCTGACATAACTAAGTGCTGCTTTGAGGTCTTTTCCTTGCTTTTTAGAAATATTTTGTTAAAATCAAACATTATATTTCCATATAAATTTTATTGCATTCCTCTTTATATGTTCGGTGATCTTACATCTTGGAGTCCTGTATGGTAATCCTCTTTCTATTGTCTATGTATTTTCAGAATTTAATTATATCTTTCACAGCTGTTAGGATGTTACATTCATCACAACAGGCATTGCTGCAGGTCTGTGATCAGGTGAAGGTGCAGCGTGCATGATTTCAAGCTTTTGCACATTTTTATTTATTTATTTATTTGTTACATTTGTATCCCACATTTTCCCACCTATTTGCAGGCTCAATGTGGCTTACATAGTACCGTAAAGGCATTCGCCAGTTCCGGTATGAACAAATACAAGGTGTACTAGTGGTAGATACATTGGGGGAACATAAGAGAGGGAGAGTTGGGGTGTGTCCGTTACGATCTTTGGTTTTGTTGTGTTGCAGGTACTTAGGTTCTTATGTTGGGTCGGTGGGATATGCCTTTCTGAACAAGTTTGTTTTTAGTTCTTTCCGGAAATTTAGGTGGTCGTACGTTGTTTTTACTATTTTTGGCAGTGCGTTCCATAGTTGAGCGCTTAAATAGGAGAAGCTGGATGCATACGTTGATTTGTATTTGAGTCCTTTGCAGCTTGAATAGCTTTTAACCTTATTTGTGGAACATGCTTTCACCAAAAGCAAGTAGAGATACAGTCCTGGATGCACAGTAAAAAGTGAGCTACACTGTAGTAGCATTTCAAATCAAAGTATTGCGGAGTTTAAACTGAAAACTTTTCAACTTTCCAGCTGCTTCAAATTGTGGTTTTTGCTACTCGGGTGTTCTGATATCATCTTATCACAATCCATAGTTAGGTAACTCCTAATGAAGACTGGAAAGTTGAAACATGGCCTGTGTTGAGTGCAGAGGCGTAGCCAGACAACAGATTTTGGGTGGGCCTAGGCAAGAGGTGGGTGGGCACCAAGTGTTCCCTTCACCACCACCCCCCAAAAATTTATCTCAGCTGGTGAAAAAACGCTCCTTTCCACCTTGGCAGTCTGTAGCAGGCATGCGCTGTAAGCTGAGCATGCGCAGGTGGCGGTATTTTGGACAGTAGCGTTTTCGTTACCATCAGGGGGAAGTCTTCAGCTGGCAGAGCTTGGGATCCCCACCGGCTACCGCTAAACGTGTGCTAATGTTGGGTGGGCCTGAGCCCTAAGTGGGTGGGCCCCGGCCTACCCAGACCCACCTGTGGCTACGCCACTGGTTGAGTGTACGAGTGGATCTGGAACTGTGTCTCTACTTGCTTTTGTTCAAGATTGAATACACAACATTGAATAAAGATATTGTTTTCATCACCTTCGATCACCTTGATACTTCACTTCTGCCGCTTTTCTGAGGTTTGCATTTGCAGCTATGTGGGAGTATTGGTTTTTTTCTTTGTATTTTGAACATGTTTTCATTAAATGTGCAGACAGAAAGTGATTATTTGATCTTTCTGGGAAAAAAAGACATGGGTCTCTGAGGGTGGGGTCGTGGAAGGGTAACAGTTTTTAAATCTTTTTTTTTTAATGTATTTGAACACATTGCACTTTTGTGACTCTTCTGTTGTGTTTTTGTGAGGTATATAATATTACTGTAAAAATTTTTTAAAATCAAATACCCTGAGCACATGCGACAATGCAAGAGGGAAGGGCTGATATTAGGCAACCTCTGCTGCTGGCTGAACAGAGTATGCGAGTGTTGGTTTGTTTGGAAACTGGGTGTTAAATTTAAAAGAAGGGGGAAAAGATTGTGAGTTAGTTGAATTAATGCTGCCAGCATGAGGGGATTGTGAACACAGGATAAGCAGCTGGCGGGGAGGGAGGGGGGATGAAGAAGGACCACAAAAATGATTGCCTAGACACCAAGGTGTACAGAGAAAGGAAGGGACCTCCTGTCCTTCCAGTAATCTGGGAGAGAGAGTTACTGCAGGCCCCTGGTCTGAACAGGGGAAGAATCTCCAAAATGGGAAAATCTGATAACCTTACAGACAGAGCAGGCTAAATGCACTTTCTCATATAGCAGCAATGAAATTATTAACCACTAAATCAAAATTAAGAAATCCAATCAAACAATTACAGTAGCCTGGCAAGATAGGTTTTTCCATTTTACTAAGAAAACAAATGAAAAGATTCCTCTAGCCCGAAGCACAGACGGTCCCTCAGGGAAAATGCACGCAGTGTCTATCTCTGCAAACAGAGTGCAAAGCAACCTTGAAACGGAAAAAGGCCGTCTGAAACCAAACAAGCCATAGAGAATAATTCCTTCTAGCACGTAGGGAAGGTGTTTCGGCCTGGAGACAAATCTGATTTAACAATCCAGAATGGTAAATCTGGCCTGAGAACGTCCAGCAATTCTATAATGACATCAAACCAGAAGCTACGTGAAAAATGGGATGGAGTGGGGGCAGGGGTCCCACTATGTGGGAAAAGGGATGGGGTAGAAGTGCAGGGGTCCTGCTATTTAGAAAAGGGAGATTGGGGGAAGGGCTGTCTGAAAATCACCGTTCCACACTTTCCACCCCAATTAACCTTTCTTTGTATTTAATTTGGAAGGAGCTGAGTGCAGGGCCCTAAGATACTGCAAGAGCTTGAAGAGGTTCTGGTGAATCCTCTAAAGGATGGATTTAACAGATCCTTGAAAATGGGAGTGGTTTCATGGGATTGGAGGAAAGCCAATGTGGACCCTCTTCAAAGAAGTGGTAATAGAGAAGAGATGGGAAAATGCAGGCCTGTAAACCTTTCCTCGGTGGTGGAATTAGGAAAGGTGCAGAGAAGGGCGATGAAAATGATAAAGGGGATGGGACAACTTCCCTATGAGGAAAGGCTAAAGCGGCTAGGGATCTTCAGCTTGGAGAAAAGGCGGCTGAGTGGAGATATGATAGAGGTCTATAAAATAATGAGTGGAGTTGAACGGGCAGAAGTGAAACATCTGTTTACACTTTCCAAAAATACTAGGACTAGGGGGCATGCGATGAAGCTACAATGTAGTAAATTTAAAACGAATCGGAGAAAATGTTTCTTCACTCAATGTGTAATTAAAGTCTGGAATTTGTTGCCAGAGAATGTGGTAAAGGCAGTTAGCTTAGCAGAGTTTTAAAAAGGTTTGGAATGCTTCCTAAAGGAAAAGTCCATAGACCGTTATTAAAATGGACTTGGGGAAAATCCACTATTTCTGGGATAAGCAGTATAAAATGTTTTGTACTTTTTTGGGATCTTGCCAGGTATTTGTGACCTGGATTGGCCACTGTTGGAAACAGGATATTGGGCTTGATGGACCTTTGGTCTTTCCCAGTATGGCAATACTTATGTACTTATGTAAAAGTCATGGAGATGCTGCTGCTGAAGGAAAAGATAGTAATCTTTCTTGAATCAAATGGGTTGCAAGATCCAAGGCAACATAGTTTTACCAAAGGAAGATTATGCCAAACAAATATATTGAAGTATTTTTTTACAATATTTCCTGAGCTTATTCTGTATCAGCTATTTTTATTTTTTTGCTATTTGAAGGACTATTTTGGGGTCCATATATAAGTGGAGTTTTTTTTTTATAATTGTAGTGAGCCACCTATATAATGTAGGCTTGTCTTAGAATTGTGTGTCTCCTTTTCTACTGAGGCCTTTTTTCTGCACTTTACATTTCTGAGGCAATCCTTCTGATACAGAATATTACTGTAGAACTGTTTTGTTTTGGATGTGATTTCAAGTACCCCAATATTGATTGGATAAATCTATATATATAAAAGGCCAACGTTCCAATGAAGCCTTAAGCCGGATGAGGCACCCGAGATATCCAGTTTGCCCTGCAGTCACTGTAGCTCCACCCTTGCGTCAAAATGCGATGACGTCGAGGGCGGGCCGGTGAAGGCACAAGGCACGAGTTCCATCTTCCAGAGATTCTGACAGCAGCAGCAGGGAGAGCGCTGCGAACTTTGACCACAAACTCGCAAACAAGTTAGTGAGGAACGGAGGGAGGGAGAGGGGGCTGTGGAACTCGGAAGGGAGGGACGGGGGGGGGGGGGGTCTGTAACTCAGGAGGGAGGATGGTGCGGGGGGGATTACCTTGCTAGCACCCGTTTCATTTTTTCCCGAAACGGGCATTTCTTACTAGTATTACATAAAGGAGGGTTAGGGAGGCAAAATTCTTAGATGTAATGAATGACTGCTTCTCGGAGCAACTGGTCCAAGAACCGACAAGAGGGGGAGCTATTTTAGATCTAGTCCTTAGTGGAATGCAAGGCATGGTACGAAAGGTAACGGTGTTGGATCTGCTGGGAAACTAATCATAACAAGATCAACTTTTAGCTAACGGGAGTGAAGCTACAAAGGAAATCTACTGAAGCAGCATTTAATTTTCAAAAGTGCGACTATGACAAAATGAGGAAAATGGTTAAAAAGAAGCTAAAAGTTCAGCAGCAAAGGTTAAGATTTTAAATCATGGACGTTGTTTAAAAATACCATCTTGGAAGCCAGATGAATTCTGCAGGTAGACCTTAGGAAACTGGAAGACTGGGCATCCAAATGGCAGATGAAATTTAATGTGGACAAATGCAAAGTGAATCCAAATTGTAGTTGCCTGATGCTAGGGAATGTTTTTATTGGAGAAACTTGCAACCAATTACAGCAAACCTACTTTTATACAAAAATTAAAAAAAAACTAAAATAACAAAAACATACCTATATAGTCAAGTTTCAACCATATATGCTTCCAATATCCTTCCCACCTCTCCTGCTCCAACCGTGCCAGAAAAAAGACCTCCCGCAGACATTTTTGCAGGGTCTGGTAAACCTGCCACACAAAGGTCTGAAGTGGCCAAGTGCAAAATCTCCTTTGGGAATTCTGCTCACCAGCAATAGAAGGACACGGACATCCTAATTTACAGAATAGCGGTCAGCTGGAAACTGCTCCTTTGTGTGTGTGCATGTTCATGTGTGCATGGAAATGACCAGAATACCAGCATTTTATGTGCAATTCTTCCTTCCTCAGTCTACATCTGGTCTGGGCTTCCAAAATGGTATTTTTGAACAACGCCCATATCTGATTTAAAGCCCTAACCTTTGTAGCTGAGCCTTTCAGCTTTTTTAAAACCATTTTGCACTGTAAGCCACATTGAGCCTGACACTGTTGGGAAACTGTGGGGTACAAATGAGATAATAAAATAAAAAAAAACATCTTAATTTACTGAAAACATCAGCAGTAAATGGAGATGAGTCAAGCTCAATACAAGTGGCTTGGTATCCGGTTTATAGCAAAGATCAGAAAATGCAAAACTAGACCTTGAAGGGTGTGGTTTGTGGTCTGATACAGTCCTATCAGGAGAGGGTAAGGCAAAACCTTCCTGTCCATGGACCTCCCCCTCCCTTCCAGTGAAGTGACCGAAAGGCAGCTGAAACTGGAAAATTCAGAATGTAGCTCTGAGTCAGAGGGAGAATGCTGAGTAGACACCCCCCCCTAGAAGAGACAGGAGCTGACAGGACCACAAGCAGAATGCAGACCCCCCCCTCCCCCCACACACATACACAGTAAGGCGTAGAGAAAGGCACAGTCCCTGAGAAACAGACAGAATGGTAAAGATCCCCAGCTGTGCCCCCAAAATCTGAGAGGGATTCCCAATCCCTCAGAGCTGGGAGTGAAGCACATTGTCCAGCAGAGTGAGCCTGCAACTCCAATAAAAGAGAAAGGGAAGGGAAAGGGGACTTGATATACCGCCTTTCTGAGGTTTTTGCAACTACATTCAAAGCGGTTTACATATATTCAGGTACTTATTTTGTACCAGGGGCAATGGAGGGTTAAGTGACTTGCCCAGAGTCACAAGGAGCTGCAGTGGGAATTGAACCCAGTTCCCCAGGATCAAAGTCCACTGCGCTAACCACTAGGCCACTCCTCCAGTCACCTGCCCCTGGCTGTAAAGACAAAGCAGGGGAAAAACTGATTTACACCCCAGGACAGCACAGCTGGTAGGTTCTGCAGAAGAGAGGGCTGGAGCACAAAGCAGCCCTGAACACTCACAGGCATTCCCACCGCAGAGCAGAAGGAAGCTAACAGTGCAAGTCTCAAGGCAAACTGCACAGTGTATCTGGGAGCCCTATGTGAAGCAGAGCCAGCAGCTGGCACAGGTGAACACAATTTACAAGGAAAATCCTCAGGTTGAAACCGTCCCAAAATCAAGCAAACCAGCTGTCCAAAAGCAGATGACAAATGTGTAGGAGAGGGCATAATGCAAGGAAAACATAGCCAAATTCCAGCATTATGCACACAGTAAAATCTCGTCAATTAGGTCCAGCAAAAAGCAAACCTTTCAAAGGAGACAGTAATGCAAAAGACTAGGACGAGCTACCCATTATGTCGAGGTACTTAGGTGGGCAGAAAATTACTTATTCAGCAATCACTCTGGACTCGTTTTGCTGAGGAATGACAGGACCTAAATGTGGCCCTTAGGTTTGTGTAAGGAATAATGCCAAAGTGGAAATATATTATTTATTAGAGATATAAAAATAACAATATGGTAAAATGCAAAGCAAGTTACTAAACTCTGTACACTACCAAAATATACTGTTACAGCAACAGATATATGAAAATATATATATATATGAGCAATTAAATAACTATAATATCCTGAGAAAAGATTACCAACAGCAACAAAATTAGGCTACTAACAACAATTCCTGTTACAACCAATCAGGCAAAAATCCAAAGCTAACTAAAACCTAAGCCATAAAAAAATTCCTGCTTCTCTCACCCTTGTGGTCCTGTAGGTCCCGGAGTTCCGGTGACTTCCAGACCCACCCAGGGCCTCCGCTCCAGGTGCCTAGGGCTGCAAGTAAGGCAGCTGGTGGAAGCCCTAGGCACCTGGAGCGGAGGCCCTGGGTGGATCGGGGTGGACCACGGAGTCACCCTGGAGAAGGCTGTGAGGATATGCAGATGGGCTGCAAGTAAGGCAGCTGGTGGAAGTCCTAGGCACCTGGAGCGGAGGCCCTGGGTGGATCAGGGTGGACCACGGAGTCACCCTGGAGAAGGCTGTGAGGATATGCAGATGGGCTGCAAGTAAGGCAGCTGGTGGAAGCCCATCTCTGACCATCATCTGATAACTTTCACACTTAAACACCCTCACCCCTAGTCCACCAATACATTTAGGAATCTTCAGGCTATTGACTCTTCTATTCTGTCCTCCAGTGTTTCAAACCTCTTAATCACTGTTATCCAAGTCTGTCAATGAGTTGTCTCTTCCTATAATACTATTCTCTCCTCTGCTCTGGATACTCTCACTTCTCCCATTACTCACTCTGTAAGGTGTACCAAAACCCTAGCCTTGGCTCTCCTCTAGAATTTGCTACCTACGTTCCTTGGCTGAAATCCCATGTCGACCTCCTTCCAGTGTGCTCTTTCACTTCCCAAACAGGACTACTACATCAAGTTGACAAACTGGCTTGGCTTGGCTCAAACCCTCAACATCTCTTTGCCACACTAAACTCTCTCTTCAAAGTGCCTTCACCTCCAACCCCCCCTTCACTTTCTCCCCAGACTCTGGCTGAGTATTTTCGTGATAAAGTTCACAAGATTAATCTTGAATTCTCAACCAAGTCACCTCCACTTCTCCTTACCTTAGTCCATTCTCTCAACCCTCCAACCCCTGCCTCCTTTTCTGAAATCACTGAAGAGGAAACTGCAATCTTTTTCCTCCTCCAAACTGATTACCTGTTCCTCTGATGCTATTCCATCTACTTAACACTTTCTATCCTACTGTCATCCCTTCTGTGAAGAACCAGTGTGTTTTAAGCCTGTAAAATGTATTAGATTTTTTTTCCTATTTTAATTATGTCCTGAAGTGTATTTCTCCTATTTGGCTAGCAGGTGGTGTTTCTTTGCTGTAAAGCTGTTATAGGGAACTGAATGTTCTTTTTTCTTTAACACAAGCAGGAAGCAAGCAGCAGTATACTTTCAAATCTTGTTAACTGGGCTCTGATTGGCCCAGGACCTCATTTCCTTTAGAATGTACTGATTCTGCCTAGGATCTTGTCCAAACCTTTTTTAAACCAAGCTATGCTAACTACAGTTACCACAATCTACTACTACTATTTATCATTTCTATAGTGCTACAAGGCATTCGCAGTGCTGTACACCATACACAAAAAAAGACAGTCCCTGCTCAAAGAGCTTACAATCTAGATAAGACAGGTAAACAGACAGAACAATTAAAGGTAAGGTTATAAACAGGCGAGGTAAAAGGACAGGGCAAGTGAGTAGAGGTTAGGAGTCAAAAGCAGTGGTAAAGAGGTGGGCTTTAAGTTTGGACTTGAAAATGGCCAAAGACGGGGCTAGACGCACAGACTCGGGAAGTCTATTCCAGGCGTGAGGTGCGGCAAGATAAAAGGAACGGAGTCTAGAATTAGCAGTAGAGGAGAAGGGGACAGATAAGAGAGATTTATCTATAGAACGGAGTACCCGAGAGGTAATGGGGAGCGGCAGAGTGAATACACTTATAGGCCCCTGGACCACCCAGGAAATCGCTGGTTTTGAGTTTAGCGGTCTGCAGTGAAATTAAGTGGCCCTAACCGGTTAAGTTCTGGAATGTATATTTCCAGTTTGGTATCCTACTGAGGTGCCTCCGCCTCCCCTCACACCCCCCCCCCCCCCAAATGTGAGCCTTTCTATATAAATCTCTGCAGCTCCAGAGAATACAACTCTAGGCATCCCTGCTATCACAAACATAATTAACTTTGAATTATGAGAATTAACAGTGCCTAAGAAATTATCTTTCCGCTCCAAAATTAAATTCCTCCATATCATTAGATTTGTTTGCTAAGCTCAAGTAGGCAAAAGTTGTATTTAATGCAGTGATAACAACTCATTGCTGAGAGGTCGCTGAGAGATATATGGATTTATCTAAACTAAATCACTGCGCTGCTATTATTAGCTTGTGGAAAAATCCCACAGCATCAGCGGAATAAAATTAAAAGGAAAACTATAATTTGACCACAGGCTATGTCTGTTGTCAGAAACTTTCTTTCTAATTCCTTCTGTAATTAGATCATCTTCCACGGCTGCTTAATTCTGCACAGAACACGTGATGAAAATGAACTTAACACTGCAAGGCTATAATTACAGGATTATCAGTGTTTGGAAGAACAGATGTTGACTCTTACTAAATTGGCAAATGGTTTGGAAGAGAAATGGATGCTGATTGTAGAGTACAAATAGTGCCGTGGTTGTTGGCAGGAAAACTTCACAGAAGGTATTTTGGGTTAAATATTTTAGGAGCTGGAGAACTTCTGCCTGGAACCAGTCCTTTCGTTTTCTGTCTGCCCTTGTTTTGCAGCTGGCTGGTTGCCCTGTGTTCTACGCTGGGCCGCAGTGCCAATCCCTGGAAGCAGGTAGATGGCCATCTTTTGACTTTTAACCCTGCCATATGCAGGACACTTGTCTGATACGGCAGGGGAGAGGGTAGGGAAGGAAGCCAGCCTGCAGGGTGGTATCTAAGCTAAGCCTCTGTGCAGAAAGATAATGAAAAGCTGGCAAAGAGGCTATTTGAAAGTGCCAATATCGCTTCTCTTGGGCTTTCAGGCATGTGTGTGCAGGCAGTTTACAGCAGAACAGAAATATTGTTATAATGACTATTTCTGCTGGTGCCTTCATGAAAGACAGCCTTACAGTGTAAAAGTATACATGTCATGAAAGAGTCCAGCCTTCCCCACCCCCCACCCCACAGAAACGGGAAGGGAAACTGCTGAGAATGGGCCCACATGGAAATGTTTTGCAGTAAATATGAGCACAACACAAACTGGCAGAAGATTGCAAAGGCAGGATGCAGCCAGGGAACGTGTGAACGGAGTTCAGAGACTGAGATTAAATCTAGAGACAGAAACAGATGGTAGGATGAAAATAGTAACAGAGTAGATGACGGCAGATAGCGACTTTTACGGTCCATCTAGTCTGCCCAACAAGATACCATATGTAACCAGTTTATGATGCGATACTTCATACGGATACCTGATCTTCATTTTGTCCTTATCATTTTCATGGCACAGACCATAGAAGTCTACCCAGCACTGTCCTTGTTCCAAAATTTCTGAAGCTGTCGTTGAAACCCCTGAAAATCTCCACTCCAGCCCATACAAATCTATTCAGCCATGATCAGGGCACAGACCATAGAAGTCTGCCAGCATTGGCCTTGTTCTCCAACTTCTGAAGCTGAATCTGTCCAGTCATCATCTGGGCATAGACCCAGTGGCGTTCCTAGGTCGGCTGCCACCCGGGGCAGATCGCCGCTGCGCACCCCCCCCCCCCCAGATGCAGCGGCGTCCGTCCCCCCAGGGTGCAGCACAACAGCCCCCCCCCCCCAGATGCATGTGCAGAGAGCAGCCGCGTGCCTGTCGGCTCCACTGGCTCCCTGCTCCCTCTGCCCCGGAACAGGAAGTAACCTGTTCCGAGGCAGAGGGAGCAGGGAACCAGTGGAGCCGACAGGCGTGCAGCTGCTCTCTGCACCCTCCAGCAGTGTGCACACAGGGCGGACTGCCCCCACCGCCCTGCCCTTCCTACGCCACTGCATAGACCACCCACTAGAAAGCAGCCCAGATAAAAGTGGCATTCCCAGAAAGAAACTCAAGGGAAGACAGCAGAATGGGTGAATTCAAAGTATAAATCAGGTCAAAAAGCAAAACATTTTAGAAGAAAGAAATCTGTAGGATAGCGAGTCATGCTATACTTCAGGAGAACCAGGAGAAAATATTTCTTTGCATGAACTTTGGTTGACACGTGGAATGAACGTCCAGAGAAGGTTGTGAAGATAACGATAGAAACAGAATTCAAGAGAGCTGGGATAAGCACAGAGGATCCCAACATGTAATTAAACGCTGGTAAAAACAGTTAGCTTAGCAGGGTTTAGAGAAGGGGAGGAGTAGCCTAATGGAATGCTTGTTTGTAGATTAATAGCCTAATGGCATACCAGCTGCAACACCCAAAGAATTGAACAATTATATATGCAGACGATGTCACCATCTACATACCTTTGTAAAACAAAATCACAGAAATAATGGAGAAAATTAAAAACAAAAGGCCTGGACCTCATGGAAAACTGGGCAACAGCTTTCAAACCCAAACTAAACAGAAACAAAACCAAATTTATGGTTCTATCCAACCCACACAACACCACATCTTACCAAAGCATCACAAATAACCAGCAAACATACTCAATTGACACATATCTATAAATATTAGGAATCATTGTCAATAAAAATCTATCACTGGACACTCAAATATCAGAAGTAACATCAAAATGCTTCAATACACTATGGAAACTGAGAAGGATAAGAGACCATTTTCCCAGAAAATCCTTCCAGATAATGATACAATCGTCAATACTATCCCGACTAGACTACTGCAATGCAGCATATGTAGGGTGCAAGGAAACCACACAAAAATCGCTGCAAACCATCCAAAACACTGCAGCAAGACTAATATTCAAGAATTTGAAATACAAAAGAGCAATTCTACTGCTCAAAACACTGCACTGGCTACCAATCAAAGCAAGACTACTCTTCAAAACGAGTACCCTCATTTTGAAAATACTATTTGGAATGGCACCTGAACATATGCCAGACATGATTTGAGCTGTCCCTGAGAAATGCAAGTCCAGAAAGCAGAGGCTACCTACCTCTTCACCTAATTAACTACAGAAACATAACCTACAAAACCATCTACACAGTGGGTTTTAGCTACAGGGGTTCCAAATGGTGGAACTCAATATCAAAAGTCAGAAGAAATGAAATGAAAACATAACTTTTCAAAAAATTCTATAGCTAAATACATAAGCTATCAATGCACCACCTCAACAAATCTACCTCATCAAAACTCTTCAGAAAACCACACAAACCATCGTCCTACCTCTATCAACGTCCCACCTCTACCAGCCTTCCTCATGAAAACCCTCAGATAACTACAAAGCCTAATGTCCTACTCTCTAAATCTGCCCCTCAGAAAAGTTTGATGTCCTGCCCATGTTATAACGGTTAAACACTAATGTAACTCTCAACTAGAATGTAAATTGTAAGCCACTTTGAACAGAAACATGTTTTTGGATAACAGTGGAATACAAGAATACATAAATAAATAATGGTTACTGCAGCAGCTTGAAAACCTGCCAGAACCCTCATCCACACTCTTATCACCTCTCGCTTAGACTATTGCAACTTGCTTCTCACAGGTCTCCCACTTAGCCATCTCTCTCGTTTTCAATCTGTTCAAAATTCTGCTGCACGACTAATATTCCGCCAGGGTCGTTACGCTCATATTAGCCCTCTCCTCAAGTCACTTCACTGGCTTCCTATCAGTTTCCGCATACAGTTCAAACTCCTCTTATTGACCTATGTGCATTCACTCTGCAGCTCCTCAGTACCTCTCCACTCTCATCTCTCCCTACATTCCTCCCCGGGAACTCCATTCACTGGGTAAATCTCTCTTATCTACACCCTTCTCCTCCACTGCTAACTCCAGACTCCGTTCGTTTTATCTTGCTGCACCATATGCCTGGAATAGACTTCCTGAGCTGGCACATCAAGCTCCATCTCTGGCCGTCTTCAAATCTAAGCTAAAAGCCCACCTTTTTGATGCTGTTTTTAACTCCTAACCCTTATTCACTTTGTTCAGAACCCTTATTTTATCATCCTCACTTTAATATTCCCTTATCTCTTGTTTGGTCTGTCCTAATTAGATTGTAAGCTCTGTGGAGCAGGGACTGTCTCTTCATGTTCAAGTGTACAGTGCTGCGTACGTCTAGTAGCGCTTTAGAAATGATAAGTAGTAGTAGTAGTAGAAGTGAGTTCAATTCCCACTATAGCCTCTTAAGACTCTGGGCAAGTCACTTAACCCTCCACTGCCTCAGGAACAAATAAGTACCCATGTACTATATAACGTGTAAACCACTTTGTAAATACAAAAAGGCAGTATATCAAATCCCTTTCCCTTTCCTAGAAAAGGTTTGGATAATTTCCTAGAAGAAAAGTCCATAAGCCATTATTAAAAAGAACTTGGGAAAATCCACTGCTTATTTCTAGGATAAGCAGCATAAAATCTGTTTTATTGTTCTGGGATCTTGACAGGTACTTGTGACCTGGATTGGCCACTGTTGGAAACAGGATACTGGGCTTGATAAATGATGGAACAGAACTGGGAGCCTCTCCACCAGGAAAGAGGTGCGACACCCAGAGGGTGATCAAGGGCCCTTCAAACCGGAAAGAAGGGTATCCTCAAAACCAACCCTGAGAGTGAAACACTGAGATTAGAACAGAATAAATTTCTAGGTGTGAAATGGAAGTAACAAAAGTGCAGCAAAAAGCATTTGTCCAAACTATCCAGTTAAACAAACCACTTTCAAAGTTTCTGTAATGCTATTTTGACTTTGTACTAGCAGCAAGAAAGAAAAGTCAGAGATCAAGAGGCTTTGAAGAGAGAAAACCCAGCCACCACATAGCACCACATAGAGTAAGAATAACCGTCTTATCTGGCGCCAAGTGGTAACCAGTATCTCTGAGCTACTCGAAACAGTCCAATTCAAAGTCTCCAGATTCCCATCCACCAGCACTGGTAGAGAATTAAATGACTAGTTCTCATGGAGGGGCATTTTCGAACGGGGACGACCATCTCTAAGGACGGTGCCACGAAGGGGCAGGGCAACGCGTATTATCAAAACAAGATGGACATCCATCTTTTGTTTCGATAACACGGTCAGGGACGCCCAAATCTTGACATCTAGGTTGACCTTAGAGATGGTCGTCCTCGGTTTTCGGCGATAATGGAAACCAAAGACGTCTATCTCAAAAACGTCCAAATCCAAGCCCTTTGGTCATGGGAGGAGCCAGCATTTGTAGTGCACTGGTCCCCCTCACATGCCAGGACACCAACCGGGCACCCTAGGGGGCACTGCAGTGGACTTCAGAAATTGCTCCCAGGTGCATAGCTCCTTTACCTTGGGTGCTGAGCTCCCCACCCCCCCCCCCCCCCCCAGGTCCGCCTGCCTGAAGTACACTGCACCCACTACAACTGCTCCAGGGACCTGTATACTGCTGCGATGGACCTGAGTATGGCATTTGAGGCTGGCATAGAGGCTGTAAAAAACGTATTTTTAAACTTGTTTTTTTATGGTGGGAGGGGGTTAGTGACCACTGGGGGAGTAAGGGGAGGTCATCCCCGATTCCCTCCGGTGGTCATCTAGTCAGTTGGGGCACCTTTTTGAGGCTTGGTCATGAAAAAAAATGGACCAAGTCGTCCAAGTGCTCATCAGGGACGCCCTTCTTTTTTCTATTATACGCCGAAGGACGACCATCTCCTAATCACGCCCCAGTCCCGCCTTCACTACCCTACCGACACGCCCCCTTGAACTTTGGTCATCCCCGTGACGGAAAGAAGTCGAGGGTGTCAAAAAATCGGCTTTTGATTATGCCGATTTGGACGACCTTGCGAGAAGGACGCCCATCTCTCGATTTGTGTCGAAAGATGGGCGTCCTTCTTTTTCGAAAATAAGCGTGATAGCATTATAAGAAAGTGGTTATCATATCAGCACTGAGAGTCAGGGATTCAACAATCAAATTCTGTTTGAACTACAAGCTTTGTGCCGTCTCTTAAAGTGTTTACAATATTGTGATTTCCATAAGTACAACCCAGGATAATACATATATAATAATAAAACTTTATTTATAACCCACAATATCTTTAAAAGTCTAAGCGGGGAAAAATCACAAACAAAATATTAAAAAAAAAAAACAAAGCAATAAAAATTATTTCGTTACACAACAAATTATACAAAAACTCTACAATTCAAACATACAGCAGATTAAAATTTACATGGTATTAAAATAATTTATACATCAGAGGAACCAAAAGCCTGAAGAAATAAATAAGTTTTCAATTCTTTTTTTAAATTGGTCCATGTTTTGTGTTGAACGAAGTTCAATGGGCAAAGCATTCCATAATTTCGGACCTTTAATGTAGAAAATAGATGATCTGATTCTTCTAAATAAACTTGATGAAATGAAGGCACGTCAAGTAGCTGTTTCTGAGATGATGTCAGAGAGTAGGTTGATAACATCTTAGAGTGACACTAAGAGTTGATGAAATATTACCATTCAATATTTTGAAAACTAGCAATAAAATTTTAAATTCAATGTGGAATTTTACAGGGAGCCAATCCAGTGATTTCAAAATTGGAGTAACATGATCATAACGTGAGCCTCCTTTAATCACTCGGACTATAGCGTTCTGAACTACTTGTAGCGCCTTCAGCATGTTACCGGTAATCCCCATTAGCAAACCATTACAGTAATCTAACAGTGGACAAACTACAGACTGAACAATTTTACGAAAGTTTTTGACAGAAACCAGTGATCTAATATTCCGTACAATTCTTAATTTATAAAATACCTTTGCTATTATGTTTCCAACCTGGTTTTTCATAGATAATGTAGTGTCAAGTTGCACCCCCAAATTTCTAATCTGATGGGCAATAGGGGTATTAGCAGAGTCAATGTTAAAAATCTTAGGACAATTTACCCCTTTTGTACCAGAGAGGAAAAGAATCTGAGTTTTTGAAATGTTCTCGACAGGCAGTACAAACTGTATGTCATCAGCATACAACTTCTATTGCACCCCCAAACATTTCAACAATGTACATAAAGGTAAAAGAAAAAGACAGGAGCCTTGTGTAACACCTGTCAAACAGACCCGAGACTCCGATTTTTCTGTTCCTTTGAACACACAGAACTTCCTGTCTTTCAAAAAAGATTTAACCAGTTTAAAATGAAGCCAGATAATCTGATCATTTTTATTTTTGTTACATTTGTACCCCTTGCTTTCCCACTCATGGCAGGCTCAATGCGGCTTACATAGTAACATAGTAGATGACGGCAGAAAAAGACCTGCACGGTCCATCCAGTCTGCCCAAGAAGATAAATTCATATGTGCTACTTTTTTATTTGTACTGTCCTCTTCAGTGCACAGACCGTATAAGTCTGGCCAGCCCTATCCCCGCCTCCCAACCACCAGCTCTGGCACAGACCCTATGTTGTTGTCCAGAATGTGTGGTTGTCTACTTTTTCCTCTGGTTGTGAATTAGTGTTAGGTTCTTGGCTCTCTTTTCTTGCCATTTTCTTTTCATTCTAGTGTGAAAGTGAGTCTGCCCAGCACTATCCCCGCCTCCCAACTACCAGTCCCGCCTCCCACCACCAGCTCTGGCACAGACCGTATAAGTCTGCCCAGCACTAACCCCGCCGCCCAACCACCAGCCCCGGCACAGACCGTATAAGTCTGCCCAGCACTAGTCCTGCCTCCCAACCACCAGCCCTAGCACAGACCGATAAGTCTGCCCAGCACTAGCCCCGCCTCCCAACCACCAGCTCTGCCACCCATTCTAGGCTAAGCTCCTGAGGATCCCTTCCTTCTGCACAGGATTCCTTTATGTTTATCCCACGCATGTTTGAATTCCGTTTCCGTTTTCATCTCCATCACCTCCCGCGGGAGGGCATTCCAAGCATCCACCACCCTCTCCGTGAAAAAATACTTCCTGACATTCTTCTTGAGTCTGCCCCCCTTCAATCTCATTTCATGCCCTCTCGTTCTACCGCCTTCCCATCTCCGGAAAAGGTTTGTTTGCGGATTAAAACCTTTCAAATATGTGAATGTCTGTATCATATCACCCCTGTTTCTCCTTTCCTCCAGGGTATACATGTTCAGGTCAGCAAGTCTCTCCTCATACTTCTTGTAACGCAAATCCCATACCATTCTAGTAGTTTTTCTTTGCACTGCTTCAATTCTTTTTACATCCTTAGCAAGATACGGCCTCCAAAACTGAACACAATACTCCAGGTGGGGCCTCACCAACAACTTGTACAGGGGCATCAACACCCCCTTTCTTCTGCTGGTCACACCTCTCTCTATACAGCTCAACAACCTTCTAGATACAGCCACTGCCTTGTCACACTGTTTCGTCGCCTTCAAGTCCTCAGATACTATCACCCCAAGATCCCTCTCCCCATCCGTACCTAGCAGACTCTCACCGCCTAACACATACACCTCTCTAGGATTTCTACTCCCTAAGTGCATCACTTTGCATTTCTTCGCATTGAATTTTAATTGCCAAACCTTAGACCATTCTTCTAGCTTTTTCAGATCCTTTTTCATGTTTTCCACTCCCTCCGGGGTGTCCACTGTGTTACAAATCTTAGTATCATCCGCAAATAGGCAAACTTTACCTTCTAACCCTTCGGCAATGTCACTCACAAATATATTGAATAGAATCGGCCCCAGCACCGATCCCTGAGGCACTCCACTACTCACCTTTCCCTCCTCCGAGCGAACTCCATTCACCACCACCCTCTGGCGCCTGTCCGTCAACCAGTTCCTAATCCAGTTCACCACTTTGGGTCCTATCTTCAGCCCATCCAGTTTATTTAAGAGCCTCCTGTGGGGATGGTATGGTATACAGGTACTTATTTGTACCTGGGGCAATGGAAGGTTAAGTGCCTTGCCCAGAGTCACAAGGAGCTGCCTGTACCTGAAGTGGGAATTGAATTCAGTTCCTCAGGACCAAAGTCCACCACCCTAACCACTAGGCCACTCCTCCACTCCAATTGTAATTGATCCAACAAAATAGAATGATCAATGGTTCAAAAGCTGCAGAAATATCCAGGGTAACTAAGAAAAACTTAGTAACCTTATCAAAATCTGTCCTGACACTGTCTAACAAAGATGTTAATAATGTTTCAGTATCATGGTACTTTCGGAACCCAAATTGATGTTGATCTAAAATTTCATGCTGCTGTAAAAATTCATCAAGGTGTTGAAACACAGCACGTTCAATCAATTTTGCAAAAAAAGGTAATGAAGAAATTGGACGATAATTGTCAATTTGTGTCTGAGTTTTGAATTTTTAAGCAAAGGCTTCACAGCTGCCAATTTCAAAACCAATGGCATAATGCCCCCCTGTAAAGATGCATTAACCATTTGAGTACACAAAGGCAAAAACGGGGCTTTTAATGGTTTCACAACAGAAGGATGAAGATAATCTAATTTACAAACGGAATTATTGACAGTTATCATTTATTTTTTCTAATTGTGATTCTGATATTATAGCAAATTTAGACCACAGTACAGACTTTCAAATATTTGAAAGGTATTAATCCGCAAACAAACCTTTTCTGGAGATGGGAAGGCGGTAGAACGAGAGGACATGAAATGAGATTGAAGGCGGGCAGACTCAAGAAAAATGTCAGGAAGTATTTTTTCACGGAGAGGGTGGTAGATACATGGAATGCCCTCCCGCGGGAGGTGGTGGAGATGAAAACAGTAACGGAATTCAAACATGCGTGGGATAAACATAAAGGAATCCTGTACAGAAGAAAGGGATCCTCAGGAGCTTAGCCTAGAATGGGTGGCAGAGCTGGTGGTTGGGAGGCGGGGCTAGTGCTGGGCAGATATATACGGTCTGTGCCGGGGCTGGTGGTTGGGCGGCGGGGATAGTGCTGGGCAGACTTATACGGTCTGTGCCGGGGGTGGTGGTTGGGCGGCGGGGATAGTGCTGGGCAGACGTATACGGTCTGTGCCAGAGCTGGTGGTTGGGAGGCAGGGATAGTGCTGGGCAGACTTATACGGTCTGTGCCAGAGCCGGTGCTGGGAGGCGGGGATAGTGCTGGGCAGACTTATATGGTCTGTGCCAGAGCCGGTGGTGGGAGGCAGGGATAGTGCTGGGCAGACTTATAGGGTCTGTGCCAGAGCTGGTGGTTGGGAGGCGGGGTTGGTGGTTGGGAGGCGGGGATAATGCTGGGCAGACTTATACGGTCTGTGCCGGGGCTGGTGGTTGGGCGGCGGGGATAGTGCTGGGCAGACTTATACGGTCTGTGCCAGAGCCGGTGGTGGGAGGCAGGGATAGTGCTGGGCAGACTTATAGGGTCTGTGCCAGAGCTGGTGGTTGGGAGGCGGGGTTGGTGGTTGGGAGGCAGGGATAGTGCTGGGCAGACTTATACGGTCTGTGCCGGGGCTGGTGGTTGGGCGGCGGGGATAGTGCTGGGCAGACTTATACGGTCTGTGCCAGAGCCGGTGGTGGGAGGCAGGGATAGTGCTGGGCAGACTTAAATGGTCTGTGCCGGGGCTGGTGGTTGGGCGGCGGGGATAGTGCTGGGCAGACTTATACGGTCTGTGCCGGGGCTGGTGGTTGGGAGGCAGGGTTGGTGGTTGGGAGGCGGGGATAGGGCTGGCCAGACTTATACGGTCTGTGCACTGAAGAGGACAGTACAAATAAAAAAGTAGCACATATGAATTTATCTTCTTGGGCAGACTGGATGGACCGTGCAGGTCTTTTTCTGCCATCATCTACTATGTTTACTGTGTTTACTATGATGAAGGGGCTTCAGCTATTCTTTTATTAAGATTTTTGAACATCTGTTCTAAGAGTATAATAAGAGTGCAGCTGAAAATTATAATCTTCCAAACATGGGGAGACAAGGACATTTCCTCCATGCTCTCTCTGCTCATCTAAGCTGACACTTTTTCATTGTGAACTGATCATTATACCACGGTACATGATTTGTGCGCGATACTTCACACGATTCAAAGTTTTTTCATGAGTTTGAATATTTGGTCTGGTCGAGGTTCATAGTGTTCCGCTTTTGCTTTCTTTATGCTACTTGTGTATATTCTTATGGCTTTTCTCCATATGGTTTTGTTCGCGTCTGTTTTGTTTATGGCCCATGCTCTTTCGAGTTTCCTACAGAGTTTCTTCATGTGTAGTAGTTTGTCATTAAATCAGGGACGTGGTGGTTTTGTGATTTTTGTTTTGAGTGGTGCTATTTTGTTTATTGCATTTTCACTTGTTTCGTCCCAGTTTCTCATGAAGTGTGTATCCTTGGGGGGAGGGGGGTGTCATTGAATTCATTATTGTTGTTGTCCAGAATGTGTGGTTGTCTACTTTTTCCTCTGGTTGTGAATTAGTGTTAGGTTCTTGGCTCTCTTTTCTTGCCATTTTCTTTTCATTCTAGTGTGAAAGTGAGTTTGCTGTGGTCTAACCATGATACCTCTTCCTATGTTTGGTTTGTTATATGTGGTTGTTGCTCGTTGAGAATCTGTGGGTTCATATGTCTAGTTGGTCTCCTTTTGTGTGTGATGAGACTCCTTGTGCTGTTGTGAAGTTCAGTTGGTTTATGAAGTTCACTAGTGTTTTGGTGTTTGTGTCATTTTGGGTGATTAGTGCAGACGTTTGATATGAAGTCCGTGAAATCATCTTGGACATCTGTCCAGCTTCCTGGAGGGCGGTAGAATATTGTGATGCATAGTTGGTCAGTTAGTGTTTTGTCTGTGATTTTGCATGCCAGGATTTCGATTTGTTGAGGATGCATGTTTAGCAACAGGTTCTGCTGTGAAGGAGGGTTTATATATTATTGCAACTGCAATGCCTCCTCCCCTCCTTTTGGTTCTGTTGATATGTATTCCCGGTAGACATAGGTCTAGTAGTGCAGGGTCATCTTCAAGATGCAGCCATATTTCAGTTATGAGCAGTAGTCTGAGTTGTTCTGTTTGTATCCAGTCTCTTAGTAGTGTTGTCTTACTGCTGATCTTGCGTTTATGTAACCTATTTGTATCTGGACATACGTGTCATGTTTGTTTGTTTGTTTGTTTTTAACAGTTTGTAGTTGTCTGTGTGGTCTGCCTGTTTTGCTCTTGTTGCTTTGTTGGGTGTTGTTCATGTTTGATTTCATGTTGCTGGTTGTTTGGTCTCTGCATTGTTGTTTAGATGGGCAATAGGGCTCTTCCAGTTGTTGGAGTGGGGCATCTTCTTCCTGTGATGTATACTGGTATTTTGTTCCATTCGGTTGCTGCTGGTATCTCCATTATCCACATTGCTGAATAGTAGAAGTTCCATGCCCTTAGGTTGGCCATTTTGGGGGGTTACTTCTGGCTTGAGGGCTCTGAGGTGCTTGTGTTTGTGTGGGTCTGATTTTGTGTTAGAGAGAATCGTTATGTCTACTGCTATTGCTTGTGTTAAAGATTAATCAGAGTGTTAGAATTCTGTGAGACAAAGTCAGCATTAAATAATGTTAAGATACAATCACCTGTCAGATGAGGTAAACACTGTTAAGCAGCGTTAAACAGCATTAGAATACAATCTATTGTCAGATGAGCTAAACAACATTCAAAACACAGTCATCTGTAAATTCTTGTCAGATGTTAATCTTAACCTGATATTAAAATACAATCAGCTGTCAGATGACGTAAACGACATTCAGAACATAATCATCTGTAGATTTGTGTCAAAGATTAATGCTAGACTGACCTTAGCGTTTGGTGGTGTGTCAAGAAGCATGGAGATTTTATGTAGAATTGCTGTTCGATTTTGTCATGGGCTAGTCACGTCATATTTCTGCAGATAATGTCAGATGAGGTGAGTAGCTTTAGAGAACAGTCACCTGCATGCCTTGGTTGTTGGTATTTCACGTTCTGGCAGGCCCTAGGATAACAAGAACAGTTTCTCATCAGCTCAGCAAGGGAGTCGTGTCAGCTGCAAATGGATCTGGGAGTGCATGGCTCAGTCACCGACCACTCAAAGTTCAGGGCTGGAGGTGGAGAGAGATCCCGCACCATGCAGTTTTCTGTCCCTGCGGCTCGGCCATGCCAAGGTCTCGCAGCCACTCAGCCATCTGTTCCAGTGGTCCGGCTGCGGTCATCACATTGGGAAAAAAACGCTCCCCGAGTATTGCTTCACTCCCACTGCTTGGGTCAGGGGGAGTGTGGTGCTCGCTCGGCGACTCTTTTCTCGGGCCTCCACTCCCTGGGACTCATTAAGCATGCAAATGAAGTCCATATAAAATTACAGCCTTTTAAGATTCCTCTGCTGTATTTTAATAAGAGACAATGGTCTGTCCATTTCAAAGGTACCTCAAAGTCTGTTTCCCTAACAAGAGGGGAACAGATATTACCTTTACAGCCAATGTAGCACAGTCACCCAGGACGGGTTACGTGGAGGGGCATTTTCGAATGGGGATGCCCATCTCTAAGGGCGTCCATCTCTGAGGTTGTCCCCGCAAAGGGGCGGGGCATCCCATATTATCGAAACAAGATGGGCATCTATCTTTTATTTTGATAATATGGTCAGGGATGCCCAAATCTCAACATTTAGGTCGACCTTAGAGATGGTCGTCCCTGGTTTTCGGCCATAATGGAAACAGAGGACACCCATCTCAAAAACAACCAAATCCAAGCCCTTTGGTCATGGGAGGAGCCAGCATTCGTAGTGCACTGGTCCCCCTCACATGCCCTAGGGGGCACTGCAGTGGACTTCATAAATTGCTCCCATGATGCATAGCTCCCTTACCTTGGGTGCTGAGCCCCCCCCAAAAAACCGCAAACCCACTACCCACAACTGTACAACACTACCATAGTACTTAAAGGGTAAAGGGGGGGGGCACCTAGATGTGGGTACAGTGGGTTTCGGGTGGGTTTTGGAGGGCTCACATTTACCAGCACAAGTGTAACAGGTAGGATGGGATGGGCCTGGGTCCGCCTGCCTGAAGTGCACTGCAGTACCCACTAAAAACTGCTCCAGGGACCTGCATACTGCTGTGATGGAGCTGAGTATGACATCTGAGGCTGGCATAGAGGCTGGCAAAAAATGTTTTTACATTTTTTGGGGGGTGGGAGGGGGTTGGTGACCACTGGGGGAGTAAGGGGAAGTGATCTCCGATTCCCTCTGGTGGTCATCTGGTCAGTTCGGGCACCTTTTCGAGGTTTTGTCATGAAAAAAATTGGACCAAGTAAAGTCAGCCAAATGTTTGTCAGGGACGCCCTTCTTTTTTCCATTATCGGCCGAGGACGCCCATCTCTTAACCATGCCCCGTCCCACCTTCAGTACACTGCCAACACACCCCCGTGAACTTTGGTCGTCCCCGTGATGAAAAGCAGTTGAGGATGCCCAAAATCGGCTTTTGATTATGCCGATTGGGCGACCTTGAGAGAAGGATGCCCATCTCCCGATTTGTGTCGGAAGATGGGTGTCCTTCCCTTTTCGAAAAAAAAAGTGACGGCAGATAAACACCTGAACAGTCCATCCAGTCTTCCCAACAGTCACGTTCATTCTCAATTCCAGATTAAATCAACAATGAACGTGATATTATATACTTGATCCTGGTCTTTCTTTGCTGTTTCTGGGACACAGACCATAGAAGTCCGCCTGGCTCTGTCCTTATGTTCCAACTACTGGAGTTGCCGTCAAAGCCTATCCGAATTCGTCTTGTCATTTGATGGACACAGACCGTAAAAGTCTGCCTGGCACTGTCCACACATTCCAAATTACTGGAGTTTCCGTCGAATTGTTTTGTTCCATTTGTACCCCGCGCTTTCCCACTCATGGCAGGCTCAATGCGGCTTACATGGGGCAATGGAGGGTTAAGTGACTTGCCCAGAGTCACAAGGAGCTGCCTGTGCCTGAAGTGGGAATCGAACTCAGTTCCTCAGGACCAACGTCCACCACCCTAACCACTAGGACACTCCTCTTCAGTCCATCCTAAACCAGGTTGCTATATGTGGCACTCAGACCGTACAAACCAGTCCAGCACTGGCCTTAGCTGATAAAGCCAGAGTTGCCATCTAAGCAGCACTTGATATGCAAACACATATGCAACCCTTTAAGTTTTGTATTTTATACCATTCATTTTCTACTTAGAGATCCTCTATGTTTATCCCATGCCATTTTGAATTCTGCTACAGGTTTTGTTTTCTCCACCACCTCTGGAGGGCATTCCAGGCATTAACCACCCTCTCAGTGAAAAAAAATGTTCTAATGTTACTCCTAAATCTACCACCCCACAACCTCAATTCATGCCCTCTAGTTTTACCATTCTCCCTTCTCTGGAAAATATCTATTTCTATATTATTACCTTTCAAGTATTTAATCATCTTTATCATATCTCCCCTGTCCCTTTTCTACTCTAGGGTTTACATATTCAGGTCTTCCAGTCTCTTCTCGTGTGTTTTTTGGCGCAATCCCCATATCATTTTTGTCACCTTCCTTGGACCACTTCAAGTCTTCTTACAACTTTAGCAAGATACAGCCTCCAAAACTGAACACAATACTCCAAGTGGGGCCTCACCAACAACTTGTATTGAGGCATCAACACCTTCTTTCTTCTGCTGGTTACGCCTCTCTCTATAAAGCCTATCATTCTTCTGGCTACAGATACCACCTTGTCACGCTGTTTCGTTGCCTTCAGATCCTCAGGTAACAGTATCTGAAACACCTCCAGACATAGAAGACTGCTAAATAAACTTGCAGATGCAATGGTAAATGAAATGGGCACAAGAAGTCCAGGAATAGGAGTAGGAACTGGAGGTCTAAAACCTCAGTAGGATTCCTCTGCGGTATTTTAATAAGAGTCTAAAAGAAAATCCCACAGAGGTCAATAGTACTCGAAAACAAACTTTATATAAAAAATAAAAAAACAAAACAACAATCTGTTAAATGCATGGAATAAGCATCAACACCCCAGATCACACCCTCCCTATCTCAGACAGTCTGAAAATCCTCGGTGTCATATTGGACCGCAACTTAACACTAGAAAACCAAGCCAAATCCACAGCGAAGAAAATGTTCCACTCACTGTGGAAACTCAAACGATTGAAGCCATTCTTCCCAAGGGAAATATTTCGCAAACTGACACTATCAATGGTATTAAGTCACGTCGACTACTGTAATGGGCTTTATGTGGGATGCAAAGAACAAATCCTAAAGAAACTTCAGACCGCCCAAAATGAGGCAGCCAGGCTTATATATGGTAAAATGCGATATATGGTAAAATGTGAACGTATCGCTTTCAAAATTTGCACCCTGGTCCATAAAATTATCTACGCCGAAGCCCTGGGATATATGACAGACCTCATAGACCTACCAACCAGAAACACAATCTGATCAACACGAACATACTTAAGCCTCCACTAGTGGAGGAGTGGCCTAGTGGTTAGGGTGGTGGACTTTGGTCCTGAGGAACTGAGTTCAATTCCCGGCACAGGCAGCTCCTTGTGACTCTGGGCAAGTCACTTAACCCTCTATTGCCTGCCGCATTGAGCCTGCCATGAGTGGGAAAGCACAGAGTACAAATGTAATAAAATAAAAATACCCAAGCTGCAAGGGACTCAAATACAAATCAACTTATGCATCCAGCTTCTCCTACGTAAGTACACAACTGTGGAATGCACTACCAAAAGCAGTGAGAACAACCACCTTAACTTTCAGAAATTACTAAAGACCAGCCTGTTCGAAAAGGCTTACCCTACCAATCCAACTTAAGTACCCAAACCCTGCAACAGAATGAAACAAAAGCTCGCAATGAACGCTATATAACCCTTTTCCCCCACGACTCCCAATGTGACTGCAATACATGAACCTTTTTGACCACAACATCACTTTGTAACTGCCTCTCCACCGGAGTTGGCGAATGCCTCTATGGTACCATGTAAGCCACATTGAGCTTGCAAATAGGTGGGAAAATGTGGGATACAAATGCAACAAATAAATAAAATAAATAAACTCATACCCCAATACGGTATCAATTGTTGTTCATCTCTCATATAAATATGGTCCATACATTTATGCTTGATATAAAAAATTTCGATTTGGTATCCAAAATCACACACATTACTGATCCTCTACAAGGGCCTCAACACGGACTATGTTTCGCTGCTCGTTTTTTCAAGGAACCCAAAATACAAGGTTGTATATTCCATAAGTATTCATTGTGCCAGTCCCTATAAGCGAGCATTAAAGAACATTAATACAATCAATAGAACACTTACATATAACTACGAATAATATAATCTAATAGCAGTAGAAAGAAGAAAGAGCAAATCTCACTATACAAGTTTACAAAAAACTGCAAGGAACGTTGTTAGCCGGAAGTGGGAAAACGCATCATTTAAACCTGGAGCGGCCTGCCAACCGGCATAAAAAGGAGGTTGTGATGCCCATGACATTGAACAAACACCAGTCAAATGACAGTTTGATCACAAAAATGCCCACCATTCCACCTCCCGGTTCAAGCCCCTTCTCGCTCTTCTCTAGGGTACGCGCATTTCTCTGTGTCATACCCCTCCTCTGTTTCTTTTATTTCCAGGGTACACACATCTCTCTGTGTCACAATGCTCTTCTCTCTCTTATTCTCTAAGGTACACACATTTCTCTCTATCACACCCCTCTTCATGTTTCTGTTCTCTGCGTTACACACATTTAGGTCCTTGAAGTCAGTTGTTCTAAGAACAACAGTGCAGTGAAGGCTGACAGGCCTTACGAGAGATGAACACCCCAGAGCTACATAAAATGCACAACATTCAAGGCCGACCCTACTGCCCATTCATCAAATAAACTGAAGTTTGTCTTCTGTTGAAGGGTGTGTCGTAATTTAATGTAAAAATTCAATATAATATGGATCCCATCAGTATATCTCAGGGACTGCTGCTCCCACTGTTATCAAATGAGCAGCATCTCGGAACCATATCTCAGTCTGCTGACATAAAATACAGCACTCTCATGGCATCTCTTTCTTAATAAAACCGTAACTGTGATCAGAGAAGGCCCTGGTTAAAACAGCCCATCCGTTTCTGCCGGGCTGTAGCTGTCATCCTGGTGGAGGTTACATGGCCACACTGGTGGCAGTAATATAAAGTACTTTGTATAGGATCCAGACACAAATCACATCTGAGTTTTGCAAACTGATTTATGGTACCGTATCAGATATCTGTCAGCCCACCAGAACATTCTGCAGACCTCGGGAGCAGGGATTAATCTCGGTGAGAAATGCTCTGACAGCGTCTGGAGAGTCTGTGACAGTAGCTGAAAGAATTTGTGCTTAATCTGGTGCACATCCCCTGCCAGCCTTCAGCAATCTATAAGAAGATATATCAGATATTAAAACACCTCCCCCAGGCTTTACATGCAGAGGTTTCCTCTGCTCCCTTCTGTCCTTCCTGCTTTCTCTTCTCTACCTCTTACAGCTGTCAGTGATAGTTTTTGTAAAATACATACCTGAGGACAGCCAATGAAGGAGCTTCTTAGAGTCGGGAGTGGTCCCTGAGGATTGGCAGAGCTGGTGGTTGGGAGGGGGGACTAGTGCTGGGCAGACTTATACGGTCTGTGCCAGAGCCGGTGGTGGGTGGCAGGGATAGTGCTGGGCAGACTTATACGGTCTGTGCCGGGGCTGGTGGTTGGGAGGCGGGGATAGTGCTGGGCAGACTTATACGGTCTGTGCCAGAGCCGGTGGTGGGTGGCAGGGATAGTGCTGGGCAGACTTATACGGTCTGTGCCGGGGCTGGTGGTTGGGAGGCGGGGATAGTGCTGGGCAGACTTATACGGTCTGTGCCAGAGCCGGTGGTTGGGAGGCGGGGATAGTGCTGGGCAGACTTATACGGTCTGTGCCAGAGCCGGTGGTGGGTGGCAGGGATAGTGCTGGGCAGACTTATACGGTCTGTGCCGGGGCTGGTGGTTGGGAGGCGGGGATAGTGCTGGGCAGACTTATACGGTCTGTGCCAGAGCCGGTGGTTGGGAGGCGGGGATAGTGCTGGGCAGACTTATACGGTCTGTGCCAGAGCCGGTGGTGGGTGGCAGGGATAGTGCTGGGCAGACTTATACGGTCTGTGCCGGGGCTGGTGGTTGGGAGGCGGGGATAGTGCTGGGCAGACTTATACGGTCTGTGCCAGAGCCGGTGGTGGGTGGCAGGGATAGGGCTGGCCAGACTTATACGGTCTGTGCACTGAAGAGGACAGTACAAATAAAAAAAGTAGCACATATGAATTTATCTTCTTGGGCAGACTGGATGGACCGTGCAGGTCTTTTTCTGCCGTCATCTACTATGTTACTATGTTACTATGATTGGAGAAGGGAAGATATGGTCCCTCTCCCTGTTAGGTTGGGGATTACTAGAAGAGTAAGTTTCCTAGAGAGACACTGGGGGAGACTGGGAGGTCCCTGGGTGGGAAGAAGCCCAGCCCAAGGGGACTAGTTTTGAAATAAAATGCAGAGAGATATTGCCCTGGGGGGGGGAGGGGGAAAGAGTTTGGAAGGAGATAAAGCTAAGGTTATGCCCTTTAAGGGGGTCTTTGGTTACCTACAGGTTTAAGCTGTCTGCACTGTCCCCTGCTGTTGACCTGGAGGAGGGAAAGGAGAATCCTGGAAACAGGGCCGTGCCAACACGGTAAGCGAGGTAAGCATGGCAGGAGGGCGCCATCCTCTGGGGGGGCGCCCCGCCGCACCATGCTTACCTCGCCCTCTTCTCCCCAGATCCTTTTCCTTTTTTTTTTTTGTTTAAATTTACCTCTGTCCAGCGGCAGCGTAGCGTTAGTGAGAAGGAGGCGGCGCTCCCCCGCCCCGATGTGTCAGTCTTCCCTTCGCTCAGTTCCGCCTTCTTCTGACATCAGAAATGACGTCAGAAGAAGGCAGGAACTGAGCGAAGGGAAGACTGACACGTCGGGGCGGGGGAGCGCCACCTCCTTCTCACTAACGTAGCATTAGTGAGAAGGAGGCGGCGCTCCCCCGCCCCGACGTGTCAGTCTTCCCTTCGCTCAGTTCCGCCTTCTTCTGACATCAGAAATGACATCAGAAGAAGGCGGGAACTGAGCGAAGGGAAGACTGACACGTCGGGGCGGGGGAGCACCGCCTCCTTCTCACTAACGCTACGCTGCCGCCGGACAGAGGTAAATTTAAACAAAAAGAAAAGGATCTGGGGAGAAGAGGGCGGGTAGTGTAGCGATCATTTTCAGGGGGAGCGGGCGCGGGGCCAACTGCAGGGGGGCGCCGGAGACCCTAGGCACGGCCCTGCCTGGAAAGCAGAGAGAGCCTTTGGCTGTAAGAGGCCGGTTGCGGCTCCATGAAGTGGCAACCAGGAGTGGAATACACATATGGAATTTTTTCAATATTGGGGAGGGGGGTGCTCAAGCACCCACAGAGCTGGCTCCAATGTATACAGGTACTTATTTGTAGCTGGGGCAATGGAGTCACAAGGAGCTGCAGTGGGAATCAAACTCAGTTCCCCAGGATCAAAGTCCACTGCATTAACCACTAGGCTACTCCTCCACTCATTCCACCAATAAGAGCCAACCTCATCAGTGATGTCATTGATTGCCCCAATACTTGGCTCATTTCTGATATTGTGATGTCATAAGGGAAAGGGGGAAAGGGAAATGGGACTTGATATACCGCCTTTCTGAGGTTTTTTCAACTACATTCAAAGTGGTTTACATATATTCAGGTACTTATTTTGTACCAGGGGCAATGGAGGGTTAAGTGACTTGCCCAGAGTCACAAGGAGCTGCAGTGGGAATTGAACTCAGTTCCCCTGAATCAGAGTCCGCTGCACTAACCACTAGGCTACTCCTGTACTCCAGGAGAGATATGATAGATATTTAAATACCTACGCGGCAAGTCTCTTTCAAATGAAAGGATGCTCTGGAACGAAGGGGCATAGGATGAAGGTGAAAGGGGATAGACTCGGAAGTAATCTGAGGAAATACTTCTTCACAAAAAGGGTGGTGAATTCGTGGAATGGCCTACCGGTAGATGAAAACAGTATCTGAATTCAAGAGAGCTTGGGACAAGTGCATAGGATCTCTAAGGCAGTGATAGGGAGAGTAGATGGCATGGATGGGCAGACTGGATATGCCATATGTTCTTTATCTACCTACATTTTTCTATGTAAATATTTGGTATTTTGGCTGTGAGGTAAGCAGTATTCTCTTCTCAAGCATCGTCCAGGCTCCTGGCCCAAAACAACCAGTTAGCCAGGGATTATGTGTGAGTCAAAGCAAATGTATGTAGAAGCCATAAGATACTGCTCCCTTAAGGACTTGAAGAGACCTCTAGTGGCTGTACCAGAATAATGCAGTATACATTTTTTCCCCTTAACCTCTAGAAGGGGATTGTCCTTGTGCCTGGATTGACAGCGGTAAAAGGAGACGTCTCTTGGAGGGAAACAGTGCTGCTGTAAGTACCAAGCCCGGTTGGAGTAACCTTGTCTTGTCTCCCTTCACACCATTACCACTAAGGGAAGAGGGTCTCTGGCTAATACAGCCATTGCACCTGGAGAGCAGTAACTGAGCTTACAAGGCAGGTGAAGGCTGGAACGGGGAATCAGCCACCACCATGTCCTTCTGAAGAATAGAGGAAAGAGGTTTGCTCAAAGGGTTTCCGCTGCACAATCTCTCGGCTTAATTCCACTACGTCTCCTGCGCTCCTTCAATGATGAACCCTCTCTCCCCATTATAAATACCCCAGTCTTCTCCTGTTACATAGTCCCAGGTGTAGTCAGTTTACAGGGTACACTATGGGGTCAATATGCTAATCTAACCCACACCCCTGCCTACTGCACAGAGCACCCCCTATTGTTCACCCAGTTTATCAACTCCCAATCAATGAGCCCAATGTGAAGCGTCTGTTTACACTTTCCAAAAATACTAGGACTAGGGGGCATGCGATGAAGCTACAATATAGTAAATTTAAAATGAATCAGAGAAAATTTGTCTTCACTCAACGTGTAATTAAACTCTGGAATTCATTGCCAGAGAATGTGGTAAAGGTGGTTAGCTTAGCAGAGTTTACAAAACGTTTGGACAGGTTCCTAAAGGAAAAGTCCATAGACCATTATTAAGTGGACTTGGGGAAAATCCACTATAAAATGTTTTGTACATTTTTGGGATCTTGCCAGGTATTTGTGACCTGGATTGGCCTCTGTTGGAAACAGGATGCTGGGCTCGATGGACCTTTGATCTTTCCCAGTATGGCAATACTTATGTACTTATGTACCTCAGGGGCCCTTTAACAAAAGTGCTTGAGGGCCTATTATTATTATTATTGTTACATTTATATCCCACATTATCCCACCTCTTTGCAGGCTCAATGTGGCTTACAATTCATCTTGTATGCTGGAAATAGAAAAGAATATACATTTGGTTTTACAGCAAGATTTGAGTATATGATGGTGAAATACATAGTAATGGGAATAGAAAAGATTATGCATTTGATTTGCAGAGTTTGGTTACATGTTGGTGGGATACATGATGGTAATAAAGCCATTGATATAGGTACATGATAGTATAGAGGCAAAGGATATAAGGAGCGTTCTTAGATATCTTAAAGAAAGTGGAGTTACACGTGTTGTTCCTTATGATATATTTTGTCGAAGAGATATGTGTGGCCCAGGTGGTAATTCTGAATTTGGCACGTGCCAGAAACACATGGTAGAAAATATTTTCTCTTTTCAACCATGTGGTGCTTATCCAGCAGTAAACAGCAGTGGACGTGAGACCTTCCCGCTAAGTCAATGAGTGGCAATAAGGTCTCAGGCTGAAAATGGATGCGTACTGGCTTTTATTTTGATGCATGTCCATTTTCTGGACCTTTTAAAAAAGACCATTTTTCCAGGACGCAGTAAAAATAGGCCCAGCGTGTGCCCAAAAAAGATGCTAGCACTACCGCAGGCCACTTGTTGCTCAGTGATGGTTCTGCAGGAGCAGCGGAGTGGGGTAGAGAAGGAACTCGCAGCTTCCTAGAAAATCAGGGCAAGAGATGGAGTTGTTGATATGTCAACAGCATCACAAGATCTCAGTCTGTTGGGCAGTGTATGTAACAGAGAGCAGACTGTTTCACATTTGTGCAAAGTGGATTTATTGCACTAGTTTGAATTGTAAAACGTCAAAACCACTTCTATGATAGGAGGTAGGCCTGAGGGGGGGCCTATCGAGCTCTTGGGGGTTGGGGGATGTTCTGGGAGGTTTTGGTAATGTGGGCAGGAGGAGGGGGGAGAGTGCCCAGAAGGAAAGGGGTGCTTTGGGAGGTGGGGGGAAGAGGCTCAGAGGGAGAAGAAAATGTTTAAAAACGTTATAAGGGTCCCACTGATATTCAGCCAGGGCCCACCTAAGTTCCGGCCCTATATCAAGGATGTGTGTTGAAGGTGTGTTTTGGGCGAGACTTGGGAAGACCTTCAATCAAGACATCCAACAGCGATCACCAAAGAGTAAAAAACATTCATGCCTAAAAAGAAGGGTGTCCTTAACGTCCACGTTACAGAAAGGTGCTCTGATTGAGCAGCTGTTCACTGGAAGGATTAACGCTGGACACATAGGAGCCAACTTTTCAAAATGATTGGGGGTGCTGAAATTTTTTTTTTTTTTTTACAGGTGATGCATTCCCCCCCCCCACCTCCCTCTTCTCTGAGTGCCAGGCCCAACCCCAGCCTGACCTCTTCTCCCACAACAGTCCTCCATCCACTCCTCGCCTTTCTGCCGCCCAGAATTTAAAACTCATCTTTCTTACCTCGGGTCCCGTCGGCAGCAGTGAAAGGCGAGCAGGCTCGGCGCTTCAGCCTTCCCTTCTCTCTCAGCCCTGATCCCGCCCTCATTTCCTGTTTCCGCAAGGGCGGGACCAGAGCTGAGAGAGAAGGAAAGGCTGAAGCGCCAAGCCTGCTCTCCTTTCACTGCTTCCGACGGGACCCGAGGTAAGAAAGATGAGTTTTAAACTTCCGGCAGGTTAAAATATTGGGGGTGCTCGAGCACCCACGGAGTCGGCGCCTATGGCTGGACACCTCCTTATACTTCCAGCGGTTGCTGTCCCCCTCCCTCACCTCTGTAGAGGAAAATTAGGCTCTATGTCAGCTTCAGGTATGATGGGCCTTCTTAGCAAAACAGGAAGCAAGTCTGAGAAGTAGCCTAGTGGTTGGTACCAAGGAGGTTTCATGGAGAACAGGAGACGGCATGACATCAAAAAGTTGAAGCCACTTAGATTAGTCTACGTTTCCCCTTCCCCGTGCGACTGTCATAATGATTACACTCAAAACAAAGCAAGCAAACCTATGAGCTGCTGCATCCACGTTGTCATTTTTTCTTGTTGGTAGCATTTTTATTTAATCTCACTTACATTTTCAAACATGACGGCTTGTGCAGCATAAGATATACACAGAGGAAGTATAATAACAGAATAATTTTTCACAGGTAATGAGTTAGAAATCGTAATCAGTGTGTTATATTCGTGCAGATTTTTTTTTCTCCTGGTAAAGGGCCACTGAAACAGACATCATATTATGAGAATCAGGTGCTCAACATTCAGTTTCTGTCTATTTATTTATTTACTTTTACTAAGGTGCACTGAAATGGCCTGTGGTAGTGTAGATGGGTGTTTTGGGTGTGGGCAGAACCATTTCTCAGCTCACCTGTAAAAAATGCCTTTTTAATATTTTTGCTGAAAATGGATGTGCGGCACAATGAAAACTGTCGCGCGTCCATTATGGCTCTCAGACCTTACCGCCAGCCATTGACCTAGTGGTAAGGTCTCAGGCGGTAATGGTCTACACGCGTAAAATGCCGATTACCGCCCATGCGCCAGAAAATAAAAATATTTTCCGGCGCGCATAGCGGACGCTCATCAAAAACTGAAATTACCGCAAGGGTCATGCGGTAGCCAGGCAATAACTCAAAACTGACATGCATTGGGTGCACATAAGCGCCTACGAGGATCAGTAAGAGGGGCCCTTATTTATGGCACTTATATCCCACATTAAACATGAATTGGGTTGAAACCTGGGAGCATTTAAAATCTTTTTTTTTTTCCTATGCCTAGATCAAAAAAGAAAGATGGTTTGTGGGAACTTGCTCCTTTTGTTTTGTGGAATGCAGTGGTACATTATAAAAATACTTAAAAGCAGAGGTAAAGAACATATACGTGTTTTTACATGGGGGTTAAGGAGGATGAAGGGGGGGTGTTAGGGGGGTAGGAAGGAGGGTTTGGGGTCGAGGGGAGGTGGGGAAGAGGGTTGGGGGAATGGGATGTTTTGGTTTGGGGGAAAGGAGTATTATACATAAAACTGTACATATGAGAATTCTTGGCTTGTGGTTCATGGAGGCGGAGGTTGCAGAAGCTGGCTTAAACTCATTATATGGCCTGAGTCCTGGGGGCAGTTGTCTGGGGAACCTGGGGGGTTGTAGCTGTTTAGTTGGGGGAGGGATTGGAGGGGTAGAAGGGGGGAGTTCTGATTATATATTTTACTATTTTTTAGGTTATGGGAGTTTGTAGGGCACTGGTGTAATAGATGGCTCCTGCGAGGGCCGTGGGGGGTAATTTGTGTTGGTGGGGTGATGTTTGCTTGTTATGGAGTATTTGCTTTTCAATAAAAATCTAAAATTTTAAACATATATACACTTAATATTGTTTTACTACTATTTAAACGAAAGATATTCAATAATGAGAGCAGAGCTACCTTCATGCAGAAATCCAGAGTTGGTCTAAATCTGTCAACATTTTCCAGTTCTGTGAAACATATTTATTTCTTCAAGTCATTTTTCAACAGCATTTTCTGTTATTACCCAAATGCAAACACAATTATCATGTTAATTAATAAGTATTGGATGTTACTGAATTCTATTATTCTGTCTCACTGTATTTCCAGTTTTGGCACAGTATAAGTCATCACAAGCACAAAATATAAGAAAACCATTGGACTGCATTAGGGGCTTATAGTCCATTTAGTTATGTTTAAGCAAATGAGAGATTTATTTATTGCACTTGTATCCCACATTTTCCCACCTATTTGCAGGCTCAGTGTGGCTTACAGAAACCTGTAATGGGATCACCATTCCAGGGCTACAGATACATCTAGTCTTACAATGGGATCTAGGATGACATAGGAGAGCTAAGCAGACGTTTATAGAAAGGTGTCATACAGAGTATGGTGTAGTGGTGTAGTGTTCTGGTGCCGCTATGTGTTCTCGTGATAGGCTTTGTTGAAGAGATAGGTCTTCAACGATTTGCGAAAGTTAGAGATTTCGTTAATTATTTTCAAATTTGTTGGTAGTGCATTCTACATCTTCGTGCTTAAGTAGGCAAAGCTGGTTGTGTGTGTTAGTCTGTATTTTAATCCTTTGCAGCCCGGGAAGTGTAGGTTAAGAGGTGTGCGGGAGGATTTTTTTGCATTTCTGGGAGGTAGGTCAACGAGGTCTGACATGTAAGCTGGAGCATCTCCGTAGATGATTTTGTGGACAATCGTGCAGGTTTTTAAGTGGAAGCCAGTGTAAATTTTCTCTTAAGGGTTTTGCACTTTCATATTTTGTCTTTCCAAATGAGTCTGGCTGCGGTATTTTGGGCTGTTTGGAGTTTCGTGACGTTCTGTTCTGTACAGCCGGCATAAAGTGCGTTATAGTAGTCCAAGTGGCTTAGTACCATTGACTGTACCAAGTTGCAAAAGATGGATCTCGGGAAGAAAGGTTTTACTCTTAAGTTTCCACATGGAGTGGAACATTTTCTTACTTGTATTCTTCACGTGGCTATCAAGTGTGAGATTTAGATCTAGGGTGACTCCAAGATTTTCAGTGTATTAGAGATGGGAAGGGAAATGTTTGGTGTGGTTATGGTAGTGAATTTATTTGTGTTGTATTGTGAGGCGAGTATAAGGCATTGTGTTTTTCAGCGTTGAGTTTTAGCTGGAATGCATCCGCCCATGAGTGCATTATTTGGAGGCTTTGGTTGATCTTGTTGGAGATTTCCTTAGGGTCCTGTTTAAACGGGATGTATATCGTGACGTCGTCTGCATATATGTATGGGTTAAGGTTTTTGTTGGCTAGTAGCTTGGCTAAGGGAATCATCATCAGATTGAAGAGGGTTGGTGAGAGAGGAGATCCTTGGGGGACTCCGCATTCAGGTGTCCATGGGGCTGATATAGCTTCTTTAGTTGTTACCCGGTACAATCTTGAGGTCAGGAATCCTCTGAACCAGTTAAGAACGTTGCCTCCAATTCCAAAGTATTCTAGGATGTGTAGTAGTATTCTATGGTCTACCATATCGAAGGCACTGGACATGTTGAATTGTAAGAGAAGTATGTTATTCCCAGTTGCAATTGCTTGTTTGAATTTGTTCATTAAGGTCACTAGAACTGTTTCAGTGCTGTGATTCGATTGGAAACCTGATTGGGATTCATGAAGAATAGAGTGTTTATTTAGGTAGTTAGTGAGATGTTTCGTCACTATACCCTCCATAAGTTTTGTTATCAGCGGGATGGATGCAACTGGACGGTAGTTGGTTAAGTCATTTGTGTTTTTCTTTGTGTCTTTTGGTAAGGGAGTGAGGAGAATGTTTCCTTTATCCTTTGGGAAGAGACCATTTTGTAACATGTAGTTCAGATGGTTTGTGAGGTCTATTTTGAATTGCTGAGGGGCGGATCTTATAAGGTTATTAGGGCAGATGTCTAATTTGCATTGTGACTTGGCGTAACTTCTAAGCAATTGGGAGATGCTGTCAATTGAGAGTTCATCAAAATTGGTCCATGATCGGTCTGCTGGATATTCCCCAAGTTCTGGATCTAGGCAATCAAGGAGGTTTACATAGTCGGTTGTGTTGATAGGTGTCATGAGTCGTAGCTTTATGATTTTCTCTTTGAAGTAGTTTGCAAGGTCATTTGCTGATGGGGTGTCCATGTTATTAGAAGTGACTGGCGTGGTATTTAGTAATTTGTTTACGAGCTGGAAGAGTTTATGTGTGTCCTTGTAATCTGGTCCGATTCTAGTTTTATAGTATGATATTTTAGTTTGTCTGATGGTGTATTTGTATTTTCTTTGTAGTTGTTTCCAGTCATTGAGTACGTTGTTGTCTTTTTTCTTATTCCATGCTCGTTCTAGTCTCCTGACTTGTGTTTTTAATACTTTCAGTTCTTCATTAAACCAAGGTATTGAGTTCTTCCTGTGTGAGGTTCTGGTTTGGAGTGGTGCTATATTGTCTAGTGTAGTTCTACATCTGTTGTCCCATTCAAGGAGAAATTGGGGTGAGTCTGTTGGTGCTATCCATTCGTTATTATACAATAGTTGCCAAAATGTTAGCGGGTCTATTTTGCCTCTTGTGGTGTAGGTTCGTTGTTTTTGTTTGAAGGGAGATGTTCGCTTTGTAGTGATCGGACCATGGTATGGCTGTCCATTTTGTGTTTATTAGTGCGAGATTTAGTTCAGATGAAAATTTGTATGTGATGATGTCTAATGTGTGTCCTTTGCTGTGGGTGGGTTGCATGTTTGGCCAGTGGAGTTCCCATAGTTGAAGGAAGTCCTTGCATTCACTTACACTTATTAAATTGGTGTTCTCAAGGTGAAGGTTGATGTCTCCTGCTATAAGAAGGTTTGGGGAGATCTGCATGAAAGAAAATATTTGTTTTTTACTATTGTGACTTATGAAAACCACTTGTCCCTGAAACATGCTCAAAACAGAATAATCCATTTCTACAAAAGAGATGAGGTGGATGTGATTCCATGTGCCCCAATGAAAGGAGAGTTTAATTTTATTTCCAGTCTTTATAACACCAGGGCTTCGTAAGACAGATTACAACAACAGTTAAGATGAACCCATCAGGAAACAGGATATCCTCACTGAAAGTTGGCCCATGTTTTACTGTATTGTACAGAACAGTGTAGAAAAATCAGCACAAAATACAGCCTTTATTAGTGCTGTTTCCATCAGCTACAATAATTTTTGAAGCTCTTTTAGTTTTTATTTCATGATATGGGAACCTTTCAAATAAATGAAAAAGTCAAATTCATAAAAATAAAAAAATCTTTTGTCCTCCACTGCCTATCCAACTGGAACAGCTTTTGACTTTTTACATATGGACCACGCGTAGGCAGTCCATTATTTTTAATAATCTTTTACTATTGCTTTCAATAGCATTTGCTATTGTTTTGGGTGAACTAGTGACTCCGCCTACTGCCATCAAGCTCCGTCCACTGGCTTCAACCCATATAATGGGCTAGATAGCCCCATGCCATGTCCTGTTCTCAATTTAACCTCCTTGGTTGGTACAATGGACTTGGGGATCCAAGATGAAATCCCCCTTAAACTTTTTTTTTTTTAATTGTGAGCCCTCCAGAAACAGAAAAATACCAGCTGCACCTAAATATATAAGACACCTGCATGCCTGAAGGCTATTGAATTTGTTTATATTCAGATACAGTAGGTATTTCTGTTCCTGGAAGGCTCACAATTAAAGTTCAATATTTTTATTGTACTTTCGTTACAAAGCATGGAGATAACGACAACAATAATGCAAAAGGGTTTAACAACATAGCATATCAAATGAGGGAGCAGAAATAAACTTCTCATTTAAAAAGACATGTAGAGCAGAGAGGAGACAATAAAGGGGAGAACATGAGGGAAAAACAGATATGACACATTCTTAGAGTTGATGTAAGCATAAATACATACGATAAACAGGATATGCAGTAATGAACAACATTGAGCATGCACGTATCGCATCAATAGGGTAATACACCGAAATCAAGAAGAGGTGCCCAGATCTTTTTAAAAGTAGCTAGAAAAATTCAAGTCAAAGTGGGATTTGACTCCGAGTCCACTGCACTAACCACTAGGCTGACCCTCTGCTCTCATTAGATGTCCGTGTGGCTGCAATTCAGATGTCCATGTCCCTTGTTCATAATCTGGACGTTGCAGTTTGTAAAATGGCTGTTCACGCTAGATGTCTCCAACACACGGACTTTCATCTCACGCATTTTGGAAGAGGAACCCTGTTCACAAGCGCATGTGAATTTGAGAAGTTTTGATTCGCACATTCTTTGAAAAATGCCCCTCCACATATCCATGTGTGTATTCTTTTCACTTATCATTTTCTAGTTTGGTTAATTTTTCATCTGTCTTGAATGAACTGAAGACGCTTTTTTCTTCAATCTTTGTTTTCTTTGTACCTAGCTTGTGTTCCACCTGACAGGCTCCTTTGCACTGAAAAATGTAACTATCAAAAGCTGATTTAGGATTCCTGGGTACCAAAACCTCTCTATCTTTTCATTTACTTCCCTATTCTAGATAACAGGGAAGCCTGGAATTAGTTTTAGCTGCAACATTCAAACATTCCAGCTCTGACTCCTTTCAAATTTTATTTAACAAAGAAATGTTCACTCTCTTTCAAATCCTCTCAGGGCAGACCACCTTTCATTTTAGTAACATTTTGCCAGGAGCGCTCTAATTCAGCTTAAAGCTGGAATCTCTTCAGTGATCAAAATAAAAATCACTTTACTTCCTGCAGAAATAATTTTTCTTCGGTTTTTCCCCCTCTGAGTTATTACTCCAGAAAATATAGTTCCCCTTCCTGTTAATACTGTTCTTAGTAATAGATCAGGTAATAGTTTTACAGTCCCTTATTCTCTTCCTAAAATACTACTTGGTCACACAAAACTTCTTAATGATAGAAAATTCACAGTAGAACTTTTTGATCACTGTGATCTAATTAAATCTTCTAAAAAAACATTTTCACAAGTGTCTAATATTACTCAGACTTCTCTTAGATTGATAATCTCATTTTTGAAACCGGGATTATTTCCTTTGAAACTCATTTAAAACCCTCCCTCACTCATAGGAGCCAACTCTTCAAAATGATTGGGGGTGTTCAAATCGGCACACGTTACCATTGTCAGGCCTCTTAGGACTTGATATCTGTAAAGCCCTAAAATATCCCAGACTATAACCTTGGCACACCAGAATACACCTGAAGCCTCTTTATTGACTGAAGTTTCCTTTATTGAATACATATAGATAATTTACTCACAGTCAGATGTTCAGAAGTGTTGCCCCAGGGCACAGAGACTCCTTAATTCTGAGAGCTGTATCAGTGGTTGGAGGTAGACATCTGAAGAAAGGCAGCTTTATTGCACAGGTGAGAAAATAGTTAAACAGATGCCAGGTAGTTCAGAGCTGGATGGCTGGAATATGCAATATCTCATTAGAGAGATATATTACAAGGTAAAAAACGAGTTCATTCCAGGGAGTTTAGCAGGACAAGTGCTGTCTGAAGCAAGATGGAGAATGCCTCGTGGAGAAAGAGAGGCCAAGAAGGGGCTGACACAGGCCCAGGGAGGAGGAGATAATGGACCAATAGGGACAGAGCCTGCCATCAGGTAGGGCAAGAGGGCAGGCCACGATTGGAGGGAAAGGTCATACCTGGCTGACCTCTCAGGACAGAGATAGTAAGAATGACCAGGAAATGATAGCAGGTAGACAAGGGAGCCAAGCTTGGCTAAGAAAGAGAAGAGATCTTTGCAGCAGGATAGACCAATAATAACAGTCCTTATACAGCTAGGCAGGAGTGACTGCATTACATGTGGGACTACATTACACACAATGCATTGCTCATATATCTTTGCAGTAAGGACTGCAGCAGTAAAAATCCTTAGAAGTGAGAATAACAGTAAAAGCATTAAACACATTTTAGGGTCACACTAGTAGTGCAGGGCTGTAAAAAGGAAACCTATGTATGGCAAGGTCATGGGCACAACTGGCCAGGCCATATTTAGATATAGAGCAGCGCAGGAAGCCCTGACTGTCCCACCAGTCTCTCTTCCTCCCCAGCCTCAGCTCATCCCCACCAATATACTCCACCTCACTTTTCTTCCCCTCCCACCTGGCCTGTCCATACCACCCACACTCAGGTGACATAAGTGTTTTATTTTTGTGAAAAAGGAGCATAAGAATAATCCTCTCCATTTCTCTTTCAGTTTGAGACTTGACTGTAGGTCCTCTTCATTGAAGAACATTTTTTCAGACCAAGGCATCACTTACTGCCAAAAGTCCCTCTGCTCCCCCTTGTTCTTTCAGCAAAATAACTCTTATATCCTGGTGACCATATTGGACTGGAGAATAACTACAGAATGCCAGCTATTCTCCACCCTGCTAATGGGGGTTTTAGTCATAGTCATCATAAAATACAGTGGACAATGGTCATATAGGAATATGGTCAGAAGTCATTTACCGCCGGATTCTATATAGCGTGACTGAAATTGCATGTTCAAATCCACTCGTATTCTGCATTTGCGTGTGCAATTTAATTACTTAACAAGCCAATTGACACTAATTGTCATTAATTAGAATTTAAGTGTACAACTTGCTAGGCATATTCTGCAAAGTGGTGCATGTAAATTGTAATGTGTGCTGTCAAAAAGGGGGGTGGGCTGTGGGCGTTCTGAAAATCTATGCGCAGGGTTAAGGAATCCACCTGTTCTGTACCTAACTTAGGTGCTGGTATTTACATCAGGTTTTACTTGCAGTAAATGGACACCAGGGCCACCGAGGGTGGGGGGGGTAGGGGGGACAAAATTCCCCGGGCCTCCAAGGGGAGCCCAGTGCCGCAGTCCCCTCCACCCGCCCCCCTCCGTCCATCACCGGGCCGGGCCCCCCTGAATTCAAATCATAGCGCCTCACCTCGATCTCGCTCTGTGTGAAAGAAGCGCAGCAGTGGCAGTCTGCAAATCCCCTCCCTTTGGGCCTTCCCTCCCTGTGTCCCGCCCTCGTCTGATGTAACTTGCGCGATGGCGGGACACAGGGAGGGAAGGCCCGAAGGGAAGCAATCTGCAGACTGTCACTGCTGCGCTTCTTTCACACGGAGCGAGGTCGAGCTGAGGCCCAGTGGTGGACAGAGAGGGGCGGGTGGAGGGGGGGCGGCAATGATGACGACCTTGGGGGGGCGGCGACGACTACCTCAGGGTGGCGGCAGAGGGGGCGGTGCCCCGGGGGCAGCCTTGCCCCGGCCCAGGCTCTCGGCGGCCCTGATAGACACATTTAAGTTAGGCGCGGGCATTTATAAACCGTACCTAATGTAAGCTTGGTTTACAGATGACCCCTAGGTGGAAATATTTCTAGCACCATATACAGAATCTAGTTCTTAGTCCCTCATGTTATTGGTCTTAGGTTTGCTGATCATCACGGTTTATTGTTGTAGGATTACTGGTCACTTGTAGATATCAATGAATTCATTGCTAATTTCATAAACATGAAAGCACGAAAAGCTAAGTGGTTGTAACCTTCTGTAAATCATCTCTTTTTAATTAAATAGTAGTAATGTATGAACAAACTGAGGGCTGGTAGTGGAGTTTTGGGAAAAGGGTCTGTCTGACTTACTATTAATATTAATGAGAGAAGAGGATGCTAATTTATAGGTTACCGGGGAGCCCCAGAAACCATGGTAACGGCCCTGATCAGAATAGGGCTGGCAGAAATCCAGGACTGATTTAAAATCTTCCTCCTGGAACTGGGTAATTTACATAAGTACGTAAGTGTTGCCATAAGGATGCAAGATGGTGGCATAGCGTTTAATCGCACCAGACGTGCCAGTTACCTGAAAGAAGCACTATTGGGAGAGGCTCCGGATCCCCGCAGACAATGGGGAAAAGGAGAAGGAAGGTATGGGAGAATCCCTCAACCTCAACCGGGACCCAACTCCACCACCAGACGATCTTGGATCAGTTTGGGTTAGCGCATGGACCCAGGCAAGCATAGGCGCCCGGTATAAGAGGCTTGGGGAGGCTAAACCTCCCCAGCCGATCTCTCTCTCTCTCATCCACCCGGCCCCACACCCCCGATGCACTGTTTATCGGTCGCAATCTCCCTCCCTGCAGTCCCTATAATTAGCATCGCATCTCTATCCCTCTCACTCCCTCCATTGTGCTTTAGATTGTCCATCGCTGCCGGTAGTGGCACACTAACCTTATTACAGCTAGCTTCGGGGCTTCTCAGCCTGACGGAACGACGTGACCCGCCTCCTCTGACCAGCCTTCCTGCTTCCGTGAGGGCTGGACGTATCATAAGGAAGGCTGGTCAGAGGAGGCGGGGCATGTCGTTCCGTCAGGCTGAGACGCTCCGAAGCAAGCTGTAATAAGGTTAGTGTGCTGCTACCGGCAGCGATGGGCAATCTAAAGCACATTGGAGGGAGTGAGAGGGATAGAGATGCGATGCTAATTATAGGGACTGCAGGGAGGGAGATTGCGACCTCGGAGTGGAGACGAATGAGGGGCGGAAGTGGCTGCCCTGCCGGGAGCACATCCTTTGCTAAACCCTGCCCCCTTTGGCCTCCCCAAACAGTTGGGCCACTGACCGCCTACGCAGGCAAGCCTCTTCTCCCGCCTTTGGAGCTGGTGCGTCAGCGCTGGCCAGCAGTGTTGACGGGGTCTCCTTGAGCCCTGTCCAACGTGCGGCTCCCCCTCAGTCAGGAAGGGGCAGCGTGGAGTCAAGTCCGGCAGCTCAAGCTCCGAATGTAGGGGACCTGGGTGTGCAGGGAGGGAACCTGCCCACGCTGGGAGAAACGACTAGCAATACAAACACTGCCATCACAGATAGTGAGTACTTTGAAACAGTCTATCAATGCTCCCCTTCCTGTTTTTTCTTTGGGGACTATAGCAAAACCAGCCATAGTGACAATAGAGTCACTGGGACCTGACATTTAACGTTCAATCTTCTTTACAAGTACTGATAACTAAAAACACTAGTGAAATTAAGGAATTGTCTGAAGCAGCCATTATCCAGGCACAGGTAACTGCTCAACAATCCTCTGAATTGAAACTTTTAGATAAGAAAATTCAAAAATTAGAATCAGTGGGACAAGTCTCAATTAAAGAAAGAAATTTTACCTTTTGCCATTTAGAATATTTAGAAAATCAATCCAGGAGGCTTAATTTGAGGCTGACGAATTTTCCTAGATCACCTTTAATTACACCTATAGAGATGGTTAAAAAATACTTGGTTGAAATACTAGGTATGGCTCTCTGCCTCCTATAACTCGGGCGCAGTATTTACAAATTAACGTAAAATCTTTGCCTGGAACTTCTCAAACCCAAGTAGGCGCTGCTATCAACCTCACATCTTTCTTGGAATCCTCATTAGAGGTAATTACTCAGAGAACTACTATGGTGGTTTCCTTTGCCCTGGAGATGGATCGAGATGAAGTACTGAGACCAGTGGCGTAGCCAGACCTGAGATTTTGGGTGGGCCCAGAGCTAATATGGGTGGGCACGCACTGTCTATATAAGTTTGAGTAGTGTCTCTTGGGATCCTACAAAATAATGCCCAACAGCTGCCCTGCATCAGTATAACCACATACATACTTAATGGAAAAATTGATATTTTTAAATATAATTACATTATCCCACAATCTCTCCACTGCAAAATGCTATACACAAACTTCTGCAAAAACACACTCATATCCTTACCAAACCATAACAGCACTAATTCCAAGGACAGGACGAGCTACAACCTTATGCTTGAAAAGGCAGAACTATAATTACACTAGGCTCTAAAACACCAATACACTACCTCGTGAAAAAATAAAAAGCAAAACAAAAAGGGCTGCAAATACTACACGCTAGCAGAATACTGCACCTTGATCACACTTGAAAAACACATGACACAACAGACATGACACAAGGAACTAAAGATCAAAAAATATGAAGGCAAAATACTGAACTGGAAAGTTAACTCAAGAAGTCAGACTCAGCATGCAGCAATACCAGAAAAACTGAAACTTACATGCAAAATATCACAGATGCACATTTCCAAAAGATGACATATTCAAATTAATAAATTCTGAATAAAATACTTTTTTCTACCTTTGTTGTCTGATGATAAACTTTTACCTGGGTTTGAGCTTCCCTGCAGAGGTCTACCAATACCACCCCCGATGAGGCCCAAGATCACCTAGTGCAGCCTGGAGAGGAGGCCCAACAAGATCACCAAGTTGATTCCTACAGTGCACCCGATTTCTCCAGCACTACTTAACTCTCCGATTTTGCCCTTTGCAGCAGGTTTTCACCAGCCCGCACAGTCCTGGAGCTCAATAGCTATGACAGCACGGAGGGAGACCGGTTGACGTGGGCCGCGGGGTCACTGGACAGGCATCGGCAATTCGGCATCATCACGAGCTGCACTACTGAATTGACCGCGAGCTAGGGATGGCGGATCCTCAGGTACGCAGCGCTGCGGCCACGTCATCCACTGAAGCAGGTCCCGGTTGGCCCGCCCCAATGCCTGACTGACTCCCAACGCTGACGGACGGACTCCCAGTAAAGATAGGACTCTGAGGCGCTGCGGGAGAGTTGCTGCTGTGCTGCTTGTTTACTGGCCGCCTGGCCTGACTCCCGGAGGCTGCCTTGCACGTCTGCATGTGATGTGACTGCAGCTGTGATTGGCGGTCACAGAAACTGGGTGGGCCTTAGCTGAGTTTGGGTGGGCCTGGGCCCACCCAGGCCCACCCATAGCTACGCCCCTGACTGAGACTTTCCTTTCGTCATTTGGACTCTCTATTCTTGGGATCTAAAATAAGAATTTATCCAGATTTGTCTAGAGAAACACAGAAAAGGCGTAAAGCCTTTTTGGTTTTGCGCCCAAGGACTTTGGCATTAGGTGCAAATTTTGTACTTAAATTTCCTTGTATATGCCGTATATTATTTCAGTCTAAACAATTTCAATTCTTTGATCCCAAGCAGTTAGAAGATTTTTTGCTGTCTAAAGAACAGTTAATGTTATTGTCTAGATACAGATGTACACTGTAAGATACCTTGGAGCAGGCTACCTGCTGGGTAGCATTAATTTAGTATTGCTTCTTAGATACAATGTTCCTTTCTTGGATCCAATTTACCTAATGTATAGTGGACGAAAGTGGTGAAGACATTTCAGTTATGGATAACGTTGAATATTTTGTTATGAGGTATATCCAATTTCTTGTATTATTGCTCTAGGAGTTGTATAATATATATAATTTAATAAAAATAATGAACATAAAGTCTTGTCATACTGGGACAGACCGAAGGTCCATCAAGACCAGTATCCTGTTTCCAACAGTGGCCAATCCAGGTCACAGGTACCTTTGATGGCTGTGGTCCAGAAACTCCTATTCAGAGAGGCTTCTTCTCCTTGGTTCAGCACGTCTGTAACTGAATTAGGTTAGAGAGTCTGTAGGATTCCTTCCAAGAACCAGGACATGCTGACCTCACTGAATACCACAATTCACAGGTCTTTGACATTTTGCCTGCCTGCAGGACTCTTCTCCCTGACAGTATCCAGCACAGCAGACCTGGGCAGGCTGACTGTTCTGACCTGCACACGCTTACCTGGATGTTCAGCCTGTGCTTTGCTTCACAATGCAATAAAAAAAATGTATATTTTGCTACATACCATTACTGGATCCCTGCAGGTTGCAATAATGAAAAGAGACTATGCAACCCTAGGAAGTACCATCATATTTAAGCAAGTAATAAAAGCTGGTAAATGGATTCCTCATGCATATAAGTAGAAATATATTCCAAAGAAGTGGGGTTTTAGCAGTTTATGAAAACATAAATAATTACGACTTAATCTTAAATTCAATGGCAACAAATTCCAGCATTGTGCTGATATATAAGGAAAACCCATAGCATGGATTGATATCTAATTGTTTTGCAATAACCGTTGGTCTCGCAACCCTAACAGATGGACCCAATTTCCCCAGCATAAGGATATCTATCAGATATCAGGAACAAACCCCTAGCTGTCTGTTCGTCTGTCCAATTTAGATTGTAAGCTCTGTTGAGCAGGGACTGTCTTTTCATGTTGATTTGTACAGCGCTGCGTAAGTCTAGTAGCGCTATAGAAATGTTTAATAGTAGTAGTAGTAGTAGTATGAGCCAAGTATAGGACAGTCAAGCCATTGTGACATCACTGATGAGGTTGGCTCTTAGGCATTGGTGGACTGAGGCATTATGACATCACAATGTCAGCTCTGGTTAAACACTGCTATGAGCCAAGTATAGGACAGTCAAGCCATTGTGACATCACTGATGAGGTTGGCTCTTAGGCATTGGTGGACTGAGGCATTATGACATCACAATGTCAGCTCTGGTTAAATCACTGCTTTGAGCCAAGTATAGGACAGTCAAGCCATTGTGACATCACTGATGAGGTTGACTCTTAGGCATTGGTGGACTGAGGCATTATGACATCACAATGTCAGCTCTGGTTAAATCACCGCAGCTCCTCAGTACCTTTCCGCTCTCATCTCTCCCTACACTCCTCCCCGTGAACTCCGTTCGCTGGGTAAATGTCTCCTGTCGCTGCTCCCTATACCTGGAATAGACTCCCTGAGCCAGTACGTCAGGCTCAGTCTCTGGCTGTCTTCAAGTCTAGGCTTAAAGCCCACCTCTTTGCTACTGCTTTCGACTCCTAACCATGACTCTCTTACTCAACACCCTCACTTATCACCCCTACCACTGCAATTTCCCCACCCCTAGCTGTCTGTTCGTCTGTCCAATTTAGACTGTAAGCTCTGTTGAGCAGGGACTGTCTTTTCATGTTCATTTGTACAGCGCTGCGTAAGTCTAGTAGCGCTATAGAAATGTTTAATAGTAGTAGTAGTAAAATACCTTCTGTACTAAAGTACATAATTTGATCTGGCCAATGGAGGCTTCTCGATAAAGGTAAAGATCTGACCTGCATTTACCGAAAATCAATTTTGCTGCCACATTCTGTAACCTTTGAAAGAGCCTCTGCAGTTGGTGCTGAAAAGCATTGACTACAGGTAACTAGATGCAAAGCAGCTGTAGCTTCTTCTGCTTTTCTTTGAAATCTGCTGTTCGAGGCTAGATGCATTCTCTTATCCAGTGGGCACTTGGAGGGGCATTTTCAATATGACGTCTAAATCTGAATTTGAACGTTTTACACAAAATGTCCCAATTCCGGACAGGAAGGAAGGTCATTTTCAGGAAAAATAAACGTCTATCTTTTTCTTTAGAAAATAATGTTTTGAAAAACGTTTTGTAATTTGAACGTTTTGATTTTTGGTCCATTTTCAAACAAAAAAACGTCCAAATGCAAAAGGCACAAAATCAAGCCATTAGGATACAGACCATAGGAAAAGTTTCAGTCGCAGGAAAGCATTCTTGGTCTCTTTGGGGTTAATTTTATAAAGTAATTTCATACATGACCTCATAAAATGCCGACCAATGCAAAAGTATGCAGAATTGTTTATTTTTGTTACATTTGTACCCTGTGCTTTCCCACTCATGGCAGGCTCAATGCGGCTTACATGGGGCAATAGAGGGTTAAGTGACTTGCCCAGAATCACAAGGAGCTGCCTGTGCCTGAAGTGGGAATCAAACTCAGTTCCCCAGGACCAAAGTCCACCACCCTAACCACTAGGCCACTCCTCCACTGTTGCTACTATTTGAGATTCTACATGGAATGTTGCTACTATTGGAGATTCTATTGGAGCAGGTGGGGGGAACAGGGGTTGGTGGTTCGGAGGCGAGAATAGGGGAGGGCAGACTTATATGGTCTGTGCCAGAGCCGGTGATGGGAGGCGGGACAGATGGTTGGGAGGCCGGAAAAACTGCTGGGCAGACTTATACGGTCTGTGCCCTGAGAAAGACAGGTACAAATCAAGGTAAGGTATACACATAAGTTTATCTTGGGCAGACTGGATGGACCATGCAGGTCTTTTTCTGCTGTCATCTACTATGTTACTATGAATGTTGCTATTCTACTAGCAACATTCCATGTAGAAGTCGGCCCTTGCATATCACCAATGTGGCCGCGCAGGCTTCTACATGGAATGTTGCTAGTGGAATAGCAACATTCCATGTAGAATCTCCAATAGTATCTATTTTATTTTTGTTACATTTGTACCCTGCGCTTTCCCACTCATGGCAGGCTCAATGCGGCTTACATGGGGCAATGGAGGGTTAAGTGACTAGCCCAGAGTCACAAGGAGCTGCCTGTGCCTGAAGTGGGAATCGAACTCAGTTCCCCAGGACCAAAGTCCACCACCACCCTAACCACTAGGCCACTCCTCTATGAGCACCTGTGTAGCCTTATTATAAGGTGGATGTTCCTATACTGCTACACAGATATCCACATCTCTGGTCCCCCTCCCTGTTCATAATTTAGACATTTCGGTCTGTAAAATGGATGTTCATACTGGATGTTTCCGGAACATGGACGTCCACGTGTGACGTTCTGACTTGGGCGTCCTTTCCAAAATGCCTCTCTTTCTCTGTCTTTATAGAACAAGGTGAGCAGTTATGAAATTACCCTCTTTAAGATTTAAGTCCAAAGAGAAAAAACAGATTATTGCTTACGATTAAGCTGTTTGGGAAAAGCTGCACTTGTGAGTCCATATTTAGGACAAGGGACTCGGCCAAAGGGAAGGGGTCAGCACCCAGTATACTCTCAATACCACACAGAGTGTTGAAAATGTCCTCACTTTACCCTGTGCTGAGTTCGGTGTTTTGCGGCTGTATCAGGGACCAAGTGCTATTGAAGGAATCCTAACATTTAGCTGTCTTAGCTGGGATAAATGTGTGTATTTCCTTGGCTATTATGTACAAATTATCAAACCAAAAACTTCCTTAATCTGAATCTGAGAGGACGGGAAGAGGTTAAGAAGGGAGGGGAGGGGAGCGGAGAGGAGAGATGAAGCGTTGTGACGGACCGACCATGATCCTGAAAGTAGAATCTATCAGTTGCTCTTTAACATTCAGTGAAGTCGGAGGCAAAAACACATTCTCCAGACTCACTTTACTCTTTGCCTTGCTAATGACACTTTAGCTGCAGAAAAAAAATCTGTTTAATAAGTTCCCTGCTTGGCTGGAAATTGCTGCTCTCTGCAGTTTTCTTTGTGATAATGTGTCCTGGGCTGTCCGTCACATCTCTCGGGCTTTTTAACTGATGAGAACAAGTGGTTTAGATAGAGAAGCTTTGTTCCAGGACACAAAGTCATGCAGATCTTCTCTATCCAAATGTCTTCACCCAGATTCTTCAACAGTAGCTCTCTCTTGTCTGTGGCCTGTAAATCAGGGGTCACACCCCTGGACATGAGCGCTCTCTGAATGAGAAGCATGTGTGGTGCCTGGAGCTTAGCCACCTTTGCTGGCCAGTAGTCGCTAGCATACTGTGGACACTGTCAGGGGCTGCTCCTACCAGAATGCGGGAGAGTCACCATGAAGTTTCCCTTTTGGGAGAGTAAGAGATCTGTACGAGATCCATCCCTTCTTCCTGCTTCAAAGAGGCCTCGTTGCACTGCGGGATACCAAGGCTGCCTCATGGTGCTGTATTGTAAGAGTCTCCAGTTCTTGCATTTTTATTTGTTGTACTTAATTCAAGCTAGCGTTAATTTCCCAGAATGTGACCCATTTCTTCAAATCATTGGGAAGCCCTCCCTGGTTCATTCTTCAGCTCAAAACACATGTTCTGACCCTATCACTCATTTCCTCAGCCCCCACCTCCTAGGCTTATGGGAATTCTCTGTACCCCTCTCTGCAAGGCAGAATTCTCCATCTTGGGCTCAAGATCAAGCTGTCCACAACCTCTGGGGCAGATGCAGAAAGCCTGTGTTAGAGCCGGGCACTGATGGCTTCAGACGTGGCCTTCTAATGCACAATTCACGCTCTTCACGATTCGAAAGTGCTAAACCCCTACGAGAAAAACTGCACTGGCTCCCAATCAAAAAACGGACCATCTTCAAAATCTGCACCTTGGTACACAAAGGGGGGACATAATCGAACGCGAACGCCCATCTCCATGGGCGTCTATGTCCGAGAATGGGTACGTGAAGGGGTGGGACAGACCGTATTTTTGAAAAAAATGGGCATCCATCTTTCGTTTCGAAAATACGGTTTGTACGGACCAAAATGCCATGGATTTAGTCGTTTGTAAGCTGGGCGTTTGTTTTTTTTAGCGATAATGGAAAATAAAAACGCCCAGCTCAGAAACGTCCTAATCCAAGCCATTTGGTCGTGGGAGGGGACAGGATTCGTAGTACACTCGCCCCCCTGACATGCCAGGACACCAACTGGACACCCTAGAGATCAGTGCGGTGGACTTCAGAAAACGCTCCCACATGCATAGCTCCCTTACCACGGGTGCTGAGCCCCCAACCCCCAACCCCCCTCCCCCAAAACCCACTACCCACAAATGTACAACACTACCATAGCTCTTAGGGTTGAAGGGGGCACCTACATGTGGGTACAGTGGGTTTACCACCACAAGTGTTACAGGTAGGGAGGGATGGGCCTGGGTCCGCCTGCCTGAAGTGCACTGCGGTACCCACTAAAAGTGCTCCAGGGACCTGCATAAATGCAGGCCTCTAGGACTTGTTGCTGCTGTATAACCTTGGCACACCAGTTGACACCTGAAGACTAATCTCTTTGAAAAAGTCCTTTATTTGAATAAGCACGTTTACTCACAGTTAACTGCAGATCAGAGGTTGTGCCCCACTGGCAAAGAGTCTTCCTGGTACTGAGATTAGCAGTAGGTCAGAGCTGGCAGAATGCTGTACAATGCCCTCTTTCAGCCACATTCAAGGGAAGAACTAAGTTGTCTAACATGGCTAACACATGAAAGGGATCTAAAACTGTGTTACAAAAATGGCCACTACCTCATGGACTACCAGAAACAAAACAGGGCACACTCTGACCCAGTTAGCAGGGGGAAAAGCACCATGGGAGTAGAGCCTACCAACTACCAACATCGTGAGCATTTAACACAAGCTACTGGAATCACGGAGCCCAATACACTACACCAACCACAATGAATTGCTGATGTGACTCTGCAGTGCCATTAACAGAAAGGGTGTCACGCTCACCCGAGAGCCACATCAGAACCAGGGAAAGGCTGTCACAGGATAGAATACATTCTGCTGTCATGGAGGTGGGTACGGCATTTGAGGCTGGCTTAGAGGCTGGAAAAAAAAGTTTTTAAAGTGGGTTTTTTTGTGGGAGGGGGTTAGTGACCACTGGGGGAGTCAGGGGAGGTGATCCCCGATTCCCTCCGGTGGTCATCTGGTCAGTTGGGGCACTTTTTTGGGACTTGGACCTGAAAAAAAGGGTCCAAATAAAGCGGATCAAATTCTCGTCCAAAACGCCCTTCTTGTTTCGATTATCAGCTAAAGACGCCCATCTCTCCATGGCCGATAACCGCGCCCCAGTCCCGCCTTCGCCACGCCTCTGACACGCCCCCGTCAACTTTGTTCATTCCTGCGACAGAGTGCACTTGAAGATGACCAAAATCGGCTTTCGATTATACCGATTTGGTCGCACACGGGAGAAAAACGCCCATCTCCTGATTTGGGTCGAAATATGGGCGTCTTTCTCTTTCGAAAATTAGCTGATAAATCATCTACGGCATAGTACCAGGATACATGACAGACCTAATAGATCTCCCAACCAGAAACGGAATCAGATCATCACGATCATATCTAAACCTACATTGTCCAAATTGTAAAGGACTAAAATACAAAACAACTTACGCATCCAGCTTCTTCTACATAAGCGCACAACTATGGAACGGACTCCCAAATGCTGTGAGAACAATCCGTGACCACTTAAACTTCAAGAAATCACTCAAAACTCACCTTTTCAAAAAAGCCTATCCCACCGATCCAACATAAATCCCAGCACCCAGCAACACAGCATAACTAATGATCGTACTGGACAATTTATAATCTTCACTTCGCTTGACCCCTTGATGCCTGATCCACAACTACCTCTTCTGACCAAAATATAACTTTGTATCTGTTATCAACCGACTGGTGAACGCCTCTACGGTACTAAGTAAGCCACATTGAGCCTGCAAATAGGTGGGAAAATGTGGGGTACAAATGTAACAAATAAATAAAGTAAACTAATGGCAAAGCAAACTAACACAGTCGTAAAAACATCACACATAACGGCTGTAGTACGCAGAAGAACAAAAAAAATGTCTTCCTTCCTGTCAGTGTGCGAATGGTGATTTGCTCCTGTACTGACAAGGGAGACATTTTCTTTTTTAAAAAGTCTCAACCCCCCCCCCCCCCCCACCACCACCACAAAAAATCCCCTGATCCTCCATCCCAGAAAGGATGCTCCATGTCACAATCCCCCACCTCCAAGAGATAACCCTCATCCCCTTATCCTGATACTACCCAAAAAATCCCTGGTAGTCTAACAGAACTCCTACCCCCAATCACTCCCCAAATACCCCCTAAAATGTCCCTGCTAGTCTAGTGGACTCCAACCTCCCAGTATCCCCCTTCAATACCCCCCAAAATATCTAGTGGACCCCAACTTCCCCAGATACCCTCCCCCACCTACATCTAACTAGAGTAACCAGAAGCAGGAGCCACATTCACTCACTCCTGCCTACACCCCACCATCAAGTGGTTATGATGCATTTGCTACTCGACAAGCACTGTTTAGATTCTTTCGTGAGCTCCGCCTTAGGCTGTTTTTTGGTAACCTCAGACAGAACTAGGTATTCAGACATTTTTACCACCTACTGGATATAAATCAAAATGGGTCCCTCCGGGACCGGTTGATTCGTCTATCATGGCATTTCAGAGGCTGGTTTTGACGGAATTGTCGGCTATAGAGCAACGTGGTGTTAAAACTGAGAACAATTTGTCTAACCAGCAACGTCAATGTGTTCGCAGGTTGGCTAATAATAAAATCTTACCATACAAAGGGCAGACAATGGGGGGCTCTATGGTTATTATGGACAGTACTAAATATGTTTCAGAAGGATTGCACCAACTTAGCCAAGGTCAATTTTATTGTCGGTTGGATTATGATCCTACCCAGGTTTTGAAACATGAGATTAATGAATGTGTTAACAAGGCAGTTTTGGACGGTGTTCTATCAGTTAAAGGGCATAAGTTCTTATGTCATCCTTGCCCTAGTGTCCCATATATCTATTTCGTTCCTAAAATACACAAATCTCTAACGGATCCTCCGAGGCGCCCGATTGTATCCACCCGGGATTCAGTTTTAGAATCGGCATCTAAATTAATAGGTTTCTAAAACCTTTAGTTTGTCAAGCTGAATCTTTTGTCCGTGATTCTATACATTTTATACAGTTGTTGGAAAATGTACAATTGAAAAATATTCATGACGAGGAGTTTTATATGAATGGGTTAGACGTGGTGGAGTTATGTACAAATTTACCTCAGGGAGGATTGATAGAGCTAGAATGTGAATATTTGGCTTTGGCTAACATATCAGAGCCAAAATTGTTGGTGCTACGTCAATTATTATCTATGGTTATTTGTCAGAATTATTTCCAATTTCAGAATGAGTTTTATGTGCAGAAGAGCGGAGTGGCGATGGGAGCTACTGTAGCTCCGTCCCTCGCCTTCCTGTACATGACTCGGTTTGAGGAGAAATATGTATATACCTCTCCATGGCACGACAATCTCATGCTATGGAAGAGGTATATTGATGTGATCATGTTTTGGCAGGGAACCAGATCGGAAGCATTAAAATGTATTGATACGCTTAACCACGCTGACCCTCATGTTAAATTCATGTCTCGAATTGCTAAATATAATATAGAGTTTTTGGATATACAAGTGAATAGATTGCCACAGAATACTTTTGCTACTACTATATTTAGAAAACAAACTGACCGCAACACATTGCTTCATTATACCAGTTTTCACCACGTTGCTCTTAGGAAGGGGATTCCAGTCAGTCAGTTTCTGAGATTGTGTCGTTTGTGCTCTACTATGGCAGAATTTAAGATACAGTCAAGAAAGATGGCTCAACGATTTCTGCAAAGATGTTACCCTATGGGGGTTATTAAGAAAGCTTATAAGAGGGCACTTTATGCCCACAGACCCTGGTTGCTTTTGCCCAAACAAAAAGCTACATTTAACCCTATATCATGTGTCCTTCCATTCTCTCGATGTGCTTCTAAAATTGGACATCTAATACATAAATTTTGGCATGTCCTTGCAGTGCATCCTCAATTTACCAAGCACCCCAAAGTAGCATATTCCTGCAAGGCTAATTTAGGTGAGCTCTTAAAGAGATCTAAGAGCCATATAGGCGATGGTCATCACTCTCCTTGCGGGAAATGTGTCTATTGTAAGTTCTCTTTATCTACTGATCATGTATTGATACCAGGGACTACCAAGAAATATTCCTTACTTAGTAAAACATCATGTATTAGTGAAGTGGTTGTATACTGTATCATGTGTCCGTGTACTTTATATTATATTGGCCATACCAAACGTCAATTGAAGAACAGGATAGCGGAACATGTTAGCAATCTTAGAATTGGTAAAAAAGATACACCCCTGATGACCCACTGGACCGCTTATAAACACGCTATAGATGATCTGAAATGTGTGGTGTTGGCACAGATCGGTTCATCTAGAGGAGATGATGTCACCATGCATTTGTTTTCTATGGAACAACGTTTTATATTTACGTGGAATACGGTAGTCCCTAGGGGCATGAACCTTGAGTTGGAATGGGCATAATTGAATAAGGGTGTGACCAGAAGAGTTTAATTGATCATACATCAGAAGTGTAGGGGTGGCATAAAGTCTTCCCACTATCGAGGACGGTCGACGGTGGTTCCCTCTGTGGATGTTTATTCCCGAAGGCAAGCAGCCATATAGGATATTAAGAAATTCCATTATTAATGGATGATAAAGAATTGGTATAAGGATGATTCTAGGTAGGATAGTATGGGTATGTTTTGTTGTTATAGGTTACGGGAGTTGCTCCTCCTGATGAAGGGCAACACGAAATGCGGTCTCGCATTGAGGAGCTAGAGGAGTTAAAGTGAAATCACATGTCGGGCTTCCAAAGGGTACTACCAGAAGCGCTCTTCAAGCCGTGCGGAGCCATTGAATTGGCCTACATTGGGATTCAATAAACAACGGATCTTTCTTCAACACAAGACTATTGTGGTCAAAACTGATTACAACTTGAGATGATATTGGGAGAGAACTAAACCTTTTGGTTGACCAATGGGACTGTGAGAAGTATTTGGCACACAGGCGATCGTGGGCAGTACATATCAAGTATAAGTGTATGAAAAAAAAAAAATATATATATATACTGTATGTTTTATATAGGCTAATGGATGAATGGCAAAGTGAAAGGCATGAATGAGTGAGTTCCTTTGTAATTAGGAAAATTTGGGATGTATTGATATTATTGATACATACGTGATTAAAAATCATTGATATAGTAAAAAGGAGTACTTTCATATGTTATGTGCAGGAGTTGTACTCTAATTTAATTAAATTTCCCCCTTTTGGTATAGAATAGTTAAAATTTAATGCAAGAAGTGTAGAGTGATGCACTTGGGGTGCGGAAACCCAAAAGAGAGATACTGGATAGGAGGGGAGAGATTAGTAAGCTCGACTCAGGAGAGAGACCTTGGTGTGTTGGTGTCAGAGGATCTGAAGGTGAAGAAACTATGCGACAAGGCGACGGCCATGGCCAGAAGGATGCTAGGCTGCGTAGAGAGGGGCCTAACCAGCAGAAGGAAAGGAGGTGTTGATGCCCCTCTACAAGTCATTGGTGAGGCCCCACTTGGAGTATTGTGTTCAGTTTTGGAGGTCGTATCTTGCTAAAGATGTAAAAAGACTGAAAGCGGTGCAAAGAAAAGCAACAGAAATGGTATGGGATTTGCGTTGCAAACCGTACGAGGACATGTATACCTTGGAGGAAAGGAGAAACAGGGGTGACATGATACAGACGTTCGTTCAAATATTTGAAAGGTATTAATCCACAAATGAACCTTTTCCGGAGACGGGAAGGCGGTAGAACTAGAGGACATGAATTGAGGTTGAAGGGGGGCAGACTCAGGAGTAATGTCAGGAAGTATTTTTTCACGGAAAGAGTGGTAGATACGTGGAATGCCCTCCCACGGGAGGTGGTGGAGATGAAAACGGTAATGAAATTCATGTGGGATAAACACAAGGGAATCCTGTTTAGAAGGAATGGTTCCATGGAATCTTAGCGAAGATTGGGTGGTGATGCCGGTAATTGGAAACAAAACGGGAGCTGGGCAGACTTCTACGGTCTGCGCTCTGATCGTGACTGAATAGATAGGGATGGGCTGGAGTGTAAATTTTAAGGGGCTTCGACGTTAGCTTCAGAACTTAGTACAAGAACAGTACAGTTCTGGGCAGACTTCTACGGTCTGTGCCCTGAGAAAGGCAAGGACAAATCAAACTCAGGTATAAAATATCACATACCATGTAAAATGAGTTTATCTTGTTGGGCAGACTGAATGGACCGTACAGGTCTTTATCTGTCATCATTTACTATTTTACTATGTTACTATCCAGCTTATAATTGAAAAAGAAAAACGCCTATATTGCGACCCAAATCGGGAGATAGACATTTATCTCACAAAAACGAATAAAGCGGTATAATCGAAAGCCGAATTTGGACGTTTTCAACTGCACTCCGTCGCGGATGCGGACAAAGTTGATGGGGGCATGTCAAAGGCGTGGTGAAGGCGGAACTGGGGCGTGGTTATCGGCCGATCAGAGATAGGCGCCTTTCGCCGATAATGGAAAAAAAATATGCGTTTTTAGCGAGAATTTAGGGCACTTTTCCTGGATCCTGTTTTTCCACGAATAGGGCCCCAAAAAGTGCCCTAAATGACCAGATGACCACTGGAGGGAGTCGGGGATGACCTCCCCTGACTCCCCCAGTGGTCACAAACCCCCTCCCACCACAAAAATATGCTGTTTCACAACTTTTTATTTTCACCCTCAAATGTCATACCCACCTCCCTGGCAGCAGTATGCAGGTCACTGGAGCAGTTATTAGGGGGTGCAGTGGACGTCAGGCAGGCAGACCCAGGCCCATCCCCCCCCACCTGTTACACTTGTGCTGGTAAATGGGAGCCCTCCACACCGCCCCCCAAACCCACTGTACCCACATGTAGGTGCCCCCCTTCACCCCTTAGGGCTATAGTAATGGTGTAGACTTGTGGGTGGTGGGTTTTGAGGGGGATTTGGGGGGCTCAACACCCAAGGGAAGGGTGCTATGCACCTGGGAGCTCTTTTACCTTTTTTTTTGTTTTTGTAAAAGTGTCCCCTAGGGTACCCGGTTGGTGTCCTGGCATGTGAGGGGGACCAGTGCACTACGACTCCTGGCCCCTCCCACGAACAAATGCCTTGGATTTATTCGTTTTTGAGCTGGGCGCTTTCATTTTCCATTATCGCTGAAAAACAAAAACGCCCAGCTCACAAATTGTCGAATAAAACATGGACGTCTATTTTTTCCCAAAATACGGTTCGGTCCGCCCCTTCACGGACCCGTTCTCGGAGATAAACGCCCATGGAGATAGATGTTTTCGTTCGATTATGCCCCTCCACATGTACTTTAGTAAAGCTGGGCGCAGGCCAACGCTGGGCTAAATTCCAGGAGGCCGAAGGGTAATCTTTCTCTGAGTACTCTTAAGTCTACTCTCACTCCAAAACAACTAGCAGTCATTGATTTAAACTTCAAATTGATATGTACAATCAGAGCATGTAATAGTCCAGCTCAACTTGAAACATAATCTCCTCCCAATCACCAAAAAGAAATGCAGACAGTCATTGGTTTCTCTTATATTTTAGTCCCATCCCTGATTGAGATTCTTCTCCGAATACCCATTGAATGTCCTGCCAGAAGTGAGGCTCCCCCACTCCCACCACTTCTACCAGGGGTGTCTTTTCTCCCGGGCACTCCCTCTCGTTCCCAAGTCAGGAACTCCCCGCAGGCACCCTCTGCTCTGTGGCAGGGGCTTCATCCACTGGACATTGCTGAGGTCCTCCCTATTGCATCCAGGACTTCCCTCTTGGTGCTTGGGTTGTGGCAGGGGTAGACAACCAAAGACCTCATTCTCCTCAATATCAGCTCCTGATCCTGTCCAAATGGGCTGGCCTCTCCCATATCCACCTAACAGATTTGTAATCTCAACCCTCATTGCCTCAGTGACCTCCCTGAAAATCTTCCCCCCCCCCCCCCCCCCCCCCACTGCCGTAGAGCAGGGACACTTTTCAGGGGGGCATCACACGTATACCCCGATGGGACACATTGTTCCAAATACAACTCTTCTTGGGGACGTAACTACATCTCAGTCAAACAAACCACCATGGACTCAAGCTCCCCCACTAAATCCAATAAATTTCCATCTGATTTTTAACTGAACTACAGTTCAGCAGTAAAATCTTTCTTTAATGGTGTTTCCCTAGGCAACATTTTGTTAACCGTCCGAGATGGGCATATGGAAACTAAAAAAAACTGGTGGCATCCTGCTTCCCAACAAAAAAAAAAGAATATCTCACTTGCGGACAGACAGACTCATGTGGCTGATAACTGGAAGATATCATATCCAAGTGAATTCCTTCAAAAAGGCGGTAAATCAATCCTATTAAATAAAATAAATATCCAGAGATAGAAAAGTGTAAGAGGGTCAATCACCAACCAAATTCCCAGAATTTCTAACTTACATAAGCCACGACACAGGCCACGGATAATCTTCTTGTCTCTCATTTACATACTTCGAATCTAAGCAAATTAATTTTGTTCTGAAGATTGCTAGAACCCCCAGTACATCGCTGAATGAATCATTCTGAAGCTTCCCTGAAGCCAAATGAAAATTAATTTACACAGCTGAGCTGATCTTCCTAACAAGGGGACCCACTGGATGGGGAATTGGAAATCATTAGCCCACAAAGGCGAGGCTGAGCCTCTCTGTACGGCAGCTCTTCAATCGCATTGAAATGGAAAATGAGGAGCCTGAGAGTCGTCAGTGCTTCCACCTCGGAATTGATTCTTTAGGAAAGCATTAAAAAGCTATCGGAATTGATTGCTTGTTAATATGAAGGGAGCAGTTTTTGCCGTCATTTTAGGTCAAATTGAAGTATCTTCCTTCATGCATGTTATTAAAACTGCTGGCCTGGAAGCCTGTGTTGAAAAATAAAAGATAACGATGGATATTAAAGAGAACCATTTTTCCCTTATCTGGGATTTCAAAGTAGCATTTTTTTTTTTATCTAACAGAGCTATTAGTAAGGATGTCACCATGTGGATTTAGCATTAAAATGCCCAGGAACAGAAATATCCTTAGTAAGCATTCAGCCAGGGCCTCCTCATTAATCTTCTACGTAGAAGGACGTTCCCTGACAGAATCTGTCACAAATGTACACTTTACTGTATTGCTAAAAGTGCTGTGTGGAAACAAAACAAGTCACGTCTGCTGGGTTCTGGAAGCTTCTGATCCTGAGTCTGCTCAGTTGGGTCACACGTTCTGCTGGATTCACTCACAGACCTCTCTCTGTGGCTCCAGGGGACTTTTCATCCCTCTTCATTAAATAGGGCAAAAGAAGGGGAGACTAGAAATTCAGGCCAGTCATTCTCACCTAGGACCTCAGGCCTGTCTCTCTCAATATGATGTAAAGGAGGGAACATGGGGAATATCTTGAATCCAGCAGGTTACAATATCTGGGGGAGCAGCCGGATGATGCTTTTACTGGTTAATGAAATTAGTAGAGGCTCTGGATGTGCCACTGTCCCATGCAGGAGGAGCATAAAGAAGTTTTAGCAGGTTAGGGATACAGCCTAATGCCACAAACTGGCACTTAGGGAGTAGAAATCCAAGAGAGGCGTATGTGTTAGGCGGTGAGAGTCTGCTAGGTACGGATGGGGAGAGGGATCTTGGGATGATAGTATCTGAGGATCTGAAGGCGATGAAACAGTGTGACAAGGCGATGGCCGTAGCTAGAAGGTTACTAGGCTGTATAGAGAGAGGTGTGACCAGCAGAAGAAAAGAGGTGTTGATGCCCCTGTACAAGTCGTTGGTGAGGCCCCACCTGGAGTATTGTGTTCAGTTTTGGAGGCCATATCTTGCTAAGGATGTAAAAAGAATTGAAGCGGTGCAAAGAAAAGCTATGAGGATGGTATGGGATTTGCGTTACAAGACGTATGAAGAGAGACTTGCGGACCTGAACATGTATACCCTGGAGGAAAGGAGGAACAGGGGTGATATGATACAGACGTTCAAATATTTGCAAGGTATTAATCCGCAAACAAACCTTTTCCGGAGATGGGAAGGCGGTAGAACGAGAGGGCATGAAATGAGATTGAAGGGGGGCAGACTCAAGAAGAATGTCAGGAAGTATTTTTTCACGGAGAGGGTGGTGGATGCTTGGAATGCCCTCCCGCGGGAGGTGGTGGAGATGAAAACGGTAACGGAATTCAAACATGCGTGGGATAAACATAAAGGAATCCTGTGCAGAAGGAAGGGATCCTCAGGAGCTTAGCCTAGAATGGGTGGCAGAGCTGGTGGTTGGGAGGCGTGGCTAGTGCTGGGCAGACTTATATGGTCTATGCCGGGGCCGGTGGTTGGGAGGCGGGACTAGTGCTGGGCAGACTTATACGGTCTGTGCTGGGGCTGGTGGTTGGGAGGCGGGACTAGTGCTGGGCAGACATATACGGTCTGTGCCGGGGCTGGTGGTTGGGCGGCGGGGATAGTGCTGGGCAGACTTATACGTCTGTGCACTGAAGAGGACAGTACAAATAAAAAAGTAGCACATATGAATTTATCTTCTTGGGCAGACTGGATGGACCGTGCAGGTCTTTTTCTGCCGTCATCTACTATGTTTACTATGTTTTCCTGGGTAACATGATCTGGTCTTCCCTTCCTCGGTGAACATACCTGCCGAGCTGCCCGCAGGGCTGCTGAGATGGGAGGGGGCGGGGGGGGGGGGGGTAAGATTCCCTGGGCCCAGCCTCCCAGGGGTGCCCAGAACAGGTTCTGTGTCTCTCCTGCTCCTGTGTGTCGGGACTCAGGTGACTGCAATAACTCTATAACCTGGGTCCACAGGAGCAACGAGAGTGACAGACCGAGGGAGGAGCAGAGAAGACGCAGGAAGGTAAGGGGGCGGTGGCTGCCCAAGTGAGGGGAGGAGCGAGGGTGGCAGCAGCCTGAGTGGCGAGGCAAGGGTGTCTCTGAGCGTTCTTGGCTGCCCGTGAGGTTCCTGCTTTACAGTAAAACTTGACACAAAGGCAGGCACAGCCCAAAAGGACTCTTCAACAGCTCTTCTGAAACCAATGAGATAACTCTCTACGGAAAGCACTTAACTCCTGTAATTAACCCCTGTTATCCCTTAACTCCTCTGCCACCACCCACTGCTACACCGAGAGTCCCATAGTCCCCCAGGATGGAGAGTTCGCTGGAGGATTGATATATCATTAACAGGAAGCATAGGCTCAAAAAGTAAAATGAAAAGTTCCTCTACCTACCTTAGATGCCATTCTGTGCCCTCCCACCTCCTCTATAATTAACTTGTCTGGAAATTAAATGTCCTCTATAAGAAGCTGGAATTTTTGAGCTAACCTCACAGTATAAGTTGCTTCAGGTCTCACCAAAGAACTGAGGGGCCCTGAATCCCTTTAGTGAAGCAACTCTGGGAAAACATGGCTACACCATTACTACTGCTGTGACTCTTCAGCCTCCTCTGACAGCCACAGGGTAGATTCTATTTTCATAAACTTCAGTCATTTTGGATAAGTAAAGAATATAAGAACATAACAGCATAAGAATTGTCATACTGGGTCAGACTGATGGTTCATTAGGTCCAGTATCCTGCTTTCAACAGTGGCCAGTCCAGATCATAAGTACCTGACAGAATCCCAGCACTAAGAAGAAGTTTTAAGGGGTGGAAGTGACATCAGATCCCTTGATGCACGGCTAATTCTGAGTTCCTGTCCTTGTCTAGTATACCAAAGCCTTCATCTCACGACATCGAGCCTTCTGAAAATTGCATTTTGTCAGAGAGTGCCTTACCTTTGGCTAGATATGGCGCATAAACTTTATAATGGCAGTTTTGTCAACTGGGGGCAAATGAGTCTTCGAGGTGGACCTCGCGGTCAATCACCATAGATCGAGGTTGGGGATCGACTTCTCCTACCTGCTCCGAGGATGAGGAGGAACATGACCCAGTACATTTGCTCAGTTTGAGTAGTTTGACATTGTTTGAAGGATTTATGAGTCGAACTTCAGGAGATGCGTGGTGAATTAGACACCCGGATTGATACTCTTCATAGAGACATTTGGGACCTTGGCTTCTGCATGGAGGAGATGGAGACGCAGGTCGAACACCAAGGTGAATCTGTGCTGGACTTGCAAACTAAGTGCACTTGATTGGAGACACAGTTGTGTTTATTGAAGACTTGATATACCGCCTTTCACAAGCAAACTAAGTGGTGTAGATGACTCACTATAAGATGGATGATATCAAAAACAGGGTCTTCGGAAGAACCTCCGTTTTGGGGGAGTATCTGAGAATAACAGCCAGGAGGATGTGCCAAAAATAGTGCAGGTACTGTGCCGCCAATTGCTGGATTTGGGTGATGAAGTATCCAAAACTGAGTTTGACCCGAGTGCATTGGGCCTTAGGAGCTGCGGTGGACAATAGGCCATGAGATATAGTGGTGTCCTTTACAAGATACGTGGACAAAGAAGCACTTTTTCAGAAGGCTCGTACCAATATGACCTTGAAAGTTCAGGATACAACTATTTCTGTGTACCAGGACTTATCAGCTTTTACGCTGACCAAGCACTGTGAATTTAAACTGGTACTTGAGGTGTTGCAGAAGGCTTAAATGAAATATTATTGGGCCTTTCATCTAGCTTTGTTTTCCAGTGAAGGGTTCACTGTGTCATGCCAGAAGGCCTGAGGATGCTTGGAAGCTGTTGAGAGAGACAGGTCTTGTTACAGAAGTGCCTGTAGGTCGGATAGCTGCTCCTTCATTGGCAGTGAAATTTAAGCGATGGGCTCGTCCCCCTCACAAGGGGAAAAGGCTTACCCACAATGCTGAGGAGGGTCCATCTTGATACAGTTTTATAGACTCTGGAGGACCTCTATTTTGTTTGGACTTTTTGGTTGCTGACCAGGAGAGGTGAACCTGGCTACATTGGACTTGCTTGTGTCTTAGCAGTATAGGTTCTGATAAGCTTTGCTATGTGAAAGTGATGTGTTATAAGAATGAATGGGCTATGAACAATTTGTGTGGGTGACATTTATTTAGTGGGGGGAGTTGATGTTGGGTTGGCTGAAGAGGGTGTTGGCTTGATTCCTCTCTTGTTTTCTTCCCACCGGGAATCTTTGCTGGGGTCGGGGTGGAGAGTTTTTGTGGAGGCAGGTTTTGCTTGTTTTGCTGTTTTCTGTTTATTTGTGGTGGCCTACTATTATTCCAAGCTGATTTAGAGTCCTTTCTTGAGCAGTCTTTGGACTATGATAGTAGCATGAGATTATGATGTCAGATGTAATACTGTTTACCTTAAATATTAATGGTCTCAACTCCCCTAGAAAGAGAAGTTTGTTGTTCATGGAGCTGTCACACCAAAAGGGACTCATTGTTTTTGTGCAAGAAACCCATTTACTAAAACATTATGAACACTTGTTGAACTATAAAACCTATCCCAATCAGATCTTTGCCTCTAACGCAAAGGACTCTGAAAGGCGAGGAGTGGCGGTGTTTTTTCTCCATAATTTTAAGAGCCCAAATTCATAAAATTAAGCGAGATCCTTTAGGAGGATATATAGTTTTACGCTGTCAGCAGGCCACCACCTTCAGGCCTTCCTGCAGGTATGAACTCGACTGACCCTGGAAGGCCCTTGCCTGGACACAGCACTCCCCAGAATCAGACTCCAAAAATATGCTTAAAACCGCTTTATTCCATCAGCAAGGCCAAGACATTTCCTCTTCCAGATACAGTCCTTGGTTACAGCCCTTGTTCCTTCTCCCTCCACCAGCCACAGTTTCTGGATACAGTTTAAATCATTCACTGCTTCCCCAGCATGGCACCACTTCTGGACACAGTTTAAATCACTCACTGCTTCCCCAGCATGCCATGACTTCGGGACACAGTTTAAATCACTCACTGCCTCCCCAACATGGCATGACTTCTGGACATAGTTCAAATCACTCACTGCTTCCCCAGCATGGCCAGGTTCCTGGACACAGTTCAAGTCACTGTTTCTCCATCCGGGTCTGACTTCTGGCCACAGCTGAAATCATTCCCTGCTTTACAGCATGGCACCTCTCTCCCCCTTGAGTGGCATAGCTGCTTAAATTTTCCTCCCAGCTTTCCCCAGCCTTGAAAAAGGTTTGTTATATCCAGCAGATTGCCAAGACCTGTCTTTTCTTTCTTTACAACATCCGTAAAATCCGCCCCTTTCTTTCCGAGCACTCTACCAAAACCCTCATCCACACCCTTGTCACCTCTCGTTTAGACTACTGCAATCTGCTTCTTGCTGGCCTCCCACTTAGTCACCTCTCCCCCCTCCAGTCGGTTCAAAACTCTGCTGCCCATCTCGTCTTCCGCCAGGGTCGCTTTACTCATACTACCCCTCTCCTCAAGACCCTTCACTGGCTCCCTATCCGTTTTCGCATCCTGTTCAAACTTCTTCTACTAACCTATAAATGTACTCACTCTGCTGCTCCCCAGTATCTCTCCACACTCGTCCTTCCCTACACCCCTTCCCGTGCACTCCGATCCATGGATAAATCCTTCTTATCTGTTCCCTTCTCCACTACTGTCAACTCCAGACTTCGCGCCTTCTGTCTCGCTGCACCCTACGCTTGGAATAAACTTCCTGAGCCCCTACGTCTTGCCCCATCCTTGGCCACCTTAAATCTAGACTGAAAGCCCACCTCTTTAACATTGCTTTTGACTCGTAACCACTTGTAACCACTCGCCTCCACCTACCATCCTCTCTTCCTTCCTGTTCACATTAATTGATTTGATTTGCTTACTTTTTTTTTTTGTCTATTAGATTGTAAGCTCTTTGAGCAGGGACTGTCTTTCTTCTATGTTTGTGCAGCGCTGCGTACGCCTTGTAGCGCTATAAAAATGCTAAATAGTAGTAGTAGTAGTAGTTATGAAGCCTTTCAACTTCTTCCCTTGTACCTGAGCTAGAGCAGCAATCTCCATGGGCTCACTTCCCCAGCTATCTTGGGCTTGGATCTCCTCTCCGATCTCTTTCTCCACCTCCCATTCCATGGGCTCCTCTCCCTTTATGGTCCCCAGCTGGTCCTCTCTCTCCTGATTATTCCTCCTCAGTCAATCCCCCTCCTCTCCCTCGGGTTCCTGGGACTTGTATTTCCCTTGCTGCTCCCTTTGGTTGCCCCCAGGACTTTGCAGGGGTTCTTGAGAACTGTAGTCCTCCTCCCTTTTCCGGCTCTTGGGAAACTTATGCCTCCGTGGGGGCGTGGTTTCCCAGCCCCTAGGATCCTGGGACTTGTAGTTGGAATCCCAGGAATGAAACCTACCCATCTTGCTCCTCTCCCGTATGCCTTCTTCCCTGACTCTCAGAGGTTCCTCACATACCCTCCCCCTTAAGTGATTGCCAGACCGGGACTCAAAGACTCCAACCGAGTTTGGGTCGGCAATCCTAGATAATGCATCTGCATTTCCTAAGAGCTTCCCTGCCCGATGTTCCACCTTATATTGGAATGGCTGTAAGGCTAGGTACCAGCGCATCAACCTGGCGTTATTCTTCTTCGTGTCAGCCATTTCAGGGGGGCATGGTCTGTACCAGTCTGAACGGGTGCCCCTCTAAATAATATTGGCAGGTTTGTATGGCCCATTTTATGGCCAAGCACTCTTTTTCAATAGTGGCGTAATGTTCCTCATGTGGAAGGAACTTACGACTGAGGTGCACAATAGGATGTTCTCTCCCCCCCCCCCCCCCCATGCATCTGGGACAGCACAGCCCCCAGCCCCACCCCCGAAGCATCTGTTTGTAAAATAAAAGGCTTATCAAAGTCTACAGCTCAACACCGGCTCCTCGAACAGGGCTACCTGAAGATTCTTGAATGCCTCCATCTTCTCTCCCTCTCACCGCAACTGATTGGGCTTCCTATTCTTCAACATATTGGTCAGAGGGGTCGACAGGGTTGAGAAATGGGGAATAAATTGCCTATAGTTCCAAATTAACCCCAGGAAGCCCCTCAACTCTTTTTTTGTTGAAGGACAAGGGAATCCCATAATGCTCTCTACCTCATCCACTAAAGGTCTTTCTTCTCCGTTCCCCACCTGATACCCCAGATATTTGACCTCCCTTCGTGCAAAGTGACATTTCTGGGGATTAAGAGTGAGCCCCGTTCTCCGGAAGGAGGTAAGAACCTGTCTTATCTGAGTGCCCCAATCTAGACTGTGGATTATCATATCATCCATATACACCACAGCGTATTCTTGATGAGGCTGCAGCACTCTATCTAAGAGGCATTGGCAGCTAGCTACTGCCGAATTAAGGCTGAAAGGCATACGCTTGAACTGCCTCAGCCGAGAGAGGGATCTGCCAATAGCCCTTGGTCAAGTCTAGGGTGGACAGATACTGTGCTGTACCCAACCTATCCAACAACTCATCAGGTGCTGCCAGGGTGTTCACTTGGTGGAAGTCTATACAAGACCACCAGGTTCCATCTGCCTTGGGAACCAGCACCACCGGACTCGACCAAGGGCTATAGGACTCCTCAATTACCCCGAAGTCCAACATTTCTTTCACCTGCTGTATGACCTCTTGTTTTTTAAGCAGAGACAATCGGTACGGTCTCTGTTTTACCACTTTGCCCCCTTCCATTATGATCTCATGCACTATAAGATGCGTTTCTCCTGGACAGGGGGTCAGCACACCCCGAAATTCTTCTACGAGTTCCCGCACATCTTCCTGCTGCCTGGGGCTTAAGGTCATATTAATGTGGGGCTCTGACGGTTTGAATAGATCTGAAATTTGGGGCCCCAACTCCTCCTGTTGCTCTTCCACCCCTTGGGCAACCAAAACCTCTCTTTCCCGCCAAGGTTTCATGACATTAACATGGTATGTTTGAGTCCTTCCTTTCTCATTACTTATCTCATAGGTAGTGGGCCCCAACTTCCTTTGCACTGTCCAAGGTCCCCTCCACCTACTGGTAAATTTATGCGGGGAATCTGGTATCATAATGAGGACCTTGTCCCCTATTTGGAATTCCCTCCTCTTAGCTCCTCAATCATAATAGGTCCTTTGATTTTCCTGGCTATCTTTGAGCCGCTCCTGGGAATATTTCCCCAACCTTCGTAGACGTTCCCTCAAATCGTATAGAAAAGACACGACTGTCCTATCCTCAGGGTCAGGGGCCACCCACTGTTCCTTAAGAATGTCCAAAACACCCCTAGGAACCCGCCTGTACATTAGCTCAAAAGGTGAGACCCCCAAGGATGCCTGGACATTCTCCCTACATACGCAGAGGACAAAGGGCAAAAGTTGATCCCAGTTCTTATAATTAGAACCCAACCCCCTCCGTAGAAGAGCTTTCAAAGTCTTATTGAAGCGTTCTACCAAGCCATTAGTTTGGGGGTGGTAGGCTGCTGTGCGGATATGTTTGATGTCAAACGCCTCCCATACTTGGGTTAGAGTACTTGACAGGAAGTTAGTACCCCTATCCGTCAGGACTTCTCTGGGACCCTCAGGGGTTCCTCACAACGCATATACAATTGGAAGGGGATACTTTTACCATTGCTAATGTTAGCAGGCTGATTTTTTTCAATGATCTTAAGATACAGCTGGAGGGCTTTGCACTGGGTCCACTGATTTTTGGTGGAGACTGTAACACCTGTCTTAACCCGGCTTTGGATTCGATTGGAGCTTGTACTCTGGGTGAGAAATTGATTTCCCAGGCTTTTAAGCGTCTCATACAGGATCTTGGCCTCTATGATGTGTGGAAGGATGAAAATGGCACCCAACGTGATTATACTTTTCTTTTCCTCTCCCCACACACAATACACTTGTATTGATTATCTTTTTTAGGGTAACTTTTTTAGCGGACAAACATCATTTTTTCTGACCATGCACCTTGTTGGGTGAGCATCTTGGAATTTTGGAATGAGCCCTCATTGATGCTTAACATGAGGAGGTTGTTAAAGAATACAGAACTCTTTTGAAGGACTACCTGGAGCTTAATCTGACATCTGGTCCCCCCTCTCTCTCTATTTTGGGCAGTAACTAGGGGATTTCTTTTTGTATAAAACATGCTTCTTGGAAACGGAAGCTACAGGAGTTCCTTTACTATTTGCATCAAATTTCCCATTTAGAAGGGCAGCATAAGTGCACTAGTTCCAGAAAGATCCTTAATGAGCTGAGGGGAGTATATCAGGCTGAGCTTAACTTTGCTCTGGACAAGATTAAACAAAAGCACTATGAGTACTCAAGCAAAGCTAGCTCTATTTTAGAGTAAAAGCTAAGGAAGGCTTGAGCTGACAGGGTGGTGGGGAAAATCAAGGCTAGAACTGGGCAGTTGTTTTTTAATAGAGAACGTTTTAGAGTTTCTAGCAGAATTGTACACTGTGGATTCCACCATTGATTACATCTTATTTAGAGAAACTAAACTTGCCTATTCTTACTATAGCTCAGAGGGAAAGTCTTGAGGCCCTGATTCGGTCCGATGAAGTTTTGATCGCCATTCGATGTATGGCAGCTGGGATATCGCCCAAATTGGACGTCTTCCTTCAGAATATTATAAGACTTTAGCGCAGTTTATGAATGAAGTTAGAGAGAGAGAATCCATTCTCCCATCTATGATGGATGCCTGGATCTCAGTAATCCCAAAGGAAGGTAAAGATAAGATAGAATGCCAACCTTACCACCCAATCTCTGTTTTGAATGCAGACATTAAGATTTTAGCTAAGGTCCTGGTGCTGCGATTGGGTCTTGATCAGGTGGGCTTTAGACCTAAAAGACAGGTGGCAGATAACATCCATTGAATTATAAACTTAAACAGCTCAGCAGGGATAGAGGGAGGCTTTTGTGAGTGGAATAGGAAACTTATTCCAAACCTAGGGCTTGCCTAGTTGATGGGGATACCTCTTCTATGCTTCCGCTTGCACGTGGAACCAGACAGGGCTGCCCCTGGTCTCCACTTTTCTTTGCTCTAGTGATGGAGCTGTTGGCTGCAGCTATATATAAGTACATAAGTATTGCCACATTGGGACAGACCAAAGGTCCATCAAGCCCAGCATCCTGTTTCCAACAGTGGCCAATCCAGGTCACAAGTACCCAATAGTAGCAACATTCCATATAGAACCCCAAAGAATAGAAAGATTCCATTCAGAATCCCAAGCACATAAGTACATAAGTGTTGCCACACTGGGACAGACCAAAGGTCCATCAAGCCCAGCATCCTGTTTCCAACAGTGGCCAATCCAGGTCACAAATAACCTGGCAAGATCCCAAAAAAGTACAAAACATTTTATACTGCTTATCCCAGAAATAGTGGATTTTCCCCAAGTCCATTTAATAATGGTCTATGGACTTTTCCTTTAGGAAGCCATCCAAACCTTTTTAAAACCCCGCTAAGCTAACCGACTTTACCATATTCTCTGGCAATGAATTTCAGAGTTTAATTACATGTTGAGTGAAGAAACATTTTCTCTGATTCGTATTAAATTTACTACTTTGTAGATTCATCGCATGCCCCCTAGTCCTAGCATTTTTGGAAAGAGTAAACAAGCGATTCATGTCTACCCATTCCACTCCACTCCACTCATTATTTTATAGACTTCTATCATATCTTCCTTCAGGGAAAACATTTGTATAGGTAAAAACTATCCCTGTCTGACTTCCCACCAGATCAGAGCCATGCACAGATTTTTTTTTAAGTGCTTGTTTTGGCCGGGGCATTACACAAGGGATGAGTTGTGGTCTCATTAATCCCTCATTTATTTCTGCTTCCGAAATGAAACCAAGTTAAAATTGCAGCCTCGCTGCTTAATTGGTGGAACTTCACACGTAGGTTTCTACATTGCTACAGATGGACATGGTCCTTGTGTCTGAGAGTTGCAAAATCGTTACTGTTTGTGCTTTTTCGTGCTGCCTGCAGAGTCTCTAATCACGGTCAGCACTACTTACACAAATGCAATCCCCTCGACCCCGGTACCTTAAAAGAACCAGACAACTGGTAGCACTATTTAGACTGCAACAAAGACAAAAAGAGACCAAGGAAGCGCTTCCTGGGGTTAACACAGGTTTATTTAATTATCCAGAGATTAGGAAAAAAAATAAGAAAATATTCAAGTATAGTCTAGTATAGAAAAGAGGAGAAAAAACATGAAAGGACAATGGAAATGATCAGGTCAGGCTCTCCATCCCCTGGCATATGGCAGAGTGCACTAGACACTGACCAACTTCTTATCTGGCAAAGACATAATATATAGAACTTTCTTTCCCTTACAAGACAAAAAGGGAGCACCCCCTTAATTAGCATCCCATAGTCAGGCAGGATCTCCTGACAATAAAGAAATATATAGCATCTGTTTCTATTTCCTTTTGAGGATGCCTTTGGTCTGTTGTCCAAATGTTTTGGACATACATTTCTCAAACCTTTAATTTAATATCTCCCCTATTCTAAAAGAGGAGACAAAAGTTTACTGCTTCCACTTGCTATAGAGGTGTTAAGTTTCTCTTGTCAATAGAACTATTGCTTTTGACTCCAGAGACCAGGGAGATAGTGTTTGAATTGTTCTAGGCAGAGAAGGAAATAAGGTGTTACATGATTGTGGTTGTAAAAGGGTAATTCTGTCCTGGATAGTAGCCTTACTTCCAAGGGCATGGGAAAGAATTCTGTCTCTTAGCCATATTCAAAAGGAGAGATTCTCCCCCTTCTGCAATAATATTTTCTTATCCAGTCCTTACTACAGGATTTCTATCTCTCTCTCCTCTGTCAGCCCTGCCCCCTACACCTGGAACTTCCTTTGATCTGCATCCTAAAAGTCTCTCAAAGGCTAATACACACATTCATGTGAACAGCAAATGGACAACAAATGGCAGGAGCTCATTGTCTTTCACTTGCTTGGTCAGAGGAAGGTGGGGGGAAGAGGTGGGGGTACTTGCTCCACCTGGCCTGCTTAATATCATTGTAATTTACAGAAAAAAAGATAAATTTCCACTTCTCATCGTCTGTACATTAATTCTTAGATATTAGATACTTAGCAGCACTGAAACTGCTTGGTTCAGGCCTTCATAAGTACAATGTACACCTCCACCAACATTACGTGCACGCAAAAGCTGCTGGGCTCACGCCCCTCATTTTACCTACATGTATTTGTAAAACAGCTGTTCCTGCTGTGCATGACGGAAATATATCAGCATTCCTTTTGCTGTTTCAGAACATTTATCTCTGCGTTCTGTGCAATAGGTCTTTTACGCTCCTCCAGGACATTTTTCCCCACACGCTTTTAAAAGTCAAAGGCTCTGTAAAGCCAGGACTAGAAGAAGTGTCATCCATTGAACTCACTCCTTCCCTGCAGAGCTTGTTTCATTAGCCCATTCCAAACCTCCATCATCTGCTCTGGAGTACCAGTTCCCAATTTCAGGACCTCATTATCACAAATCAGTTTTATTGGATACGTCTCACATGGCCTGGCCCGTGTCTCTCATATTCCATAGAATAAGAACAGTATGAGAATGTCATCTGACCAAATTAACTCACACACAGGCACCTTCCTGCAGTAGTTTACAGGTTAACAGCTTTACGTCTCTCGATATGACTGGAACAGGGATTTCATATACATAAATTTAAAACATCCAACATCTGGTGAAAACTGTGTGCCCGGGGGCAAGTAAAAATTTCTATGTGCAAATTACAACCTGCCAGCACTCTCAACTCAGGGGTTTTTATAGCCAATTCCAACAAAAAAATTGGCTAGAGAATTCTCCCTAAAAATACTCCATCCCAGTGGAAGAAACATCAATAAAATCAGAAGCCATCGCCTTTCGTCGGTTTTCACTACCATATGTTCATTTTACTGTAATACTGGTATGCAAACGGTGCTGAAATTCAGCTCCAATCTGAAAACACTACTACTCCTTATCAGCACATACAAGAGACAGTCCCTGCTTCACAGAGCTTACAATCTATTCAGACAAATATAATAGTAACATAGTAACATAGTAGATGACGGCAGAAAAAGACCTGCATGGTCCATCTAGTCTGCCCAAGATAAACTCATATCTTGAATTTGTACCTGTCCTTTTCAGGGCACAGACCGTATAAGTCTGCCCAGCAGTATTTCCCGCCTCCCAACCACCAGTCCCGTCTCCCATCACCGGCTCTGGTACAGACCGTACAAGTCTGCCCTCCCCTATCCTCGCCTCCCAATCACCACCCCCTCTTCCCCCCACCTGCTCCGCCACCCAATTTCAGCTAAGCTTCTGAGGATCCATTCCTGCTGCACAGGATTCCTTTATGCATATCCCACGCATGTTTGAATTCCGTTACCGTTTTCATCTAATGTAACAAAGAAGAGACTCGAGCAGATTGAATTGGAGAAAACTGGTCAAGGTGCTCCTCAAAACCTGAGTTTTCAATATGGCCAGAGAGAGAACACGATGAAACAACTAAAATGTGGGGTACAAATGCAGCAAATGAATAAATAAACTCTGCTCCAGGCAAATGACACAGCAAAACTGAAAGACGGAAAACGGGCATTAAGAAAAGAGGAAATGCGCACAAATCAGATTAAGTTGCCGAATGAACAGAGTTCATGAGGAAAAGTGCAGATAAGCAGCTATTATTTATCATTTCTATACCACTATTAGATCTATGCAGTGCTGTACACATTACAGTGATACCTCGGTTTTCGTCGATAATCCGTCTGAAAACAATCGGCGAAATCCGAAACCGACGAAAACCGAGGCAATTATTCAATGAGCAGGAGACCGTGTGGGTCGCCCTTTGTTTTCGCAAAATTAGCAGTGAGGTCACGTGGGCATGCCAACGAAATCCGAGGCAACCGATGAAATCCGAGACAAATTTTTTGCGGAAAAAATCAACGAAAACTGAAACCGACGATAACCGAAGTCAACGAAAACCGAGGTATTACTGTATATGCAGGTAGAAACATAGAAACATGACGGCAGATAAAGGCCATATGACCCATCCAGTCTGCCCATCCTCTGTAACCCCTAATTCTTCCTGTTCCTAAGCGATCCCATATGCTTATCCCACGCCTTTTCAAATTCTGGAACAGTCCTCGACTCCACCACCTCCACCGGTAGGCCATTCCACGCCTCCACCACCCTTTCTGTGAAATAATACATCCTTAGGTTACTCCTAAGCCTATTCCCTCTTAACTTTGTCATTTGCCCCCTCATTCATTTGAAAAAGGCTCTCTTCCTGTACATAAGTACATAAGTACATAAGTACATAAGTACATACATAAGTACATAAGTAGTGCCATACTGGGAAAGACCAAAGGTCCATCTAGCCCAGCATCCTGTCACCGACAGTGGCCAATCCAGGTCAAGGGCACCTGGCACGCTCCCCAAACGTAAAAACATTCCAGACAAGTTATACCTAAAAATGAGGAATTTTTCCAGTCCATTTAATAGCGGTCTATGGACTTGTCCTTTAGGAATCTATCTAACCCCTTTTTAAACTCCGTCAAGCTAACCACCCGTACCACGTTCTCCGGCAATGAATTCCAGAGTCTAATTACACGTTGGGTGAAGAAAAATTTTCTCCGATTCGTTTTAAATTTACCACACTGTAGCTTCAACTCATGCCCTCTAGTCCTAGTATTTTTGGATAGCGTGAACAGTCGCTTCACATCCACCCGATCCATTCCACTCATTATTTTATACACTTCTATCATATCTCCCCTCAGCCGTCTCTTCTCCAAGCTGAAAAGCCCTAGCCTTCTCAGCCTCTCTTCATAGGAAAGTCGTCCCATCCCCACTATCATTTTCGTCGCCCTTCGCTGTACCTTTTCCAATTCTACTATATCTTTTTTGAGATACGGAGACCAGTACTGAACACAATACTCCAGGTGCGGTCGCACCATGGAGCGATACAACGGCATTATAACATCCGCACACCTGGACTCCATACCCTTCTTAATAACACCCAACATTCTATTCGCTTTCCTAGCCGCAGCAGCACACTGAGCAGAAGGTTTCAGCGTATCATCGACGACGACACCCAGATCCCTTTCTTGATCCGTAACTCCTAACGCGGAACCTTGCAAGACGTAGCTATAATTCGGGTTCCTCTTACCCACATGCATCACTTTGCACTTGTCAACATTGAACTTCATCTGCCACTTGCACGCCCATTCTCCCAGTCTCGCAAGGTCCTCCTGTAATCGTTCACATTCCTCCTGCGACTTGACGACCCTGAATAATTTTGTGTCATCGGCGAATTTAATTACCTCACTAGTTATTCCCATCTCTAGGTCATTTATAAATACATTAAAAAGCAACGGACCCAGCACAGACCCCTGCGGGACCCCACTAACTACCCTCCTCCACTGAGAATACTGGCCACGCAATCCTACTCTCTGCTTCCTATCTTTCAACCAGTTCTTAATCCATAATAATACCCTACCTCCGATTCCATGACTCTGCAATTTCTTCAGGAGTCTTTCGTGCGGCACTTTGTCAAACGCCTTCTGAAAATCCAGATATACAATATCAACCGGCTCCCCATTGTCCACATGTTTGCTTACCCCCTCAAAAAAATGCATTAGATTGGTGAGGCAAGACTTCCCTTCACTAAATCCGTGCTGACTTTGTCTCATCAGTCCATGTTTTTGTATATGCTCTGCAATTTTATTCTTAATAATAGCCTCCACCATCTTGCCCGGCACCGACGTCAGACTCACCGGTCTATAATTTCCCGGATCTCCTCTGGAACCTTTCTTAAAAATCGGAGTAACATTGGCTACCCTCCAGTCTTCCGGTATTACACTCGATTTTAGGGACAGATTGCATATTTCTAACAGTAGCTCCGCAAGTTCATTTTTAGTTCTATTAATACTCTGGGATGAATACCATCAGGTCCCGGTGATTTACTACTCTTCAGCTTGCTGAACTGACCCATTACATCCTCCAAGGTTACAGAGAATTTGTTTAGTTTCTCCGACTCCCCCGCTTCAAATATTCTTTCCGGCACCGGTGTCCCCCCCAAATCCTCCTCGGTGAAGACCGAAGCAAAGAATTCATTTAATTTCTCCGCTACGGCTTTGTCCTCCTTGATCGCCCCTTTAACACCATTTTCGTCCAGCGGCCCAACCGACTCTTTGGCCGGTTTCCTGCTTTTAATGTATCTAAAAAAGTTTTTACTATGTATTTTTGCTTCCAACGCTAATTTCTTCTCAAAGTCCTTTTTTGCCCTCCTTATCTCCGCTTTGCATTTGGCTTGGCATTCCTTATGATCTATCCTGTTACTTTCAGTTGGTTCTCTTCTCCACTTTCTGAAGGATTGTTTTTTGGCTCTAATGATTTCCTTTATCTTACTGTTTAGCCACGCCGGCTGACGTTTAGTCTTTTTTCCCTTTTTTCTAATACGTGGAATATATTTGTCCTGAACCTCCAGGATGGTGTTTTTAAACAGCATCCACGCCTGATGCAAGTTTTTTACTCTGCGAGCTGCTCCTTTCAGTCTTTTTTTCACCATTTTTCTCATTTTGTCGTAATCACCCTTTCTATAGTTAAACGCTAGCGTACTTGATTTCCTAGTTTCACTTCCTTCAATGCCAATATCAAAACCGATCATATTATGATCACTGTTATCAAGCGGCCCTCGTATCGTTACCCCCTGCACTAGATCATGAGCACCACTAAGGACTAAGTCTAGTATTTTTCCTTCTCTTGTCGGCTCCTGAACTAGCTGTTCCATGAAGCTGTCCTTGATTTCATCAAGAAATCTTATGTCCCTTGCGTGTACAGATGTTACATTACCCCAGTCTATATGCGGGTAATTGAAATCCCCCATTATTATTGTGTTGCCCAGTTTGTTTGCGTCCCTGATTTCCTTTAACATTTCCGCATCCGTCTGTTCGTCCTGGCCAGGCGGACGGTAGTACACTCCTATCACTATCCTTTTCCCCTTTGCACATGGAATTTCAATCCACAGTGATTCCAAGGAGTGTTTTGCTTCCTGCAGAATTTTCAATCTATTTGATTCAAGGCTCTCGTTAATATACAATGCTACCCCTCCACCAATCCGATTCACCCTATCACTACGATATAATTTGTACCCCGGTATGACAGTGTCCCACTGGTTATCCTCCTTCCACCAGGTCTCAGAGATGCCTATTATATCTAATTTTTCATTTAGTGCAATATATTCTAACTCCCCCATCTTATTTCTTAGGCTCCTGGCATTCGCATATAGACATTTCAAACTATGTTTGTTGTTCCTAAGTACATCATGCTTAGTACTTGACAGTATTAATTGGCAATCTTTTGTCTGATTTTTATTGTTATTTAAAGATACCCGATCTACTACAATCTCTTTTGCAACCTCACTATCAGGATACTCTATCTTCCCTGTTATGGTGATATCTTTGAAAGATACCTTATCCCGAACCATGCTCTTTTGAGCGACTGTCGGCCTTCCCCCCATTTCTAGTTTAAAAGCTGCTCTATCTCCTTCTTAAACGCCGATGCCAGCAGCCTGGTCCCACTCTGGTTAAGATGGAGCCCATCCTTTCGGAATAGGCTCCCCCTTCCCCAGAATGTTGCCCAGTTCCTAACAAATCTAAAGCCCTCCTCCCTGCACCATCGTCTCATCCACGCATTGAGACTCTGGAGCACTGCCTGTCTCTTGGGCCCTGCGCGTGGCACAGGTAGCATTTCAGAAAATGCTACCCTGGAGGATCTGGATTTCAGCTTTCTACCTAAGAGCCTAAATTTTGCTTCCAGAACCTCTCTCCCACATTTTCCTATGTCATTGGTACCCACATGTACCAAGACAGCGGACTCCTCCCCAGCACTATCTAGAATCCTATCTAGGTGACACGTGAGGTCCGCCACCTTCGCACCAGGCAGGCAAGTCACCAGGCGATCCTCACATCCACCAGCCACCCAGCTATCTATATGCCTAATGATTGAATCACCAAGTACAACAGCTGTCCTAACCTTTCCCTCCCGGGCAACATTTGGAGATATATCCTCGGTGCGAAAGGATAATACATCCCCTGGTGGGCAGGTCCTGGCTACAGGAGTACTTCCTACTTCACCAGGGTGATGCTCTCCTTCTAGGAGACCTCCCTCCTCCAAGGTAGCACAGGGGCTACCTGACTGGAGGTGGGACTTCTCTACAACATCCCTGTAGGTCTCCTCTATGTACCTCTCTGTCTCCCTCAGCTCTCTTCCTGTACATAAATGCCCTTGAGATATTTAAACGTTTCTATCATGTCTCCTCTCTCCCAGCGTATACATGTAGAGGGCTCACAATCTAAGTTTTTGTACCTGGGGCAATGGAGGGTTAAGTGACTTGCCCAGTCACAAGGAGCTGCAGTGGGAATTGAACCCAGGTCGCCAGGATCAAAATCAGCTGCACTAACCATTAGGCTACTCCTCCAATGAGGAGCTGCATTGTAAATATGTTGGCAGGTCAGTAATAGAAGTTTGAAGTCTACGGCTTCTTTCCACTTTGCTGTACTGTACGCCTGGAATAAACATCCTGAGTCAGCACATCGGGCTCCCTGTTCTAATCCAGCCTAAAACTGCACCCTATTGAGGCTGCATTTAAATCTTAATCCCTTATTCTTCTGTTATGTACAAAAGTATTGCCATACTGGGAAAGACCAAAGGTCCATCAAGCCCAGCATCCTGTTTCCAACAGTAGCCAATCCAGGTTACAAATACCTGGCAAGATCCCAAAACAGTACAATACATTTTATACTGCTTATCCTTGAAATAAGCAGTGGATTTTCCTCAAGTCCATCTTAATAATGGCGTATGGACTTTTCTTTTAGGAAGCTATCCAAACATTTTTTAAACCCTACCAAGCTAACTGCTTTTACTACATTCTCTGGCAATGAATGGCAAAGAACGGACAGACTGGATCATACAAAGCATACAGAAAGAACGTCAGACAACCTGTGTCGCCTTTGAAGGAGGCACTTAGGGAGTGTCTGACTGATTTCCGAACTGTGTGTCTATGATGCCAGAACCAAACTAACCTGGATTCTACTGCAAAGCACTCTGGGATCATGACAATGCAGTTTCGGTCATCTGGTTGTGTGAACAATTAAGGGCAATATGTTTATTCCTGCTGTGTACTGGATAAAACCGGTGCATAAAGCTTTCAGTCTATTTCTGCTTAAGAAAACCATGAATCTGCTTTTATTTATGTCCACCCAGCTTTGAGATTTCTGCATTCTGCCTCTGTACACTGAAGACGCTATACATCTCATGTCCACATGATAGTGAAGTGACTATCTGTTGGTTCTGCTAAAATTGGTGAGCTTCGATCCAGTCAATCAGAAGGACTGTTCCCGAGTTCAGGTAGATGCCTATACACAGTACTGATTACAGAAGAACTATTAATTATCTGGTGAGAAACAATCTGTCATTTTTCTTCCCTCCTTGAACCCAAGTCACTAAGCACATGAATATCTTGCTCTACCTTCCTAGGCAACACCAACAAAATTCACAAACTTGCTGTACGTGGTATGGTATGTAACCCTCTGGATCCTACAGATGAGACTCACTATTCCTTCTGAAGTTTGGCTGTAGCCTGCGTGAGAAGAATCATTTCAGCTACCTCATTGAAAAAGACTTTCTGAGATGCTATTACTACTTATCATTTCTATAGCGCCACTAGACGTATGCAGCGCTGTACACTTGAACATGAAGAGACAGTCCCTGCTCGACAGAGCTTACAATCTAATTAGGACAGACAAACAGGACAAACAAGAGATAAGGGAATATTAAAGTACGGATGATAAAATAAGGGTTCTGAACAAGTGAATAAGGGTTAGGAGTTAAAAGCAGCATCAAAAAGGTGGGCTTTTAGCCTAGATTTGAAGACGGTCAGAGATGGAGCTTGACGTATTGGCTCAGGAAGTCTATTCCAGGCATATGGTGCAGTAAGATAAAAGGAACGGAGTCTGGAGTTAGCGGTGGAGGAGAAGGGTGCAGATAAGAGAGATTTACCCAGTGAACGGAGTTCCCGGGGAGGAATGTAGGGAGAGATGAGAGTGGAGAGGTACTGAGGAGCTAAAGAGTGAATGCACTTATAGGTCAATAAAAGAAGTTTGAACTGTATGCGGAAACGGATAGGAAGCCAGTGAAGTGACTTGAGGAGAGGGCTAATATGAGCATAATGACACTGGCGGAATATTAGTCGTGCAGCAGAATTTTGAACATATTGAAGAGGAGAGAGATGGCTAAGTGGGAGACCTGTGAGAAGCAAGTTGCAATAGTCTAAGCGAGAGGTGATAAGAGAGTGGATGAGGGTTCTGGCAGTGTGCTCAAAAAGGAAAGGGCGAATTTTGCTAATATTATAGAGAAAGAAACGACAGGTTTTAGCAGTCTGTTGAATATGTGCAGAGAAGGAGAGGGAGGAGTTGAAGATGACCCCAAGATTACGAGCTGATGAGACAGGAAGGATGAAAGTGTTATCCACAGAAATAGAGAATGGGGGAGGAAGAGGGGTTAGTTTAAGGGGAAAGATAAGAAGCTCAGTCTTTCTCATGTTTCAGATGGCGCTGAGACATTCAGGCAGCAATGTCAGACAGGCAGGCTGATACTTTGGCCTGGATTCCTGCTGCGATTTCTGGTGGAGAGGTAGATTTGGGAGTCATCAGCGTAAAGATGATACTGAAAACCATGGGATGAGATCAGAGTTCCAAGGGAAGAAGTATAGATGGAGAAGAGAAGAGGTCCAAGGACAGATCCCTGAGGTACACCAACTGACAGTGGGATAGAAGTAGAAGAGGATCCACTAGAGTATACACTAAAGGTACGCTAGGAGAGATAAGAAGAAAACCAGGAAAGAACAGAGCCCTGAAATCCAAGTGAGGACAGCGTATCAAGGAGTAGGCTGTGATCAACAGTGTCAAAAGCAGCAGATAGATCGAGAAGGATGAGGATAGAATAGAGACCTTTGGATCTGGCTAGGAACATATCATTGGAGACTTTAGCAAGTGTTGTTTCAGTTGAATGAAGGGGATGAAAGCCAGATTGAAGTGGATCAAGAATAGCTTGAGATGAAAGAAAGTCAAGGCAACGGCAGTGAACAGCACGTTCAAGTATCTTTGATAGGAAAGGGAGGAGGGAGATGGGTGCGATAGTTGGAAGGACCGGTAGGGTCCAATGAAGGTTTTTTAAGGAGTGGTGTGACTACGGCATGTTTGAAGGCATCAGGAACAGTTTCAGTGGACAGAGAAGGATTGAGGATATGACAGATAAAAGGGATGACTATAGGAGAGATAGTGTTAAGTAGATGGGTGGGAATAGGATCAGAGGAACAGGTAGTTAGTTTCGAGGAGGAAAAAAGATGTGTAGTTTCCTCTTCAGTGATTTCAGAAAAGGAAGAAAAGGAGGCAGGGGTTGGAGGGTTCAGAGAATGGACTAAGGGAAGGAGAGGTGGAGGTGACCTGGTTGAGAATTCAAGTTTAATCTTATGAACTTTATCATGAAAGAACTCAGCCAGAGTCTGGGGAGAAAGTGAAGGGGGGGGGGGGGGTTGGAGGTGAAGGCACTTTGAGGAGAGAGTTCAGTGTGGCAAAGAGACGATGAGGGTTTGAACCAAGAGAATTAGTCAACTGGATGTAATAGTCCTGTTTGGCAAGTAAAAGAGCAGACTGGAAGGAGGTCAGCAAGAATTTGAAATGTATGAAGTCAGCATGGGCACGGGATTTCAGCCAAAGGCGTTCGGTAGAGTGGGCACAGGAACGTAGGTAGCAGATTCTAGAGGTTGTATGGCGGTTATTTTAATCCATATAGGGCACGGGTCAGGTAGATAAATTATCCTGTTTAGGTACAAATCTACCGATAAGAGAATATTTCTGAGAGTCACCGCATCCAGATAGTTTATATTTTAAGAAAGATGACTGAATAAATGGTAGGTTACCTTTAAGAGAAAGAAAACTACAACATCCATAAAGGCTTGGGGGCTACAATTGGTGACTCCAATAACCCATAAAAAAGAGGAGGGTCTAGGGAGGTACTAGCACACTAGGTGTGTCTCAGAAGGCTGGGGGCAGGGAAGCCTGAAACCCAACAGGAAATGGTGCCAATATTTGGAAAGGGAGGAGAGAAACCTATTATAATTGGGGAAAGAAGGAACCAAACTTCTTGACAGATGGAGAGCCAGTGAGGAGGGGTGTAGTCAGTTCCCTTATAACCTCCCTGAGAGGAAGGAGGAGGAAGAGAGGAAATGCCTACAGCCAAGAGACTTGAAGAAAGCCTGTCCAAGGAAGCCCTGAGGAGATAGGGTGGCCAGAAAGATGGACAGAGAAGGATATAGTAGATCTGCTACATTAAATGGAAGTGTGTCCAGAGAGGAAGGGAATGAGTCGGTTTGTGCCTCCAGTCTGAAGAGGAAAATTAGGAGCTAATAGAATCCGAATAGGATGATCTCTGCCCCGGCATAAGACCAGAGGAGTGTGATGGCTCCTTAAGTTGTGATATAGAGGGAACATCCAAGTCATCTTTAAGGAAATCTCTTCATAGAGGTTGAAAACCTCCTTTGAAGAAAAGAGTGGAAACATTCAGGCACATGAAAAGATGTTGATGAAGAAGATTCATCAGCTACTCTAACCAATACCAGTGTCCTAAAAGTAGGACATTATGCAAGTGATTGTAGGACATTCTTCACAGAGGAGGAGTACAAGAATCTTCTTTTATCAGAAATTGGACAAAGTTATGTGCCTATCCAGGACACCCCCTCTCCTCACATGTCCTGGCTGGGGTGAAGGCAACCAAAGACCTTGTGCTGTGCACAACAGCTTACATTAATTCTTAGCTCCACCCCTACATGACATCTCCTGTCCATCTAAACCCACAAACATTTCCACCAGCAACTTTCCCATAAACACTCCTGTTGGGGCGGGCTTCTCACTTACCTCTCCTTCAGAGTTACTAGGGGAAGGGAGCAGGTTGGAAAGGGAATCTCACTAGTTTAGTAATCCACAATATATTGGAGGATTATATAATGTTCTTTCTTTAATAGTGGAGTGACATGATCCCATTTGCGTGCTTCTGTTATGAGCCTGATTGAAGTGTTATGGATATGTTAATTCTTCCGTAAAAGTCATCAGTAAGGCTTCACTTGGAGTATTATGGCCTTGGAGAAAGGAGGCTTCCTAAAAGTAGAGCATCATCCTGGTGAAGTTGGAAATAATCATGTAGCCAGGACCAACCCACCAGGGGATGCAATATCCTTTCGTACCGAGGATGTGTCTCCAGGAGGGTAGGGTTAGGATGGCTATTGTAGTAGGTGATTCGATTATTATCCATGTAGATAGCTGGGTGGTTGGTGGACGTGAGGATCACCATGGGACTTGCTTGCCTTGTGTGAAGGTGGCAGACCTCACACATCAACTAGATAGGATTTTAGATAGTGCTGGGGAGGAGCCGGCTGTCTTGGTAAATGTAGGTACCAATAACATAGGAAAATCTGTGAGGCAGTTTCTGGAAGCCAAATTTAGGCTCCTAGGTAGAAAGCTGAAATCCAGATGCTGGGGGGTAGCATTTTCAGAAATGCTCCCTGCTCTACACGCAGGGCCAAAGAGACAGGCAGAGCACTGGAGTCTCAATGCGTGAATAAAATGATGGTGCAGGGAGGAGGGTTTTAGATTTGTTAGGAACTGGGCAACATTCTGGGGAAGGGGAAGCCTATTCCGGAAGGATGGGCTCCACCTTAACCAGGGTGGGACCAGGCTGCTGGCATCAGCATTTAAAAAGGAGGTAGAGCAGCTTTTAAACTAGAAACAGGGGGAAGGCCGACAGTCACTCAAAAGCACATGGTTCGGAAAGGTATCTTTCAAAGATATCACCAAAACAGGGAAGATATGGTATCCTGATAGTGAGGTTGCAAAAGAGAACATGGTAGACCAGGTGTCTTTAAATAAAAAGCAGACAGCGCTGCGTACGTCTAGTAGCGCTACAGAAATGATAAGTAGTAGTAGTAATTTTCAAGATTGCACATTATCACTGTCAACTGCTGAGCAAGATGTAAATAGGAACAACAAACAGAGTCCGGAATGTCTATATGCGAATACTAGAAGCCTAAGAAATAAAATGGGAGAGTTAGAATATATTGCACTAAATTAAAAATTAGATATAGAATTCCGAGATTCAAGATGGCCGCTGCTGGAGTCTGATGTACCTGTTGTTTCTCTGAGTCTTCCTAGTTTTGGAGATGCTGAAGAGAAGGGGCTGGCCTTCCTCCACCTCTCCTCAGCAGCTGAACCTTTCCTCTAACCCGGTTACAATTCAGACTCTTTTTCAGAGAACTATGGTGCCAGTGGCGATGAAAGAGCTCCTCCCCCTCAGCCCTGTGGGAGCAGTACTCCTCTGTTGGCATCCTCTATCCCGATGCCTAGAATCGGAATGGGAGAAGAGAGACGGGAGGTGATGACATCGACTGAGGGAACTCTGTCTGGAGGAGACTGGGGTAACCAGATGGAAGGAGTATTATCAGTTACTCCTGGAACAGTGAAGGAGATTCGAGATGTGAGTGAGGAACATGGCTCCTCTTCTACTAATATCGAGGTAATGACGACTGTATTTCCTATATCTATAGATAAACCAACTGAAGTTACGCTGGATAGTCTATGGACATTAATAGTAGATTTGGGAAAAGCAATATGTCCACAGATAAAAAATTGACTCAAGATTTATCTACCTTAGAGCAGAAGACAAAAGATATTGAATCTAGAGTGGAAACCTTAACGGATCAAAATAAGGAATTTGAAAAAGAAGTTAAAAAGACACAATTATATTAAGAATGCATAACTAAGGACTTAATATTCCTTAGAAGAAAAACTGAATCCTTGGAAAATTCGATAAATAATCATCTTCATTTTTTGAATTTCCCCAAACAATTTGCGACTTCTCCAAGAGATATGTTAAGGAAGTACATAAAACATATACTGGGAGTAGCTGAAGAAGCTATTCATCCATTTTGTCAAACATATTATTTTGCTACATTTGTACCCTGCGCTTTCCCACTCATGGCAGGCTCAATGCGGCTTACATGGGGCAATGGAGGGTTAAGTGACTTGCCCAGAGTCACAAGGAGCTGCCTGTGCCTGAAGTGGGAATCAAACTCAGTTCCTCAGTTCCCCAGGACCAAAGTCCACCACCCTAACCACTAGGCGACTCCTCCACTGGTGCTACTATATGAGATTCTACATGGAATGTTGCTATTCCACTAGTAACATTCCATGTAGAAGAAGTCGGCCCTTGCAGATCACCAATGTGGCCGCGCAGGCTTCTGCGAGTCTGACGTCCTGCACGTACGTGCAGGACGTCAGACTCACAGAAACAGAAGCCTGCGCAGCCTTCTACATGGAATGTTGCTAGTGGAATAGCAACATTCCATGTAGAATCTCCAATAGTAGCAACATTCCATGTAGAATCTCCAATAGTATCTATTTTATTTTTGTTATATTTGTACCCCGCGCTTTCCCACTCATGGCAGGCTCAATGCGGCTTACATGGGGCAATGGAGGGTTAAGTGACTTGCCCAGAGTCACAAGGAGCTGCCTGTGCCTGAAGTGGGAATCAAACTCAGTTCCTCAGGACCAAAGTCCACCACCCTAACCACTAGGCCACTCCTCCACTGGACAAGATCCCCAGGACCAAAGTCCACCGCCCTAACCACTAGGCCACTCCGCCACAACATAGTATCTGCCAACAAAAACAAAAGGTAATCAAAGTTCTCAAGAATTAGATGTTTCAGCGATTTTGGAAGCTTCTGATAGTGAAACGGTAACACCATCGACTTTGATTGCAACTGTGGCATTAAATCCAGATAAAAACTGGCTAATGAAACTATTCTTTCAGAATAGAGAAAAAAGTTTTCTTGGACTGAAAATTTGTGTTTTTCCTGATGTTACTAAAGATACTCAGAAGCGAAGACAACAATTTCTTATCATGAAGCCAGGGGTACTTCAATTGGGGGTGACTTTTTTTTAAAGATATCCTTGTAAGTGCATTGTTAAATATGAGATGAATAAGTATGTTTTTTAAAATCCTCCTCAAATCACTGCCTTCTTAACAGCTAAAGGAACTGCTGGGAGGGGAGGATAATAGCTCTTTTGATAATTAACTGGTATCCACTGGAAATCAGAATCAGCAAATTCCTATATATATTTTTTAGAAAATTTAAATATCCATATGTGTAACATTATGAATCTCAATTGTGGACTTGAATATACTCTGGCGAAATATTTTCTTTAAAAATGATGATTTTACATGTCTGATAATGGAAACCAGGTTAGTTTTCTGTACAAGTGTTACACTTGATTGTAAAATAAAAATTTCTAAAAAAAAAAAAATTAGATATAATAGGCATCTCTGAGATCTGGTGGCAGGAGAATAACCAGTGGAACACTGTCATACCAGTGATCAAATTGGTGGAGGGGTAGCATTTATGTTAAAGATCTTGAATTGAATAGACTACAAATTCTACAGGATATGAAACAAAAATCTTGGAATCCCTATGTGTCACGGTGGTGACTGTTTCCTTGTCTGTGCTCACCTCGCCCTCTGGTGGCCTGAACCGGTGGCTGCTATGAACTGTCACACGTTCCAGACTTCAGCCAAGTCCGGTCCGGATCTTCCAGGCTGCCAGACTTGCTTTTCTTGTTTGTGCCTGAACAGCAACCGTAGTTACCTTGTGATTCCTGCAGTTGAACTTCAGCTGCTGATGGGCTTTATTAGCCACTTGGAATCTTCTGTGTTTGCCTTTGCATCGTCTAAGGTCCCTGGTATGTGGATGTGCTCTGTGCACTTCTGCCTAGGCCAGTTCTAGTCTGAGTTTCTTGCCTGGTTATAGTTTGTTTGTGTGTAGTTAGCTTTGGTTTTATTGCTTAGTTCCTAGTCTTGTTTCTGGTCTGCATTTCCTTGTCTTGTGTCTGTGTTCCTTTTTAGTGGCTGCTTGGCAGCTTTCAGTCCTGACTCTCACCTGTCTGTGTTTTTGACTTAGTGGCTGCCTGGCAGCTTTTAGTCCTGACTCTATTGTGTGTTTCCTGTTGGTATCCAGTTCCTGCCCTATCCTGTAAGTCCTGCCGGCTGCCTGCACCCAGGGGCTCAACTCCTGGGGAACGGCAGTGAAGCTCAGGTGAAGTCTAGCTGTTCCTGCTCTGCCTGTCCCAGCTTGTTTGCATCTGCTGCAACTCCAGTCCGGGGTTCCAGTCCTGTTCTCCCTTGCTTCTGGTTTGGGGGTGGTTTTGCCTGCCACTGCCGCTCCATGGCAGTGGTCCAAAGGCTCACAAACCCTGTGCTTCCATGAGAAGCCTGATACTATGGATTGAAATTCCATGTGAAAAGGGGAAAAGGATAGTGATAGTAACATAGTACATGAACGCAGATAAAGACCTGTACAGTCCATCCAGTCTGTCCAACAAGATAAACTCATTTTACATGGTATGTTATACTTTATACCTGAGTTTGATTTGTCCTTGCCTCTCTCAGGGCACAGACCGTAGAAGTCTGTACCCTGTTCTTGTACTAAACGTTCTGAAGCTAACGTCGCAGCCCAGTAAAATTTACACTCCAGCCCATCCATATCTATTCAGTTAGGAGTGTACTACCATCCAGCTGGCCAGGATGAAGACAAAGATGTAGAAATATCAGAAATTAGGGATGCTAACAAATTGGGGAACATGATAATAATGGGTGATTTCAATTACCTCGATATTGACTGGGTAGATGTAACATCAGGGCATGCTAGGGAGGTAAAATTACTTGATGAAATCAAGGATTGCCTTATAAAGCAGCTGGTACAGGACGATGACAAGAGAAGGAACAATTCTAGACCTAGTCTTAATGGAGCGCATGATCTGGTGCAGGAGGTAATGGTGATGGGGCTGCTTGATAACAGTGATCATAATATGATCAGGTTTGATATTGGCTTTGGAGTAATTATAAACAGGAAATCCAATACATTAGCGTTTAACTTTCAAAAAGGAGACTGTGATAAAATGAGAAGAACAGTGAAAAGAAACTTAGAGGAGCAGCTGCGAAGGTCAAAAATTTACATCAAGTGTGGATGCTGTTCAAAAATATCATCCTGGAAGCCCAGGTCAAATATATTCTGTGTATTAAAAAAGGAGGAAGGAGTGGAGGAGTGGCCTAGTGGTTAGGGTGGTGGACTTTGGTCCTGAGGAACTGAGTTTGATTCCCACTTCAGGCACAGGCAGCTCCTTGTGACTCTTGTATATATTTGGCCGCCCTTGCTCTCAGTAAAATACAGGTCAATGGCTCAGGCTAAAGAGCTGGGCTTCTCTTAAAAATCCAAAGTCATCTCTGATACAAAATACATTTTCCTGCAGCACAAGCTGAACTGAGTTCTAAGGGAGCTGGCACGGGAGGGGGTCCCTCTTATAAACATGCCTGGGACTGGCATCAGTGAAGAGTCATGAAAGATGTTTTAGGCTAATGAAAGTAGATAAGGGGGTAGATGTACGTAGTTAGAGAGTACTCAGAGGGAGGGGGGCGCTGAGAATAGCTGAGAAGAGCAGAATGACCGATGAAGTCATCTCGCCACCTGTGCTTTGCACCCCTTTTGTGTATAGTTGGAACCTGGGACCTAATGAAGTCACCCTTGTCGGTTCCTTATCAACTGATAAGGGATAGCAAGTTCTGCTGACAAAGCTGGATCCCATTGGAATCCATTGGGTTGAGACAGTATAAAGGAAGCACCCCGAGAAGTGTAAGACGCAGAAGGAGAGAGAGAGACAGACGCAGATACAGAGGCAGATGCTGATGGAGGAGAGAGACAGAGTACCACCGAGAGCTGATGTGTCGTGTGATTCTGTTCCACTGTATGATTGACTGAATTGCTGGTATCCTCATTATTGGGTAATGTATCAATGCTAATTAATACTAATAAACTATATCCCTTTAACTAATTAAAACTGGGTTCCTCTTTAATTACAGACTTAGCTACGGCTGAGCCTGTACTGAACTGCCATGAGCAGATTCAAGGTTGGGAAAGCTAGATATTGGGAGGGCATATGTAACTTTGCCAAGAGAGATGAGACGGGCCACTGCTTCCGCTGCTTGATTAGCAAAGGCAGATTCTGAGAAAATAAACACTCTGGGCAAGTCACTTAACCCTCCATTGCCCCATGTAAGCCGCACTGAGCCTGCCATGAGTGGGAAAGCGCGGAGTACAAATGTAACAAAAACAAATGACAGCGCTGGCATGGTTAAAAAGTGAGGTGAAGGAAGCTATTAGAGCTAAAAGAAAATCTTTCAGAACATGGAAGAAGGGTCCAATGGAAAATAACAGGAAACAGCATAAGGAATGGCAAGTCAAATTCAAAGTGCTGATAAGGAAGGCAAAGAGGAACTTTGAAATAAAGATTGCGTTGGAGACAAAAACACACAGTAAAATTTTTTTTAAGTATATTAAAAGCAGGAAGCTGGCATTGGTTCGACCGCTAGATGACTGAGGGGTAAAGGGGCACTCAGGGAAGACAAGGTGATAGCGGAGAGATTAAATGAATTCTTTGCTTCGGTCTTCACTGAGGAAGATGTGGGAGAGATACTGGTACCAGAAATGGTATTCAATGCTGACAAATCAAAGAAATGGAATCAAATCTCTGTAAATGTGGAAGATGTAATGGGGCAATTTGACAACTTGTAGAGTAGCAAATCATCAGGACCGGATGGTATACATTCCAGAGTATTGATAGAATTGAAAAATGAACTTGTAGAACGTTTAATGTGAGTGAGTGCAAAGTGATGTATGTGGGAAAGAGGAACCCGAATTATAGCTACGTCATGCAAGGTTCCACGTTAGGAGTCACAGACCAAGAAAGGGATCTAGGTGTCGTCATTGATGATATGTTGAAACCTTCTGCTCAGTGTGCTGCTGCGACTAAAAAAGCAAATAGAATGTTTGTTAATACGTGGAATACAACTGGTCTGGGTTCCACAATTTATTTTATTTTTTTATTATTACAATAATTACAATAAGTACATAAGTACATAAGTAATGCCATACTGGGAAAAGACCAAGGGTCCATCGAGCCCAGCATCCTGTCCACGACAGCGGCCAATCCAGGCCAAGGGCACCTGGCAAGCTTCCCAAACGTACAAACATTCTATACATGTTATTCCTGGAATTTTTGATTTTTCCAAGTCCATTTAGTAGCGGTTTATGGACTTGTCCTTCAGGAAACCATCCAACCCCTTTTTAAACTCTCCTAAGCTAACCGCCTTCACCACATTCTCCGGCAACGAATTCCAGAGTTTAATTACAGGTTGGGTGAAGAAAAATTTTCTCCGATTTGTTTTAAATTTACTACACTGTAGTTTCATCGCATGCCCCCTAGTCCTAGTATTTTGGAAAGCGTGAACAGACGCTTCACATCCACCTGTTCCACTCCACTCATTATTTTATATACCTCTATCATGTCTCCCCTCAGCCGTCTCTTCTCCAAGCTGAATAGCCCTAGCCTCCTTAGTTTTTCTTCATAGGGAAGTCATCCCATCCCCGCTATCATTTTAGTCGCCCTTCGCTGCACCTTTTCCAATTCTACTATATCTTTCTTGAGATGCGGCAACCAGAATTGAACACAATACTCAAGGTGCGGTCGCACCATGGAGCGATACTACGGCATTATAACATCCTCACACCTGTTTTCCATACCTTTCCTAATAATACCCAACATTCTATTCGCTTTCTTAGCCGCAGCAGCACACTGAGCAGAAGGTTTCAGTGTGTTATCGACGACGACACCCAGATCCCTTTCTTGGTCTGTAACTCCTAACGTGGAACCTTGCATGACGTAGCTATAATTCGGGTTCTTTTTTCCCACATGCATCACCTTGCACTTGCTCACATTAAACGTCATCTGCCATTTAGCCGCCCAGTCTCCCAGTCTCGTAAGGTCCTCTTGTAATTTTTCACAATCCTGTCACGATTTAACGACTTTGAATAACTTTGTGTCATCAGCAAATTTAATTACCTTGCTAGTTACTCCCATCTCTAAATCATTTATAAATATATTAAAAAGCAGCGGTCCTAGCACGGACCCCTGAGGAACCCCACTAACTACCCTTCTCCATTGTGAATACTGCCCATTTAACCCCACTCTCTGTTTCCTATCCTTCAACCAGTTTTTAATCCACAATAGGACATTTCCTCCTATCCCATGACCCTCCAATTTCCTCTGTAGCCTTTCATGAGGTACCTTGTCAAACGCCTTTTGAAAATCCAGATACACAATATCAACCGACTCCCCTTTGTCCACATGTTTGTTCACTCCTTCAAAGAATTGAAGTAAATTGGTCAGGCAAGATTTCCCCACACAAAAGCCGTGCTGACTTGGTCTCAGTAATCCATGTCCTCGGATGTGCTCTGTAATTTTGTTTTTAATAATAGCCTCTACCATTTTCCCCAGCACCGACGTCAGACTCACCGGTCTATAATTTCCCGGATCTCCCCTGGAGCCTTTTTTAAAAATGGGCGTTACATTGGCTACCCTCCAATCTTCCGGTACCACGCTCGATTTTAAGGATAAGTTGCATATCACTAGCAGTAGCTCCACAAGCTCGTTTTTCAATTCTGTCAGTACTCTACGATGAATACCATCCGGTCCAGGAGATTTGCTACTCTTCAGTTTGCCGAACTGCCCCATTACGTCCTCCAGGTTTACCGTGAAGTCAGTAAGTTTCTCTGACTCGTCCGCTTGAAATACCATTTCTGACACCGGTATCCCACCCAAATCTTCCTCGGTGAAGACTGAAGCAAAGAATTCATTCAGTCTCTCCGCTACGTCTTTGTCTTCCTTGATCGCCCCTTTTACCCCTCGGTCATCCAGCGGCCCAACCGATTCTTTTGGCGGCTTCCTGCTTTTAATATACCGAAAAAAAATTTTACTATGTTTTTTTGCCTCTAATGCTATCTTTTTTTCGTACTCCCTCTTGGCCTTCTTAATCTGCGCCTTGCATTTGCTTTGACACTCCTTATGCTGTTTCTTGTTATTTTCAGACAGTTCCTTCTTCCATTTTCTGAAGGCGTTTCTTTTAGCCCTAATAGCTTCCTTCACCTCACTTTTCAACCAGGCCGGGTGTCTTTTGGACTTCCGTCTTTCTTTTCTAATTCGCAGAATATGTATGGCCTGGGCCTCCAGGATGGTATTTTTGAACAGCGTCCACGCCTGTTGTACAGTTTTTACTCTCTCAGTTACCCCCCTAAGTTTTTTTTTTACCGTTCTTCTCATTTTATCATAGTCTCCTTTTTTAAAGTTAAACGCTAACGTATTTGACTTTCTGTGTACAGTTACTTCAAGGTCGATGTCAAAACTGATCATATTATGGTCACTGTTATCAAGCGACCCCAGTACCATAACGTCCCTCACCAGATCATGCGCTCCACTAAGGACCAAGTCTAGAATTTTTCCTTCTCTCGTCGGCTCCTGCACCAGTTGCTCCATAAAGCTGTCCTTGATTTCATCAAGGAATTGTATCTTTGTAGCGTGTCCCGATGTTACATTTACCCAGTCTATATTTGGATAATTGAAGTCACCCATTATTATCACATTGCCCATTTTGTTCGCGTCTCTGATTTCTTTTATCATTTCTGTGTCTACCTGCTCATCCTGGCGAGGTGGACGGTAGTACACTCCTATCACCATTTTTTTCCCTTTTATACATGGAATTTCAACCCACAGTGATTCAAAGGTGTGATTTGTGTCCTGCTGAATTTGTAATCTATCTGAGTCAAGGCTCTCGTTAATATACAATGCTACCCCTCCACCAGTCCGGTCTACCCTATCATTACGATATACTTTGTACCCCGGTATGACAGTGTCCCACTGGTTATCCTCCTTCCACCAGGTCTCAGTAATGCCTATTATATCCAATTTTTCATTTAGTGCAATATATTCCAACTCTCCCATCTTATTTCTTAGACTCCTAGCATTTGCATATAGACATTTCAGAGTATGTTTGTTGTTCTTATTTGCATGATGCTTAGTACCTGACACTATTGATTTGACATCTTTTGTCTGATCTTTAGTTGTATTTAAGGGCACCTGGTCTACCACGGTCTGTTGTGCAACCTCACTATCCAGAAACCCTATCTTCCCTGTTTGTGAGGTATCTTTGCAAGATACCTTTTCCCGAACCATGCGCTTTTGAGCGACTATCGGCCTTCCCCCCATTTCTAGTTTAAAAGCTGCATTTCTAAACAACATTCATGCCCGATTTAAAGTCCTAACCTTTGTGACCGATCCTTATAGCTTCTTTTTAACCATTTTCCTCATTTTGTTGTAGTTGTCCTTTCAAAAATTAAATGCTGATATAGTAGACTTCACCCCAGATATCAGCTCAAATTTGATCGTGTTATGATCACTGTTTTCCAGTGGAACAAACACAATTACCTTTCGTATCATGCCCTGCATTCCACTAAGGACTAGATCTAAAATAGCTCCCCTTCTTGTCAGTTCTTGGATCAGTTGCTCCAAAAAGGGAAAGGGGGGAAAGGGAATGGGACTTATATACTGCCTTTCTGTGATTTTTCCAACTACATTCAAAGCGGTTTACATATTATATACAGGTACTTATTTGTACCTGGGACAATGGAGGGTTAAGTGACTTGCCCACAGTCACAAGGAGCTGCAGTGGGAATCGAACCCAGTTCCCCAGGATCAGAGTCTGCTGCACTAACCACTAGGAATTTCACCATCTAGGAATTGTTCCTTCCTAGTGCTCCCTGATGTAACATTTACCCAGTCAATATTGGGGTAATTGAAATCAGCCATTATTATAATGTTGCTCAATTTGCCAGTTTTCCTAATTTCTGTGAACATTTCTTTATCTGTCTGTTTGTTCTGTCCTGGTGCAGAAGTACATAGGTAATGCCATACTGGGAAAAGACCAAGGGTCCATCGAGCCCAGCATCCTGTCCACGACAGCGGCCAATCCAGGCCAAGGGCACCTGGCAAGCTTCCCAAACGTGCAAACATTCTATACATCTTATTCCTGGAATTTTGGAGTTTTCCAAGTCCGTTTAGTAGCGGTTTATGGACTTGTCCTTTAGGAAACCGTCCAACCCCTTTTTAAACTCTGCTAAGCTAACCGCCTTCACCACTTTCTCCGGCAACGAATTCCAGAGTAATTTTCTCCGATTTGTTTTAAATTTACTACACTGTAGTTTCATCGCATGCCCCCTAGTCCTAGTATTTTTGGAAAGCGTGAACAGACGCTTCACATCCACCTGTTCCACTCCACTCATTATTTTATATACCTCTATCATGTCTCCCCTCAGCCGTCTCTTCTCCAAGCTGTATAGCCCTAGCCTCCTTAGTCTTTCTTCATAGGGAAGTCGTCCCATCCCCGCTATCATTTTAGTCGCCCTTCGCTGCACCTTTTCCAATTCTACTATATCTTTCTTGAGATGCGGCGACCAGAATTGAACACAATACTCAAGGTGCGGTCGCACCATGGAGCGATACAACGGCATTATAACATCCTCACACCTGTTTTCCATACCTTTCCTGATAATACCCAACATTCTATTCGCTTTCTTAGCCGCAGCAGCACACTGAGCAGAAGGTTTCAGTGTGTTATCGACGACAACACCCAGATCCCTTTCTTGGTCCGTAACTCCTAACGTGGAACCTTGCATGACGTAGCTATAATTCAGGTTCTTTTTTCCCACATGCATCACCTTGCACTTGCTCACATTAAACATCTTAGTACAGCCCTACCAGTATACTTCCCTTCACATATGGAATTTCTATCCACAAGGAAGGTGAAAAAAATGGTTTGTACCAAAGAAATATGAGAAGAGACTTGAAGACCAGAATATGCATACCCTAGAGAAGCGATTCTCAAACTTTACTGTGGCAGAACCCCTAAAATATTTTTTCACATACCAAGGACCCCCCAAGACCCATCTCTCTTCCCACCTGCCCTCTCCCATAGGTCTCTCTCTCTCTCCCCACCACCCCTGGGTCCAATGCCTTTCCCTGTTTTCTCTCGCTCCCGCCACACCCTCGATTCAGTATCTGCCCTCTCCCCCTGACTACCTCATTCTGCTTTGGAAAGGGATAAACTCAGAGGATCCATAAAGAGAAGCCCCTGGAGGTGGGGCTTCACCAACGACTTATACAAGGGCATTAAAACCTCTCTCTATACAGCCTAGCAACCGTCCAGCTACAGCCACCACCTTGTCACACTGTTTCATCGCCTTCAGATCCTCAGATACTATCACCCCAAGATCCCTCTCCCCGTCTGTACATATCAGACTCTCACCGCCTAACACATACATCGCCCGTGGATTTCTACACCTTAAGTGCATCACTTTGCATTTCTTCGCATTGAATTTTAATTGCCAAACCGTAGACCATTCTTCTAGCTTCCGCAGATCCTTTTTCATGTTTTCCACTCCCTCCCGGGTGTCCACGCTGTTACAAATCTTAGTATCATCCACAAAAAGGCAAACTTTACCTTCTAACCCTTCAGCAATGTCACTCACAAATATATTGAACAGAATCGGCTCCAGCACCGATCCCTGAGGCACTCCACTACTCACCTTTCCCTCATGCGAGCGAATTCCATTAACCACCCCCCTCTGGCGTCTGTCCGTCAACCAGTTCCTAATCCAGTTCACCACGTCGGGTCCTATCTTCAGCCTGTCATGTTTATTCAAGAGCCTCCTGTGGGGAACCGTGTCAAAAGCTTTGCTGAAATCTAAGTAGATTATGTCTATAGCACGTCCATGATTCAATTCTCCAGTCACCCAGTCAAAGAATTCAATGAGATTTGTTTGGCACAATTTAACTTTGGTAAAACCATGTTGTCTCGGATCTTGCAATTTATTGTCTTCCAGGAAATTCACTATCCTTTCCTTCAGCATCGCTTCCAATACTTTTCCAATAACCGAAGTGAGGCTTACCGGCCTGTAGTTTCCAGCTTCTTCCCTATCACCACTTTTGTGAAGAGGGACCACCTCCGCCGTTCTCCAATCCCACGGAACCTCTCCTGTCTCCAAGGATTTATTAAACAAATCTTTAAGAGGACCTGCCAGAACCTCTCTGAGCTCCCTCAATATCCTGGGGTGGATCCTGTCCGGTCCCACGGCTTTGTCCACCTTTAGATTTTCAAGTTGTTCATACACACTCTCTTCCGTGAACGGTACTATATCCACTCTATTCTCATTCGTGCTTTTGCCAGTCAATCTCGGTCCTTCTTCAGGATTTTCTTCTCTGAAAACAGAACAAAAGTATCTATTTAGCAAATTTGCTTTTTCTTCATCATTATCTACATAGCGATTCACAGCATCTTTCAGTCTCACAATTCCCTTTTTAGTCTTCCTACTTTCCTTTATAGACCTGAAGAAATTTTTGTCTCCCCTCCTTACCTTCTAGCCATTTGTTCTTCCGCTTGCGCTTTTGCCAGACGTATCTCTCTCTTGGCTTCTTCCAGTTTCCTCCAGTATTCCTCTCCGTGTTCCTCTTCTTGAGTTTTTCTGTATTTCATGAGCGCCAACTCTTTAGACTTTATTTTCTCAGCCACTTGCTTGGAGAACCATATTGGTTTCCTTTTTCTCTTGCTTTTATTTACTCTCCTTACATAAAGGTTTGTGGCCATATTTATAGCTTCTTTCAGCCTAGACCACTATCCTTCCACTTCTTGTTTGCCCTCCCAGCCCACCAGCTCCTTCCTCAGGTATTCCCCCATTTTACTAAAGTCAGCACACTTGAAATCCAGGACTGAGTTTTGAGTGGCCGCCCTCCACTTCAGCTGTCATATCAAACCAAACTGATGGTCACTGCTGCCCAGGTGGGCACCCACTCGGATATTTGACACGCTATCCCCATTTGTGAGCACCAGATCCAGTGTCGCTCCCTCCCTCTTGGGTTCTGTCACAATTTGTCTGAGCAAAGCATTGAAAAGCATCCACGATCTCTCTACTTCTTTCCGATTCCGCAGATGGAACCTTCCAATCTACATCTGGCAGATTGAAATCTCCCAGCAACAGCACCTCTCTCTTCTTTCCCAACTTTTGAATATCTGCGATCAGGTCTTTATCTAATTCCTCCAATTGTGTCTGAGGTCTGTAGACAACACCCACGTGGACAGAGGTTCTATCCTCTCTTTTTAAGGTGATCCATATCGCTTCTTCCTTTCCCCAGGTCCCTGTCATTTCGGTCGCTATGATATGATTTCTCACATACAGAGCTACTCCTCCACCTTTACGACCATCTCTATCCTTCCTAAATAGATTATAGCCTGGTATATTTGCATCCCATTCATGGGAACCATTGAGCCACATCTCTGTGATTGCAACAACATCCAAGTCTGCCTCCAACATCAGGGCTTGAAGGTCATGAACTTTATTGCTTAGACTGCGAGAATGTTTGGTCATCGCTTTCCATCTAAATTTCCTGGTATGTGTTTCAACATTAGTGATTTGGGGGTGTCTCTTCTCTTTGGGTACCTTCATATCTTTTTGTTCCACCTTCATTGCTTTTGCTTTTTCTTCCACCTCAGTTCTATTTTCAGGAACATCACAGTGCTGTAATGGAGCAAAAGAATTCTGTAGGGGAAACACTTGTGAGGGCGGATGCTTCTCTGCCACATAACGTAGTTTACCTGAGCCTACCGTGAACCATCTATTCTTAGGTGGCTTTATCCTTTGAGGCAGTGGTTAGAAGTTGGTATGATTCTGTGCAGTCCTAGAAGCTGCTTTAAGTGCATCTAATTCCTTCTTTGCTTTACTGAGCTCCTGTTTTAAACTAGCAAGCTGAAGACAGATAGGACAAGCCTTAAGTCTCCAGATGATAGGCCTTGAAACTAAAGCACCACAATTATTACAGAGAATAAGAGTCATCCTGATTGGTTGAAATGGGTATGAACAGGTGTACTATGTTGGGGTTAACAGTCTGCAAGATTGCCTGTGTATGATTGAGGAGTAAAGTTAATGAGGTTTGGTTTGTCTATAAATGAGTGGAAAACCCTGGGGTGGGTGAGATTATAAGTCCCAGTGTGTCAGCTAAATGCTGTTATCAAGGAAATTCTCTAGATGGGACCAGAAATGGTACAGTCTGATCAAAGAATTTTCAATTGATTTAACTTTCAAAATTGCCCTAGGATATAACTTTCCTTTAGTAAATAAATGTAAATATTCCCCATAATTATAGCAGTTTCATCAATGTAAAATGCAACTTTATAACCACAACACAGATTCACAAAGTTAGAATGCTACAGGACCAGAAGCAGTTAGAAAAGCCTATCCTCTATCAGAGCTAGGCAGGAAGGAAAGAGGGTTCACGGGACAAATTAATTAGGCAATAAGCATTAAATTAGAGAGAATATCAGGTATCTGAACCTATAGCCAAAAAGTTGAGAAGTTAGAATAAAATAAAATATACTCAGAAATCACTTAACAGTATTTTGGTTCAGGTCCAGCACATGGAATGCTACAAGCAGTAATTTGGTTGGCACAGGTTAAAACAAAGTTCCAATGAAAACGCCTTTAAGACAATTCCAGCATAAAAAGATGAAACCACAGTGTGAGAACAGTTTTAGGTTATAGGCAATAGGTTGAAGAAAGATGAGGAACTTTTAGAGATCAGACCCTCTGCAAGTGAAAGGACAGGGTGGGGTTTTTTTTGTTAATAGGATAGAATAAAAAGGGGTTGAAATAGAATAAAGGAGTCAATAGTTTATCAGGAAGATATTAAGAGCAGGACACAGGTCCAGAGCCGGTGGTGGGCAGCGGGACTGGTGGTTGGGAGGCGGGGCTGGTGGTTGGGAGGCGGGGTTAGTGCTGGGCAGACTTATACGGTCTGTGCCCTGAAGAGCACAGGTACAAATCAAAGTAGGGTATACACAAAAAGCAGCAAATATGAGTTATCTTGTTGGGCAGACTGGATGGACCGTGCAGGTCTTTTTCTGCCGTCATCTACTATGTTACTATGTTAACCTCAGTTTACAATCAAACCAAGTCTGAAAATGCCCAATTTAGCTGAGACACCTCTCAAGGTCTATATTGATCTATAACAAATTATTTGGCAAGATATGAATGGAATAGATCAGTTAAGGCCTAGACATGTGTTTTTTTTCTCTATTTAGTTTGAGTGATTTTATGATCCTACTGGGACAGGCAGGGCAGTGGCATAGCCAGAAGTCAATTTTTGGGTGGGCCAACAGGTTGGATGGGTGGGCACTAGACAGTGGTGTGCTGGTAAATGTTTAACAACAGGCTCTCTCCCCGGTCCACCTCTGCGCCCGTCCACCTTCTCCCCCCCCCCCCCCCCCCCCCCCCCCGTCCACCTCCCCTAAAAATTGCAGAGCTGGCTATAGCCGGGGAGAGAGCCTGGGGGGTGGGGGGGGGGGACACAATGCATTACTGTCTCCAGGAAAAAAAAATTAAATGATGCCAGGTTCCAATTTAATTCATGTTTAATGTGGGATAAAATGCCATAAATAAGTAAATAAATATAAACTTTTAATGTTGAGCACCTGATTCTCAAAGTGGACATATTCCAAACACTATAATGAAAATAAAATGATTTTTTTCTACCTTTGTTGTCTGGTGACTGTTTTTCTGATCATGCTGGCCCAGTATCCGATTCTGCTGCTATCTGTCCTCTTAACTCAGTTTCCAGGGCTTCCTTTCCATTTATTTCTTTACTTTCCTCCTTTCTTCTTCATTTCTTGCTCTATATCCATAAGTAAAAGCTGGGTCTTCAGCAGACTTGACTATCCAGTGGATCCAGCTTCTGCCTATTTTCTTCATCCATGTGCAGTTTTTCTCCTCTCTCCCTTCCCTCTCATCCATCCATGTCCAGCAACCCTCCTCTCCCCTTCCCTCCATCCAGCAACCCTCCTCTCCCCTTCTTCCACCATATCCAGCAACCCTCCTCTCCCCTTCCCTTCATCCAGCAACCCTCCTTTCCCCTGCCCTCTCCTCTCCCCTTCTTCCACCATGTCCAACAACCCTCCTCTCCCCTTCCCTTCATCCAGCAACCCTCCTCTCCCCTGCCCTCTCCTCTCCCCTTCTTCCACCATGTCCAGCAACCCTCCTCTCCCCTTCCCTTCATCCAGCAACCCTCCTCTCCCCTTCCACCATGTCCAGCAACCCTCCTCTCCCCTTCCCTCCATCCAGCAACCCTCTTCTCCCCTTCTTCCACCATGTGCAGCAACCCTCCTCTCCCCTGCCCTCTCCTCTCCCCTCTCCTCTCCCACCATGTCCAGCAACCCTCCTCTCCCCTTCCCTCCATCCAGCAACCCTCCTCTCCCCTTCTTCCACCATGTCCAGCAACCCTCCTCTCCCCTTCCCTCCATCCAGCAACCCTCTTCTCCCCTTCTTCCACCATGTGCAGCAACCCTCCTCTCCCCTGCCCTCTCCTCTCCCTTTCTTCCACCATGTCCAGCAACCCTCCTCTCCCCTTCCCTCCATCCAGCAACCCTCCTCTCCCCTTCTTCCACCATATCCAGCAACCCTCCTCTCCCCTTCTTCCACCATGTCCAGCAACCCTCCTCTCCCCCTTCCCTCCATCCAGCAACCCTCCTCTCCCCTTCTTCCACCATGTCCAGCAACCCTCCTCTCCTCTCCCCTTCCCTCCATCCAGCAACCCTCCTCTCCCCTTCTTCCACCATATCCAGCAACCCTCCTCTCCCCTTCTTCCACCATGTCCAGCAACCCTCCTCTCCCCTTCCCTTCATCCAGCAACCCTCCTCTCCCCTGCCCTCTCCTCTCCCCTTCTTCCACCATGTCCAGCAACCCTCCTCTCCCCCTTCCCTCCATCCAGCAACCCTCCTCTCCCCTTCTTCCACCATGTCCAGCAACCCTTCTCTCCTCTCCCCTCCCCTTCCCTCCATCCAGCAACCCTCCTCTCCCCTTCTTCCACCATGTCCAGCAACCCTCCTCTCCCCTTCCCTCCATCCAGCAACCCTCCTCTCCCCTTCTTCCACCATGTCCAGCAACCCTCCTCTCCCCTTCCCTTCATCCAGCAACCCTCCTCTCCCCTGCCCTCTCCTCTCCCCTTCTTCCACCATGTCCAGCAACCCTCCTCTCCTCTCCCCTTCCCTCCATCCAGCAACTCTCCTCTCCCCTTCTTCCACCATGTCCAGCAACCCTCCTCTCCCCTTCCCTCCATCCAGCAACCCTCCTCTCCCCTTCTTCCACCATGTCCAGCAACCCTCCTCTCCCCTTCCCTCCATCCAGCAACCCTCCTCTCCCCTTCTTCCACCATGTCCAGCAACCCTCCTCTCCTCTCCCGTCTGCCCTGTTTCCTTCCTCCCCCCCCCCCCCCCGTACCTTTAAATATTATAGTTTTGCTGGAATCGCGGGCAGCCGGCATTGAAGACATCGGCAGGCTTACGCCGGTTCCAGCAGCCTTCCCTTCCCTCGTTGCAAGTTGGATGATGGCTCCGCCCTCTTCTGACGTATTTCCTGTTTCTACGAGGGCGGAGCCATCATCCGACTTGCAACGAGGGAAGGGAAGGCTGCTGGAACCGGTGTAAGCCTGCTGATGTCTTCAATGCCGGCTGCCCGCGATTCCAGCAAAACTATAATATTTAAAGGTACGGTGGGCGGCGGCGGGGCAGTGGCGGGCTGGGGAGGCAGATGCGGGATCGGAGCTCAGCCTGCTCCCTCCGCTCCGCTGCCTCCACTGCTGGGTGGGCCTGAAACAAAACTGGGTGGGCCCACCCGTGGCTACGCCCCTGAGGCAGGGTAGTGACTGGGTCTTACTCCTGACTGGCCATGTCAGGGATTGGGCTGACATCTGAAACAGCTGATGTCAGACCCTATTTAAACATGCTCTAGCGTTATCTGCTTCAGCTGTGAGTTTATCTTGTTTCACTTAGTCTGTGCGTGAGGCACAAGGTGAATTCTCTGATGTTTGGTTGCCATTATTCCCCTTGTTTGTGTTTGTTCTGTGAGTCTCTAGTAGCCAGTTTCTTGTCTGATTACTTTCTGCTGTGCAGCTGTGTCCCTTGCTTCACTGTGTGCCTTGCCTTTCTCTTCCCTGCTGTGTGTTCTGAACTGAGTCCATGGTACAAGGTTACTTCCTTTGTTTGGATTTCCCTATTAACCCTCTACTTGCTGTATCTGTTGCTTAGTTCTTGTAAGCACTGCTCCTCGTCTGACCTGTGTAACCTTGAAGCAGTCTCTCTCTCTAGTCTGCTTTAAACCTTTACCTGCTATATCTGTGTGTTTGGTGATCTTTTGTTGGTGTCTGTGTGTGGTGCTGTGTGCGCAGCCCACGTGCCAGTCCCTTCCGGGACTTCTCTCTGTTCCTTTCCCTTCCCTTGTGTGTGATTGGGTTCCAGTTCAGCCTTGTGGCCCGTACACTTGAACTCTGTACATGTGGGTTCCAGTTCGTCCTTGCGGCCCCTATGAGTGGTCTATTTCCCTTTCTGGTGGTGCTTGCAGGTCTCCCTGAGTGTGCTGGGCTTTGTAGCCCGTTGTTACTGTATAGCATGAGCTTGGTCTGCCCTAGGCCTTGGCCTAGGCCCAAGGGCTTATGAGCAACCTAACAAGTCTGAAGGTGGATGCCCATGATTCCATCAGATCTAGTCCTGCTTTAACAATATTCAAAATTTCGGTTAAATCATTATTGAAAGGTATGTAAACGGTCAGGTCATCTGCATAAACAAAGGTGTTGAGGCCATTTTCTTCTAGTTTCCTCCCATCTGAGGCCATGACGATGTTAAAGAGGAAAGGAGATAATGGAGAACCTTGTGGCATGCCACGTACAGGAATCCACGACGGGGAGATGAGACCTGTGAAGTTCACTTGATATGCTCTTAACTTGAGGAAACCTTTGAACCATTGAAGGACTCTGCCACATATGTTGTCATGTATTCTTACTAACATATCATGGTCTACCATGTCAAAGGCCTGGACATATTTATTTATTTCAGTCTTTTCTATATTGCTCAATCTAAAGTTCTTGGTGGTTTACACCTATAACCCAAAAAATACAAAACCCACTAGGACAAGTAATCTCCCTCACTTACGTCTTCAAGATCATTTGAGGTGGGGGGGGGGGACAGTGCCCCCTCACACCCCTCCCCCATAACATTATCTTTTACACATCTCTTTTCCCTTCCAGGCATGCAGTTTGTGAGTGTTTGGGGGGGGGGCGATGTCCCCCACAGCCCCCCCAAACTAGGTTTCAACCTAATTCATGTTTTATCTGGTATGTAAATCTCATAAATACTACTACTACTACTACTATTTAGCATTTCTATAGCGCTACAAGGCGTACGCAGTGCTGCACAAACATAGAAGAAAGACAGTCCCTGCTCAAAGAGCTTACAATCTAATAGACAAAAAATAAAGTAAGCAAATCAATTAATGTGTACAGGAAGGAGGAGAGGAGGGTAGGTGGAGGCGAGTGGTTACGAGTCAAAAGCAATGTTAAAGAGGTGGGCTTTCAGTCTAGATTTAAAGGTGGCCAAGGATGGGGCAAGACGTAGGGGCTCAGGAAGTTTATTCCAGGCGTAGGGTGCAGCGAGACAGAAGGCGCGAAGTCTGGAGTTGGCAGTAGTGGAGAAGGGAACAGATAAGAAGGATTTATCCATGGAGCGGAGTGCACGGGAAGGGGTGTAGGGAAGGACGAGTGTGGAGAGATACTGGGGAGCAGCAGAGTGAATACATTTATAGGTTAGTAGAAGAAGTTTGAACAGGATGCGAAAATGGATAGGGAGCCAGTGAAGCGACTTGAGGAGAGGTGTAGTATGAGTAAAGTGACCCTGGTGGAAGACGAGACGGGCAGCAGAGTTTTGAACCAAATGGAGAGGTGACTAAGTGGGAGGCCAGCAAGAAGCAGATTGCAGTAGTCTAAACGAGAGGTGACAAGGGTGTGGATGAGGGTTTTGGTAGAGTGCTCGGAAAGAAAGGGGCGGATTTTACGGATGTTGTAAAGAAAGAAACGACAGGTCTTGGCGGTCTGCTGGATATGAGCAGAGAAGGAGAGAGAAGAGTCAAAGATGACCCCAAGGTTTCGAGCTGAGGAAACAGGGAGAATGAGAGAGCCATCAACAGAAATAGAAAACGGGGGGAGCGGGGAGGTGGGTTTGGGGGGGAAAATGAGAAGCTCGGTTTTGGTCATATTTAATTTCAGGTGGCGTTGAGACATCCAGACAGCAATGTCAGACAAGCATGCTGAAACTTTGGTTTGGATGCAAGGTGAGATATCAGGGGTAGAAAGGTAGATTTGGGAGTCATCAGCATTGAGATGGTAGGAAAAGCCAATAAGTAAGTAAATAAATAAATAGAAAAAAATACAAACTGCAGTTCATGTGGGTGGGGGGGGGGGGGGGCAATGCCCAACCCACACCCCCAAACTAGATTTCAACCTAATTCAGCCCCTCAAAATGACACAGTGGTTATAATTTATAACAAATTACTTCTCTACCTACGAAACGTTATTCTGTTATTATACGTCCTCTGTGTACATCCATATGATGCTCTAAAACCTCCCTGTTCCAGATGCCGTAAAAAAAAAAAATCACTGCTCGGACTTATGGGACCCGATACAAGAAAGAAGCTACAGTTGATTAAAAATAAAAAAGTCTACGGTGGGTGGGAAATGACCAGGGGAAAATAGTCCTTGCTGGGAATTGGTGGATGAGAACTGTCCGGGTGGGAACTTTCCTGACACCCTATGCGTGAATATACTGGTTATCGTCCGCTACATATTTGCCAGCAGTGCGCAGTGGCTGACCAGTTATATTGTGTAACACAACTGTTTTTCTGTAAATATCCAGCACTCAGCTGCTCAAGTTAAGCTTCTTTGGCTGCTTTAAATGTTTTAACTTAGCCAGTTACGTTTATAGCGGCCAGAAAACCCCCGATGTTCAATGGCGGTCAGCGGAAACGGCCTGGCCTTGGATATTCCAGCTCAGCGCTGACCATGGGACTTAGCCGGCCCCCTCCTGTGGTCTGAATATCAGCCCCCAGGAACTATGCCTGCAGCAGCCACCTATATGTAGAACAACGTAAGGAATTTTCTTTCCTTCGGTTTTGGATGTTTTTCTGTCCGTTTCTGCTTCTTTTAACCAGTTTAAGCTTATTTTATGCTCTTGCTATATTAAATAATAAATAAAGCATAAAATTCTGTGCCTGAATCAGTCCTGCTTGTCAGCAGGAAAATTAATGTTGCTGAATAATATGGTTGTTTTTTTTCAAATTTCAATACAGTTGCAAGCTAATTACAGATAACTCTGCGATTAATGCATTCCGATCTTAAAATATTAATCAGGTTACAACGTTTCCTGTCTCCTCCAAACAGCTGTTCAGACCTTTTCCAACCCCCTGTCCTTGGCATGATCTGGTATCTCCCCCCCCCCCCCCCCACCTGCAATTCAACAAAAAAACCCCCCACCAGTCTATTGTAAAGGTGGTCTTCTGTTGGTCCTCGGCAGCACCAGAAGCATTGCACATATGCGGCCGGCAGCCTGGTCCAAAGCTTTCCCTCTGTGCTGTTCCACCCATGCAAAAACAGGAAGTGATGTCAGAGGAGGCGGGATGGGCCAGAGAGAAAGCATGTGAGCAGGCTGCAGGTCGAGTATGTCCAACACTGCCGGGGACCAACTGAAGACTACTTTTAAGGCAGACTGGTGGAAGGGGGTGGGATTGAGAAGGAGATAAATTCCAAACCCCGGGTAGGGGAGGGGAATGAGCTGGCCCATGAGCAAGAATAGATGGGCTACTGATGGAAGCTATGGCCGACGTGTGATCTCCAGCAGCCAGAAGAGCTTGTGACTATTCACCACCAAGTCTGTATATATTTATATTTGTTGCATTTGTATCGCACATTTTCCCACCTATTTGCAGTCTCAATGTGGCTTACATAGTACCGTGATGGCGATCGCCAATTTCGGTATGACAGATACAGAGTGGCAGTGTATTAAAGTTCATGAGTGTTAGTTTCAATGTGTAGCAGGGTTCAGGCGTTTAGGTTGGATCATTAGGGTATGCCTTCTTGAACAGGCTGGTTTTTAATGATTTCCGGAAGCTTGTTAGGTCGTGCAATGTTTTCAACATATTTGGTAGTGCGTTCCATAGTTGTGCGCTTTTGTAGGAGAAGCTAGATGCTTATGTTGTGGGTGGAAGAAGGGAGAGAGGGAGAGAGAGAGAGATAAACCCCAAGAAAGAGAAAGGGGGAGGTGTTGGATGTATTTTTTTTTGTTACATTTGTACCCCGCGCTTTCCCACTCATGGGAGACTCAATGTGACTTACATGGGGCAATGGAGGGTTAAGTGACTTGCCCAGAGTCACAAGGAGCTGCCTGTGCCTGAAGTGGGAATTGAACTCAGTTCCTCAGTTCCCCAGGACCAAAGTCCACCACCCTAACCACTAGGCCACTCCTCCACTGTTGCTACTATTTGAGATTCTACATGGAATGTTGCTATTCCACTAGCAACATTCCATGTAGAAGTCGGCCCTTGCAGATCACCAATGTGGCCGCGCAGGCTTCTGCTTCTGTGAGTCTGACGTCCTGCACATACGTGCAGGACGTCAGACTCACAGAAACAGAAGCCTGCACAGCCTTCTACATGGAATGTTGCTAGTGGAATAGCAACATTCCATGTAGAATCTCCAATAGTAGCAACATTCCATGTAGAATCTCCAACAGTAGCAACAGAATCTCCAATAGTAGCAACATTCCATGTAGAATCTCAAATAGTAGCAACAGAACCTCAAATAGTAGCAACATGGAAGTAGCAACATTCCATGTGGAATCTCCAATAGTAGCAACATTCCATGTAGAATCTCCAATAGTATCTATTTTATTTTTGTTATATTTGTACCCCGCGCTTTCCCACTCATGGCAGGCTCAATGCGGCTTACATGGGGCAATGGAGGGTTAAGTGACTTGCCCAGAGTCACAAGGAGCTGCCTGTGCCTGAAGTGGGAATCAAACTCAGTTCCACAGGACCAAAGTCCACCACCCTAACCACTAGGCCACTCCTAGGGAGGGAGAAAGGGGGATGGGATTTGATATATTGCCTGTAGTTACAATCAAAGAGCATTGCATATTATACACAGGCAACTTTCCTTTCCTTGACTTGATAGAACCCAGCAGCCTCTTCCCCAGCTCTCGGTCACCCTGATTTTCCTTATTTATTGTGTATTTTTCCTCATACACCCCCCTAACTACTCCTTTTGATCTCTATCCCTATCCCTCCAAGTGTCATTGATTGAATGATGTCTGTCTGTACTTTTACTTTGCTATTAATCCAAACATGGAGTTCTTTTCCAGTTTTTTTTAATCTTTTACTGTTTTATGTAAACTGCTCTGATTTGTGCTCAATAAGAGCGGAATATGAAATACTAATGAACGATAAACTTATTTTGTACCTGGGGCAATGGAGGGTTCAGTGACTCACCCAGAGTCACAAGGAGCTTCAGTGGGAAATAAAAAATACAATACCTTTAATTGTGCAATTAATCATGATTAAAAATTGTAATTGAAATGCAACCCTAATTTTCTATGTGAAAACTGCTCTGATGCCCTGTGAATGGCAGTAGGTTAATAACATAAGTACATAAGTGTTGCCACACTGGGACAGACCGAAATTCCATCAAGCCCAGCATCCCCGTTCCAACAGTGGCCAACCCAGGTTACAAGTACCTGGCAACAGGGCCGTGCGTAGGGTCTCTGGCGCCCCCCTGCAGACTATCAGTTGGGCCCCCCCCCCCCCCCCGAACCTGCCTGGCTCCAAGGCGCGTGGTCAATAGGCTCCAGGCTTAGCAAGTAAAAATTGTTGTACCGTCCCCTGTATATTATGTTTCAACAACATAGACAGAAATCTCCTGCACTGCCTCCAAAAATTCTGAACTTTTGAACATGACCAGAAGCATGGAAAAAGGTATAAGGGATAATCACAGACGAGAGAAAAGAAGGCAGATCAGTGTAATAAGCCTTATGTACTAAACAGAGAATCTTGAAAAGGGACTGATAGGGGAAAGGCAGCCACTGTAGACAAAGCAACAGAGGTGTGACATGGTCATAACGTTTAGCCTTACAGAGAAAATGAGCAGCTGAATTATGAAGTCTTTTTAGTTTTTTTTCAGTTGGGAATTTGGGAGACCTGCGAAGACTGAATTACAATAGTCGATTTTAGTAATGACAAAAGCATGAACTGAGTGGAGGAGTGGCCTAGTGGTTAGGGTGGTGGACTTTGGTCCTGGGGAACTGAGGAACTGTTCGATTCCCACTTCAGGCACAGGCAGCTCCTTGTGACTCTGGGCAAGTCACTTAACCCTCCATTGCCCCATGTAAGCCGCATTGAGCCTGCCATGAGTGGGAAAGCGCAGGGTACAAATGTAACAAAAATAAAATAGATACTATTGGAGATTCTACATGGAATGTTGCTACTCTTTGAGATTCTACAGGGAATGTTGCTACTATTGGAGATTCTACATGGAATGTTGCTACTATTGAGATTCTGTTGCTACTACTGGAGGTTCTACATGGAATGTTGCTATTCCACTAGCAACATTCCATGTAGAAGGCTGCGCAGGCTTCTGTTTCTGTGAGTCTGATGTCCTGCACGTACGTGCAGGACGTCAGACTCACAGAAGCAGAAGCCTGCGCGGCCACATTGGTGATCTGCAAGGGCCGACTTCTACATGGAATGTTGCTAGTGGAATAGCAACATTCCATGTAGAATCTCAAATAGTAGCAACAGTGGAGGAGTGGCCTAGTGGTTAGGGTGGTGGACTTTGGAACTGGGTTCAATTCCCACTGCAGGCACAGGCAGCTCCTTGTGACTCTGGGCAAGTCACTTAACCCTCCACTGCCCCATGTAAGCCACATTGAGCCTGCCATGAGTGGGAAAGCACAGGGTACAAATGTAAGAAAAATTAAAAAAAAATTCATGCTTGGCAGCTTTAGGGCCTGGAAGTGTCATACGTTTTCCATATTTTCTGTGAATTAATTTTAAGAAAATCTTAGAAAATTCTTTTGAATTTCAGGTGGTGCAGTTCTGGCTCTCTTTGCCTGCTACTCTATGTGCAGTCTCTTCTTACAGTTCTTTTCAAAAAGATCTAAAGACGTTCTTATTTAGAAAATGTTATGCTTAAATTTCTTTCATGTCCAGTAATTTGTTTGCATTGTATACATCCCTAGAATAAAGTAAGGATCCAAAGAAGGCAGTTCTGTGTTTTATCCGCTACACAATTTAAATCAAGGCTAGAAAGAGTCAAAGTAATTGGAAAATGAGACACGAGGCCGCAATACTTGATTGCAACGGACCTACTTTGTGTTTCCATTCTATAAACACATCCACATACCTAGCGGCGAACAGATTTTGCACATCTGATCAGGCTGCCTTAGCCAATGTCAGTAACATTGATCGGGGAGGGGGGTCAGTTTACAGTCTTGTCTGGCCCATTAAGGGCGTCCTGGCTGTGGGATGCTGTAATGTTAGTTTTTTTGAGGCGATGATTGAATTCCAGCCTTTTAGTTTTTGTTCAGGGGGTTATCCGAAATAGGTGGTGTAGTTGGAAGGGGTGGGAGAGAATAACAATTATGCACCTTCTTGGAGCCCTGTATCATGGGCACGTCGAGACGAGCTCTTCCCTGCAATGGGCAACTGGACAGAACACAGGACGCCATCGAGTTGTATTTAAAAAAAAAAAACCTTACCGCATTGGCGAACTGGCGAGAGAGTGGGGGTTGTAAAAGCAACAAGCAGGCACGCTCGTCTCCGTCCGTTTCCCTGCCCTCTCAGTGTCCTGCCTGCCCGAAAGGAAATGACATCAGAGGAGGGCGGGACATTGACAGGGCAGGGAAGTGGACGGAGACGAGCGTGCCTGCTTGTTGCTTTTACAACCCCCGCTCGCTCGCCGGTTCGCCAACGCGGTAAGGTTTTTTAAAAAAAAAATACAACTCAATGGCGCCCTTGAAGGCAGGCGCCCCCCTGTGGCGCTTACCCCGCTTACCGTGTTGACACGGCCCTGCCTGGCAAGATCCCAAAACAGTACAATATATTCAGGGCCGCCAAGAGACTGGGGCAAGTCCGCCCCCGGGGCCCTGCCCCCACTGCCGCTGCTGCCCCCCGCCGCTCCCCCCTCCACCCACCCCCCTCCGTCTGCCACTGGGCTGGACGCCTCTCACCTCTGTGTGAAAGCGCTGCAGGCAGCAGCAGATCGCCTCCCTTCAGGCCTCCTTCCCTCCCTGTGTCCCGCCCTCGCGGAAGGTACGTCAGACGAGGGCAGGACACAGGGAGGGAAAGAGGCCCGAAGGGAGGCAATCTGCTGCTGTCTGCAGTGCTTTCACACGGAGGTGAGAGGCTCTGTGATTTCAATGCAGGGGGCCCGGCCCGGTGGCAGACGGTCGATGACGGAGGGCGGGTGGGACTGGGGTGCCGGGCTCCCCTTGGAGGCCCGGGCCCGGGGAATTTTGTACCCCCTGCCCCCCCCCCCCCCCTCTCGACACCCCTGGATATATTTTATGCTGCTTATCCTGGAAATAAGCAGTGGATTTTCCCAAATCCATCTTAATAACGGCTTATGGACTTTTCTTTTAGGAAATTATGCAAACCTTTTTTACACCTCGCTAAGCTAACTGATTTTACTACATTTTTTGGCAACAAATTCCAAAGTTTAATTACATGTTGAGTGAAGAAAAAATTTCTCCAATTCGTTTTAAATTCACTACTTTGTAGCTTCATCGCATGCTCCCTAGTCCTAGTATTTTTGGAAAGCGTGAACAGACGCTTCACATCTACCCGTTCCACCCCACTCATTATTTTAAAGACCTCTATCATATCTCCCCTCAGCCGCCTTTTCTCCAAGCTGAAGATCCCTAGCCGCTTTAGTCTTTCCTCATAGGGAAGTCGTCCCATCCCCTTTATCATTTTCGTCGCCCTTCTCTGCTCCTTTTCTAATTCCACTATATCCTTTTTGAGATGTGGCGACCAGAACTGAACACAATATTCGAGGTGTGGTCGCACCATGGAGCAATACAAAGGCATTATAACATCCTCATTTTTGCTTTCCATTCTTTTCCTAATAATACCTAACATTCTATTTGCTTCCTTAGCCACAGCAGACACTGAGCAGAAGGTTTCAACGTATCATCAGCAATGACTCTTAGATCCTTTTCCTTGTTGGTGACTCCTAATGTGGAACCTTGCATCACGTAGCTATAATTCGGGTTCCTCTTTCCCACATGCATCACTTTGCACTTGCTCACATTAAATGTCATCTGCTATTTGGATGCCCAGTTCTGTTGTGGTACCCAGGGGGTTGTGCCAGCATTGTGGCCGCACAGAACTCAGATCTGGAGGTGCAGAAAGATCGCTCCAGCCCACTGTCTCCTCTCACTGGCAGTGGCAAAGTGGGCGCTGTGGGTGGAAGGGGGGGGCACCAGTGGGTGAGTTGCACAGGGTGTAACCAGAGCTTGGTCCAGGTCTGAGATGTCGATCCCTGCCAGAGAGGGGGTTTTGCCTGAGCTGTCTGTTTTTCATACCCGGAGGGAACCCCCTTTCCACCACCGGCTCTGGCAATTACGGTGAACTGGGGGGCACTTGGTGTTTTGGGAATGTCTGTGGCCCTGTGAGTCCCTCTCGGTACTGAGCCCTACCCTCCTCCATCTCTTCATTCCTCCGGACTTACAAGGGCAGGGGAAGGGATTTGGGCTCTGGGTTCTGGCTCTGTCTCTGGCTCACACGTTTCCCAACTGCAGATCACAGGAGTAGAAACCTTATGTCAGAAAATTAGGACATGTGGACGGGCACTTCTGCCAATAAATCAAACACAAATCACAGTATCTGCCACCCCCCCCCCCCCCTTACTGTTTGTTTTGGTACTTTGTACCTTTCCGGGGGGAGGGGGAGTATCCCCCCCCCCCTTATGAGGACCCAAAAGCCGTTCAGATCTTGCTGAATAAACTGTCACCGAACCATTGCCAGACCCAAACCTCTAACCCTCCCCCATCCCATGCCCATCTCCCCCTCCCAGACCCGAACCTTTCCACCCCCCCCCACCTTACCGATCTCCTCCACCCCTCCCAGACCCGAACCTTTCCATCCCCCCCACCTTACCGATTCCCCCTCCCTCCAGGACACGAACCTTTCCACCCCCCCCCCCCCCCCCACCTTACCGATCTCCCCCTCCCTCCAGGACACGAACCTTTCCACCCCCCCCCCCCCACCTTACCGATCTCCCCCTCCCTCCAGGACACGAACCTTTCCACCCCCCCCCCCTTACCGATCTCCCCCACCCCTCTCAGACCCGAACCTTTCCATCGCCCCCGCCCCGGCCCCTCCCCCGGCTCCTCCCCCACCCGCCGCCGCTGCTGCCTGCAATGAGATCCCGGGGCTGAAGCTCCGGCCGCCGCCGGTCCAGGGAGAGACTAAGCAAGCGATACCAGTACCGACACCAGGGAAAGGACGAGGTAAGCGGAGCGGAGCGGACCGGGACCTGCCTCCCACGCTGACAGGTACCGACACTGCTACGGCTTTCCAGGGCATCGGCCCGGTTCTGCCTTCACTTGGCGCTGGTGCTGATCCTCTTTGCGGCTGCTCCGGTTTTGCATTACTTGAGCTTTGCAGCGGTTCCGGTTCTGCTTGGCACTGGCTACATTTTCTCCCTGGGTCTCTAATGTGCTCAGCAGGATGCGGCGAAGAGCAGTGCCCGACTCTACTTGCACTCAAGGACCACAATGTGGCACCTTCCAAAAGTCCATTCACCACCGACTCAGTCACAGGATCGAGTTCTGTTCTCTTGGGCTCTGGTCCTGCTGTGACTGATGCAGCTGATACAGGCTCCGGTGCAGACTCAGTACCAGGCTTGAGTTGTGCTCTTTTGAGCACTGGTTCTGCTATCACTGCAGCTGATACAGACATAGTACTGACTCAGTCACAGGATCGAGTTTTGTTCTCTTGGGCTCTGGTCCTGCTGTGACTGATGCAGCTGATACAGGCTCCGGTGCTGACTCAGTACCAGGCTTGAGTTGTGCTCTTTTGAGCACTGGTTCTGCTATCACTGCAGCTGATACAGACATAGTACTGACTCAGTCACAGGATCGAGTTTTGTTCTCTTGGGCTCTGGTCCTGCTGTCACTGATGCAGCTGATACAGGCTCCGGTGCAGACTCAGTACCAGGCTTGAGTTGTGCTCTTTTGAGCACTGGTCCTGCCATGACTGCAACTGATACAGACAAGGGAGCGACTCAGTCACAGGATCGAGTTTTGTTCCATTGGGCTCTGGTCCTGCTGTGACTGATGCAGCTGATACAGGCTCCGGTGCTGACTCAGTACCAGGCTTGAGTTGTGCTCTTTTGAGCACTGGTCCTGCTATGACTGCAGCTGATACAGACATAGTACTGACTCAGTCACAGGATCGAGTTTTGTTCTCTTGGGCTCTGGTCCTGCTGTCACTGATGCAGCTGATGCAGACTCCGGTGCTGACTCAGTACCAGGCTTGAGTTGTGCTCTTTTGAGCACTGGTTCTGCTATCACTGCAGCTGATACAGACATAGTACTGACTCAGTCACAGAATCGAGTTTTGTTCTCTTGGGCTCTGGTCCTGCTGTGACTGATGCAGCTGATACAGGCTCCGGTGCAGACTCAGTACCAGGCTTGAGTTGTGCTCTTTTGAGCACTGGTTCTGCTATCACTGCAGCTGATACAGACATAGTACTGACTCAGTCACAGGATCGAGTTTTGTTCTCTTGGGCTCTGGTCCTGCTGTCACTGATGCAGCTGATACAGGCTCCGGTGCAGACTCAGTACCAGGCTTGAGTTGTGCTCTTTTGAGCACTGGTCCTGCCATGACTGCAACTGATACAGACAAGGGAGCGACTCAGTCACAGGATCGAGTTTTGTTCCATTAGGCTCTGGTCCTGCTGTGACTGATGCAGCTGATACAGGCTCCGGTGCTGACTCAGTACCAGGCTTGAGTTGTGCTCTTTTGAGCACTGGTCCTGCTATGACTGCAGCTGATACAGACATAGTACTGACTCAGTCACAGGATCGAGTTTTGTTCTCTTGGGCTCTGGTCCTGCTGTGACTGATGCAGCTGATACAGGCTCCGGTGCTGACTCAGTACCAGGCTTGAGTTGTGCTCTTTTGAGCACTGGTTCTGCTATGACTGCAGCTGATACAGACATAGTACTGACTCAGTCACAGGATCGAGTTTTGTTCTCTTGGGCTCTGGTCCTGCTGTCACTGATGCAGCTGATACAGGCTCCGGTGCAGACTCAGTACCAGGCTTGAGTTGTGCTCTTTTGAGCACTGGTCCTGCTATGACTGCAGCTGATACAGACATAGTACTGACTCAGTCACAGGATCGAGTTTTGTTCTCTTGGGCTCTGGTCCTGCTGTCACTGATGCAGCTGATACAGGCTCCGGTGCAGACTCAGTACCAGGCTTGAGTTGTGCTCTTTTGAGCACTGGTCCTGCCATGACTGCAACTGATACAGACAAGGGAGCGACTCAGTCACAGGATCGAGTTTTGTTCCATTGGGCTCTGGTCCTGCTGTGACTGATGCAGCTGATACAGGCTCCGGTGCTGACTCAGTACCAGGCTTGAGTTGTGCTCTTTTGAGCACTGGTCCTGCTATGACTGCAGCTGATACAGACATAGTACTGACTCAGTCACAGGATCGAGTTTTGTTCTCTTGGGCTCTGGTCCTGCTGTGACTGATGCAGCTGATACAGGCTCCGGTGCTGACTCAGTACCAGGCTTGAGTTGTGCTCTTTTGAGCACTGGTCCTGCTATGACTGCAGCTGATACAGACATAGTACTGACTCAGTCACAGGATCGAGTTTTGTTCTCTTGGGCTCTGGTCCTGCTGTGACTGATGCAGCTGATACAGGCTCCGGTGCTGACTCAGTACCAGGCTTGAGTTGTGCTCTTTTGAGCACTGGTCCTGCTATGACTGCAGCTGATACAGACATAGTACTGACTCAGTCACAGGATCGAGTTTTGTTCTCTTGGGCTCTGGTCCTGCTGTCACTGATGCAGCTGATACAGGCTCCGGTGCAGACTCAGTACCAGGCTTGAGTTGTGCTCTTTTGAGCACTGGTCCTGCCATGACTGCAACTGATACAGACAAGGGAGCGACTCAGTCACAGGATCGAGTTTTGTTCTCTTGGGCTCTGGTCCTGCAGTGACTGATGCAGCTGACGCAGGCTCCGGTGCTAACTCAGTACCAGGTCTGAGTTGTGCTCTTTTGAGCACTGGTTCTGCTATCACTGCAGCTGATACAGACATAGTACTGACTCAGTCACAGGATCGAGTTTTGTTCTCTTGGGCTCTGGTCCTGCTGTCACTGATGCAGCTGATACAGGCTCCGGTGCAGACTCAGTACCAGGCTTGAGTTGTGCTTTTTTGAGCACTGGTCCTGCCATGACTGCAACTGATACAGACAAGGGAGCGACTCAGTCACAGGATCGAGTTTTGTTCCCTTGGGCTCTGGTCCTGCAGTGACTGATGCAGCTGACGCAGGCTCCGGTGCTAACTCAGTACCAGGTCTGAGTTGTGCTCTTTTGAGCACTGGTCCTGCTATGACTGCAGGTGATACAGACAAGGGAGCGACTCAGTCACAGGATCGAGTTCTGTTCTCTTGGGCTCTGGTCCCACAGTGACTTATGCAGCTGATACAGGCTCCAGTGCTGACTCAGTACCAGGCTTGAGTTGTGCTCTTTTGAGCACTGGTTCTGCTATGACTGCAGCTAATACAGACAAGGGAGCGACTCAGTCACAGGATCGAGTTTTGTTCTCTTGGGCTCTGGTCCTGCTGTCACTGATGCAGCTGATGCAGGCTCCGGTGCTAACCCAGTACCAGGTCTGAGTTGTGCTCTTTTGAGCACTGGTCCTGCCATGACTGCAACTGATACAGACAAGGGAGCGACTCAGTCACAGGATTGAGTTCTGTTCTCCTGGGCTCTGGTCCTGCTGTGACTGATGCAGCTGATACAGGCTCCGGTGCTGACTCAGTACCAGGCTTGAGTTGTGCTCTTTTGAGCACTGGTTCTGCTATCACTGCAGCTGATACAGACATAGTACTGACTCAGTCACAGGATCGAGTTCTGTTCTCTTGGGCTCTGGTCCCACAGTGACTTATGCAGCTGATACAGGCTCCAGTGCTGACTCAGTACCAGGCTTGAGTTGTGCTCTTTTGAGCACTGGTTCTGCTATGACTGCAGCTAATACAGACAAGGGAGCGACTCAGTCACAGGATCGAGTTTTGTTCTCTTGGGCTCTGGTCCTGCTGTCACTGATGCAGCTGATGCAGGCTCCGGTGCTGACTCAGTACCAGGCTTGAGTTGTGCTCTTTTGAGCACTGGTTCTGCTATCACTGCAGCTGATACAGACATAGTACTGACTCAGTCACAGGATCGAGTTCTGTTCTCTTGGGCTCTGGTCCTGCAATGACTGATGCAGCTGATACAGGCTTCAGTGCTGACTCAGTACCAGGCTTGAGTTGTGCTCTTTTGAGCACTGGTCCTGCCATGACTGCAGCTGATACAGACATAGTACTGACTCAGTCACAGGATCGAGTTTTGTTCTCTTGGGCAATGGTCCTGCTGTGACTGGTGCAGCTGGTGCCATAGTCACAGGCTCGATTTGTGCTGTCTTGGGTTCTGGTTCTGCCGTGACTAATGCAGCTGAGACATGCTTGATACTGACTCAATCTCCGGCCCCAGTTATGTTCTCTTTGGCTCTGGTCGTGCTGTGACCGATTCAACCGATACCTTAGTACTGACTCTATCACTGGCTCGAGTTGTGCTCTCTTGGGCTCTGCTTTATCCCTCTCCCTCTCGTTAATGTCTTTCTCAAGAGTCAGCTACTTGCTCTGAATGCTGTTTTGAACCTGGTAGTGCTGTGACTAATGCAACTGAGACATACTTGGTACTTACTCAGTCACTGGGTCGAGTTGTGTTCTCTTGGGCTCTGGTTGTGCTGCGACCGATGCAGCTGACACAAGCTTGGTGGTGACTCAGTCAAGGCTGCCAAGAGGGGAGGGGGCAGGGGGGACAAAATTCCCGGGGCCCAGGCCTCCAAGGGGGGCCCGGCGCCAGGGTCAGGCCGCCATCGCTGCAGTCCCCGGTCTCACCTGCCTGCCTCCTCTGCTCCTGGCCCCCTGCATTCGAAGCGGCAGTCGCAGATCGCCTCTCTTCGGGCCTTTCCTCCCTGTGTCCCGCCCTCGCAGTAACCAGAAGTTACATCAGACGAGGGCGGGACACAGGGAAGGAAGGCCCGAAGAGAGGCGATCTGCGACTGCCGCTTCGAATGCAGGGGGCCCGGAGCCGTGGAGGCAGGCAAGTGAGACTGGGGACTGCAGTGGTGGGGGGAGCGACAAAGGGCGGCAGCGGTAGGAGGAGCGACGGGGAGCGGCAGCAGCGGGGCGGCCTTGCCCCGGGCCCGGCCTAGTCTCTTGGCGGCCCTGGACTCAGTCACAGGCTTGAGTTGTGTTCTCTTGGGCTCTGGTTGTGCTGTGACTGATGCAGCTGATACAGGCTTGGTACTGACTCAGTCACAGGCTCGAGTTGTGCTCTCTTGGGCTCTGGTTGTGCTGTGACTGATGCAGCTGATACAGGCTTGGTGGTGACTCAGTCAGGGGGGCCCGGCGCTGGGGTCAGGCCGCCATCGCTGCAGTCCCCGGTCTCACCTGCCTGCCTCCTCTGCTCCTGGCCCCCTGCATTCGAAGCGGCAGTCGCAGATCGCCTCTCTTCGGGCCTTTCCTCCCTGTGTCCCGCCCTTGCAGTAACCGGAAGTTACATCAGACGAGGGCGGGACACAGGGAAGGAAGGCCCGAAGACAGGCGATCTGCGACTGCCGCTTCGAATGCAGGGGGCCTGGAGCCGTGGAGGCAGGCAAGTGAGACTGGGGACTGCAGCGGCAGGGGGAGCAACAGGGGGCGGCGGGGGAACGACGGGGGCAGCAACAGCGGGGCGGCCTTGCTCCGGGCCTGGCCTAGTCTCTTGGTGGCCCTGGACGCAGTCACAGGCTCGAGTTGTGCTCTCTTGGGCCCTGCTTTATCCCTCTCCCTCTCTTTTATGTCTTTCTCACGGCTCAGCTGCTTGCTCTGAATGCTGTTTTGAACCTGAAATCTGTGGATTTTTTAATGCTTTATATTGTATTCATCTGGACATTTTATAACGTTTTCACCTTTTTCAAACGTCGTAAAATAGTTGAGAGCTCTTGACCTCTGTTTTTTTTATTGAGGTGGGGGCTGGGGAGGCAGAGAATGTGAATATATAAGATACAGATATAAATTGCGCAGAATCAGGTGATGACCTTGCTCTGGTGCACGTTTTTCCCACATGCTAAGGCGATTTCTGCCGCAGCTCTAAAACGGCCAATTTTCCATTTTTTGTATTAATGGCCATGCGCTAATGTTGCCATTTAAAAATGACTGTGTGAACACTTACTGCCACGTATTTTGTGGGTGCTAAGGCCTCGAACGGTAACCCTGCGCTAACCAGTTAGCACGTGGAAATATAGCTGTGCTGATTAGCTCAGGATTGCCCCCTCCAAAAAAACTGGAAATGCTTTTAATGTGTGGATTAGCAGCTACTAAATTGGCACATACCAGAGAATGCCTAAGCGCGTCCTGCAGTGCCTCATTTTAAGCTGCGTTAGGCATGTGTTAATCCGAGTAAACGGGCCCCACAGTCTGGAAATGCTTTCCGCTGATCCTGGCTTAGGGACTGTGGTTTAACGTTCCAGGTAGGAAGGGTTTAAAAATATGTTCTCAAACAATGAAGCTCGCTCAATGTCAAAAATCGGAGTGGTAATTAAATTTGCTGACAACACAAAATTATTCAAAGTTGTTAAATCGCAAGAGGATTGTGAAAAAATTACAAGAGGACCTTACGAGACTGGGAGCCAGGTGCAAAGTGATGCATGTGGGACAGAGGAACCCGAATTATAGTTGCATGATGAAAGGTTCCACGTTAGGAGTCACTGACCAGGAAAGGGATCTAGGTGTAATCATTGAGTGGAGGAGTGGCCTAGTGGTTAGGGTGGTGGACTTTGGTTCTGGGGAACTGAGTTTGATTCCCACTTCAGGCACAGGCAGCTCCTTGTGACTCTGGGCAAGTCACTTAACCCTCCATTGCCCCATGTAAGCCGCATTGAGCCTGCCATGAGTGGGAAAGCGCAGGGTACAAATGTAACAAAAATAAAATAGATACTATTGGAGATTCTACATGGAATGTTGCTACTATTGGAGATTCTACATGGAATGTTGCTATTCCACTAGCAACATTCCATGTAGAAGGCTGCGCAGGCTTCTGTTTCTGTGAGTCTGACGTCCTGCACGTACGTGCAGGACGTCAGACTCACAGAAGCAGAAGCCTGCGCGGCCACATTGGTGATCTGCAAGGGCCGACTTCTACATGGACTCATGGACTGGTGGAATAGCAACATTCCATGTAGAATCTCAAATAGTCGCAACAGTGGAGGAGTGGCCTAGTGGTTAGGGTGGTGGACTCTGGTCCTGAGGAACTGAGTTCGATTCCCACTGCAGGCACAGGCAGCTCCTTGTGACTCTGGGCAAGTCACTTAACCCTCCATTGCCCCATGTAAGCCACATTGAGCCTGCCATGAGTGGGAAAGCGCAGGGTACAAATGTAACAAAAATAAAATAGATACTATTGGAGATTCTACATGGAATGTTGCTACTATTGGAGATTCTACATGGAATGTTGCTATTCCACTAGCAACATTCCATGTAGAAGGCTGCGCAGGCTTCTGTTTCTGTGAGTCTGACGTCCTGCACATACGTCAGACTCACAGAAGCAGAAGCCTGCGCGGCCACATTGGTGATCTGCAAGGGCCGACTTCTACATGGAATGTTGCTAGTGGAATAGCAACATTCCATGTAGAATCTCAAATAGTAGCAACAGTGGAGGAGTGGCCTAATGGTTAGGGTGGTGGACTTTGGTCCTGGGGAACTGAGGAACTGAGTTCGATTCCCACTTCAGGCACAGGCAGTTCCTTGTGACTCTGGGCAAGTCACTTAACCCTCCATTGCCCCATGTAAGCCGCATTGAGCCTGCCATGAGTGGGAAAGCGCGGGGTACAAATGTAACAAAAATAAAATAGATACTATTGGAGATTCTACATGGAATGTTGCTATTCCACTAGCAACATTCCATGTAGAAGGCTGCGCAGGCTTTTGTTTCTGTGAGTCTGACGTCCTGCACATACGTGCAGGACGTCAGACTCACAGAAGCAGAAGCCTGCGCGGCCACATTGGTGATCTGTAAGGGCCGACTTCTACATGGAATGTTGCTAGTGGAATAGCAACATTCCATGTAGAATCTCAAATAGTAGCAACAGTGGAGGAGTGGCCTAGTGGTTAGGGTGGTGGACTTTGGTCCTGGGGAACTGAGGAACTGAGTTCGATTCCCACTGCAGGCACAGGCAGCTCCTTGTGACTCTGGGCAAGTCACTTAACCCTCCATTGCCCCATGTAAGCCGCATTGAGCCTGCCATGAGTGGGAAAGCGCGGGGTACAAATGTAACAAAAAATATATATATACATATATGTTGAAACCCTCTGCTCAGTGTGTGGCTGCAGCTAAGAAAGCAAATAGAATGTTAGGTATTAGAAAACGAATGGGAAACAGAAATGAGGACGTTATAATTTATTTAGATATAATGCCTTTGTATTGCTCCATGGTGCGACTGCACCTCGAATATTGTGTTCAATTCTCAAAAAAGATATAGTGGAATTAGAAAAGGTACAGAGAAGGGTGACGAAAATGATAACGGGGATGGGACGACTTTCCTATGAGGAAAGGCTAGCAGCTATGGCTTTTCAGCTTGGAGAAAAGATGGCTGACAGGAGATATGATAGAGGTCTATAAAATAATGAGTGGAGTGGAACAGGTAGACGTGAATCGCTTGTCTACTCTTTCCAAAACTAGGGGGCACACGATGAAGCTGGAAAGTAGTAAATTTAAAACGAATCAGAGAAAATATTTATTTTCTCAATGTACAATTAAACTCTGAAAGTCATTGCCAGAGAATGTAGTAAAAGCGGTTAGCTTAGCGAGGTTTAAAAAAAAGGTTTGGCCAGCTTCCTAAAGGAAAAGTTTTACTTCTAGAATCAGCAGCTTAAAATGTATTGTACTGTTTTGGGATCTTCCCAGGTACTTGTGACCTGGATTAGCCACTGTTGGAAGCAGGATGCTGGGCTTGATGGGCCTTCCGTCTGTCCCAGAATGGCAATGCGTATGTACTTATGTCTTACTTTAGACATTCAAACAAATCCACATCCTGTTTCTTGGATGTTGTCTAACCAGTCATGAGGCGCTCTGAGCCTGTCACATAACCTTTAGCAGCTCTGCATTAGGAAAGAGAGAGTGCTGGAGAGCAGCCACACAGGGTCCAGATTGACAGGAATCCTGCATGTGCTGTTGGACTTTACCTAGTGGCTGTGGGACCTTTTCCTACAGACACAGCAGTCAGGTTTAGCATTTCTATAGCGCTACAAGGCGTACGCAGCGCTGCACAAACATAGAAGAAAGACAGTCCCTGCTCAAAGAGCTTACAATCTAATAGACAAAAAATAAATAAAGTAAGCAAATCAAATCAATTAATGTGAATGGGAAGGAAGAGAGGAGGGTAGGTGGAGGCGAGTGGTTACAAGTCAAAAGCAATGTTAAAGAGGTGGGCTTTCAGTCTAGATTTAAAGGTGGCCAAGGATGGGGCAAGACGTAGGGGCTCAGGAAGTTTATTCCAGGCGTAGGGTGCAGCGAGACAGAAGGCGCGAAGTCTGGAGTTGGCAGTAGTGGAGAAGGGAACAGATAAGAAGGATTTATCCATGGAGCGGAGTGCACGGGAAGGGGTGTAGGGAAGGACGAGTGTGGAGAGATACTGGGGAGCAGCAGAGTGAATACATTGGACTTCTCTGCCCCTGGTGAGCTGAGACTAGCTTTTTACCTGAGGCTGTAGAGGGTGAAGTGACTTTGTGAAGGTCACAGGGACGGTTGGTAGGATTTGAATCCTGAGTCTCCTGGTTTTCACCCTGCTGACCTGACCACTGAGCTAGCCTCAGCCTGGACTCCCAGTCTCGGGACAGGCACTGGCTACCTTCCTCTGCCTGGGCTACTTCTGGATGGGGGATCTGTGCAGGTCCACCTTGTCCTTGACACTGATAATTTGCGTTGCTTCATGTTAATCCCTGATGCTTGCCGTCATAAGTCACCTTGTGCAGCCCTTTAATCATCCCACCCCACCCCACATAGAAAGATGGCTGAGAGCTCCACTTGCAGGCGGCTTTCTGCTTCTCCCCAAGTCTGCTGAAGTCGGTCTTCTTTGAATGCTGCTCAGATTTCCAGTTCGGTGGGATGCATAAGCCACCAAAAATGTCTCAGAAACCAGGAAATGGGCTCAGCATTGTCCTACAGACAGAGGTTTCCTTCTCTGCTCGTGTCTCAGTGCCACGTGCGACACACTCCAGCCTCAGGCCTCTCTGTTCAAGAAATGGGGAATCCTAAATTGCAGAGCAGATCCTGGGAAAGGTTTCCCATCAGTCCCTAGGCTTCTGGCAGGTGCCTGAGGGCACATTATTTGATGCAGGCCCTTGACTAAATTACAAAACTGTTCACTTCATTCTCAGGAAAGTATACAACTCAGCTGCTCTGGTTAATCCTACATCTCGTGGACTGGAGCAGAACCTCCTCCTTAGCTTTGCTTGTTAACACCATCTCTGGGTGGCTGCACAGCTGCGGAAAAGATTTTCTCTTCTCAGCTGCTAGAATATTAATCTGACGCTTTATTCTACCTAATCTTTGGTCCTGTGTTAGCATACTTGAGATTTCAGCAGAAACAAAATTGAATTTGCATTTGTAATTCCTTTCAACTGTACTGAAAATTCCTAACGGACTGGCAGAAATACAGTGAAATCATGCTGGCAGGGTGTTTTGGGGGGGAGGGGGGTTTCACCTCTTTGTAAATCGCTGAGACATCCCTGCACTGATGATTTTTCCAGTAGCTGAATATAAGCTCGAACAGCGCATTGTTTCCCAATTAGATTATCCTGAGACACAAAACCAATCGTCTCTCCTCACTCCTTAACCACCTAATGGATCACTTTGCCTGGCACCACAGGTAATATTACACTGCCAGGAAACAGCTCTGAATTTATATTTCTGAGGGCCTGTAATACACAGCTCACGGCTGCATTTACTGAGAAGGTTTTCTCATCACATAGCCCTAAACGTGGCATGAAGAAGGTGCATCAATCACCGGAGGGTTTAAGGCGCCTCGCTGTCGGGGCTGTGGAAGGAAGAGTTAATGTGTTGCCTCCTCACCAGGGTTCTGCTAGGTAGAGAACTCCAGGAAGGCTCTGGTATATTGTTTATTTGTATTTATTTTGACATTTCTACCCCACATTATATTACTACTACTACTACTTAACATTTCTAGAGCGCTACTAGGGTTACGCAGCGCTGTACAGTTTAACAAAGAAGGACAGTCCCTGCTCAAAGGATCTAAAGGACGAAATGACAAGTTGGGACAGTCTAGATTTCTTGAATAGTGGTTAGGTGCCGAAAGCGACATTGAAGAGGTGGGCTTTGAGCAAGGATTTGAAGATGGGCAGGGAGGGGGCCTGGCGTATGGGCTCAGGGAGTTTATTCCAGGCATGGGGTGAGGCGAGGCAGAAAGGGCGGAGCCTGGAGATGGCGGTGGTGGAGAAGGGTACTGAAAGGAGGGATTTGTCTTGGGAACGGAGGTTACGGGTAGGACGTAAGGGGAGATGAGGGTAGAGAGGTAAGTTGGGGCTGCAGATCAAGTGCATTTGTAGGTTAGTAGGAGAAGCTTGAACTGTAAGCGGGACCTGATCGGGAGCCAGTGAAGTGATTTAAGGAGAGGGGTGATATGAGTATATCGGTCCAGGCGGAAGATAAGACGTGCAGCCGAGTTCTGAACGGACTGAAGGGGGGATAGATGGCTAACTGGGAGGCCAGTGAGGAGTAGGTTGCAGTAGTCAAGGCAAGAGGTAATGAGAGAGTGGACAAGAGTTTGGATGGTGTGCTCAGAGAGGAAAGGGCGAATTTTGCTAATGTTATAGAGGAAGAAGCGACAGGTCTTGGTTATCCCAAATATGTACATAAGTATCGCCACACTGGGACAGACCAAAGGTACATCAAGCCCGGCATTCTCAGGAGACTCTCATGAGGAACTTTATCAAATGCTTTCTGAGAATCTCGATACACTACATCAACCAGCTCACCTTTATCCACATGTTTATCCACACCTTCAAAGAAATGAAGCAAATTGGTGAGGCAAGACTTCCATCTGCTGAACCCATGCTGACTCTGTCCCATTAAACCATGTTCATCAATGTGTTCCATAATTTTATTCTTTATAATAATTTCCACTATTTTGTCCAGCACCGACATCAGGCTTACCGGTCTATAATTTCCCAGATCACCCCTACAACCCTTTTTAAAAATCAATCTCACATTGGCCACCCTCTAGTCCTCAGGTACTATGGACGATTTTAACGATAGATTACATATTACTAACAGCAGATCAGCAATTTCATGCTTGAATTCTTTGAGTACCCTTGGATGTATGCTATCTGGTCCAGGTGATTTACTATACTTTAAATTGTCAATTTGGCTTAGTACATCTTCCAGGTTCACCGAGATTTCTTTCAGTTCCTCCTCATTGTCACCCTTGAAAAACAATTCCGGTACACGCAGCTTGGAAAAGAGACGGCTGAGGGGAGATAAGAAAATCCTGAGTGGTGTAGAATGAGTAGAGTAAATCAATTTTTTACTTGTTCCAAAAGTACAAAGACTAGGGGACACTCGAGGAAGTTAAATGGAAATACTTTTAAAACAAATAGGTGGAAATATTTTTTTTACTCAAAGAATAGTTAAGCTCTTGAACTGTTTGCCAGAGGAGGTGGTAACAGCGGTGAGCATATCTGGGTTTAAAAAAGGTTTGGAGAAATTCCTGGAGGAAAAGTCTATAGTCTGCTATTAAGATAGACATGGGAAGCAACTGCTTGCCCTGGGATTTGTAGTATGGAGTGTTGTCACGATTTGTGTTTCTGCCAGGTATCTGTGACCTGGCTTGGCCACTGTTTGGAAAATAGGATACTGGGCAAGATGGACCATTGGTCTGACGTATGGCTACTCTTATGTATCTCACATTTCTCTAAGTTCCTATTAATTTCAGCGGCGCATGTGATTAGCAAATATTTTCAAGAAATATTGGGAATACCAGCCGAGAGTTTTCCACCTATAGTCAGAGCCCAGTATTTGTCAGAAGTTTCAAGGGGACCTAATGATAGACTTCAATCGGATTTGAATCTCACTGAGTTTTTGGAAAGCTCATTGGAAGTAATAACTGTACGTACCACACTGCTTGTGACTTTTGTGATAGAAATTTATATTTTCATCATATGAATGTGTTTGTTTGGGGCTCTAAAATACAAATATTTCCTGACTTGGCTACAGACACTCAGAAACGGAGGAGGGAATTCTTGCCTCTCAGGCCTAAAGTTCTCTCTCTCGGTGGAACTTTTTTGTTGAAATTTTCCTATAGCGTTTGGTGTCTTTAAATGCTCTTAATTACATTTTCATTGATGCCAAAAAAACTGCTGGAATGTATAGATGTGAAGGAAAGAGAAATTAATGCCGGCTGTGATTATTAATCCTCTTGTCTGTCTCATTATGTAATCAGTTTAGTTTACTTTAAATTTCTGTTATCTTAATTCCTAGTATGTTGGTCTTAATGATTGAGGACTAAATTCAGAGAGAAAATTTTCCTTTCTTAGAAATAATTGCATTTTTTTTATATTTTGAATTTTTTCTTGCTATTCTATTATCATTCATAAGTTTGTGCTTTGAATGTAAGAGTTTAAAGGATTATAAATAAAAAGTAAAAAGAAATGGGTCTAAATCCAAGACCCTCCTCTCAGCAGAAAAGGGAAAATTGAACAAAACATGTCTTTCCTTAGACAGTGTCATGTGTGTTATTGCAACGCAACCATACCGCCAAAAAATAGCTCAGGGATGATCAAAGGAGTCCTTATGCAAATGATATGCAGACTTAATTCCGGTTAGTAACTGAAAGTAGGGGGAGAAACGTGCCTGGCACTTGCTCAGAAAGGTTTTGCGGTAAGCTCATGTGCGCATACCCAGACACAATCAGAAGTGTAAGCACTCAATGGCACTGTTCTTCTGCACCTTTAAATATCAGCCTTTCAAAAATTGTTTGCACTTAAATGTTTGAAAGGCTGGTATTTAAGTACAGAACAACAGGTGCCAATCAGGCTCATTTTCAAAAGAGATAGACGTCCAAAATGTGACATAGATGGAGTGGCCTAGTGGTTAGGGTGGTAGACTTTGGTCCTGGGAAACTGAGGAACTGAGTTCGATTCCCACTTCAGGCACAGGCAGCTCCTTGTAGGTTAGTAGGAGAAGCTTGAACTGTAAGCGGGATCTGATCGGGAGCCAGTGAAGTGACTTGAGGAGAGGGGTGATATGAGTGTATCGGTCCAGGTGGAAGATAAGACGTGCAGCCGAGTTCTGAACGGACTGAAGGGGGGATAGATGGCTAACTGGGAGGCCAGTGAGGAGTAGGTTGCAGTAGTCAAGGCAAGAGGTAATGAGAGAGTGGACAAGAGTCCACTGCCCCATGTAAGCCGCATTGAGCCTGCCATGAGTGGGAAAGTACGGGGTACAAATGTAACAAAAAAAAAGTCAGCATTTGGACATGTATCTCACAGAAACGTCCAAATCAGTATTATCGAAACCTCTTTTTGGACGTCTGTCAGAAGGACGTCCAAATCTCAAGGGGGCATGCTAGGGGCATGTTCAAGGCGGTACTTGGGCATTCCTAAGACATGGACGTCTTTCAGCAATAATGGAAGAAAACAAAGATGTCCAAGACTAAAACTTAGACGTTTTGAGCTAGACCTGTTTTTATAATGAATAGCTTCAGTGGGAATTGAACCCACTTCTCCAGGATGAAAGTCTGCTGCACTAACCACTAGGCTACTCCTCTACTCCACACAAGAGGTGCCCCAAATGACCAGATGACCACTGGAGGGACTCGGGGATCACCTTCCCTTACTCCCCCAAATCACAAAACATTTTTCCAAACTGCACTTTCAAAAGGAAAAGAGAGACTTTTTTTGTAGAAAATGACCTTTCCTGTTCTGAGTTTAGACGTTTTGCAAAAAAAGTCCAAATTCAGACTTAGAAGTCATATCCAAAAATGCTCCTTGTGCATTTGACTTGCCCAGCGTCACAAGGAGCAGCAGTGGGAATTGAGCCAATTAAGCCAATCCTTCTCTGTTTTGGATGTCTTCCATTTGGACGTCTTTTGTTTGAAAGTGGACCAAAAAAAAGGACGTCCGAATCACAAGACGTCCATAGCATTTTCGAACACAGAAGATAGACATCCATCTTTTTCGAAATTGACCTTCTTTGCTGTTCGGAATTTGGACGTCTTTGTAAAACGTCCAAATTCTGATTTAGATGTTTCTTTCGAAAATGCCCCTCAATGTGTGCTTTCACTTTTCATTTTGACCAGACTCGTACAGATGCTTGTTTCTCATTTTAGGCGGTTAAAACCTGCGTGGACTTCTTTCCGCTTGCAAAAGAGGACAATACCCACAATCTTCTGATAACCTTCAACGCACCCCTGAGCTTCTGCGCATTGCAGCACTGCCGTCTCAGCATTGAGAAGGGAACCTAACTGAGCGCATTTGCATCCATTTAAATGCATTCCAGTATGGGATTTTTTTTAAGTCTGACCTTCCCGATCCCCTCTCCCTATCTGAGCGCCGTAGGGCGTTCCCAGAATTTGCTCCTCAGGTGGACTATTCTGCAGTGAACCAAAGCTGATTTCGGGAGTTGGGTGTCCGGTTCGAGAACTGGGATTTTATTACCTTGCTGAGATGTGCGCCAGTGATCAGCTGCAGTGCTTCAGGAATGTCACTTTCGAGTACTTAGTCGAGCGTATTTCTCCTTTGATTGTGCCTCTCATGCTGGGCTTTTGGCAACCTCCTCCTGTCTGAAATGTCGGAGCACAGTGGGCACCATGGCTCATGTTTTTTGGAGTTGTCAAGTTTACAAGCCTTCTAGTCTCAAATAAGCCATTATTTTAGCGGATTATTCGGGAGAGTTATTCATCTCATCTCGACCAGTATGTTATTTGGGTGATTTTTAGCCCGTGGGCCTCTATATAAGGGGGGCCTGGCCTTTTTTGGCCAAGTCTAGTGTCTTAGGCAGGAAGTGCATTTTACAATACTGGACCTCAGTCTCCCCCAGTGTTTTGGCAGTAGAGAAATAGGCTTCACTCTTATATGACGTGGGAGGCTCTGCATGCTAGGATTCTCCCAAATGCACCAAGAGATTACTTAATATTTGGGAATCTTATCTACAATCCTTACCCCCCCCCCCCCCCCCCAGAGTTCGTAGTTTGATTGTTAATCAGCTGTAATGTCACTCCTATGGCTCCTCTATAGTAGTTGGTTCTGAGAATAATTGAAAGGGGGGGGGGGGGTTGGCTGGGAAGATAGGGGGAGGGGTGGGAATGTGATTTCTGATAAGTATCCTGCTTATTTTCAAATGAGAAGGCCGGCCATCTTCTAAACCCGGCCAACTCGGTATAATCGAAAGCTGATTTTGGCCGGCTTCAACTGCTTTCCGTCACAGAGCCGGCCAAACTGCAAGGGGGCGTGTTGGCAAGGTACAGTAGGCGGGATGGGGGCGTGGTTACCAGATGGCCGGCTTCGGCCGATAATGGAAAAAAGAAGGCCGGCTCTGACGAGCACTTCGCTGGCTTTACTTGGCCCATTTATTTTTAGGACCAAGCCTCCAAAAAGTGCCCCAACTGACCAGATGACCACAGGAGGGAATCGGGGATCACCTCCCCTTAATCCCTCAGTGGTCACCAACCCCCTCCCATCCAAAAAAAAAATTAAAAAACATTTTTTTGCCAGCCTCTATGCAAGCCTCAAATGTCATACCCAGATCCATGACAGCAATATGCAGGTCCCTGGAGCAGTTTTCAGTGGGTGCAGTGCACTTCAGGCAGGTGGACCCAGGCCCATCCCCCCTACCTGTTACACTTGTGGTGGTAAATGGGAGCCCTCCAACCCCCCCCCCAAACCCACTGTACCCACATGTAGGTGCTCCCCTTCATCCCTAAGGGCTATGGTAGTGGTGTAGAGTTGTGGGGAGTGGGTTTTGGGGGGATTTGGGGGGCTCAGCACCCAAGGTAAGGGAGCTATGCACCTGGGAGCAATTTTTTAAGTGCACTGCAGTGCCCCCTAGGGTGCCCGGTTGGTGTCCTGGCATGTGAGGGGGGACCAGTGCACTACAAATGCTGGCTCCTTCCATGACTAAATGCCTTGGATTTGGCTGGGTTTGAGATCGCCGGCATTAGTTTCCATTATCGCTGAAAACCAATGCCGGCCATCTCTAAAGCCGGCCCAAATGTTGACATTTGGCCGGCTCCGACCGTATTATCGAAACGAAAGATGGCCAGCCGTCTTGTTTCGATAATACGGTCGGGACGCCGCTTTTCGGGGCTGGCCTTAAAGATGGCCGCCCATATAGATGGCCGGCCCCGTTCGATTATGCCCCTCTATGTGGTTTACAGATATGTTCTTCTTTGGTACCTTTTTTTCATGTTATTCTCACTACTTATTGAGGGATATCAAGATGGTTGGGAGATGTTTCCTTTCTGATTACAGTTGGCCCCTTGCATATATCATATGCCTGTGATGTTCATGTTTATTTATTTATTGTATTTGTATCCCACGTTTTCCCACCTTTTTGCAGGCTCAATGTGGCTTACAATATATCATGGATACTGGAAAAGGAAAAAGATATACATTTGGTTTTACAGAAGGAATTTGGGCTACATGGTCATGAAGTACAAGATAGTGGCATTACAGAAGACATTGACAGACATTAGGAGTACTAGATGGTGGTATTACCTCACTAGTTACTCCCATCTCTAGATCATTTATAAATATGTTAAAAAGCAGCGGTCCCAGCACAGACCCCTGGGGAACCCCACTATCTACCCTTCTCCATTGAGAATACTGACCATTCTACCCTACTCTCTGTTTTTTTAACCAGTTTTTAATCCACAATAGTACACTACCTCCTATCCCATAACTCTACAATTTCTTCTGGAGTCTTTCATGAGGTACTTTGTCAAACGCCTTCTGAAAATCCAGATACACAATATCAACCGGCTCACCTTTATCCACATGTTTGTTCACCCCTTCAAAGAAATGTAGTAGATTGGTGAGGCAAGATTTCCCTTCACTAAATTCACATTGGCTTTGTCTCATTAATCCATGCTTTTTCAATATGTTCTGTAATTTTGTTCTTTATAATAGTCTCTACCATGTTGCCCAGCACTGACTTCAGGCTCACCAGTGTATAATTTCCCGGATCTCCTCTGGATCCTTTTTTAAAAATTGGCGTTATATTGGCCACCCTCCAATCATCCGGTACCGTGCTTGATTTTAAAGATAAATTACATATTACTAACAATAGTTCTGCAAGTTTATTTTTCAGTTCTATCATTACTCTGGGATGAATACCATGCTGTCCAGGTGATTTGCTACTCTTCAATTTGTCAAATCTTCCAGGTTTATAGAGATTTCATTCATTGTGTACCCTCATGTTCATCATACGTTTGCACCAAACTATGGAACACACTACCGAAAGAAATCAAACACTTGAACCATTACCTCACCTTCCAAAAACACCTCACAGCACATTTCTTCAAACAACCGTATCCCGCCAAATCCTCAAAGTCAGCCAACCACCAGCCAACACTTCACGATACCTCAACACCATTCAAGGACAGCACCGACCAATCCATATTTGTAACCATATCTTGAATCATAACCTAAGCTACCTGTTAGCCACATTGAACCAACTACTAGTTTGGAAAATGTGGGGTACAAATGCTGAAAAATAAATAAAAATAAATAAAAATTAAAAATAAATGTACCGTAGGTCTGTATGTTTCCCTCTTTTCTATATCCATAGGTGTACATAAACTGTCTTCCCCAGGGGCGTATCTGGACTCCGGCGGTAGGGGGGGCCAGAGCCAGAGGGAGGGGGCACAACGACGTCAGACTCCGAAGTGGATTTCAACAGCGCCTATCACAGCAGCACGGCCACGGAGGCCGAAGATGAATTTTAAACACCGCGGGGCGGCTGGCGGGGGTTTGGGGTCCCCCGCCGGCTGAAGAAGATGTTTTTACGGCAGCGGCAGGTGGAAGCACACCTCGGCTGGCGGGGGTTGGGGTCCCCCGCCAGCAAAAGTAAGAACGGCAGCGGGGGAGAGTTGATGGCGGTAGGGGGGTCCAGGGCAAAATCTGCGGGGGCCCAGGCCCCTGAGGCCCCACGCAGATACGCCCCTGGTCTTCCCTATACCAGAGGTCTGGGTGTTTCTCTCCTTCCTGTATCCACACACAGTGTGTGTGTAACTTTCCTTCCTTGTGGGATCTCCTTAATCACTCCCAGAGCTGCTACTTGTGTTGCTATCTCTACTTTTACTGCTACCTATTAGCTTTCCTTCCTACCAGCTGATTCTGCTACAGTCCAGTAAGTTCACTCCTGTTTATCAAAGGTCTCCTCCTGGCTTAGAGCAAATCACCTATTCCTCAATTCATCAAAATGTGAAACCATCTCTTTCTCTCTTTTTCATCTCATTTGCCACCCTCTCCAATTCTTGATGATCTTCCCCTCTCTTACCATGACACCATTAAGATTCTTGGTTTTATCTTTGACTCTCATCTTTGTTCCAGACCTCACATTGACTCAGTCATTCGCTCCTTATTTTTTTGCTCTTCACTGTATCTGCTCCATCTGCCCTTTTCTCAATTCCTCTCATCCGTGTACTCCTCTCACTCATTTGTCTGTCACATGGACTACTGTAACTCTGTCTTGGTAGGTCTTTCTCTTTATTCCCTGAAGCATCTCCAGCTTGTACAATCCACTGCTGTTAAGGTTCTTCACTCAGCACACTGTTTCGACCATGCAGGGGCGTAGCCAGACACCCACTGCAACTGTCCCAGACACCTTCAAGCATGCTGTGGTCACACCACTCCTCAAAAAAACCATCACTTGACCCTACCTGTCCCTCCAACTACCGCCCCATTTCCCTCCTACCCTTCCTCTCCAAGATACTTGAACGCGCCATTCACAGCCGCTGCATTGATTTCCTCTCCTCTCATGCCATCCTCGATCCGCTTCAATCCGGCTTTCGCCCCCTACACTCGACAGAAACAGCACTATCTAAAGTCTGCAATGACCTGTTCCTCGCCAAATCTAAAGGTCACTATTCAATCCTCATCCTCCTTGACCTATCCGCCGCTTTTGACACTGTCAATCACAACCTACTTCTCGACACACTGTCCTCCTTTGGGTTCCAGGGCTCTGTCCTCTCCTGGTTCTCCTCTTATCTCTCCCATCGTACCTTCAGAGTGCACTCTCATGGCTCATCCTCCTCCCCTATCCCACTCTCTGTTGGAGTTCCCCAGGGTTCTGTCCTTGGGCCCCTTCTTTTTTCAATCTACACCTCTTCCTTAGGCTCCCTAATCTCTTCTCATGGTTTCCACTATCATCTTTATGCTGACGACACCCAGCTTTATCTCTCCACACCAGAAATCCCTGCGGAAACCCAGGCCAAAGTACTGGCCTGCCTATCCGACATTGCTGTCTGGATGTCCAACCGTCACCTGAAACTAAACATGGCCAAGACGGAACTTATTGTGTTCCCACCCAAACCCACTTCTCCCCTCCCTTCACTCTCTATCTCAATTGATAACACCCTCATCGTCCCTGTCTCATCTGCCCGCAACCTTGGTGTCATCTTCGACTCCTCCCTCTTCTTCTCTGCGCATATCCGCAGATAGCCAAGACCTGTCGCTTCTTCCTCTATAACATTAGCAAAATTCGTCCCCTCATCTCCGAGCACACCACTCGAACTCTCATCCACTCTCTCATTACCTCTCGCCTTGACTACTGCAACCTACTCCTCACCGGCCTCCCACTTAGCCATCTATCCCCCCTTCAATCCATCCAGAACTCGACCGCATGTCTTATCTTCCGCCTCAACCGATATACTCATATCACCCCTCTCCTCAAGTCACTTCACTGGCTTCCGATCAGATACCGCATACAGTTCAAGCTTCTCATACTCATCTACAAATGCACTCGATCTGCAGCCCCTCCTTATCTCTCTACTCTCATCTCCCCTTATGTCCCCACCCGTAACCTCCGCTCTCTTGACAAATCCCTCCTTTCAGTACCCTTCTCCACCACCGCCAACTCTAGGCTTCGCCCTTTCTGCCTCGCTTCACCCCAGGCTTGGAACAAACTCCCTGAGCCCATACGCCGGGCCCCCTCCCTACCCATCTTCAAATCATTGCTCAAAGCCCACCTCTTCAATGTCGCCTTCGGCACCTAATCACTACACCTTTTCTCAGGAAATCTAAACTACCCCAACTTGACATTTCGTCCTTTAGATTGTAAGCTCTTCTGAGCAGGGACTGTCCTTATTTGTTAATTTGTACAGCGCTGCGTAACCCTAGTAGCGCTCTAGAAATGTTAAGTAGTAGTAGTAGTAGTGGCCTGGGCCCAAGGTGGGTGGGCAGAAGAACCCCACCCCATCCCATAGGTGATTTGGTCTCTCCTCTCGCCTGCATGCCATATGGTCTCTCAAATATCCCTCCTCTCCTGCACACCTTTTAAATTTCAGATTTTCAGTGATGAGCAACTAATACACAATACTCGAAGACCCCACATCCTTCCCACTGATGCAGCTTCCTGTTTCCGCATAGGTGGGAATGCATCAGAGGGAAGACTGTGGGGCCTGTGTAAGCAGTATGTATCAGTCGCTGCTTCCTGCAGGCAAAGATCTGCTATTTATAAAGTATGCTGGAGGGACAGTTGTTGGGAGTTTTCAGCTTGGGAATCTCTGCTGGCCACATCATAGGTGTGCTGCTACTGGTGGGCCAAGCCCACCCTTGGCTACGCCACTGCGACCATGTCTATCGTCTTCTTCATACTGAGCACTAGCTTCCTGTCTCTTATCAGATTAAGTTCAAGCAGCTTTGTCTTGTCTTCAAATCCCCTCTTCCTTGTGGAACCCTATATCTTTCTTCTCTTCTCGCCCCTTATATGCTTTCTCGTTCCCTTCGCTCCTCCTCTGGTAACCTTCCATCCCCTCTTTTTGGTCTCTGTCTCTCAAGAGAGGCCAGCTTTGGTTTTCAAGAGCCTTTCCTCTGGGATTCTCTTCCACCACATCTGCCTAGAGTCCTCATATCCAAAGTTTAAATCGATACTCATAATGTTCCTATTTACAGAAGCCTTTGGCACTACATCTTAACTTCAACCCTCCCTTTTGTCTCTCAGACCCCACTACACTGGGGTTTGTTTGTTTTTTAAATAATTGTAAACTGCATAGTCGCTTTCATAGACAAATTGCGGTATAGAAAGGAACGTTAATAAATAAATAATCTTACGCAGATTGTTGTCTTTGCTATAGCGTTAATACATCTAATATTATGCAGATCATTGTCTTTGCTGTAGTGTTAATGTGTCTTTTATTACGCATAAATACATAAGTATTGCCATACTGGGACAGACCGAAGGTCCATCAAGCCCAGCATCCTGTTTCCAACAGTGGCCAATCCAGGTCACAAGCACCTGGCAGAAACCTCAAAGAATAACAAGATTCTGGAATCCCAGAGTAGCAACATTCCATGTAGAACCCCAGAGAGTCGCAAGATTCCATTCAGAATCCCAAGTACATAAGTGTTGCCACACTGGGTCAGACCTAAGGTCCATCAAGCCCAGCATCCTGTTTCCAACAGTGGCCAATCCAGATCACAAATACCTGGCAAGATCCCAAAAATGTACAATATATTTTATACAGATCATTGTCTTTGTTGTACTGTTAATATGTCTAATCGTATTTATTTATGTATTTATTTATGCATTCTTGTATCCCACTGGTATCCAAAAACAAGTTTTGGTTCAAAGTGGCACACAGTTTACATATTAGGTGAGTTTTACAATAGTGTTTCCATTTTTACATGAAAAGTTCTTTATAGTCAGTATATCCGTCTATAGAATTTTCAGAGGTAGTCTGTGTTTTTTGTCTGTAGGATTTTCGAAGGTATTTTGAGGTGGTTACGGCACTGATTTATGTAGTCATCTGAGGGTTATTGCTGAGGTGATTTGTAGTGGTGGAACGTTGATTTTGAGGAAGTTGGCCGGTGATTTGTAGTCGTCTGAAGGGTATTGAAGAGGGGATTTGTAGAGGTGCAGTGTTGATTGGGATTGTGCTTGAGCCTGTACCCTGCAACACAACAAAACCAAAGCTCGTAATGGACATATAATAATTCTTCCTCTCTACGATTCTCTTCCTCTCTACGATTCCCTAATGTGTCTGTACACACGAACCTTATTCTACCACAACATTACTGTATTTGTTCATACCGGAATTGGCGAACACCTTTACGGTACTATATAAGACACATTGAGCCTGCAAATAGGTGGGAAAATGTGGGATACAAATGTAACAAATAAATAAATAATAGACGTGTTGCGATCGTTGTGTGGTTGTCTGATGAGTTTTGATAGGTAAATTTGTAGAGGTGGGACACTGGTTTCTTATGTGGTTAGCTATAGAATTTTTTGAAGAGGTAGGTTTTCATTTCTTTTCTGAACTGAATATAGTTCTTGATGCTTCCTGTGGCTTTTGGTATTGAGAGCCTCCATTTTGAGCCCAGATAGCTAAACCCTGCTGTGTAGATGATTTTATAGGTTGTGTTTCTGCAGTTGGGTAGGTGAAGAAGTAGGTAGCTTCTGGCTTCTGAATTTGCGTTTGTTGGGGATAGTTCTTTCAGGTTTAGCATCTATTCAGGTCCCATTCCAAATAGTATTTTGAAAATGATGGTACTCTCTTTGCACAGTAGTCTTGCCTTGATTGGGATCCAGTGCTGTATTTTGAGTAGTGGAGTTGCTCTTTTTTATTTTGACTTCTTGAATATTAGTCTTGCTGCTGTATTTTGGACTGTTTGCTGCGATTTTAGTGTGGTTTCTTTTCACCCTATGTATGCTGCGTTGCAGTAGTCTAGTTGTGATAGTATTGTTGACTGTACCATTATCCGGAATGATTGTCTGGGAGAATAGTCTCTTATCCTTCTCAGGTTCAGATCTGTGATATCCGGGCATATTTTCAAAGCACTTAGCCTTCCAAAGTTCCATAGAAACCTATGGAACTTTGGAAGGCTAAGTGCTTTGAAAATATGCATACCGTGTTTTGAAGCATTTTGATGTGAGTGCCGATATTTGACTGTCTAGTGATAGATTTTTGTCGAGAATAATTCCTAGTATTTTTAGTTGTGTTTCAATATAGTATGTTTGATGGTCTATTGTGAAGTTTTGGTAAGATGTTGGGTTGTGTGGGCTGCATAAAAACAGAAATTTGTTTTTTTTCTCTGTTTAGTTTGAGTTTGAAAGTTCTTGCCCAATTCTCCATGAGGTCCAAGCGTCTTTTAAATTTTCTCCATTATTTCTGTGATACTGTTGTGAAAGAGTATATAGATGGTGATGTCATGTGCATATATAAATGGGTGGAAACCTGTTGATTCCAGTTTTTTTTTTGCTAGTGGCACCATTGAACAGTATTTGTGAGATTGGACAGCCCTGTGGTACTCTGCACTCAGTGATCCATGAGTTTGATAACTGATTAGACATTTTTACAATGTAGGATCTGGTCCTTAGGAAGTCATTGAACCATGCTTCTACTCCTCCGCTAATACCCATTTGTCAAGCAGGGTCATTGTGTGATCTACTAGGTTGAATGAACTTAACATGTCGAATTGTAGTAGTAACATGTTTTGTCCTTGGCATATTAAGCTTCTGAACTTCATTATCAGGGTGGTTATGACCGTCTCAGTACTGTGTTGCGGTCTGAACCCTAATTTGTAGTTGTGAAGGATACAAAATTGTGTCATGTATTCAGTTAGTTGCTGGTCTACAAGGCCTTCCATCGTTTTGGTCATTAGTGTTATTGAGGCCACTGGTCTGTAGTTTGTAATGTCACTTGTTTTGCTTTTTGTGTTTTGGGGGATTGGTGTTAGTACAATGCCACCTTTGTCTGTTGGAAATTGTCCTTTTGCAAGCATGTATGTGATGTGTCTGGTGAAGCACTCAATGAACCAGTCCGGTGGATCTTTCATCATATAGTTAGGACTTTTGTCTAGCATGCAGTATGCATGTGCGTATTTTGTCAGTGTTTAGAGTGGTTGATTTAAATGTGAACCAGGTTCTGTCTGCCACTGTGTGGATGTCATTTGTTTCGCAGTCTTGTAGGAAGTCATCGATGGATGGTTGTGGTTTTGCTAGGTTTAATATTGTGTTTGTTAATTTATTTTTGAAATATTGTGACAGCTCTTATGCTGTTGGTAGTGTTTCAGTTGATTCTAGTATGTCTTGGGTTTTCAGTAGCTTGCTCATGAGTTGAAATATTTTTTTCGTGTTAATCTGTTCAAGGTTCGCATATTCACTGTAGTGTTCTGCTTTGGCTTTCTTTATGTTGTTTGTGTATTTTCTTATAGCTTGTCTGCATATGATTTTGTTTTTGGCCCATGTTCTTTCAAGTTTCCTGTACCGTTTTTTCATGTTTAGTAGTTCGTCACTAAACCAGGGGCTTGGTTGTTTTTTTCTTCTTGTTTTCATTGTGAGTGGTGCTATTTTGTCTAATGTATATTCACTGGCTTCGTCCCAGTTTCTCATGAAGTGTATATCCCTAGGAGTTATGTTGCTGTGTTCATTCATCATTTTTGTCCAGAAGGTGTGGCTGTCAAACTTTCCCTTTGGTTGTGGTTGTGTGTTGTATTTTTGGTTCTCTTTTTCTTGCTGTTTTATTTCCATTGTAGTGTAAAAGTTAGTTTGCTTTGGTCTGACCATGGTACCTCTTCCCATTTGTGGATCTCTATAACGTGATTGTTGTTTGTCGAGATTCTGTGAATTAGTATGTCTAGTAGGTATCCTTTTGTGTATGATGAGGCTCCTTGTATTGTTTTGAAGTTCCATTGGTTTATGAAATTCATTAAGGTTCTTGTGTTGACGTTGTTTTGTTTTTCCAGGTGTAAATTAATATCGCCTAGTAGTAGGACGTTTTGTTGATTGGTGCAGACATTTAATACAAAGTCCATGAAGTCATCTTGAGCATCTGACCAACTTCCTGGGGGGCAGTATAGCAGTATGATACATATTTGGTCGGCTAGTGTTGTGTCAGTGGTTTTGCATGCTAAAATTTTGATTGCTGTGGATATATGTTTATCGACAGGTTCTACTGTCAAGGAGGATTTATAAATTATTGCAACATCTCCTCCCTTCTTTTTGGTTCTGTTGATGTGAATTATTTTACATCCTGGTGGGCATAGGTCTTGTAGTGCAAGGTTGTCTTCAGGGTGTAGCCTTCTGTTATGAGCAATAATCCAAGTTGTTCTATTTCTATCCAATCTCTTAGTAACTCTGATTTGTTAACTGCCGATCTCACGTTTATATATCCAATGGGTATGGGGATGAATGTTTCATATTTGGTGTTGGTAGGTTTTATAGTTTGTTATTGCCCGTGTGTTTTTTTTTTTGTTTTGTTTTTGAGATTGAGGTCTTGGTTGTTTTTCAGGTTTGGTTTTAAATTATGCAGATCATTGTCTTTGCTGTAGGATTATTTTATGCAGATCATTGTCTTTGCTTTAGTGTTAATGTGTCTAATCTTACACTGATCGTTGTCCTTGATGTAGAGTTAATATATCTAATTTTACGCAGATTGTTCTCTTTGTTGTACTGTTAATATGTCTAATCTTACACTAAGCTAACTGCTTTTACTATATTCTCTGGCAATAAATTCCAGAGTTTAATTACACATTGAGAGACGAAATATTTTCTCCAATTTGTTTTAAATTTACTACTTTGTAGCTTCATCGCATGCCCCCTAGTCCTAGTATTTTTGGAAAGAGGAAACAAACGATTCATGGCTACCCGTTCCATTACACTCATTATTTTATAGACCTCTATCATATCTCCCTCAGCCATCTCTTCTCCAGGCTAAAGAGCCCTAGCTGCTTTAGCCTTTCTTCATAGGGAAGTCATCCCATCCCCTTTATCATTTTCGTCGCCCCTCTCTGTACCTTTTCTAATTCCACTATATCTTTTTTGAGATGCGGCGACCAGAATTGAACACAATATTCGAGGTGTGGTCGCACCATGGAGCGATACAAAGGCATTATAATGTCTTCATTTTTGTTTTCCATTCTTTTCCTAATAATATCTAACATTCTTTTTGCTTTCTTAGCCACCGCCACACACTGAGCAGAAGGTTTCAACGTATCATCAATGACAACACCTAGATCCCTTTGTTGGTCGGTGACTCCTAACGTGGAACCTTGCATGACGTACCTATAATTTGGGTTCCTCTTTCCCACATGTATCACTTTGCACTTGCTCACATTAAACATCATCTGCCATTTGGATGCCCAGGTCTTGATGTTATCATGGCATGCACAACTGTGACAAGAGTTGCCTTTTCAGTATAAGGAGAGAGGCAGCGTAGCTGTCACAAATAGTAGAAGCAGCTCTTGAAGGTTGCTTGGATTTGGGTAATCAGAGTAAGTGTTGAATATAACTGTATTCCAAGGTTCCTGACTTGTGATTTGACGGGGAGTTCATACTTCCCAAAGAGATTTTGATGTCAGGTATGTATCCACTTGTGTTAGGGACCCAGAAAAGCTCAGTTTTACTTGGGTTCAGGCAACATTTGTTGTGTTTAGCCCATTCTTTAATTGATGTTAGACAAGTAATCAGTTTATTCAAGGGTATAGGTAAGTCAGGTTCAATGGGTATGAGTAGCTGCACATCATCCACATAGATGTACAACTGAGTGTCCACTGACCGAATCAGCTCAGCTAGTGGCTTGAGGTAGATATTGAGCAGAATAGGTGACAGTATCGATCCTTGTGGTACCCCGCAGGTCATTGTCCATGGTGGTGATGAGTTGCTGCCAATCATTATGGATTGTTGCCTGTCTGATAGATAGGATCTGAACTAGGCAAGTACTGTTCCATTGATACCTGTTTCTGTCAGTCATGCTAGCAAGACATCATGATCAACAGTGTCAAAAGCTGCTGAGAAATCTAGCAGTACTAACATCGAGGCAAATCCCTTGTCTCGGTTTCTGTGAAGATCATCTAGCAGGGATACGAGGACCGTTTCTGTTCCATAACCGGGTCTGAATCCAGATTGACATGGATCTAGCCAGTTACTCTTTTCTAGCCATTCATTAAGTTGAACACAGACTGTTTGTTCTATAAGTTTCCCTAGAAATGGGATGTTGGATATTGGCCGGTAACTTTCAAGTTTGTCCTGGTCAAGGTTGTTTTTCTTCAGCAAAGAACACAGCAACTGCTCTTTACAATGCTGTTGGTAGTAGCTTATTAGAAAGAGAGGAATTCACGATTTTTGATGTGCCTCTATGAGGCCCCTACTTTGATGGGCAGGGGTTGAGAGAACATGTTCTGGTCGCTGCATCTCAAAAAAGTGGAATTAGAAAATGTGCAGAGAAGGGCAATGAAAATGATAAAGGGGATGGGACGACTTCCCTATGAGGAAAGGCTAAAGCGGCTAGGGCTCTTCAGCTTGGAGAAGAGATGTCTGAGGGGAGATATGATAGAGATCCATAAAATACTGAGTGGAGTGGAATGAGTGGAAGTGAATCACTTGATTACTCTTTCCAAAAATATTAGGACTAAGGTGCATGCAATGAAACTACTAAGTAGTAAATATAAAACAAATAGGAGAAAATATTTGCTCACTCAACATGTAATTAAACTCTGGAATTTGTTGCCAGAGAACGTGGTAAAGGCGGATAGCTTAGCGGAGTTTTAAAAAGGTTTGGATGGCTTCCTATAGGAAACGTCCATAGACCATTATTAAATTGGACTTGGGGAAAATCCACTATTTCTGGGATAAGCAGTATAAAATGTTTTGTACTTTTTTGGGATCTTGCCAGGTATTTGTGACCTGGATTGGCCACTGTGGAAACAGGATGCTGGGCTTGATGGACCTTCGGTCTGTCCCAGTATGGCAATACTTATGTACTTACGTAAGATCTGTTAGGATTTTGTCAAGGCTGTCCTCTGTTATTTAGTTAAGTGTCCCATATGTCTGTGTCAGGAGAAGATGAGTTTGTTCGCTCCTGGTTAGATGGTGGGAGACTGGCTGGAACTGTAGTATTGATATGTCTAATCTTACGCAGATTGCTGTCTTTACTGTTGTGTTAATATGCATCTCGAGCACAAGAGAAGAAACCAATCAAGATGTATAGGTGTCCGTTTGGTCATTTTTGTCTATACAGTGTCTTGTATGTTTTGCAGTCCTTTGCTATGTAGATTAAGCCCCCATAAACGAGAGACCAGCATTGCTTACTTCACATTTGATTCATTAGTGCACTTGTAAAAGTCTGGCATACCGAATCAGTTTAACACATGTTAAGCTGTCTCTAAGTGTTACATTAACTAGTTCATGTTACAGGGAATCAGAGTGAATCCCTCTGTGCTCATGAGTGCCAAGGAGTTCAGTCCTATGACTGCCTGTCCCTCAGGAGGTAGAGTGTGTCCCTCTGTACTCAGGACTGACAGAGTGGGGTGTGTTATGACTGTCTGTCCCTCAGGAGGTGGAGTGTGTCCCTCTGTACTCAGGACTGACAGAGTGGGGTGTGTTATGACTGTCTGTCCCTCAGGAGGTGGAGTGTGTCCCTCTGTACTCAGGACTGACAGAGTGGGGTGTGTTATGACTGTCTGTCCCTCAGGAGGTAGAGTGTGACCCTCTGTACTCAGGACTGACAGAGTGGGGTGTGTTATGACTGTCTGTCCCTCAGGAGGTGGAGTGTGTCCCTCTGTACTCAGGACTGACAGAGTGGGGTGTGTTATGACTGCCTGGCCCTCCGTCGAATGCTGCTGTGTGGGGAGTGTTGTGACATTATCGCATGAAATTCTGTGTCTTTGTTTGCAAAGCCTTCCAGTAAATGTTGTAGTGAGCTCTGTCTTCAAATGCTGTTCGGGTTTTACAGCAGTTTTGCACATTGTTTCTTCAAATTGTTTCTAAGGAAGGGACAGAAGCTCTCCCCAGTGTCAGTTAAAGACACCTGATGTACTCAGACCCCCGGAGACCTGCTTGAGGCAGGGAATGTTGTTAGAGCTGAAAGCCAAGGGCTGAAGTGAAGGTTTGGACAGAGCTGACAGGGGAAGTCCATCTTCTCACCATTGTAACACCCTGGAAACCTTCTAAATCGAAGCATCTAAACTCATCCCGACGGAACTGAAGAAGCCAGTGTCATGGAGCAGGGAAATGCAATGGAAAGGTGGTTTCCAGGCATGGCATTTCTGTTTCAAGGAATCCCGTGAGTTTTCTTTTTCTTTTTTTTATTTGAATACCTGGGACTGGAGGCAGGTTGCTTGAACCATTTTATATTTCGAACCAGTGCTGTGTTTTCAGTAAATTCCAGCACCTCAACTGTGTACTCTGTTATTCTGGTGGTGTATTTTGCAGTATAAATTACCAGTCTGTTCATCCCTGGCAGTGAGGAGACTGACGTGCCCACACGCTCTGTAGAGAAGCAGTGGGGTCCCTTTTCCTTTCATTGCACCGATCGCCCTCTACACATGTACCCCGAGTTCTCAGAAATGACGACTCAGAGTCACTTTGGGGTACGTTATTCCTACTGCCGGACTTCAAAGATAACCTGTGTATCTTTGCAAAAGGAGGTGGAAATGTCGACCCCTCTTTGGTGGGGGATATTTTTAATGGCTCATATGTACATGTGCTTGTTTAATTTGTTTATTTATCAGGTTTTATTAGTTGCTCAAAACTTACAAATTTGTTAACAACATTACAATAGTGATATCATCAGTCCTAAATATAAACACAATCAAAGAGGTAAACTTGGAGATGGTAAGAAGAGATGAGACCTAGAAACAGGAGTAACGTGAAATAACATCAGAAATGCACAAACAGCACAGTACGACAATCATAGAACAAAAATATGATAAATGACAGCAGAGTACAAATGATACCCCATAATAATCAGCATGAAGAACATTCATACAGCACAGATACCACACGATTTACTTTCTTACATACCGCCGGAAAGCTATCGAAGTGGTGTATAGTCATAGGCGCCCGGTATAAGAGGCTTGGAGAGGCTAAGCCTCCCCCTGCTGCAGCAGAATGGATCAGCTGTGGAGTCCAGCTGCTCTGAGGGGATTAAATTGTTGATTTACCTCCATCCTCACAGCAGGAGCTGCAGTGAAAGCCCTCTAGCCTTGTGTAACCAGTTGTAGAAATTGGTTTATGGTTTGTTTACCTTACTGCTGGGAAAGCAGGGGGGGTTGGCTGGAGGTGTCCTGAGTTGCCAGGGAGATATTTAACGAGGATGACTTCCTGACCTGCACTGAGGACAGATAGCAGCAGAACGGATACTGGGCCAGCATGATCAGAAAAAGTCACCAGACAACAAAGGTAGAAAAGATCATTTTATTTTTATTATAGTGTTTGGAATATGTCCACTTTGAGAATCAGGTGCTCAACATTAAAAGTTTATATTTATTTACTTATTTATGGCATTTTATCCCACATTAAACATGAATTAGGGTGTTTTGTGGCTCTACATGAGAATTGTGATATTATGATCCCTTGTTTCATATTGTTGACGGTCTGCATTTTCCGTATGGGTGGTATATTGGTGTATTAGGTTCTGCCCAGTGTAATATTCATGGTACAGTAAGGTTCTGAGTGTGTTTTTGGACAAAGTTGTGCATAGTGTTTTGGAGTTGAGTGATTGTGGTTAGAATATGCTTTGAGCAACCACTTTATTCTTTGACATATGATACATATCTAATATCTAAATTTAATAAAAGATATTAATTGTTATACTTCAAAACCACAAACTCTCAGTTTGGAGGGGAAAAAATCTGGTTATACCCTGATGTTACCAAAGCGACACAACAAAGGAGAAAAGAATTTTTGAATTTGAGACCTAAAGTTATAGACTTAGGAGGCTCCTTTTTGCTAGCTTACCCCTGTAAATGTATAATATGGTTGGCCCAGATAAAATATATTTTCTATGTAGCAGAACAGCTAAGATCTTTTCTAGACTCAAAATTATCAAAGTAGTTTATAGACCGGGAAGCACGGTGCCTTATTATTCTGATGTTAATTCCTAAATAATCTTCTCTGATCCCTGCCCCCCCCCCTTTCTTTCTTTTTCTTTACTTTATTGTGGTCTAAAGAAGCCAAAATAAATGTTCTCTTGAATGATGTTGATTTATAGGTTTTATATTTTTGCTTATGGCTGTATTTCACTTTGACAGATGACCTCTGTTTAAGTATAAAAATCTAATAAATAAATGTTTAAAAAAAAAGGAAAAAAAAAAAAAGATATTAATTGTGACTTTTATTTTTATTTATTTATTTTTTCTGTGTGTTATCAGACAATTATGGATTTAAGCTCCACCCCTGGCCCCACCCATAACCCCGCCCCCTTTAGCCTCCCCAAACAGTTGGGCCACCGACTGCCTATGTGTATAGTCAGGTATCTGGAGGACTCTGTACAGTTTTATTTAGGCCAGATGACCAGTTATCCTAAATTATGAGCCTCAGCTATTGTAACCTGAGCCAATCACCTGGATTAGAGGGGGCTGAAGAGACTGGTCTTCATTTAGGTCCAGGTCCTGTCAGCTCATCTGCTCAGGAACCACAAGACACTCAGAGGATTAGGAATAACTGGAACATTTATTGAACTGGATGATTTTTTATTTTCACTGCATTGATCTAAATACAGTGATAATTGCTTTCCAAGATGGTCACATGCAATGGTTAACACATCTGCAAAACCCTTACACCTGTCCTGTGGCCTGATTGAACCCCAGAGCGGATTTTACTCTCCCGATGTACTTCAGTACCATCTGAGATAGACTCCTTATAGCTGTCTTTTCCTTTCGGGCTGCCATGAGTAGACTCTGTCCTACCTGAGCCCTGGTTACGGCTGGACTCCCCAATCCACCAAGTTTCTAGCTCCTCAAATGGTTGATGCAATGTGTCAGCTCACTGTCTGTGAATTCAATCCACTGGTTACGACACTACAGGATCCCCCTCCCCCGTTTTCTTGCAATAGGTCACCTGGCAGGGGGCTACAGGTAGCTCAGACCTCAGGTAACCAAGAGCACTCATTTCCCCTGGACTTCCCTTTTATAGCCTCTGAGCTCCTCCCGGGCACTGCAGTCACCCCCCTAATGACCCCCCTGCCCAGGGATCACTCTATCATAAATCCCAAATAAACCATGGGTTACATTATCCCTGTGCAGCACCATTTTACATAAGTTGTGGATGTTGGAATATAGACGTTTTAGCAAAAATGTAGCAACCCTGTGATTTATTTTAGATTATCCAGGCTGTACATGTAAGCATTTATTTTTATTTATTTATCTTATTCGTAGCCCACCTTTATCCAAAGTGGGTAACAGAGTTACATACATAAAAATATAAACAGTCAACAAAAAATTCAGACCATAAAAATCTACTTCATTCTTCAAAAAATGATATGATTTTGGAGAAGGCAGATCGATAGAAATAAAATAAAACAGAGAAAAGAAAATAAGATGATACCTTTTTTATTGGACTAGCTTAATACATTTTTCATTAGCTTTCAAAGGTAACCCTTCTTCAGATCAGAAATAAGCAAATGTTGGCAAATATCAGTCTATATAAGTGAAACACAAAAGCATTTCAATGTCAGTCTCACAGGAAGAGGATGGAGTGGGTGAGAAACAGGGGGAGCTGGTGGAAGAGAGACAGGGAGAGAAGGATGGTAGAATTTTATGGTTTATAATGGCTTAGGAAACCCAGATCTTTGTTAAGTCCTGTCTGGTGGGTGTCAAAATATTTAATCATTTTGACTTCAAAGGTTCCTGTATTGTCTTAAAGTTTCCTTTTAGTATTCTCACCATAAAATCATTGGTACAGTGTTCTGGTTTTGTAAAGTGCTGCCCCACAGAGGTGACATCCTGGTTGGCACTGACATTTTTCATATGGTGTCTATGTAGCTCATTTTCGAAAGAGAAGGACGTCCATCTTTCGACATAAATCGGAAGATGGACGTCCTTCTCCCAGGGACGTCCAAATCGGTTTAATCGAAACCCGATTTAGGACGTCTCCAACTGCACTCTGTCGCAAGGACGGCCAAAGTTCAAGGGGGCATGTTGGAGGCGTAGCAAAGGCGGGACTTGGGCGTGCCTAACACTTGGACGTCCTTGACCCATTATTGAAAAAAATAAGGATGTCCCTGACGAACACTTGGACGTTTTCACCCGGATCTGTTTTTCTTACGACTAAGGCACAAAAAGGTGACCAGATGACCACCGGAGAGAATCGTTACTCCCCCAGTGGTCACTAACCCCCTCCCACCCTCAAAAAACATCTAAAAATATGTCATGCCAGCCTCAGATGTCATACTCAGGTCCGTGACAGCAGTATGCAGGTCCCTGGAGCAGTTTTAGTGGGTGCAGTGCACTTCAGACAGGCGGACCCAGGTCCATCCCCCCCCCCCCACCCGTTACATTTGTGGAGGAAACAGCGAGCCCTCCAAACCCACCACAAACCCACTGTACCCACATCTAGGTGCCCCCTTCACCCGTAAGGGCTATGGTAGTGGTGTACAGTTGGGGGTAGTGGGGTTTGGGGGTTTTTGGGGAGCTCAGCACACAAGGTAAGGGAGCTATGTTCCTGGGAGCATTTTATGAAGTCCACTGCAGTGCCCCCTAGGGTGCCCGGTTAGTGTCCTGGCATGTCAGGGTGACCAGTGCAGTACAAATGCTGGCTCCTCCTATGCCCAAATGGCTTGCATTAGGACATTTTTGACATGGACGTCTTTGGTTTCAAAAATCGCCGAAGGTCAGAAATGTCCATGTCTAGGGACGTCCAAATTTAAGGATTTGGACGTCCCTGCTGATATTTTCGAAATGAAAAATGGACGTCCATCTTGTTTTGAAAATATGGGATTCCCCGCTCCTGGATTTCGCTGTTTTGCAAGGACGTCCAAATCGCAACTTGGGCGTCTCTTTTGAAAATGCCCCTCTATGTAAATTAAATCTCTTCTGTAGCATCTGACTTGTTTCTCCAGTATAGCATCTTTCTTCACACTTTTTACACTGAATGAAATACACCACATTTGAGGATGAGCATATGAAGGATTCCTTTATTTTTCCTTTGTGAATGACTGTGGGATCCTGTGAAATGTGTTGGCACAGTTTGCAGCTGGATATATTGCAAGGATGGGTTCCACTTCTTTTTGAGTTTGTATCGGGAACTTGCTTCTCACTAGCTTGTGTTTTAAGTTGTGTGGCTGTCGGAAGGCCAGCATTGGTGGGGATAGGAATATCTCCTTCAGTAATTCATCCTCCTGGAGTAGTGGCTGTAGATCTTTTATGATTTTTCTCAAGTTTTCTAGCTGTGTGTTGTATGTTATTACAAGGGGGGGTTCTGTCTGTGGCTTTATTTTCCTTGTATTGTAGCAGATTTCCCCTGGGTGTTTTGAGGGAGGAGGCAATATTCTTGGAGATTATTTTGGGGTTGTAGCCTTTCTGTTCGAAGGATGCAGTCAGGATTTTCAGGTGCCTATCTCTGTCCCCTGGGCCAGAGCAGATACGGTGGTATCTTGCGTGTTGGCTGTGGATAATGGATTTCTTTGTATTTTATTTATTTGTTACATTTGTACCCCACATTTTCCCACATATTTGCAGGCTCAATGTTGCTTTCATAGTACCGTACAGGCGATCGCCAGTTCGGTTGATAACAAATACAAGGTTATGTTGTGATCAGATGAGGTAGGTTTGGGTCAGGCGTCATGGGTCGAAGGGAATGAAGATTATTTTTATTTATTTATTACATTTGTACCCCGCGCTTTCCCACACATGGCAGGCTCAATGCGGCTTACATATTAACAGAAATTGTCCAGTACAATTATTAGTATCTTTGGCTAACGGAGCCTAGGGTCCTCAGCTTTCTTGCCTTTGCCATCAAACAAAAAATGCAAATTTCCTTCAGGACCAGATACAGCCATGAGGAAAGAGTGGTGGGCTATAAAAATGAGCTGCAAAGGGTATAGTCTGGAGACCCTGCCCAAGAATGTTGCTAACCAATTTATCTTTACCAATGTAACAGACCAATGAATATGAATTACAGCCTTTGGCCTCTCATAACATGTATCCATTTCACACTTTGCTTGTATTAAATAGAGAGGTGTGGTAGCCGTGTTAGTCCACTCTTAAAGGTTATCAATATAAATCAAGCAAAATAAAACAAGGAAAAGAAAATAAGATGATACCTTTTTTATTGGCCATAACTTAATACATTTCTTGATTAGCTTTCGAAGGTTGCCCTTCTTCCTCAGATCGGAAATAAGCAAATGTGGTAGCAGATAGTATATATAAGAGAAACATCAAAGCATTACTTTGACAGTCTGACAGAGTGGGAGGGTGGGGGTATGCATGGGGACATCAAAGCATTTCATCTTATTTTCTTTTCCATGTTTTATTTTGTTTGATTTCTATTGATAACCATAAGTGGACTAACACGGCTACCACACCTCTGTACTTTGGGATAAGCAGTATAGAATGTTTTGTACTTTCTGGGCCAGGTATTTGTGATCTGGATTGGCCACCGTTGGAAATAGGATGCTGGGCTCGATGGACCTTTGGTCTTTCCCAGTATGACAATACTTATGTACTTATGTGATTCTACATCCATCGTGACCAGAAGGGTACCTGGTGGTAATTGCTTGATATTTTTTAATTTGTTTAGAAGGTCCCATATATACGCTGATGAAGCCGCAGAAGCACTATAAACAAATCTCTGTATGTAACAGGGAGCCAGCAGGTTGTCCAAGAGTGCGACAATGTATAGGAGATAAATGCCCTCATGGTAAAAGTGGAAATCCAGAATGTTCTAAATGGTGCCTAAGACGCAGAAACCGGCTCCACAGCGGCAAACACATGCAGGTCCTGCAGCTACGTGGAAAAACATCTAGCTCAGTTCTGGTGGTGGCATTAGGTGTTCAGCGCTAGGTGTTATAGCTGTATTCGTACAGCCTCTGTCTGCAGCAGTAAATGTCGGGATACCCTTCCGAGACTGCCTGTTGGTCATCTCACATCTCTCCATTTTACAAAGAAATTAGAAATCAGAAATCAGACATCCAGGTCAGGGCATCTCCAGTTTCAGTAGCTATTGTAAAATACGGAGAAATGGACATTTATTTGCCAAGCGCAGGAGGCTTAAATATGCATTTTAGAAAAGTAACGTGTAGCATATTGATGTTTTTCAAGGTAGCACTTAACTGGTTATCACTGCGATCTTACAGACATACGAACGAAGAGGAAAAAAGCACCGAGGGCCATCGAGTACGGGACAGTCCAGACTCCTTTATTGATAGAGCTGACACAAGCCATGTTTTTAGCGTGGATACGCCTGCATCAGGGGCCAAATCAATTGTGCGCCTAACTTAATTCTTAAATTAAATGCCAATTGGCCTTAAGTACCAATAATATCCCTTAAGTGGCATTAACTGGAGCTGACGGGCAGTAATTTATAGTTACGCATTTAACTGCCCTTAGACTCTATTCTACAAACACTGTCTAAATGCCATAGCGCAATCACAGAGGGGGCAGGTCGGGGCGAGTCAGGGGCAAGGACATGACTTATAGAATATTTTCTCTTATGCAATTGCCAGTTGTAGATGGCATCGTTTAAACCAGCCTGTGACACGACGTACGTGCTCACGCCTGAAGTTAGGCGCACGTTTGGCGAGTTACACCCTAACAGCGATTTTGCACCTAATTAGCTATAGAATTGGCATGTAATCCCATATTTTTCACACCTAATTTTTGGTGCACTCTATTCTTTTAGTTAATCTGCAGTTAAACTATGGAATTCCATTCCCGCTTTACTTAAGGTATTTCAGATTACCATCCGTCTAGGAAGTAATTGAAAACTTTCTTAGTCAAGATCTATCTAGAAGTATGATACAGTGATTCTCTGTGGGATAGAAAAGCTGGAATAGAACCACATGAAGATACCCTGTTTCCCCGAAAATAAGACATCCCCTGAAAATAAGACCTAGTAGAGGTTTTGCTGAATTGCTAAATATAAGGCCTCCCCCAAAAGTAAGACCTAGCTCCAAATTGTATCTTCCGCCTCCCGCCTGAGCCCGCCCTCAACTCCCTGACATATTACCTTCCATTCCGTTCTGGACATGCTGCCCTGCGTTTAAAGCTCAGCTGTTATTTTAAGTCACTGCGGCAGCTCGAGTCCAATCTCTCCCGTCAGTGTCCCGCCTTCCTCTGATGAGGTATTTCCTGTTTCCACGAGGGCGGGACATTGAAGGGAAAAGCTGAAGTCGAGCCGCCCCTGCCCTTCCCCACAGACGTTCAGCAGTCTCCTGACATCTTTAAAACTGGGTGAGTGTCCCAACAGAAGGTACATGGAGGAAGGGGGAGAAGGAGGTATTAGGAACCCTAAGGACTAAGCTTATTTAGAATGCTGTACTTATCTTACGGTAGGTAAATGGAGATTCTATGTACTGTATTGCTCAGTCTCCTTCTTTTTCGTTGTAGGGGGATTGTTGTGCCGACTCATGTTTCACCAAGCTGTATCAAGGCTTCCCCTTAATTTACTTAATGCTGACTTCTTGTCCTGCTACTGAAATTCTAGGAAGCTACTGCTAAAAGTTGCAATGGCCATTTTCTCTAAGAAGCTGCAATTTTACTGTAGTAGGGTATTTTGAACAGCTTGTAGCCTCTGCAGCTGATATTGAGGTAAGCCTTGGAGTAAAGAACTGCAATAATCCAATCATGTTACCGTGTTTCCCCGAAAATAAGACATCCCCTGAAAATAAGACCTAGCGCATCTTTGGGAGCAAAAATTAATATAAGACACTGTCTTATTTTCGGGGAAACAGGGTAGGACTGTACTTTATGCAGTGGCGTTCCTGGGGGGGGCGGTGGGTGCGGTCCGCCCCGGGTGCATGCCGCTGGGGGGTTGCTGTGCGCGCCTGTCCTCCGTTCGTTCCATGCTTCTTCTCTGCCCCAGAACAGGTTACTTCCTGTTCCGAGGCACAGAAGAAGCATGGAACGAACAGAGGACAGGTGCGCATGGCACCCCCCCCCCCCAGCGGCGTGCACCCGGGGGGGGGTTCTTTTGTGGGGGGGGGGGTGTCCTTTCGCCGGGGGGGGGCGAGCTGCATCCGGGTGGGGCGCTGCACCCAGGGGCGGGGTGCATCGGCGATCCGCCCTGGGTGTCAGCCCCCACTAGGAACGCCACTGACTTTATGTGGTTATTGTAGATGTGTAAGTGCTGAAAATCACACTTAATCGGCTAAGTGCTGACTCCACCCCCAAAATAGCCGATACTGCTGAAAGTGCCCAGTTAGCCCCGGACAGGTGAGGCTCCTGGGCATTGAAATTGTTTTGAATATCGGGCCCTAAGATTTTTAATTTAATACTGAATGCAGTGGGAGTCAGTGATGCTGATAATGTAGTAGCTGAGTGATATGATCAGATCAAAAAGCATGTCAGAGGAGATGGATTGTGGTATTTTGTAAAGATTGAAGTCGTTTTAAGGAGTAGCATCGGGTTTCCTGCATGTAACATCATCTGGGAATCCTGATCTGGAGAAGAAGTGCCGCAGGGCCCAGAGCAGGTATGAACTACGTGAGAAATTTGCACTTCAAAGGAGAGTTGCTGATTGATGTACATACCAAGGTATTTCAATGAGCCGACAAGACTGGATCTCCAGCCGAAGTTGGGCTTTCTTTTGCACCAATGATCCAACAGGCACCTGTATTTGTGAGGCTGAAAGTAAGATGATTGGTTTTAAACCAGAGATGACACCCCTGCATCTGAGAGAGATCGAGGGCAAGATAGTCCAGTGGGGCAAACCGGAGACTGTCATTAGCACAGACGTAAAATGAAATTCCTTGTTCCTGAATAATAGTGGCAAGAAGACTGTGGGGGGGGGGGGGGGGGGGGGGAAGGGGGCAAAAGAGGACCTTTCATATAGACTTCTCTGGAGGAAGACTCTTTGGGCCTCTAGAGATTGGGGCTTTTTTGACTTCCTTTCAGGGGCAAAAGTGGACCTTTCATGTAGGCTTTTCGGAAGACTCTTTGGGCTTCTAGAGACAGAGGCTTTTTACACTTTTTTCCAAAGCTAATGCAGGAGACACCCCACCCCACCCACATCTGTGGATAGACAGGCTCGGCCTCTATTTTGTATAGTCCACAGGGTCATTTCAGGCACAGGGACTCCAAAACCTTCCTCATTCTGACATATAGAGAAGATTCTGCTGTCTTGGTCCATATCATATGCCTTATGGTGGTTGCCCATACTGAGAAAAGTTTCACTCCGTCACACACCACCGTCTGTTCCTCTTCTGTGGGAATCTGTGTTTTGCCCTCTCGCACACCTGTTTATTTCTGGAAAGATGCTTTTACATGGACTATTTCTTCAACTGAAGAACTGTAGTTCGATGCCCTGTGTAAAGCTCAGGGCCAAACCAGGGGAACATACAGAGCTGGCTTTGAGGTCAACGGAGCTGTCAGGCTGGGGAGAGACGTGGGGAGCATTGAGAACCTATGTATGTCCGTGGCACAGAAGGGCAAAGTTTTCTGTCTTACCCTGCCTGAGGAGCTCAATGCATCAAGTTTACCATCTGTGGGAAGAGTGGTGGCCCTCAAGTCTGAGAGTAGCTGGACACAATTACCGCCTGCTGTTTGCCGATTCCCAAAGGATAAGGACAGAAATGGGACTGGTTCACTCTCAGCCAGGACTCGATTTCTGTTTTTGTAAAATGTAATGCCATTATACTGCATGTAACTTGTTAGTGTTGTGGAATTCTTCTGTTAATTTATGGATTATTAGGTATTTACGTAAGCAGGAGCTCTAAACTCCAGATGTTCTGCCTGAGGAGATACAGCTGGAGTGATGCTTTTCATCATGCACTTCTGTACTGTCATCAGAACAGCGGAGCTATTGTATGACAGATGTCGTATGGAAGAGACTGTCTTTGGGAAAAGCTCCATACAAAGGGCCTATCTGTGCCCTGAGTCGCTTCCTTTCTACCCCTCGCCCTGCCCCTGTCTTGGCTCTGAGTTCAGAATTAGGCCCTGCATGCTGGATTTCAGATACATTTTTTTACTGGAAGAATTTCCATTGCTTTCCTCATGACTAAAGACAGTGAGGGTGCTTGACAATTTGGGTTTCAGATGTATTACTCGCTGGAGAGGTCCCTCAGTACTATAGCAAACGGGCAAACATCTGAAAAAAGAGCTTTACGAGTAACTAGACTGTGTGCACTGAGACGAACCCTGTCAGCTTTGCTGCATGATCCAAAAGAAAAAAGGACATTTTCTTTGCTTAATGCCACCTCAAAATGTATTGCACATAGACTCATTTTTTACAACACTGGAATGTTGCTACTAACTGTGTTTCAGCCAAGTACTTGTGACCTGGATTAGCCACTGCTGGAAACAGGATATTAGGCTAAATGGACCGTTGGTCTGACCCAAGATGACTATTCTTATGTTCTTATAACTTATCCCTAACATGGGACAACTCCTGAAGTTAGTCTACACATTGGACTGAAGGAAGGGTCAACTGAAACAGCGCTTGCTAAAGTCTCCAATGATCTGTTCCTGGCCAGATCCAAAGGTCTCTATTCTATCCTCATCCTTCTCGATCTATCTGTTGCTTTTGACACTGTTGATCACAGCCTAGTCCTTGATACGCTGTCCTCACTTGGATTTCAGGACTCTGTTATTTCCTGGTTTTCTTCTTATCTCTCCCAGCATACCTTTTGTGTATACTCTAGTGGATCCTCCTCTACTTCTATCCCACTGTCAGTTGGTGTACCTCAGGGATCCGTCCTGGGACCTCTTCTTTTCTTCATCTATACTTCTTCCCTTGGTACTCTGATCTCATCCCATGGTTTTCAGTATCATCTTTACGCTGATAACTCCCAGATCTACCTGTCCACACCAGAAATCTCAGCCGAAATCCAGGCCAGAGTATCATCCTGCCTGTCTGACATTGCTGCCTAGATGTCTCACCACCATCAGAAACTAAACATGACCAAGACTTATCTCCTTATCTTTCCCCCTAAACTCGCCTCTCCTCTTCCCCCATTCTCTATTTCTGTGGATAACACTCTCATCCTTCCTGTCTCATCAACTCGTAACCTTGGGGTCATCTTCGACTCCTCCTTCTCCTTCTCTGCACATATTCAGCAGACTGCTAAAACCTGTCGTTTCTTTCTCTATAATATCACCATAATTCGCCCTTTTCTTTCTGAGCACACTACCAGAACCCTCATCCACACTCTTCTTATCACCTCTCGCTTAGACTATTGCAACTTGCTTCTCACAGGTCTCCCACTTAACCATCTCTCTCCTCTTCAACCTGTTCAAAATTCTGCTGCACGACTAATATTCCACCAGTGTCGTTATGCTCATATTATCCCTCTCCTCAAGTCACTTCACTGGCTTCCTATCTGTTTCCGCATACAGTTCAAACTCTTTTTATTCACTTATTAGTGCATTCACTCTGCAGCTCCTCAGTACCTCTCCACTCTCATCTCTCCCTACATTCCTCCCCGGGAACTCCGTTCACTGGGTAAATCTCTCTTATCTGCACCCTTCTCCTCCACCGCTAACTCCAGACTCTGTTCCTTTTATCTTGCTGCACCATATGCCTGGAATAGACTTCCTGAGCCGGTAGGTCAAGCTCCATCTCTGGCCGTCTTCAAATCTAAGCTAAAAGCCCACCATTTTGATGCTACTTTTAACTCCTAACCCTTATTCACTTATTCAGAACCCTTATTTTATCATCCTTACTTTAATATTCCCTTATCTCTTGTTTGTCCTGTTTGTCTGTCCTAATTAGATTCTAAGCTCTGTCGAGCAAGGACTGTCTCTTCATGTTCAGGTGTACAGCGCTGCATATTGTAACCAGGTACCTCTCTTGTGCAGCCAAAGATAGAACAATCTCCTCCAGCCACAGGCTCCCGGTACAGTGAAGAAACAGATGTCCACCAGTAACTTCAATCTTACGAACTTTTATTCCATGCAGGTTTCTAGTACACAGTTCCAATAGCAGCATAGCACATACCAGGATTCAATACAGGCTTACAGGCGTCAGTCTGGGCTCTTTATCCAGTGCACAATCAGCAGTAATTCAATTCCCAAGACAAACAGTTCTTTCAAGTCATCATCACAGTTGAGTCACCAAGCAGCAGTTTCTACCTTCTATCCTCTTTACCTTCAGGAGAGTTCAATATTTTAGGGACACCTTCTACCCAAGGGTTTTCCCCTGCATCAGCTTCACAGTGAATTCAATACTTTTGGGACTTCCTCTCACCCAAGGAATCTCAGCCTGCTTCAGTACTTTAGGGACCTCCCTGCCCAAGGATTCTCAGCCTGTAACTGCCAGTACTTTAGGGACCTCCTTGCCCAAGGGTTTTCAGCCTGCAACTGCTTCTCTCCTTCTGCTTCTCTCTCCTGAACTGAACTGACCTGCTGGGACTCCTTCCCACCTGCCTAATCAACCCCTGGCTTCAGCTACCACCACCAATCATTCTCCACTCATTAGCTTCCTCACACCCAAACCAGCTGAGTTAAGCATTAGACTAATGAGACCAATGATGAGCTCCTGCACACAGGGTTTCCTACCTCTCTTTCCGCCTAGTGGCAGCCACTCTACACAACCTGCCAGCTTACACCCATGTCTTCCCCGATTGCAGCTAGGAGTCCAGTCCGGGTTCTTCATCTCACCCTCTGGCTCCTTGCCTGCAATGCCTTCTGGGACTTGTATTTTAGTCTGAAACTGCCTTAACCCAACTATCCTGGATGTGACTTTATCACATACATGTGACCTTATCACAGTATGTCTAGTAGCGCTTTAGAAATGATAAGTAGTAGTAGTAGTAGAAGGAAGGGTCCACCTACAGGGTGATCAGTAATGAAACAGTCGATAACCAAAGGAAAAGCAGCAACTAACCTCAAGAAAATGCCTCAATTACTGCTTTCCTAATACTAATAGTAATAAAACATCTATTGTCTCAATCAAATGGCTAAGGACGGTGATCAATTCAAGAGGAATCTATTTAGATTGACTCTTAAAAAAATATATTGCACACAGCTCTCTACCTGCAGTGAGTGTCTCAATTACAGAGCTTAGAATCTAATTAGGACAGACAAGGGAATAACTAAGGTGGGGATGATAAAATAAGGGTACTGAACAAGTGAGTAAGGATTAGGAGTTAAAAGCTGAATCAAAAAGGTGGGCTTTTAGCTTAGATTTGAAGACGGCCAAAGATGGAGCTTGACGTACCAGCTCAGGAAGTCTATTCCAAGCATATTGTGCAACAAGATAAGAGGAACGGAGTCTGGAGTTAGCGGTGGAGGAGAAGGGTGCAGATAAGAGAGATTTACCCAGTAAACGGAGTTCCCGGGGAGGAATGTAGGGAGAGATGAGAGTGGAGAGGTACTGAGGAGCTGCAGAGTGAATGCACTTGTAAGTCAATAAGAGGAGTTTGAACTGTATGCGGAAACGGATAGGAAGCCAGTGAAGTGACTTTAATATGAGCATAGCGACACTGGCGGAATATAAATCGTGCAACAGAATTTTGAACAGATTGAAGGGGAGAGAGATGGCTAAGTGGGAGACCTGTGAGAAGCAAGTTGCAATAGTCTAAGCGACAGGTGATAAGAGTGTGGATGAGGGTTCTGGTAGTGTGCTCAGAAAGGAAAGGGTGAATTTTGTTGGTATTATAGAGAAAGGAACGACAGGTTTTAGCAGTCTGTTGAATATGTGCAGAGAAGGAGAGAGAGGAGTCAAAGATTGACCACAAGGTTATGAGCTGATGAAACAGGGAGGATGAGAGTATTATCCACAGAGACAGAAAATGGGGGAAGAGGAGGGGTTGGTTTAGGGAGAAAGATAAGAAGCTCAGTCTTGGTCATGTTTACCTTCAGATGGTTGTGAGACATCCAGGCAGCAATGTCAGACAGGCTGAGACTTGGGCCTGAATTCCTGATGACATTTCTGGTGTGGAGAGGTAGATCTGGGAATCATCAGCATAAAGGTGATACTGAAAACCAGTGGATGAGATCAGAGCACTACGAGAAGAAGTATAGATGGAGAAGAGATCTGAAGACAGATCCCTGAGGTAGACCAAATGATAGTGGATAGAAGTGGAGGAGGATTTACCTAAAAGTGTGATGGGAAAGATAGGAAGAAAAACAGGAAAGAATAGAGCCCTGAAATTCAAGTGAGGACAGTGTATCAAGGAGCAGGTGGTGATCAACAGTGTCAAAAGCAGAAGATAGATTGAGAAGGATGAGGATAGAATAGAGACCTTTAGATCTGGCCAGGAGCAAGTCATTGGAGACTTTAGCAAGGGCTGTTTCAGTTAAATGAAGAGGGTGAAAGCCAGATTAAAGTGGATCAAGAATAGCTTGAGATGAAAGAAAGTCAAGACAACAGCAGTGAATTGCACGATGAAGTAACTTGGATATGAAAGGGAGGAGGGAGATGGGGTGATAGTTGGAAGGACACGTAGGGTCCAATGAAGGTATTTTGAGGAGTGGTGTAAATACAACATGTTTGAAGACATCAGGAACAGTTGCAGTGGAAAGTGAAAGACTGAGGATATGACATATAGAAGGGATAACAGAAGGAGAGATAATGCTAAGTAGATGGATAGGAATAAGATCAGAGGAACAGGTAGTTAGTTTTGAGGAGGAAAGAAAATGTGCAGTTTCTTCTTCATTGATTTCAGAAAAGGAAGAAAAGGAGGAGGGTTGAAGGAGGGTTAAGAGAATGGACTGAGGGAAGGAGAGGTGGAGGTGACTTGGTTGTGAATTCAAGTTTAATCTTGTGAACCTTATCATGAAAGTGCTCAGCCAGAGTCTGGGGAGAAAGTGAAGGGGGAGTTGGTGAAGGCACTTTGAGGAGAGTGTTCAGTGTGGCAAAGAGACATCGAGGGTTTGGGCCAAGAGAGTTTGTCAACTGGATGTAGTAGTCTTGTTTGGCGAGTGAAAAAGCAGAATGGAAGGAGGTCAGCAAGAATTTAAAATGTATGAAGTCAGCATGGGCACGGGATTCAGCCAAAGGCATTCAGCAGAGCGGGCACAGGAATGTAGGTATCAGATTCTAGAAGTCAGCCAAGGCCTGGGTTTGGTGCACCTTACAGAACGGGGAATGGGAAAAGCGAGATTATCCAGAGTAGAGGCGAGAATAGTATTCTAGGAAGAGACAGCCTCATTGACGGATAACACAGAGGTTGAGAAGAGGTTTGAAACACTGGAGGAAAGTGGAATAGCCTGAAGACTCCTAAATGAATTGGTGAAGATTGGACGGGACTAGGGGGGGGAAGGGTATATAAGTATGAAAGATATCAGATGATGGTCAGAGAGGGTAAGAGCTGAGGTGCAGAAACTGGAGAGTGAGCAGTTGGAGAAGATAAGGTCAAGGCAGTGGCCATTCTGGTGAATAGGAGTAGTGGAGCACAGCTGAAGATTTGAAAGAGGATGTTCAAGTGAGAAACTGAGAAGCATAAGAGTCAGAGAGATCATTACCATGCATGTTAAAATCCCCAAGAATGAGGGAAGGAGATGAAGGTTCAAGAAAGAAGGAAAGCCAGAAGTCAAAGTCAGTGAGAAAGGAAGAAAGGGACTTAGCAGGGGGGTCAATAAATGGCTTCTACTCAGAGAGGTAGAGGAGTGAATAGATGGATGAAGTGGACTTTGAAACAAGAAAAGCAGTGAGACTGAGGTGGAAGAAGTGGTTGAAATCTACAAGAGGGTGAGAATAGTAGTTCAACATTACCTCCATGGTCAACCGGGCGAGGAGTAAGGGAGAAAGGTAACCTTCATGACACTAGGCCGCAGCTGAAGGAGAGTCTTCAGGGCAAAGCCAAGTCTCAGTTAGGGCAAGCAGATGGAGAGTACAAGAGAGAAAGAGGCTGTGGATGTAGAAAAGTTTGTTGCAGACAGAGCGGGCATTCCACAGAGCACATGAGAAAGGCAAAGAAGAAGAGGGGAAGAGAGGAACAGAAATTAGATTGGAAATGTCACAGTGTGACCTGCATGAATAGGATGAGAACTGATGTGGACAGCCAGGATTGGGATTGATATCCCCAACGGAGAGCAGGAGAAGGAGCAAGGGAGTATGGAGAAGAGTAGGACAGGCATGACGACAGATGTGCTCAGATAGAATGGAGATGGTTGAATGGAAGGAAGGAAATGTTGAAGGTTGAGAAGAAGGGAGAAGACAAAAGGGATGGTAAAATAATGAAAGCAGAAGGTGGGCAATGTGTTCCTGCAGTATACAGTGGGTTCAAATGGAGAAAGAGATTGGGAAGGGACAATACAAAGAACAGAAACTGTACTGGAGCCATTGGGAATAGCAGAGAGAAATACGAACTGTAGAGCTCTGCCTACACTGACTATCAACGGAGTTCATCTTCCCTATAGAACTACTGCTACTGTCGAACAGGAGCTTCCTTTCATCCACCTATATCAAATCTGCATTTATAATCTGCTTAATCCCACTCAGGTCACAAAAAATGTATAACTAAATAGTAATAGTCCAAAGTGACTCACAAAGAAAGAACAGAGAATGTACATAACATAACAAAATGATCACTGACCAGTATCAACAATCAGATATTTCTGGAATAGATAGGTTTTTATACTCTTACAAAAGGAAATGTAAGAGGACGTCTGTTTTATAACCACTGGTAAATTGTTCCAAATTTGTTCTGTTTGGAATAAAAGGATGTTTCCAAAACCTTTTTTAAATGAAGAGTCTTCAGGGCAAGTTTAACACTTGACATAAGTACATCTACTATAATAAAACTCACCCTCAACATTCTGAGGACACTGACGTCAGTGAAGCCAAGCCCTGACTTCCTTCAAAAGGTTCGAAGGTTCGTGGTGGTGAAGCCACCAAAATCGCTCTGGGCCCCGACCTCGAGGGCGGAGCAATGGGAGAACAACGAAGGGGTTGGCAAGGAGGGAGGCAGGGAGGCGGGGGGGGGGGGAAATCGCTCCGGGCCCCGCCCTCGCGTCAAACGTCATGACGTTGGGGGCAGAGCAATGGCAGAACAATGAAGGGGTTGGCCAGGGAGGGAGGGGGTGGTGTTGGCGACGAAAACTTTGCTAGCGCCCGTTTCATTTGCTCTGAAACGGGCCTCTTTTACTAGTAAATACATAAGTGTTGCCATATTGGGACAGACCGAAGGTCCATCAAGCCCAGCATCCTGTTTCCAACAGTGGCCAATCCAGGTCACAAGTACCTGGCAAGATCCCAAAATAGTACAGTACATTTTATGTCGCTTATCCCAGAAATAAGCAGTGGATTTTCCCCAAGTCATTTTAATAATGGCTTATGGACTTTTCTTTTAGGAAGCTATCTAAACCTGGCAAGCCTGGGAAGCTTGCCAGGTGCCCTTGTCCTGGATTGGCCGCTGTCGTGGACAAGATGCTGGGCTTGATGGACCCTTGGTCTTTTCCCAGTATGGCATTACTTATGTACTTATGTTAAACCTTTTTGAACACCGCTATGCTAACTGCTTTTACCACATTCTCTGGTAACGAATTCCAGAGAATGTGGTAAAAGCACATTCTGCATGGAATCTTGTTAGTCTTTAGGATTCCAAAACCTTGCTATTCTTTGGGTTTCTGCCTGGATTGGCCACTGCTGGAAGCAGGGTACTGGGCTGGATGGACCAATGGTCTGACCCAGTATGGCTACTCTTATATTCTTAACTGTGGTCTGTTGAGGTTAACCCAGTGCTTTCACAGAGATCTGATCGTTTTAAGGTTGTACCTGCTGCTCTCTGCAGGTTACCCTGGTGATTTTTATTTTATTTTTCTTTATTTTCAGTGCTTGATATACTGCATGCGATCCCTGAGGCAATTACGCGGTTTACCATATCTATTACAAGTACTTTGCACTGTCCGTAGTGGGCTGATAGTCTAAGTTATCTATTGTACCTGTTGATTTCTATTGGATCCCTCTTTACTTATCGGATAAAGCGGTTTAGAAATAATAAAAATGTTACCCTTTTTGTCTCTCTTACCTACTGTGAGAAGTCAGTGTAGCCTTCTTTTGCCCTTTCTACGAAAACATATTTTCTAACTTTATTTCAGAAATTCATGTTGTTCCGGCACATTCTGCCAGTGAGAAAATGTTGAAGGAGAAAGCGTGTGAGCTCCTGGTTCAAATGCAGCGGCTTGAAATTTACTTCCACAAATATTCGAAGCAGTTCTGCCAAGGAAGGAGTTATCCATCTTTTTTTTAAAGGCGTAATATGACTTAATGAATTTGTTAAGAAGCAGTGAATCAGCAGGTGAAGTCTAGTGTGGGTTTTTTGTGAAATCTGTCCCCAGTGACTCACGGCTCTGGTTATTTACTTCATGGCTAATTCAAGGCCTTTTGTGTCTTTGCCTCAATGCTGCATTGTTCATCTGACAATTGGGAAAACCCTCAGACCCCTCCCACGCTGTGTTTCAACAGTGCTTTATCGAATCAATGGTGCAAATGGGGAAGGAGGAGGAGGAAGGTTAGTTCATGCTGCTGAGGTTTCAAGCCATTAGTTTGACTTCTCAGAAAACGATACTTCTTCTATGTAATGAAACTCTGACTAACAGGTTCAAAAGAAAAGCTGTAACACTTTGACCGTGGTATTAGCCTGGAAGCTGACTTGAAAATAGAGCATCAGACATTACATCTCGGCGTTCCCTGCTGTATCAGCTAGGAATGATCATCACACAGGATCTCCTCTCCCTTTAAACCCTGCTGATCACAAGCCTGAGTCTTCCTTAACCCTCTGAGGAGCCCCAAGTCTCCCATCATGTGCACGCCCCATGCATCACCCCCTCCCCCCCACTCCCTTCAGGAAGATTTCATCCATGCAAAGAGCAAACCTTAAAGAAACTTCACACAGCTCAAAACACGGCAGCCAGGCTCATCTTCGGGAAAACGCGATTTGAAAGTGCAAAACCCCTCCGTGAAAAACTACACTGGCTCCCAATCAAAGAACGCATTGCTTTCAAAATCTGCACTATGGTTCACAAAATAATCTACGGTGAAGCCCCAGGATACATGACAGACTTGATCAACCTACCAACTAGAAACACATTTGAATCAGCATGAACGTACCTAAACCTGCACTACCCAAGCTGCAAAGGACTCAAATACAAATCAACTTACGCGTCCAGTTTTTCCTACATAAGCACACAACTGTGGAACGCACTACCAAAAGCCTTGAAAACGACATACGACCCCTCTCCTCAAGTCGCTTCACTGGCTCCCGATCCGCTACCATATACAGTTCAAGCTTCTCCTATTGACCTTCAAGTGCACTCAATCTGCAGCCCCCCATTACCTCTCTACCCTCCTCTCCCCGTATGTTCCCACCCGTAACCTCCGCTCTCAGGACAAATCACTCTTATCTGTACCCTTCTCCACCACCGCTAACTCCAGACTCCGCCCCTTCTGCCTCGCATCACCTTATGCCTGGAACAGACTTCCAGAGCCCATACGCCATGCGCCCTCCCTGCCCATTTCAAGTCCTTACTCAAAGCCCATCTCTTCTCCCTTGCTTTTGGCACCTAACCACCCTCCCCATTCATGTTACCTACACTGACTACATAGTTTGTAACCTTTAGATTGTAAGCTCTTTTGAGCAGGGACTGTCCTTCCCCATATTAAACTTGTACAGCGCTGCGTAACCCTGGCAGCGCTATAGAAATGCTAAGTAGTAGTAGTAGATGATTTTGTGAACCAAGGTGCAGATTTTGAACACAATATATTCTTTGACTGGGAGCCAGTGTAGTTTTTCTCGTAGTGGTTTGGTGCTTTCGAAACTCATTTTTCCATATATAAGCCTGGCTGCTGTGTTTTGTGCTGTCTGGAGTTTCTTTATGATTTGTTCTTTGCATCCCGCATAGATTCCATTGCAGTAGTCCAAATGGCTTAGTACCATGGATTGTACTAAGTTACGGAATATTTCCCTCGGGGAAAAAAGGTTTCACTTGTTTGAGCTTCCACATTGTGGAACATTTTCTTTGTTGTAGCTTTCACTTGACTCTCAAGTGTAAGGTTTTGGTCGATTGTAACTCCGAGAATTTTCAGGCTGTCTGAGATAGGATGGGTGTAGTCTGGAGTAGTTATGTTGGTGGGTTTGTTCGTGTTATATTGGGATGAGAGGATGAGGGTGTGTGTTTTTTCTGTGTTAAGTTTTAGTTGAAATGCATTCGCCCATGAGGTCATGGTGTTCAGGCCAAGGTTGATTTCTTTGGTGATTTCTGATAGATCATGCTTGTAAGGGATGTAGATTGTGACATTGTCTGCGTATATAAAAGGGTTAAGGCCTTGACTGGATAAGGACTTGGCTAGTGGGGTCATCATTAGATTGAAAAGGAGCGGTGATAGTGGTTATCCTTGAGGTACTCCACAGTCTGCTTTCCATGGTGATGATATGTTCACTTGGTATGTTCTAGTAGTGAGGAAACCCTTGATCCAGTTGAGTACACTTCCACCAATCCCGAAGTATTCTAGGATGTTTAGTAGTATATTGTGGTTTACCATATCGAACGCACTAGACTTGTCGAATTGTAGGAGAAGTACGCTTTTCCCTGTTGCAATTTCTTGTTTGAATTTGGCTAGGAGGGTAATTAGTACTGTTTCGATGCTGTGGTTGGAACGAAATCCTGATTGTGATTCGTGCAGTATTATGAATTTGTTTATGTAGTCAGTGAGTTGTTTGGTTACCATTCTCTCCATCAGTTTGACTACCAGTGGGATTGAAGCTACTGGGCAGTAGTTGGTGATGTCGTTTTTTTCTTGGACTCTTTTGGAATGTTGCTGTTTGGCTTAGGGAAGAGGCCTTGTTGAAGCATGTAGTTTAGGTGGGATGTGAGAGGGTCTGTTATGAAGCGGTTGAGAGCGGATTTTAATAGATAACTAGGGCAGATATCCAATTTGCAGAAAGAGGACCCACAGTTCTGCTGTTAGCAGGAGGCATTAATTACTCCAATGCGGAGACTGTGACCCTGCAGAATGGTAGGACTTCTTCCTGGAGCTGTTCAAGGGAATCTGAGCTTTAGATGTGTGTGTGGGGGGGGGGGGGGGGGGGGGGGGAGGAGTGTGTGATCGTGAGCAGCAGAAGCAACTTACTATGTGTTGACTCTTAGAATATAAACATTTACATAGGGTAATTAAACCAACACCCAGGCACCCCCTGCCCTCACTCTTTGTCCTTGAGCATCCTTAAATTCTATCATATTATTGATTCACTCTACCTCTCTGTGTGGCTTATCTAACACCCTTTCACTAAAGCATCTTTTTCTTATGTTTAAGGGGATCTCCTGATCCACCTGTGGTAGCTTCTGCAAGGGCACCTGAAAGCACTCTTATTCTAGGACTGTGTTTCTCAACTCGGTCCTGGAGTACCCCCTTGCCAGTCAGTTTTTCGGGATATCCACAATGCATTTGCATACAGTGCCTAAATTTGGCTTCCAGAACCTCTCTCCCACATTTTCCTATGTCATTGGCACCCACATGTACCAAGACAGCCGACTCTTCCCCAGCACTATCTAAAATCCTATCTAGGTGACGCGTGAGGTCTGCCACCTTCACACCAGGCAGGTAAGTCACCAGGCGATCCTCAAGTCCACCAGCCACCCAGCTATCTATATGCCTAATGATTGAATCACCAACTACAACAGTTGTCCTAACCCTTTCCTCCCGGGCAGCACTTGGAGACATATCCTTGGTGTGAGAGGACTAAACTAGATCCTACAGTGCCTGCTAGATTCTATCTGCTAATGCTGTAGTATAAAGTTTTTAAAACTACGTAGAAAAGACCATGGAGATTAGTTGATAACATTTGCTTTTTATATTTTTATTTTGCCTATCACTAACCTACAATTTCTCCTTTAAACCCCAATCTTTAAGTTCCCAAAGCACCAAGCAAAATAGCGTTCACTTACCAGAGAAATGTCCTCTTCTCTCGGAACTTCTCAGAAAGAAAGTTCAGTGGGACTTTTCCTCTTTGTATAGTTTTGAATCTAAGGGGCCTCTTTTAAACAGGCTCTTTGAAGCTGACTCAGCAACCTATGCAAGTATTCTACTTCCCCACACCTTAATTAACACTTAATTGAGGTCGCTGGATGAGCTACCTCTCCAGCAGCCAAGGAACAGAAAATAACTGCCTTTTAGAACAAGAGTTTTTGGCTGTTTAGTTTCTACTTTTAGAATAGGTTTCAGTTTAAAACTATGGGAAAAATGCCTATTTCTAGAGAAAAATTCAGTTTATAACTATGTTTGGCAGAAGGGCTTCTTCCTATGTGGGATGAAATCCACCTGGCTGCACCCGGAATTTAAAAGGTGAGTTTGTATACCAGTTGTGGGAGAATAATGGAAGCTGGAAGTAGAGGCTGACTAAAATTTAGTTTCGGTTATGGTGCCGAAATTTGTCTCAAAATCCCTTTTCTGCTCGGTTTTGGTTTCAGCCGAAACTGACCATGTGTTTTCGGTGGAAACTGAAAATGTGTGCTTTGTCCTTTTTGTTTCCATCCCTCCTTCCCCCTCCCCTCTGAACAGGAGTTGCCTGCCCCCCCCCCGCCCACCTGTAGGGCCCCCCCTTAGGACTATGTTGCAGTTCCTGGCAGTCCAAGGGTGTAGTCAGGGCAGGAGTGATCCCAGTCATTCCTGCTCATGCTGGCTCTGTTGTCAAAATTTTAGAACAGAGGTTCAGAGTTTAATTATTCCATGTTTTCATTACACAAATAAATTGCTGTTGGGACTTCACAATTGAGAACTTTACAGACAGACCAGAACTTGGTGGTCAGGGTTTTGGTTGGAATGACTAAGGGCCCCTTTTACCAAGCTGCGACAGTCTGTGAGTGCTTTCTGGGAACTGTGGGACCACTGAGAGTGTGGTCCCCAGTAACCTAGAAATCACTGAAGATAATTGGAGCTCAGGAGTCTCGCCCAGAGGTGGATGTGACCCAGTCGGTGAGAGGAGGGTGCTAGTGTAGAGCACAGGTGGCAGGTGCAGGCAGACCTGAGCTGTGCTGGGGATAGACCCTCTAAGTGGCTGCGGGATAACCCCAGGAGGGTGACTAGGTGTTCAGTACCGCTCCCCAGGTAGCTCTGCTCTGCCCTGCCCACCCACACCCCCCCCCCCAACAAAAGGTCCCTTCTCATCGCCTGGTCAGGATAGGACCCTCTCCCAGGGCTTACCTGAGTTCCCTGGTGGTCCGGTGGGGCGTCAGGGGCAGAAGCAAATCTCTGTTGCTCCTGCCCCTAGTGGTAATTTCATGAAAATGACCCCGACGCCCTACTAGACCACTACTACTACTACTACTTAACATTTCTAGAGCGCTACTAGGGTTACGCAGCGCTGTACAATTTAACAAAGAGAGACACCAGGAAGCTCAGGTAGACCCCATGGGAGGGTCCTATCCTGACTGGAAGGTGGGGTGGGATGGGGCTTTAGTTGGGGAAGGGGAATGGGCAGAGCTGAGCTACCCGGGGGAGTGGTATGGAACAGAGTGGAGCTACCTGTGGGGGGGGGGGGGGGGGATAATGTTGTCAGGGGCCATGCCACCGTGGGTGGGAGAAGATAAATATTTTATGCAGGTCACCCAATATTTAGCCAAGGCCCACATATCTTTCTTATGCAGGCTCTGCTGAATATCAGCCAGGCCTGCATAAGCTCCAGCAGCCTGTCCCGATATTCAGTGTAGTGCCGGATATGGCCCGCACTGCATATCAAGGCATAATTTAGCTGGTGATGATCAGCGTTTAAAAAAACACTGACCGCCACTGGCTGAATATTGCTTGGGATCATCAATGGAATGATTTAATGTGTTCTAGTGCCCTGCTAGAGGTGTAGAAACAATGTTATGACTATTGCAGTTTCTGTTTTCAGTTGTGTGTCTTCACAAGGCGTTTTGTTTTTCCTACATATAACAATTGACGTAGGCATTGGATAATATATAGGACCCATGATGTATTGCAATTGGATGAATGTCTTAGAGTGCCCGTTTTGTTAAACTGTGAATGAGTGAAAGTGGTGATTCCTAACGCACGTGGACAAACGCTGCATCTGGCACAGCACCTTTGTCCAAAATAAATGTCTGAGAATGAATCAGTCGGGAAATTTGGAAGAGCTGAAGAGACCATCTTCTGTTTGAAATTTCTGCCTTTAGAGTATGCTATGACCACATTTTTCTCCTTAAAACATTCGTATCCTTCAAGGATGTGCCAGTCGTTCCTAATAATCTTCTGTATTTTTCCAGTTATGCGGGAGTATCTGAGGGTCACTTGTCAATAAAATACTCCTGTTGTCTCAGTCTTGAAGGCCCAGTGTTGCTTTTTTGTTCGTTGAGTATCTGAGGGCACATGCCACGCCTGGAACCTTCTTGTCTTGGTATCTGGTTGACAGGTCATTTCTCAATTTTGTACTGGCTTTTTCATATGTGGAGGAGTGGCCTTGTGGTTAGGGTGGTGGACTTTGGTCCTGGGGAACTGAGGAACTGAGTTCGATTCCCACTTCAGGCACAGGCAGCTCCTTGTGACTCTGGGCAAGTCACTTAACCCTCCATTGCCCCATGTAAGCTGCATTGAGCCTGCCATGAGTGGGAAAGTGCAGGGTACAAATGTAACAAAAATAAAATAGATACTATTGGAGATTCTACATGGAATGTTGCTACTATTTGACGTTCTGTTGCTACTATTGGAGATTCTACATGGAATGTTGCTACTATTGGAGATTCTACATGGAATGTTGCTATTCCACTAGCAACATTCCATGTAGAAGGCTGCGCAGGTTTCTGTTTCTGTGAGTCTGACGTCCTGCACATACGTGCAGGACGTCAGACTCACAGAAGCAGAAGCCTGCGCGGCCACATTGGTGATCTGCAAGGGCCGACTTCTACATGGAATGTTGGAATAGCAACATTCCATGTAGAATCTCAAATAGTAGCAACAGTGGAGGAGTGGCCTAGTGGTTAGGGTGGTGGACTTTGGTACTGAGGAACTGAGTTTGATTCCCGGCACAGGCGGCTCCTTGTGACTCTGGGCAAGTCACTTAACCCTCCATTGCCTGCTGCGCGGGGTACAAATGTAATAAAAAAAATATCCCTCTTTGATACATTTGTATAGATGTCCCCTCTTGACAAATCCTTCTATTATAATCTTTGATTGATTTTCGAAGTCTTCATGCTCAGAACAAGAACTGGAAGTACGACAAATTGCGTTTTAAAGAAGGGTTGTGAAAACTGGAAGAACATAAGAAAGCATTTCTATCTGTGGGTTTGCAGTATAGAGATGTGCTAAAACCATATTCTTTTTTTCTGGATGAGTAGATCCTAGAAGTTAGTCATGTTCATCATACTGGAATTTGAAAGTTAAATGTGGGTCTCTTGGTTCAGCCACATAAAAAAGGCTTCTACACGTATACAGTCTCCTTGCAAGAGCAGAAAAATATCAATGTAACAACTGTCTGTAGTCCGTCCATCCCCCTGTTGGTCCTCCAGCCTGATACGTTACTAGCAACATCAGCAATTGAGGCACCCATAGTTGGCTGGCTCCCAAAGACTTCTCTTCACCGCGTCCTGCCTGTTCGTAAACAGGAAGTTGCATTAGAGGAGGCGGGACGCAGCAGAGAGAAGACTTCGGGAGCCAACCAGCAGTGGATGCCTCAATCACTGATGCTGTTGGTAATGTATCAGAAGGTTAGACAACAGTTGTGGGGGGGGGGGGGGGTGTAAAGGAGGGACTACTAGAGAGAACTGTCGGCTCGGCAGGGCGGGAGGACTAGAAAGAAAATGCCAGTACACGGAGGAGAGGGAGGGATGCTGGACTTCAGGGGAGGGCAGATAGAAGATCCAGAATCACATGTTTAGTGAAACTGGGGTGGCAAGCCATTTTTTGGAGGTGACACTTGCCATCCCATAGTGACGCCTATGCCCTCTCCTTCTCCTGCCTGTGGTCCTTCAAATGTAGTAAGCTGCTGGCAGTGAAGAAAACTTGTTGCATTGGCCTTGAAGCCTCTATACTGCTATTTGCTCACAGGAAATTGCAGCAGAGGAAAGCCCTGAGACAGCCAGAAGTTGAGTGCTTTCTTTGCTGTCAGTGACTCGATGCTTTTCAAGAACTGCGGGGGAGAGAAGAGGAGGAAGAGAGGCCGCCAAACCCGTCGGAGCCTGGGGATAAGGGGCAAAGTACACAGAGAGCTGCCGGACCTGAGGAAGAGAGGGAGGGAAAGGAGAGATAGCCGACGGACTGTGGAGGCAGGGACTGAAGGCACAAAAAAACCAAACAGTATTTTGGTTACTAGTTGTAATGTTCTTCTGGCAGCCGGCCTAGTCATTCAAAAACTGGCCAGGCTGGCTGAAAACTAACCAGTTGGCAACCATAATCGGAACACGCCACCTTATCTGTATATCTTTTGCCTTGTTGGGTTCTTCATTATATTGTACCAGCGTGCTCCCAGATTATACGGGGTCCTCCACACCATATTTAATGATGCAGTGCGGTTATTTATAGGCAGCTTCTGACTGGTTCCAAATTTTGAAAAGGATGCCTGGTTTTCTACCATATTACTTCTCTAATTCTATAACAGGGTGACACATTTCTGCAGGACTTCGGCATGAAGCTGGCGAGAGTACGCTTGTGTGCAAGTGGCTGTGAAATACCTACATGCTATTCTGTGAGGTCTCATGTAGTGGCTTAGCACATAAATGCAAGGGGGCGGGGCGTGGGAGAGGCTTGGGGCGGAGCATGGGACAGATAAGGGCATGGGAGAGGCTAAGGGCGGGGCATGAGACAGATGAAGGGCATGGGAGAGGCTAGGGGCGTGGCATGAGACAGATGGGCATGGGACATATGAGGGGCAGGGGAGAGGTAGAGGGTGGGACATTTGTGGACCCACCACTTGCGCCCACCACTTCCAGGACAGTAACGTACATTCTTCCTGACTACATTTGGGGGTCTCGCAATTACACCAGGTCAAAGTGCTTGATTTAGAATTTGGTATTTTCCTTTTTTTGCAGGCAGGAGAAGATTCCGGCTCTCAGCTGTGCAGTCTAGTCCCAGGTTGATCCCGTTACTTTGCTGAAATCACCTGCAGACTTATCGAGGGGCTCTTGCTCTGCTCACGATCGCTGCCGGGGCAGGTGCTGCTCACACTATTCTCACCATAGCTAGATGGAGTTGGCCTTCTGCACGTGCATACAGACACTAAGGTGAGTCTGACGCAAGCGCCGGGTCTGCGTGTAACACATATGTTCCTATACCAACAGCCCTCAGGGGTGGACGAAGGGTCCTGGTAAAACGGGGTCAATATTCGAAGTGATTCAACCAGCCAGAAACAGCTCCTGGAGCACTTAACCGGTTATCACTGCTAAAAATACCCAGTTACTGCCGAAACAAAAAAAAAAAAAACGTCTATTTTGGGGTCGTTCTGGGGTCGAGGTCGGCAATAGCCGGTTAACTGCTGATATTCAACACTTAACCAGCCAGCTGAAAGTCAGTCCTATCTTTATGCGGTAACCCATATCCAGATAAGTTCTGAGTATGTGTTACCAAACTCCGGAAACCTGGAAATTCAAAGGACATGGCCCAACATTGAATCTCCAGGTTTAACACCGGTGCTGGTCAGCAAAATGCGGGCTGGATATTGGGCCCAGTGTCTTTTATGATATAGTTGTGTGGTGTGATTCTGAGGTGTTTATTATGTAGCTGTGGAGGGTATCATGTGATGTCATATGTTATTAGGTGCTGCTGGAAGAAAGTTGACGTGGTTAGGGAAGGATATCGTGTGACGTCATTAGGTGCTGGTAGAAGAAAGCTGTTGTGTGGTTGGAGGAGGATATCATGTGATATCACAGAGTATTGGATGCTGCTGGAAGGAAGTTGGCGTGTGGTTGGCAGAGGATATCATTTGATGTCATAGCGCCCACATGGCATTGATGTGGCACTGTTGGGAAACTGTGGGGTACAAATCAGATAATAAATAAATAAAATAAATATCACAGATCTTAACATTTAAACTTAGAGCAGTAAAAGCATCCACATGAGAGAGATGAACTCATGTCAGGCCACCGTTTCCAGACTGGTAGAGAGACAACTACTGTCGCTCCATTTTTAAACAAGTGACTGTTGCCGTCCTACTTTCAGCCCAAGCCCTGCATGAAGGTATATTTAAGATACCCACCGTTGCTTTCTTTTAACAAAGCGGGCAGTATAGTCCATGTTGGGGTCGAACCGATACTACCTGGTTTTTCAAGCAAATAGTCCGTATTTGATGGGTATATTTTATATCTCGTTAGTTCCTAGAAACGGATTCCTATTTTTCAGTGCTGCCAGCAGTCTGGCCTCATTGCATTGTGGGCAGATCTGAAGAGCCCTAAAGCATTTCATAATATACCAGGACTCGCTCTGTGTCAGGTTTCTCCTCCGCAGCATGTCCACATCCTCCCCAACATCCCCCCCCCCCACCCCACCCCGAGTCACCTTGAAGCCTAGAGAAAAGAGGGCTCAGGGGTGCAGCAGCGAAAGTAAAGAAAGAAACAAAGCTGGCAGCTGCACCCCTGAGCCCTCTTTTCTCTAGGCTTCAAGGTGACTCGGGGTGGGGTGGGGGGGGATGTTGGGGAGGATGTGGACATGCTGCAGAGGAGAATCCATTTGGCCTGTGATCCAAGCATCTGGTGTGTGTGTAAACCTTGATGAAGCTACTCTGCTGTCATCGTGCAACTCCTCTGCCCTCCTGAGAGAAACGTCAGAAAATCAACAATCCACCAGAGAGGAGAGAAGGCTGGAATCTATATAGAAAGGGATAAAACCTGTACCTCCCAGTTCTGCAACCTACAATTTACATGCATGAAAATTCTCCTGGATACGAAGCAGAGCTGGGACATGTGTCCTTATAACCAACCATAAAGAATGTTTTCAGTATCAGCAACACAACATCCATTCACTGCCAGACACTGTATGAAGTGATGAAGACCCTGCAGAAATGCTACTCATAAGCTTAACAAAGAAAATGAGTGGAAGTGTCCAAAGAGATCTCCAATTAGTCATCATATTATGAATTATATAAACGTAGCTATAATGTACCTATATATATGATTTTTTTTTTTTTTTTTGCAATTTTACAATATGTTTCAAGGTTATACTCTTGATCCGGCAAAGTGTTAATATAAGTCGTCATTTAACAAGAAAAATATAATGAACATAATTAACATAATTCTAACACTCAAGTCCACTATTAAGTAGATCCAGGATTCCAAATACAGGAAATTAAAAGAAAATTTACAAAGGTTAATCAGATAATAATAAATTAAATTAAACTCCTTCAGTTCTTTTAGAGGTTATGAATGATGACAAATGTGAGGGGTCCATAAAAACAAACTTAAATGAATTAAGTCAAATGATACATTTACAAGGAAACCTTAAATGAAATACTGCTCCGAGTTGGAGAACGGCGGGTTTTAATAACAAAAATTGTTTACGCCTTTTCTGGGAATAGATTTATTCTTAGGCCCAGGAATAATTTCTCCCGGTTCCTAAAAAACAATTGAAGAAGCCATTGCTTGTCAGGAATTAAAAGCAACAGTAGCTGCCAAAGTTGCTGCTTGAGCTTGAGTCAGATCTAAAGTTTCTTTTCTCTCTTGTTGGCATGTTTCCTTTTGTGGTATGTAATACACCTGATTGAAAGGTGGTAAGCTTGCTTCAGGAATTTCTCAAATTTCACAAAGATATCCCTTTAACATGTCCATTGGTTTTATCATTTTAATCTTGGGGAAATTTATAAATCGTAAGTTATTATTCCTCATATAATTATCGTAAATTTCCATTTTTCTTCTTAAATTAGCAATGTCTTTTAACATTACTGCTTGTAGGTTTCCCAAATCTGTAGCAGTTTTCTCAATATTTTCTTGTTTCTCAATTGAAGCTTTTATATCCAATTCTGTTTTTAACACCCTCTGTTCAATTTCAGTAACTTTCTCAGATATCGCATTAGTTTTGTGAGTAGAGGTTAATGTGAACCGAGAAATTAAATCCCAAAGAGAGTCAAGAGTTACCTCAGCCGGTTTCTCCAACATTCTTAGAGGGATATTATCTACATATTCCAGACTCTTCACCGACTTCATACCTTGTATCCCCGCAGACATTTCAGCAGGGCTGTTCACCTCGGGCGACCACAGTTGTCCCTCAGATAACCCTTCGAGTTGGATTTGAGCTTCTACCCCGGGCTTCACCTTCTCGCTCTTTGGCGGAGGTCTCGGCGATCCCTCGAAGGGAGAACTAGTCGACTGCGGCTGCGGGGCTGGAGTTCGTTGATCAGGGCTCAGAGTAACTTCCTGCCCCGAAGACACTGAATCTTCCTGGATTGCACCGGTGCCTTCCAGGGGTCCGCTCATGATCTGTTGATTCTGTCCCGGGGTGCTCACAAAACGGTCCATGGGACCAGGTATTGAGGTAGGTGGCTGCGAAGCTCAGGCTGCCGCACTTCCTCATCTTTTTGGCATTTTCAAAAGGAAAAAATTGTGAGCTCCTCACACTACCTGAATGCTGGTGGCCATCTTGGATCCATATGCATAATGGTTTTATATTTGTACTTACCTTGTTTGTATATTTAATTGTTTTGTTTTTGCTTTTTTGAAAGTTCAATAAAATTTCAGGAAATAAATAAAAAAAGGAAGTGGCCAAAAACAAATTTATTCCAGGATAGGTTAAAATAAGGACTTTATTGACAAACTCACAGTCCCAAATAAAATTGCATAAGCCTTATAAAGACATGCAATTTGTAGGTGGACCCACTTCCACTCGTTTTGTTTGTTCTGCTGATTTTTTTGTGAGAGGGTTTGGTTTTTTTCTTCCTTTGATTTTGGACTCTTAAAGCATAACTGAATGAAGGCCCCATGAAAAGGCAGCACCAGAAATATTACTGCAGGCCCTGGAGCACCAATACACCTATTAGAAAAAAAGACTCTAAGGTCCTCTCAAGGACCATCACTATCTGCCCCCTCATCAAAAGGAATTGTACAATGTGATACCTGCCAATGAGCCTTCTCAGGAGAAGCCCCCACACTCTGCAATTTACTCCCAGAGGGGCTACGTAAAACAAGAGACAACCTCTACATCAGAAAGCAGGTAAAAGCCTGGCTGTTCTCTCAAGCCATTAATACATAGGGTGACTGACTAAACACTCATTCTCCACCTGGACCAGCTTGCTACACACACTGTAACCTAGATCAGTTCCTTATACCTTGTTTAACTGTACAAAGAACTAGACACCCATTTATTTATCCCAACTGACTTTGTATCACCCATCTTATCCCCATCTATATCTGTACTTGGTCCCTTGGCTGCATGGAAAGCTGTATTGAAGAAAAGCATTAGTATCATAGCGATGTTTTTTGAATGTTCTAATGTGTGATTATTAGGTGTTTCATTGCTATTATATCCATGACATTATTCCTGAGTCGGCTCCCCTGCAGCCTCAATTCATGTCCTCTAGCTCTACCACCTTCCATCTCTGGAAAAGGTTTGCTCAAATATTTGAATCTCTGTATCATATCACCCCTGTCTCTCCTTTCCTCCAGGATGTCCATATTCAGTTCCCCAAGTCTCTCCTCAAAACGTCTTGTGACGCAAACCCCATACCATTTTCATCCTTTTCTTTAAACCGTTTCAAGTCTTTTTATATCTTTAGCAAGGTACGGCCTCCAAAACTGAACACAATACTCCAAGGAGGGCCTCACCAACAACTTGTACAGGAGCATCAACACCTCCTTTCTTCTGCTGATTATACTATCATATCTGAAATTTATGGCAGCGCTGAAGACATATCTTTTCAGCTCCGCCTAGCCTGGTTTTTCCTAAATTGGAATGTTGGGCGCAATCTCACAGACTTGTTCCTTTAACCCTCCCTTCATTGTCTGGGAGGAGTGGCCTAGTCGTTAGTGCAGTGGACTTTGATCCTGGGGAACTGAGTTTGATTCCCACTGCAGCTCCTTGTGACTCTGGGCAAATCACTTAACCCTCCATTGCCATTGGTACAAAATAAGTACCTGAATATATGTAAACCACTTTGAATGTAGTTGCAAAAATCTCAGAAAGGCGGTATGTCAAGTCCCCTTTCCCTTGTCTTCTGCACCAGATTTGATTGGCGTTCCAATCTTCTCTTTCCTTAATGTTTTATTGATTTTATTGTAAACCGCCTTGATGCTTATATGGAAGGCAGTATATCAAGCTGAATAAACTATTATTTATTTGGAGGGCTGCCTGCCTGCACTGATAAATAGTAGTGACCTGATCTATACAGTCTTCTAATTCTCTCACTTGAAATCGAACTCCGTGCTGAATTTCTAAGGAAACAGACATTGCAAATGCAACCAGAGTTCCCCAGACTGAATTGAGCATGACCTGAGCAGGAGATCTGCGGCTGGTGGTATCCCACATGGAGGCAGCAATTGATGTAAAGATGGGCGTTATGCAAGTACCAGAAACATTTGTTATCCAAGGATGACACAGCTCCTACAGCAGTCACTAACTCCCTTAAATGGACCAACTCCATCCAGGGGCATCCTCTCAGAATCACCAGTGTGTCCATAATGCTCTCCTTCTCTCACTGCTCCAAACACTACCACTTCCAGGACATCCAGTGCTGCGAGAGCTGTACGATCCCTGCTTCCACCTAGCTACTGACTTCTGACCCAATGACAATAAGCTCAAGCTGGGAAGGGCACCCCATATTTTGCGATACAGTGAATGGTTCCACTCCAGACACTTCAGAAGTAGCAGTAAGTGCTCAGTAATGCTGCTCTGATGAAGGGTCCCCTGAGAAGACTGGGGAGGCACCTCCTTGAGTTCCTCCTCCTCAGGCAATTTTACAAAGAAAATTGGACTTAAGAAATGAAAAAAACAAACCCTGGAGCACACTGAAAGCTCCTAGGAGTACTGTAGTCTCAAGGTACCTTCCTTCCCCTTTCTGTTGTAACACTGCTCAAGTACCAAAGCAGAAGGCTGTATATCACACAATAAACAGAGGTGTAGATAATACTGTCATACACAGAGAATAAGGCAATCTGCTGTAATTCAGCTAAGACCCAAGGATCAAACACTGTCCATCCCTCAGCAAGACTCTGCTGCAAGAAGGAAGGAATAGAAGAAGTGGGAATCTGATTTTTGGTTCCCTGTGTGGATTCTGCCTCCACTTTTTTTGTACCCGTGGATACTGGTAAAGCTCATTCTCCAAGTGAAACTGTCTTTCCCTCTTAGACAATTATCTTGAAGGTTTGTATGTGACCTCCTGGCTACCAGGGCTATTTAAAAATCTCCCTCCCCCACAGAGTTGCGTAACGTCAGGCGAGGGCGGGGCATGGAAGGAAGGAGAGGTCTGCCCTGCTGCTGCTTGCTGCTGGGAACTTGCGTTGCGAAGGTGAAAGGAGTTTAAGGTTAGTTCCGGAGTGACGGAGGGTGGGTGGAGGTGGGGCCCGGTGACCTCAGGTGGGGGGGCGACCTCGGGTGGGGGGGGGGGGGGCGGGGGGCGGTCTTGTCCGGCTCTCGGCGGCCCTGCTGCAAAAAAAAAGTTTGCTAGCTAGGTCTTATTTTCGGGGGGAGGCCTTATATTTACAAATGTAGCAAAATCGCTACTAGGTCTTATTTTCGGAGGATGTCTTTTTTTCAGGGAAACACGGTACCATCCTCTGCCACCTGTTGGTCAACCAATTTCCAATCCAGTTCACCACTTTGGGTCCTAAGTTCAGCCCTTTCAGCTTATTCACTAGTCTTCTGTGAGGAGCCGTATCAAAGGCTTTGCTGATATCCAAGTAGATCACATCTATCACACGTCCTTCATCCAGTTCTTTGGTCACCCAATCGAAGAAGTCAATCAGGTTCATTTGGCAAGATTTTTCTTTGGTAAATCCATGTTGCCTCGGATCCTGTAATCCGTTGGCTTCTAACAACTATCCTTTCCTTCAGCAGTGATTCCATTATTTTTCCTACCACTGGCGTGAGGCTTACCGGCCTATAGTTTCCCACTTCTTTCCTGTCTCCACTTTTGTGAAGAGGGACCACCTTAATTAAGGAAATATTAGGAGTGGAGTTGCTGCTTGATGGTCCTGCAATTCCAGTAGATAGAATTTAAAACCAGTTTGAATCTATTTCCACATGTGAGATAAGTTATTTATTATGAAGAATGCTAAGTCAGCTTGTATTTTGGATAATTGTCCATCCTATCTGCTGTGTTCCCCTTTCTTTGGCAGTTATACAAGTTTTTATTATCTGGTTAATGCTATGTTAAATTTGGGTTGTTTTGCTGCCCTTGGTGGTAGCATCATTCTTACCCCGATTGTGAAGAACAATAAGGGTAATGTTTCAGATGTTACAAATTATAGACCAGTTGCATCTATTCCCCTTTTTACTAAAATAATGGAGGTCACTGTAATTAGGCAACTGGACGTGTATTTGGATACATTTCAGATTCTTCACAAGTCTCAGTCTGGATTCCACTCGGGATTTAGCACTGAAATGGTGGTTATTTAATTGACAAAACTTGGTAAAATTTATTTGTCCATGGATATAATTCCTTGATTATACAGTTTGATTTGTTGAGTGTTTGTTCTTGTTGATCATGAGCTACTCTTGAGTACCTTGGAGGGGATAGGAATTTGTGGGCCAGTCTTAGCTTGGTTTCAATATTTCTTGGCAAATAGATCAAATACAGTGAAGAGACAGGATAAGTAGGGCTGCCGAGAGGGTGGGGGGGGGGGGGGGGGACAAAAGTCCCCCGGGATCTGACCTCCACAGGAGGCCCGACCATAAGTGTCCTCCCCTTGGCAGTGTTCCTCCAAGCTACTGGCAGCATCAAAAAAGAAAGCAACCTGCCTCCACCTGGACTCGGACATGTTCTCTCTGCTTTGCCCCGCCTCCTCTGACACACAGCAGAGGAAACAATTCGGAGGCCAGCCAGAGGTGAGTTGGTAAGTTGCCTCCTTCTTTTCTTTGGGAATTGGCCCTAGTTAAGCATGGAAGTGATGTGTTTCATTAGGCAGTGTATGGATGTATCAGGGATGTTCTTTAGCTGGAAATTCCAGCAGATTTCAAGAGGGCATTATGATTTGTCGGATTTATTCACAAGAGTTTTGGCCATGTCGGTGGAGAAAGGTATGAAAGTTGCCCATGTTCTATCTGCTGGTATGGGGCCTTCCGTTTTAATTGTCATGTCTAGGTATCCTCCTGTGTTGTTTGTGGGGGTGAGGAGATCTCTTTTGATGGAGATTTTCTGTTTGAAGTAATTGGCCAGCTCTTGAGCCAAGGGATGTTGTCTGTTGTCCGCTGTCAGATCTCGTATGTCCAGCAGTCCATTTACCAGTGTTAATTACCCCCTTCTTTGTCTTCATAATACTTAACTTTGGCTTTCTTGTTTCAGATTTGTATTTTGGATCGTTTTGAGCCATTGTGCTCTGCTTTCATTGGATTTGTGGCAAATCCATTTCCTCTTAAGTATTCTGCAGGCTTTTTTTAAAATCTGTGTTAGTTCCAGGTTGAACCAGGGATGGATTGTTCTCCTGTGGTAATTTTTCAACTTCTCCAGTGCTATTTTGTCCAATGTTGTATGACTCTGCTTATCCCATTGATTCAAGAAGGTAATTGTGTTATGCTCTCTGCGCATATCCAGCAGACTGCCAAGACCTGTCGCTTCTTCCTCTTCAACATCAGCAAAATTCGCCCTTTCCTATCCGAGCACACCACACAAACTCTCGTCCACGCTCTCATTAACTCTCGCCTTGATTACTGCAACTTACTCCTCACTGGCCTCCCACTTAGCCATCTATCCCCCCTTCAATCCGTTCAGAACGCTGCCGCATGTCTAATATTTCGCCAGAACCGATATACTCACATCACCCCTCTCCTCAAGTCACTTCACTGGCTTCCGATCAGATACCGCACACAATTCAAGATTCTCCTCCTTACCTACAAATGCACCCGGTCTGCGGCTCCTCACTACCTCTCCTCCCTCATCTCCCCCTATGTTCCCACCCGTAACCTCCGCTCACAGGACAAATCCCTCCTCTCAGTTCCCATCTCGACCACTGCCAACTCCAGGCTCCGCTCATTCTGCCTTGCCTCACCCTTTGCCTGTAACAATCTTCCTCAACCCCTAAGCCAAGCCCCCTCCCTACCCATTTTCAAATCTCTGCTTAAAACTCACCTCTTCAATGCTGCTTTCGGCACCTAACCTTTGTGAATTATAGTATTCCTATCAGACGGACTCTATACTTGTTTTTAGATTGTACACCTGTCTTTTAGATTGTAAGCTCCTTGAGCAGGGACTGTCCTTCTATGTTAAATTGTACAGCGCTGTGTAACTCTGGTAGCGCTTTAGAAATGTCAAGTAGTAGTAGTAGTATGCTGGTCTATCACACAGCTTTGGTTTATGTTCTGCCAGAATTGGTCTGCATCAATTTTTTCCTCTTGTTTTCTTGGAGTTGGGTCAGGAGTTGTGGGTTCTCGTTTTAACCTGTTCTGGCACTCCAGGATGAATGTTAGCTTGGTCTGACCATGGGGCTGGTGTCCAAAGGGCATCTCTGATTTTCATCTTGTGACGGTTTTCGAGTCTGTAGTCTAGACTGTCTAGCTGGTGTCCTTTGTTGTGGGTGATGTTGGTTGTTGTATGTTGGAAAGTCCACATGTCCAAGAAATCCATCAAGTCTTGATGGATTTACTACTACTACTACTTAACATTTCTAGAGCACTACTAGGGTTACGCAGCGCTGTACAGTTTAACAAAGAAGAACAGTCCCTGCTCAAAGGAGCTTACAATCTAATGGACAACATTTGCAGACAGTCAATTGGGGCAGTCTAGATTTCCTGGATAGAGGTAAAATGATTAGGTGCCAAAGGTGACATTGAAGAGATGGGCTTTGAGTAAGGATTGGAAGATGGGCAGGGAGGGGGCTCTGCGTATGGGCTCAAGGAGTTTGTTCCAAGCATAGGGAGAGGCAAGGCAGAAAGGGCAGAGCCTGGAGTTGGCAATGGTGGAGAAGGGAGCAGGGAAGAGGGATTTGTCCTGTGAGCGGAGGTTTCAGGTAGGAGCATAAGGGGAGATAAGGGTAGAGAGGTAGTGAAGGGCTGCAGATTGAGTGCATTTGTAGGTTAGTAGGAGAAGTTTGAACTGTATGCGGTACCTGATTGGAAGCCAGTGAAGTGACTTGAGGAGAGGAGTGATATGAGCATATCAGTCCAGGTGGAAGATAAGACGTGCAGCAAAGTTCTGAACGGATTGAAGGGGGGATAGGTGGCAAAGTGGGAGGCCAGTGAGGAGTAAGTTGCAATAGTCAAGGTGAGAGGTAATAAGAGAGTGGACGAGAGTTCGGGTGGTGTGCTCAGAGAGGAAAGGGCAAATTTTGCTGATGTTGTAGAGAAAGAAGCGACAGGTCTTGGCTATCTGTTGGATATGCATGGAGAAGGAGAGGGAGGAGTCGAAGATGACTCCGAGGTTGTGGGCAGATGAGACAGGGAGGATGAGAGTGCCATCGACTGAGATAGAGAGTGGGGTAGAGGAGATGTGGGTTTGGGTGGAAAGATAATAAGCTCTGTCTTGGACATGTTCAGTTTCAGGTGGCGGTTGGACATCCAGGCAGCAATGTCTGATAAGCAGGCCGATACTTTGGCCTGGGTTTCCGCAGTGATGTCTGGTGTGGAGAGATAAAGCTGGGTATTGTCGGCATAGAGATGATATTGGAAGCCATGAGATAAGATCAGCAAGCCCAGGGAAGAGGTGTAGATTGAAAAAAGAAGGGGTCCAAGGACAGATCCCTGAGGAACTCCAACAGAGAGCGGGATGGGGGTGGAGGAAGATCCATGAGAATGTACTCTGAAGGTATGGTGGGAGTGATAAGAGGAGAACCGGGAGAGGACAGAGCCCTGGAACCCAAATGAAGATAGTGTGGCAAGGAGTAAATTATGATTGACAGTGTCAAATGCGGCGGATGGACATGTGGAGTTTCCCTATCATTCTGACAATCTAAGTGTAAGTTAGAGCCGCCCAGTATAACCACACTGTCATCGTGAGTGAAGGTGTTTGAGATAAACTCCATGAAATCATCCTATGCATTTGTTCACTTTCCAGGTGGGCGGTAGAATAGGGTAAAGCAGATATTTCCCTGGAGTATGTGGTCGTTACGTTTACAAGTCATGATTTTCAGATAAGGGGTTATGGGTCAGAGGTGAATTTGAGGTTAAAGAAGGATTTGTAGAGAATGGCGATACCGCCCCTTTCTCTAGGCGGCCCAGGTTTGGTGTGAGATTTTGTATCCTGATGGGCTTAATATCCCTGATCACCAGGTCAGTTAGAAATTATGAGTTTAGGAGACAACTTAGGACGTTTGTATTTGTTAAGTTGGTCACCTGATTTATGTATGTATTTGTGGCTTTGATTGCATTATAGTTCTCTTTTGTTATCTGCATTGAATTATATAGGTAAATGCGGGCTGGAAGACTCAGATGTAATGTAATAACTTTTCGTACAGGAACTTGTCAAAACCTTTTTAAAATCCTGCTACACTAACAGTTTATGTAACAAAGAGAGGGAACCAAGTACAGAAAAAGACCAAGCAAAAAAAACAGCACAAAGGGCCTTTAAAAACAAAAGGGAACACAGTTCTTTCATTAAAAAATCCTTTTAATAGTGAACTTTGATTGAAGAAAGACCCGACACGGGCTGTGTTTCGGTGCTACCGCACCTGCGTCAGGGGGTCACACCAATGACAAAGGAGGCTTCAACAGACTAATTTCAAAAGGCTGATGCTTTCCAACAGTGTAACATAGTAACATAGTAGATGACGGCAGAAAAAGACCTGCACGGTCCATCCAGTCTGCCCAACAAGATAACTCATATGTGCTAATTTTTGTGTATACCCTACTTTGATTTGTACCTGTGTTCTTCAGGGCACAGACCGTATAAGTCTGCCCAGCACTATCCCCACCTCCCAACCACCAGCCCCACCTCCCAACCACCGGCTCTGGCACAGACTGTATAAGTCTGCCCAGCACTATCCCCGCCTCCCAACCACCGGCTCTGGCACAGACCGTATAAGTCTGCCCAGCACTATCCCCACCTCCCAACCACCAGCCCCGCCTCCCGATCTTGACTAAGCTCCTGAGGATCCATTCCTTCGGCACAGGATTCCTTTATGCTTATCCCACGCATGTTTGAATTCCGTTACCGTTTTCATTTCCACCACCTCCCGCGGGAGGGCATTCCAAGCGTCCACCACCCTCTCCATGAAAAAATACTTCCTGACATTAGTGCTGAGTCTGCCCCCCTTCAATCTCATTTCATGTCCTCTTGTTCTACCACCTTCCCATCTCCGGAAAAGGTTCGTTTGCGGATTAATACCTTTCAAATATTTGAACGTCTGTATCATATCACCCCTGTTTCTCCTTTCCTTGAGACTTACTTTCATTGAGACTTACACTGTTGCTGTGTGTGAGCTTTGCACTGCATTTCATTCGAAGGAACATATCACACAAAATTTTGGAAAGCATCAGCCTTTTGAAATCACACTAACAGTTTATACCACATTTTTGGGCAACAAATTTAGAGTGAAGAAATATTTTCTCTGATTTGTTTTAAATGCACTTTTCTGCTGATTCAGCATCTCTCCTCTCTCTCTCTCTCTCTCTCTCTCTCTCTCTCTGTCTCTCTGTCTCTCTGTCTTTCCTCTGAGGCTTCCTTGTTTACCTCACTTACCTTTTACTTTGGGAAGGGAGATACTGTGTTCAACTAGTGACATCATGTAACTTGCTGCGATGCCCATATGCAATCCGGTACACGAAAGCACAGATTTTGAAGATCAGTCTTGCTCTTATCAGTAGCCAGTGTAGATATTGCAGGAGTGGTGTTGCGTGGTAGTATTTGGATGTGCTGAAGATCAGGCATGCTGAGGTATTTTGTGCTGTTTGTAGTTTTTTGAGTGTGTATTCTCTGCATCCCGCATAGACTGCATTCACTATGTTCCTCCTCTCCAGTGTTTCAACCATGAATCCTTTTATCTTTTGTGAGAACAGATAAATGTTTGTAGGGTGCTTAGACTGAGCTCTTGAAGAATGATCATTAGGCTAGGGCTGTCAGCTGCTCTTGGATGTGGCAGGTCCTGGTTCTCCAGTGGCAGGAGCTTCCCCGGGCTCAGACAGACATTTTCAGTCTTTCTCCTAGCCTGGCTGGCTGGAGAAGGAAGACGGAGCCCATTAACCATCTGCAAAATCCCAGCAGGCTCAGTTTGGTTTTTATAACTAGGCTCTTTACTGCTTCTTGTAATTTTGCCTTGGCTGCTGCATGCTGGTTTCTGTGCTGAGGTCTCTCTGGCATCTGCACTTTTCTCTGAAACCAGCCTTGTGAGAGCAGAGGTTAAATCTGAGCCCAGTACACACCCGGGACTGTCAGAGCTGGAGAGGCATAAAGCTGCCGGCAGACTATCAGGTCACCAAGAATCGGCATAAAACAGAGTGCAGGGCAAGGAAGGAAGCTATGCACTCATGCTGTCTCATGATTTAGATTTGTTAGGAACCGGGCAAAATTCTGGAAAAGGATGGACTTCACCTTAACTGGGATGGAACCAAGCTGCTGCTGCTGCTAACTTTTAAAATGTTTATAACTTCTAAGAAGGCAAAGCACACAATTGGAATTGTCTATGTACAAATGCTACAGGCCTAAAAGTAAGATGGAGTATATAGCACTAAGCTGTGGGAAAGGTCCCTGTGATAGCGGTGTGGGTCATTTTTCCACAGCGGGTAAAAAGCCCCTCCCCCCCCCAAAAAAATGGCCATGCAGCGGGCAACACTTACCACCACCCATTAAGGTGGTGGTAAGGGCAGCAGTAATGGGGCAGGATGTGGCGATGCCTGGTTAGCACCGTGCTAGACAAAAAAAAAAAAAATTCCAGGGAGTACCAGAAATGGTGTACACTCAATCCCGAACTACCGCCAGCAGCCGCGTTGCCCCGGCAGTAGCTCAATTTAATGTGTGGTAAACCCGCATTGGGCTTACAGCCGCTTTGTAAAAGGCCCCTAAATGATGAGGTAGATATAATAGGCATCTCAGAGACTTGGTGGAAAGAGGACAATCAATGGGACACTGTGTTAACAGGGTACAAATTGTATCGCAATCATAGAGAGGATCAAATTGGAGGGATGGGGGTTGCGCTATATGTTAAAGAGGGAATTGAGTCAAACAAAATAAACATTCCACATGAAACAGTAGCGGCATGGAATCATTATGGATAGAAATTCCATGTGTGAAGGGAAGGAGTATTCTTGTAGGGCTCTACTACCATCCACCGAGACAGAACGAACAGACGGATGAAGAAATGTTTGCAAAGATTAGGAAAGCTGGCAAATTGGGCAACACTATAATAATGGGTGATTTCAATTACCCCAATATTGACTGGATAAATGTTAGAATACAAATCCAAATGGCAAGATGAAGACATATTGCCCTTTGTCCTAAAATTTAATGCAGAAACTGTTAAAATAAGTTAGACCATAAAGCCACATTTTGAGCTACTTAAGACGCAACCCGTGTTTGCACAATCAAATATTTTGTTTTCATACCAAAGAGGATACCAATTCAAAACTGCATAGAGCAATATAAAATCAGAAACTTAAATTCTATCCTTTTTCTCTAAATCACCAGGATTTTAATGAGTCTTTGAACTAATATAATATCATTTAATTATATGTAGCCTCATAAGCCAAGGGTACCTTTTTTCAAATTAGGACACCACTGACTGACATTCATCATCGGCTACCACCACCTACCCAACACCGCAGAGAAAAACTCTCCTATCTATATCTAATCATGAGAGAAAAATCTGCAATGTTCAGGCTCATGGGAAAGAACCAATTTTATAAATTCACAGTTCAAATGCTCATCAAATCTTTAATTTAACCCATAAAACTCTATAATAGGTCTAAAAAAGAAGAAAAAATGTAATTCAACATTGAAAAATACAAAAACGTCAGCCAGGTTGAACAGTTCTATATGTGCACTTAGCTTTGTCTTTTCTAAAAGCTCAATCACTGCTTGTATTCTCTTTAAATCCATCCATGGCTGTAACTTCTTATTCTTTCTTGGGAGTAAAACGTGGACTTTAAGAGGAAACTATTTCTTCACTTATCGTGTAATTAAACTCTGAAATTTGTTGCCAGAGAATATAGTAAAAGCAGTTAGCTTAGCAGGGTTTAATAAAAGTTTGGATATCTTATGTTCAGAAAGCCTGTAATACCGTTTGATCATCAAGGAGCGAAAGGGGCACTCAGGGAGGGAAAGGCCATAGCAAAGAGACTGAATGAATTATTTGTTTCAATCTTTACGGAAGAAGATGTAAGAGATCTGCCTAGTGGTTAGGATGGTGGACTTTGGTCCTGGGGAACTGAGTTGGATTCCCACTTCAGGCACAGGCAGCTCCTTGTGACTCTGGGCAAGTCACTTAACCCTCCATTGCCCCATGTAAGCCGCATTGAGCCTGCCATGAGTGGGAAAGCGCAGGGTACAAATGTAACAAAAATAAAATAGATACTATTGGAGATTCTACATGGAATGTTGCTACTGTTGGAGATTCTACATGGAATGTTGCTACTATTGAGATTCTACATGGAATGTTGCTATTCCACTAGCAACATTCCATGTAGAAGCCTGCGCGGCCACATTGGTGATCTGCAAGGGCCCAATTCTAGTGGAATAGCAACATTCCATGTAGAATCTCAAATAGTAGCAACAGTGGAGGAGTGGCCTAGTGGTTAGGGTGGTGGACTTTGGTCCTGAGGAACTGAGTTCGATTCTCACTTCAGGCACAGGCAGCTCCTTGTGACTCTGGGCAAGTCACTTAACTCTCCATTGCCCCAGGTCTAAATAAGTACCTGTATACAATATGTAAGCCGCATTGAGCCCGCCATGAGTGGGAAAGCGTGGGGTACAAATGTAACAAAAATAAATAAATATACCACATTTCTGTAGTTACAATCAAAGCAATTTACATATTACATACAGGTACTTATTTTGTACCTGAGGCAATGGAGGGTTAAATGAGTCGCCCAGAGTCAAGTAGAGTTTGACTATGCCCTGGGCACATGTCCAGCTCCGCCTCTTCATCTGGGTAAAATTTTCAGGGACAGCGATTTTCTTTGATAACATTTGCCTCCTCAGTAGGGGTACAGGGAAAGATTTAAACTCCTAAAACATAAGGCAGACTAATGTTTCGAACAGCAGTATATAGATCCTTGGTCATCACTCCCAGCCCTTGAAGACCACCAATGAATATGCATGAGAGTGATGTGCATGCAAATGTCTCTGATGCATGTTGAGTTGGGATGTAGTGAAAATCTTACCCGGTGGCGGCCCTCGAGGACTGCGAGTGAAGGCCATGGCAATGTCCATTGTACTCATGACTTAAGAAGCCAAAGAGGACTAAGCTGGTTATATCATGTTTCATATAGAATTTGACCCTGTATTTCTTACAGTCAATTATAGTGTGCATAGGACAGAATTAGAAGAGATTGTGTGTAGGGGGTGAGGCTTTCGGCAGGATTTGGAGAGGAGGTAGCTCTTTGTAGATACATAGGGATGCTGGGACTGTACTGGGGCACTGAGGAGATTTGGATAAATTTCTGCTTGAGTTCTGTCAGGATTGGGCTCTTGTGGGACAGCTTTACAAGCCACATTCCCCTCCTGTGTACGAAAGGGTAATATTTCTGCTTACAGTACCATATGTTCTCTTGCAGGTATAAGTTTTGCTTCTGGGAATAGTTGCCTGGAGCTGCAGTGACTTATAAATGATGCCGTGTTATAAATTGTCTGGCATCAGGCACTCTTAAACCTGAGCATGCCGCAGACACATTAGTGTCATTTCATGGGATTTCTCTGAACATTGTGAACTCTGGTGCAGTGTTGGCACATTATTCTGTGATTATAGAGCTTGCCCTGACAGGGGGGAGGAATCGGGGGCTACAGCACTGCTCTGGCTGCCTCTTTTACTCAATATTCACCTGCTGTTTCCAGGAAAAGCTTTGCTCATGCAGGGATTCAGTCTGCCTCTCCCACTCTATAACTAATTGCTCGGGGACTGGAGCGAGGCACTCGCCCGGCATCTTCCCAGTCCTACCTCCAAAGCAACATTTGTATTTTTTATTAATTCTTATTAGTTAGACAACTGGAGAAAAACAAGCTGTCATCACTATGAACTAAGTTCAAAAAAGAAAAGGAAAATAGTAAAACCGAAAAACCAGCAATCAAAAAGCCCCCACATCTACGCTTTAGAATAAATCAAGGAGCAAAGTGGGCCCTCGAGAAGGTCAAGGCTATAGCGTAGAGATGAACAGATCAATATTCAATGTGATTTAACTGGCCAATCACCTGTTCCGAGCTAACCACTAATTTTCAACAGCTGAAAATCTGCTATTTGGGGGGCTTTCCAGGGGTGGAGTCAGCACAGCTGGTTAAGTGCTCTTATTCAGCACTTAATCAGGTTACCCACATGAATAGGCCAGCATAAAAGTCGATCCTATCTTTATGTAGAGAGAACAAGCTGGAGCCACTAGCAGGGCAGTGTAGCATCTGGGAATCGCAGCTGCCACTGTCTTTTGGAAAACAAAAAAGGAAGGTAGATTTGAGGAAGGGGGGGAGATACCAGACTGCAGCTGGGGGGAGAGAGAGATGTTGGACTCGTGAGGTGGCTACAAAAAGAGAGGGAGGGAGAAACGTCAGATGGGGATGGGGTAGTGGAGGGGAGGGAGCGAGCGATGTCAGATTCGAGGGGAGGGCAGAGGGAGAAATAGACTCTGTGGAGGAAGAGACAGAGGGAGATGTTAAGCTTGAAGAGGTGGATTAAAGGGAAGGAGAGATGTCATACTCCGGGAGGGAGGGACGTCTGGCTTGGGAGGAGGGGGTAGAAGGCAGGAAGGAAAGATGTCAGAGAGGGGAGGGAAGGCAGGAGAGAGGGAGAGATCAGACTTCAAGTGTGTGGTGGGGGAGAGAAAGAGAGGGGGAGATGCTAGGACTGGTGGATCCATGTGGGAGACACCATAGGAGGGTTGTCAAAGAGTTGAGTAACAGGTGGCTACTGAGTGCAGCGGGTAGAAATGTGGTAATGGGGAGCAGATAAAAGGGAATAGGAGGATGGCAAATGAGTGAGATTAGAATGTGAGAGTGAGGGAATGAGAGAAGAAGATAGAAAGTTTGTGAGTAGATGAAAAGGAGTAGAGTAAGAGGGTGAAATTTGAGTCAACAGAGAGGCAGAAAAGAAAAGAAGGGAGCGTTTTAAGAGAAAGATCAGTATGACAGAATCAGATACAGTAAGGGAATGGAACACGACAGGAGGATGTCAGGATTGCTGGAGGTCAAAATTATTGCTGGACATACTTATATTAATATGAAACCAGCTTGACATACTGAGATTAATGTTAGACCAGCTTCTGACCTCTGAGAACTCCCCCCTCCCCAGGAATCAGAGGATGGCAAAATGGACCAAATTGTGCCATGACTCGGAGTATTGTGTTCAGTTTTGGAGGCCGTTACCTTGCTAAGGATGTAAAAAGACTGGAAGCGGTGCAAAGAAAAGCTATAAAAATGGTATGAGATTTGCATTACAAGATATATGAGGAGAGACTTGCTGACCTGAACATGTATACCTTGGAGGAAAGGAGAAACAGGGGCGACATGATACAGATGTTCAAATATTTAAAAGGTATTAATCCGCAAATGAACCTCTTCCGTAGATGGGAAGGTGGTAGAACTAGAGGCCATCAATTGAGGTTGAAGGGGGGGCAGACTCAGGAGTGATGTCAGGAAGTATTTTTTCACGGAGAGGGTGATGGATATGTGGAATGCCCTCCCGTGGGAGGTGGTGGAGATGAAAACGGTAATGGAATTCAAACATGCATTTGATAAACACAAAGAAATCCGGTTTAGAAGGAATGGTTCCATGGAATCAGCAGAGATTGGGTGGCGACGCCGGGAATTGGGGGGAAAACGGGAGCTGGGCAGACTTCTACGGTCTACTCCCTGATCATGACCGAATAGATAAGGGATGGGCTGGAGTGTAAATTTTAAGGGGCTTCAATGTTAGCTTTAGAACCTTTAGTACAAGAACAGTACTGGGCAGACTTCTACGGTCTGTGCCCTGAGAAAGGCAATTACAAATCAAACTCAGGTATACATATAAAGTATCACATACCATGTAAAATGAGTTGATCTTGTTGGGTAGACTAGATGGAATGTACAGGTCTTTATCTGCCGTCATTTAGTATGTTATTATGTTACTATTGGGCTCATTTTCAAAAGAGAAAAACGTCTAAAAAACGTCCAAATCTGTATTTTCGAAACCTATTTTTAGACGTTTTTCTATGAAGTCTGTCAGATATACGTCCAAATCTCAATGGAGCATTTCAGGGGTGTGTTCTGGGCGGGACATGGGCATTCCTTAGACTTAGATGTTTTTCAGCCATAATGGAACAAAACAAAAATGTCAAGGACTAAAACTAGGATGAGCCCAGGGCTGAGATGTTCGAGGTCCTGGACTATCCTTCGCCACCTAAGGAATCGTCCACTGTTCCGCTGCTTAATGTCCTTAAGCAGACATTGCTGACGAACTGGGCGAAACCCTTATCTAATCCTCACATTCCCAAGAAGATTGAATCCCAGTATAGAATCCATGGGGACCCAGAGTTGATGAAGACCCAGTTGCCTCATGATTCTGGTGTTGTGGATTCTGCTCTCAAGAGAGCCAAGAGTTCTCGGGATTACGCCTCGGCGCTCCCGGGGCAGGAGTCGGAAACTCTGGACTTTTTTGGGAGGAAGGCCTATCACTCTGCTATGCTCGTGTCCAAAATTCAATCTTACCAGCTCTGCACGAGCATCCACTTGCCGAACAATGTGCGGCAGCTGGCGGACTTGGTCGAGCAGCTCCCGTCGGAGCAGGCCAAGCCTTTTCAGGAGGTGGTCAGGCAGCTGAAGGTGTGTAGGAAATTCCTGTCCAGGGGTGCCTACGATACTTTTGATGTTGTGTCCAGGGCCGCTGTTCAGGGTATAGTGATGCGCAGACTCTCATGGCTGCGTGCCTCTGACCTGGAAAACCGTGTCCAGCAGCGGATTGCGGATGCTGCTTGCTGGGGGGATAATATTTTTGGTGAGAAGGTCGAACAGGTGGTCGAACAGCTCCACAGCGGGATCTCTCCCACCGGACGCCTTCAGCATCTGCCTCAGCAGGTAAACGTTTTTATGGGGGAAAAAGGAATGTTCCCTATGCTTCTAATAGGCGTAGGTACAATCCTACATGGGGGAATCCTGTTCGGAGGGAATGGATCCTCAGAAGCTTGGCCAAGATTGGGAGGTGGGGCTAGTGCTGGGCAAGATTTCTGCGGTCTGTGCCCTGGGGATGGCAGGTGCAGATCAGGGTGGGGTGTGCACGGGAAGTGGCACATGTGGGTTTGTCTTGTTGGGCAGACTGGATGGACCGTGCAGGTCTTTTTCTGCTGTCATCTACTATGTTACTATGTTACTATGTTTTGAGCTACACCTGTTTTTATAACAAATAAGGAACAAAAACATGCCCTAAATAACCAGAAGTTCACTGGAGGGAATCAGAGGTGTTCTCCCCTTATTCTCCCAGTGGTCACTAACCCCCTCCCACCCCCCAAAAATGTGATGAAAAACATTACTTGCCAGCCTTTATACCAACCTCAGATTTTATACTCCGGTCCATTAGAACAGCATGCAGGTTCCTGCAGTAGTCTAGTGGTGGATCCAGGCTCCTACCTCCCCCTACCTGTTACACTTGTGTAGGAAACTGTGAGCTTTTCAAAACTCACCAGAAACCCACTGTACCCACATATAGGTGCCCCCTTCACCCGTAAGAGCTATGGTAGTGGTGTACAGTTGGGGGTAGTGGGTTTTGGAGGGCTCAGCAGACAAGGTAAGGGAGCAATGGTGAGTTGTGTACCTGGGAGCTTTTTATGAAGTCCACTCGAGTGCCCCCTAGGGTGCCCTATTGCTGTCTTGGGATGTCAGGAGGACCAGTCTATTAAAAATGTTGGCTCCTCCTATATCCCAATGGCTTGATTTTGTGCGTTTTGCACTTGGATGTTTTTTTTTTTAATGGACCCCCCCCCCCCCCCCAAAAAAAAAAAAAAAAACCCATCCAAATCACAAAACAGTATTTTCAAAAAACAAAAGATAGACTTTTTCCTTTTCGAAAATGACCTTCTTTCCTATTTAGATTTTGGTCGTTGTTTACAAAATGTCCAAAGTCGGACTTAGACGTCAAATCGAAAATGCCCCTCCACAACACACAAAGCTAGAAAAAGTGTTTTATTTTTAATTTATTAACTGGAATATGTTAGCAATAAAGATAGCAGTAATTACTTCCATTTGCTAAGTAAAGCTGATCTATAACTAACAAAGAATGCCTGTCTAACGTTTTAAGTATTTATTGAACAAGCAAGACGGGGAATTTTCGAAAGAGAAGGGCGTCCATCTTCTGACACAAATCGGGAGATGGGTGTCCTTCTCTCAGGGTTGCCCAAATCGGCATAATCGAAAGCCGATTTTGGGGCCCTCAACTGCTTTCTGTTGTGGGGACGACCAAAGTTCACGGGTGGGTGTGGACACCGTACCGAAGGCGGGACGGGGGCGTGATTAAGAGATGGGCATTCTCAGCCGATAATGGAAAAAAGAAGGGCGTCCCTGACGAGCATTTGGCCGACTTTACTTGGTCCATTTTTCACGACCAAGCCTCGAAAAGGTGCTCAAACTGACTAGATGACCACCGGAGAGAATTGGGGATGACCTTCTCTTACTCCCCCAGTGGTCACCAACCCCCTCCCACCCAAAAAAAAAAATTAAAAACATTTTTTGCCAGCCTCAAATGTCATACCCAGCTCCATGACAGCACTATTCAGGTCCCTGGAGCAGTTTTTAGTGGGTGCAGTGTACTTCAGGCAGGCGGACCCAGGCCTATTCCCCCCTACCTGTTACACTAGTGGTGGTAAATGTGAGCCCTTCAAAACCCACTGTACCCACATGTAGGTGCCCCCCTTCATCCCTTAGGGCTATGGTAGTAGTGTACAGTTGTGGGGAGTGGGTTTCGGGGGGGGGGGGTTGGGGGGCTCAGCACCCAAGGTAAGGGACCTATGCACCTGGGAGCAAATTCTGAAGTCCACTGCAGTGCACCCTAGGGTGCCCGGTTGGTGTCCTGGCATGTCAGGGGGACCAGAGCACTACGAATGTTGGCTCCTTCCACAACCAAAGGGCTTGAATTTGGTTGTTTTTGAGATGGGCGTCCTCGGTTTCCATTATGGCCGAAAACCAGGGACGACCATCTTTAGGGTCGACCTAAATGTTAAGATTTGGGCGTCCCCGACGGTGTTATCGAAACGAAAGATGGAGGACCATCTTGTTTCGATATTACGAGTTTCCCCGCCCCTTCGCCGGGACGCCCTTAGAGATGGGCGTCCACGTTCAATTATGCCCCTCTTTATCTGTTTACAGAATTTTAAATTATCCTGTTCTAATCAAAGTGTCCAAGTGACAGATGAAATTTGGACAAATGAAAAATGATTGGGAAGAATAATCCAAATCATAGCGATATGATGCTACTGTAGGTTCCACATTAGGAGTCAAAATCCAGGAAAAGATCTAGTTGTCATTACAGACAATACGCTTCACTCTTCTGCTAAGCAGGATGCGAGGTATTATTAGGAAGGAAATAGAGAATAAATCAAAGAATATTACAATGCTTCTGTATGTTATCAGGCTTATTTTCAAAGCACTTTGGGAGGCTAAGTTCCATAGGTTTCTATGGAACTTTGGGAGGCTAAGTGCTTTGAAAATATGCCGTCATGTTGACCACACCTCATACTGTGTGCATTTCTAGTCCCCGCATCTCAAAACAGATATAGTGGAATTAGAAAAGGTACAGAGAAGGGTGACCAAAATGATTAAGGGCTCCTTTTACAAAGCTGTGCTAACGATTCCCACGCAGCAAATGCAAAGAAGCCCATTCAATTCTTACGAGCGTTGTCGCTTTTGTCACGTTAGAAACACTAACATGGCTTTGTAAAAGAAGCCCTAAGGGAATAGGATGACTCTTATATGAGGAAAGGCTTAAGAGGTTAGGGTCTTCAGCTTGGAACAGAGACAGCTGAGGTGAGATATAACAGAGGTCTATAAAATCCTCAGTGGAGTGGAATGGGTAAATATACATCAATTTATTCTATCAAAAAGTTCAAAGATAGACACATCTATTTATCACTCAAGGCATAGTTAACTACATAAGTACATAAGTATTGCCATACTGGGAAAGACCAAAGGTTCATCAAGCCCAGCATCCTGTTTCCAAGAGTGGCCAACCCAGGTCACAAATACCTGGCAAGATCCCATTTTATACTGCTTATCCCAGAAATAGTGGATTTTCCCCAAGTCCATTTAATAATGGTCTGTGGACATTTCCTTTAGGAAGCCATCCAAACCTTTTTTAAACTCCGCTAAGCTAACCGCCTTTACCACATTCTCTGGCAACGAATTCCAGAGTTTAATTACACGTTGAGTGAAGAAACATTTTCTCCGATTCGTTTTAAATTTACTACATTGTAGCTTCATCGCATGCCCCCTAGTCCTAGTATTTTTGGAAAGCGTAAACAGACGCTTCACATCTACCTGTTCCACTCCACTCATTATTTTATAGACCTCTATCATATCTCCCCTCAGTTGCCTTTTCTGTAAGCTGAAGAGCCCTAGACGCTTTAGCCTTTCCTCATAGGGAACCCGTTGCCAGAAGATATAGTAAAAGCAGTTATTTCTGGAGATAAAGTCCCTAAACTTTTAAGTTAGACCCTTAGAAGCTGTGGCTTATCCCTGAGGTTAAGTAGCTTGAATTCTTGTACTTTTGGGGATCCAGCCATGCATTCAAAGAGTATTTTTTAAATTAAAAATGATTAGAAGACTTATGGACCCTTTCACCAAACAGTGGTAAAAAGTGTATGTAGTTTGCCCTTCCCACGCGCTGAGGCCGTTTCTGATTTTATGAACTTCTCAATAATAGCAATGCACTAATGCTCACATTGATGTCTGCCCATTACTATTACTACTACTACCAATCATTTCTGTAGTGCTATTAGATGTATGCAGCACTGTACACATTATATGCAGGTACTTTCTCCGTCCCTAGAGGGCAGCGCTGTACACATTATATGCAGGTACTTTCTCTGTCCCTAGAGGGCAGCGCTGTACACATTATATGCAGGTACTTTCTCTGTCCCTAGAGGGCAGCCCTGTACACATTATATGCAGGTACTTTCTCTGTCGCTAGAGGGCAGCACTGTACATATTATATGTAGCTGTGGGGGGGGGGGGGGTGAGGGGTAAATTCTGGGATTGTATTGTTGTTACATTTGTACCCCGTGCTTTCCCACTCATGGCAGGCTCAATGCGGCTTACATATTGTATACAGGTACTTATTTGTACCTGGGGCAATGGAGGGTTAAGTGACTTGCACAGAGGATCCTTAGCTGTGCATCACTTTGCATTTGTCCACATTAAATATTATCTTCCAATTTCCTAAAGTCTTCCTACAATATTTCACAGCCCACGGGCACCAAATTTTTAAATAAAAAGATGTCTTGTTTTATTTCTATGTATTACCTTTAAAAGTGGACTTTAAAATAGGAATAAATAATAACTACTTGTGACCTAGATTGACCAGCGTTGGAAACTGGGCTTGATGGACCTTTGGCATAGGCAGTGGGTAGGTCAGTCTAAGATGAATGGGTCTGGGGTGGGGCAAGGCAGAGCCTAATTGTCTGAAAACAGAGAGAAAGAAAGGTCATTAAAGTAGTTGCAGATAATACCTTTTATGAACTGTCAAGGAATATTATACAGTGCAAACTGCAGTAGAAACATATTATGTTTGGTTGGATTTTGCTCACTTTTTTCAGTAGTAGCTCAAGGTGAGTTACACTTGAGTACACTGGGTATTTCTCTGTCCCTGGAGGGTTCACAATCTAAGTTTGTACCTGAGGCAATGGAGGGTTAAGTGACTTGCCCAAGATCACAAGGATTGGGACCAGCCACCTCTGGATTGCAAGACCGGTGCTCTAACCACTAGGCCACTCCTCCACCCCAAAGAATCTTGTTACTCTTTGGGGTTCTACGTGGAATGTTGCTATTCTTTGAGATTCTGAATGGAATCTTTATTTATTTATTTAGATTTTGCTCACACCTTTTTCAGTAGTAGCTCAAGGTGAGTTACATTCAGGTACTCTGGATATTTCTGTGTCCCAGGAGGGTTCACAATCTAAGCCTGTACCTGAGGGAATGGAGGGTTAAGTGACTTGCCCAAGATCACAAGGAGCAGCAGTGGGATTTGAACTGGGCACCTCTGGAGGTCGACTGGTCCTGTAACCACTCGGCCACTCCTCCACTCCATATATAGGGCCTCTCTGAGGCATTCTGAGATACCAGATTCTATGAATGAGCCATCTGGCCTTTATCTGCCGTCATTTTCTATGGCTTTATTCTTTCACTGAATGCTATTGGGTAGCATTTGGGGGAAGCTGTTTGATTTACACCCTTAACTGATTTGATTTCCACTGGGATCCTCCAAGATGGTGGAGACAGACCTGATGAACAAGAGTTTTTAGGGTCAATCTTTACTTTTTGGCAACTTTGCCTGGAGTCAAGTGACTTCGGTCCTTGGCTTAAACTGACCACGGGTCCAGTATCAAATATTTGAATGTAGTCATCTCATTACATTGTGGCCAAAGGTGATTGAAAGCTGGAATACAGATAAATCCTATAGAAACACTACTTTTTCCATTTGCTTTATTTTCAGTTCCTTTAGGTTACTTAAAATATTCTTGCTACAGTTGAGCTGTTCTAGGGATGTAATTCTTTGAAGCCATATCATTTAATTTGGCCTTGAATCTGTTTTATCCTGCCTTTGGCTGAAATCCAGTGCCCATGCTGACTTCATATATTTCAAATTCTTGCTGACCTCCTTCCAGTCTGCTCTTTTACTTGCCAAACAGGACTATTACATCCAGTTGACAAATTCTCTTGGCTCAAACCCTCAACGTTTCTTTGCCACACTGAACTCTCTGCTCAAAGTGCCTTCACCTCCAACCCCCCTTCACTTTCCCCCCAGACTCTGGCTGAGTTCTTTCATGATAAGGTTCACAAGATTAAACTTGAATTCTCAACCAGGTCACCTCCACCTCTCCTTCCCTTAGTCCATTCTCTGAACCCTCCAACCCCTGCCTCCTTTTCTGAAATCACTGAATAGGAAACTACACATCTTCTTTCCTCCTCGAAACTAACTACCTGTTCCTCTGATCCTATTCCCACCCATCTACTTAACACTATCTCTCCTACTGTCATCCCTTTTATCTGTCATATCCTCAATCTTTCACTGCCCACTGCGACTGTTCCTGATGCCTTCAAACATGCCGTAGTCACACCACTCCTTAAAAAAACCTTCATTGGACCCTACCTGTCCTTCCAACTATTGCCCCATCTCCCTCCTCCCTTTCCTATCCAAGATACTTGAACATGCTGTTCACCGCCGTTGCCTTGACTTTCTTTCATCTCAAGCTACTCTTGATCCACTTCAATCTGGCTTTCGCCCCCTTCATTCAACTGAAACAGCGCTTGCTAAAGTCTCCAATGATCTGTTCCTGGTCAAATCCAAAGGTCTCTATTCTATCCTCATCCTTCTCGATCTATCTGCTGCTTTTGACATTGTTGATCACAGCCTACTCCTTGATACGCTGTCCTCACTTGGATTTCAGGGCTCTGTTCTTTCCTGGTTTTCTTCTTATCTCTCCCTGTGTACCTTTAGTGTATACTCTAGTAGATCCTCCTCTACTTCTATCCCACTGTCAGTTGGTGTACCTCAGGGATCTGTCCTGGGACCTGTTCTTTTCTCCATCTATACTTCTTCCCTTGGTACTCTGATCTCATCCCATGGTTTTCAGTATCATCTTTACGCTGATGACTCCCAGATCTACCTCTCCACACCAGAAATCTCAGCCGAAATCCAGACCAAAGTATCAGCCTGCCTGTCTGACATTGCTGCCTGGATGTCTCAGCGCCATCTGAAACTAAACATGACCAAGACTGAGCTTCTTATCTTTCCCCCTAAACCAACCTCTCCTCCTCCCCCATTCTCTATTTCTGTTGATAACACTCTCATCCTTCCTGTCTCATCAGCTCGTAACCTTGGGGTCATCATCGACTCCTCTCTCTCCTTCTCTGCACATATTCAACAGACTGCTAAAACCTGTCGTTTCTTTCTCTATAATATCAGCAAAATTCACCCTTTCCTTTCTGAGCACACTACCAGAAGAGGGGAGGGGAGGCTTGGGCCATACTTGACAGTCTGACAGTAGGATGACATTCTTCTCATAGCTTGTGGTGTCTGTGGAGAACATTTGGAACAAAATGAGTTCCAGAGAACTAGGGAGTTTCCGTGCAGATGGTGGACACTGAAGAAAGGGGATAATTGGATTTTAGAATAATATTCAGTAAATGATGAAATCGGAATGTGATGGGATCAGGCATTGTCAGAGTAGGAATATTTGATGTTTGAACTGCCAGATAAAGGCCAAAGAGATTCCTGGCAGCAATGGTCTTACCAGAGAGAGAGAGATCATGTCAGTGAAATCAAACTGAATACTTTGACAGGGCTGTGTTTCATAGATTTCAGTAAAGCTTTTCACATTCAAATACCTCAAACAGTGACCAACAAACAAACCTTCTTCAGAGGACATGAGATTCTAGAACAGAGAGAATACTCGGGAAGAACATTAGAACATGAGACATCAAACGGGGAATAACATTAGAACATGAGATTTATCAAATAGGGAACAACATTAGAACATGAGATTTATCAAATGGGGAACAACATTAGAACATAAGACTTATCAAATGAGCTTATTCGTATTCTAATATGTATACTGATGGGATGCACAGCTCCAGAGCAGCGTAATTTAACGAGAGAATTTTATGGCTGGTCTGGAGCTGTTGGAGAGTAGGGAAGCACAAGTAGGCAGCTGCAAAAGGCTGCCTCCTTGTGCTTTCTACCTGGCACATTTCGACACCCCCCCCCCCCCAGTTGAGCCCCATCACGAGTTCCCTCCCCCCCTGAAATTTTTTAAAATTTCCCTGGCGGTCCAATGGACCCCAACACCATCCCCAAAATCTTTCTTTACAATTTTCCCTGGTGGTCCAGTGGACTGTGACCCCCCCACCCCTTGCATGTGCATACTCCCACCCCGACCCGAACTACACCCCTCCATTTACCTTTAGAAGTTGGAGGCAGGAGCAACAGCTCCTCTCTTTGCCTTCAGCCCACCCGGAACAAAGTGGCATTGCCCAGGCCCTGCCCAGAGCATGGGATGCACTGAGCGGGGCTAAGCCCCATATAAGGAACTCCTTATATGATGTTAGCTCCCCCAAGTGTATCCCAGAATGCACTGGGTAGGGTCTGGGCACTGCCACTTTGTTCCGGGCAGGAGGGAAGAGCTGTTGCTCCTGGCCTTTTGCCTTCACTTCTAAAGGTACACAGACGGGTGCGGGTGGAGTCGGGGTGGTTGTGTGCACGTGTGGGGGAGGGTTGCGATCCACTGGACCACCAGGGATCCTTTGCTGTTTGGAGGGAGTGAGCAGTAATGTCTGAGATAAGCACAGAGGATCCTTAGCTGTGGGGGGGAGTGAGTGAGGGGTAAATTCTGGGATAAGCACAGAGGATCCTTAGCTGTGGGGGCAGTGAGTGAGGGGTAAAGTCTGGGATAAGCACAGAAGATCTTTAGCTGTGGGGGGAGTGAGTGAGGGGTAAATTCTGGGATAAGCACAGAGGATCCTTAGCTGTGGGGGGGAGTGAGTGAGGGGTAAAGTCTGGGATAAGCACAGATGATCCTTAGCTGTGGGGGCAGTGAGTGAGGGGTAAAGTCTGGGATAAACACAGAGGATTCTTAGCTGTGGGGGGAGTGAGTGAGGGGTGAAGTCTGGGATAAACACAGATGATCCTTAGCTTTTGGGGGAGTGAGTGAGGGGTAAAGTCTGGGATAAGCACAGAGGGTCCTTAGCTTTGGGGGGGGGGGGGGGGGAGTGAGGGGCAAAGCCTGGGATAAGCACAGAGGATCCTTAGCTGTGGGGGGAGTGAGTGAGGGGTAAAGTCTGGGATAAGCACAGAGGATCCTTAGCTGTGGGGGGAGTGAGTGAGGGGTAAAGTCTGGGATAAGCACAGAGGATCCTTAGCTGTGGGGGGGAGTGAGTGAGGGGTAAATTCTGGGATAAGCACAGAGGATCCTTAGCTGTGGGGGGGAGTGAGTGAGGGGTAAATTCTGGGATAAGCACAGAGGATCCTTAGCTGTGGGGGGAGCGAGTGAGGGGTAAAGTCTGGGATAAGCACAGAGGATCCTTAGCTGTGGGAGGAGTGGGGACAAAGCCTGGGATAAGCACAGAGGATCCTTAGCTGTGGGGGGGAGTGAGTGAGGGGTAAATTCTGGGATAAGCACAGAGGATCCTTAGCTGTGGGGGGGAGTGAGTGAGGGGTGAAGTCTGGGATAAGCACAGAGGATCCTTAGCTGTGGGGGGGAGTGAGTGAGGGGTAAATTCTGGGATAAGCACAGAGGATCCTTAGCTGTGGGGGGGAGTGAGTGAGGGGTAAATTCTGGGATAAGCACAGAGGATCCTTAGCTGTGGGGGGGAGCGAGTGAGGGGTAAAGTCTGGGATAAGCACAGAGGATCCTTAGCTGTGGGAGGAGTGGGGACAAAGCCTGGGATAAGCACAGAGGATCCTTAGCTGTGGGGGGGAGTGAGTGAGGGGTAAATTCTGGGATAAGCACAGAGGATCCTTAGCTGTGGGGGGAGTGAGTGAGGGGTAAATTCTGGGATAAGCACAGAGGATCCTTAGCTGTGGGGGGGAGTGAGTGAGGGGTAAATTCTGGGATAAGCACAGAGGATCCTTAGCTGTGGGGGGAGCGAGTGAGGGGTAAAGTCTGGGATAAGCACAGAGGATCCTTAGCTGTGGGAGGAGTGGGGACAAAGCCTGGGATAAGCACAGAGGATCCTTAGCTGTGGGGGGGAGTGAGTGAGGGGTAAATTCTGGGATAAGCACAGAGGATCCTTAGCTGTGGGGGGAGTGAGTGAGGGGTAAAGTCTGGGATAAGCACAGAGGATCCTTAGCTGTGGGGGGGAGTGAGTGAGGGGTAAATTCTGGGATAAGCACAGAGGATCCTTAGCTGTGGGGGGAGCGAGTGAGGGGTAAATCTGGGATAAGCACAGATGATCCTTAGCTGTGGGGGGAGTGAGGGGTAAATTCTGGGATAAGCACAGAGGATCCTTAGCTGTGGGGGGAGCGAGTGAGGGGTAAATCTGGGATAAGCACAGATGATCCTTAGCTGTGGGGGGAGTGAGGGGTAAAGTCGGGGATAAGCACAGAGGGTCCTTAGCTTTGGGGGGAATGAGGGGTAAAGCCTGTCTCTAGTGAGGTGTATGATACTTGGTTACTACTACTACTGCTTAACATTTCTAGAGCGCTACTAGGGTTACGCAGCGCTGTACAATTTAATAAAGAAGGACAGTCCCTGCTCAAAGGAGCTTACAATCTAAAGGACGAAATGTCAAGTTGGAGCAGTCTAGATTTCCTGAATAGAGGTATAGTGGTTAGGTGCCGAAGGCAACATTGAAGAGGTGGGCTTTGAGCAAGGATTTGAAGATGGGCAGGGAGGGGGCCTTGCGTATGGGCTCAGGGAGTTTATTCCAAGCATGGGGTGAGGCGAGGCAGAAAGGGCAGAGCCTGGAGTACAGAAGTATTGGGAAATGAAAGTATCTCTGTGCTTCTTTGTTTCTTCATATTCTGTGCATCCAGGTTTTGTGAAGAGAAGATACACACACAAACACGTTCATGCATATTAATCACAGAATGAGGCCATGGAATAATAATTCTGGCCCCAGGGTGATTTTCAGCCATAATCTTAGCGTTGGGACTTTTTTCAGGGGGGTGACTGTGGAACTGAGTACAGCACCTTTACTTTTCCTGTTGAAATTGACCCAGTAGTAATGCAAGATCCCAGGCTCTACTGTGAATGTCCAGCGGGAGAAGCCATTTTCAGCCCATCCCCACAGCTGAATGGGAAAATGTGGATTTATGTGCTGCAGCCAGCACACAACAACTCAAACCTGCAGACTGCAAGAGACACAGCCTGCAGAGCCGGAGCGGGCGGACAGTAAAGGGAGAAAAAAATGTTTCCTTTTGCATGAATGATGTGAATATGCCAGCACTGGGCCTCCTTAACTTTTATACTTCCTGGTTCTGACTCCACCCCTCATGTCTCACTTCCTCCCTAGGCGGGACTAGTGGTTTTAAGGTGGCTCAGGCTGAGGGGCTATTGTTAAGGGTGGGGGCAGTGTTCTATAAACCCCCTCAAATACCCTCCCCCTCAGCTCAACCATGTGCGCCTGCAGAGCCGGAGCTGGCGGACAGTAAAGGGAGAAAAAAATGTTTCCTTTTGCATGAATGATGTGAATATGCCGGGCCTCCTTAACCTTACTCTGGCCCTGCCTTTTATACTTCCTGGTTCTGACTCCACCCCTCATGTCTCACTTCCTCCCTAGGCGGGTCTAGTGGTTTTAAGGTGGCTCAGGCTGAAGGACTATTGTTAAGGGTGGGGGCAGTGTTCTATAAACCCCCTCAAATACCCTCCCCCTCAGCTCAACCATGTGCGCCTGCAGAGCCCGAGCTGGCGGACAGTAAAGGGAGAAAAAAATGTTTCCTTTTGCATGAATGATGTGATTATGCCGGGCCTCCTTAACCTTACTCTGGCCCTGCCTTTTATACTTCCTGGTTCTGACTCCACCCCTCATGTCTCACTTCCTCCCTAGGCGGGTCTAGTGGTTTTAAGGTGGCTCAGGCTGAAGGACTATTGTTAAGGGTGGGGGCAGTGTTCTATAAATACCCTCAAATACCCTCCCCCTCAGCTCAACTATTTGCGCCTGCAGAGCCCGAGCTGGCGGACAGTAAAGGGAGAAAAAAATGTTTCCTTTTGCATGAATGATGTGAATATGCTGGCACTGGGCCTCCTTAACTTTTATACTTCCTGGTTCTGACTCCACCCCTCATGTCTCACTTCCTCCCTAGGCGGGACTAGTGGTTTTAAGGTGGCTCAGGCTGAGGGGCTATTGTTAAGGGTGGGGGCAGTGTTCTATAAACCCCCTCAAATACCCTCCCCCTCAGCTCAACCATGTGTGCCTGCAGAGCCCGAGCTGGCGGACAGTAAAGGGAGAAAAAAATGTTTCCTTTTGCATGAATGATGTGAATATGCCGAGCCTCCTTAACCCTACTCGGGCCCTGCCTTTTATACTTCCTGGTTCTGACTCCACCCCTTATGTCTCACTTCCTCCCTAGGCGGGACTAGTGGTTTTAAGGTGGCTCAGGCTGAAGGACTATTGTTAAGGGTGGGGGCAGTGTTCTATAAACCCCCTCAAAATACTCTCCCCCTCAGCTCAACCATGTGCGCCTGCAGAGCCTGAGCGGGTGGACAGTAAAGGGAGAAAAAAATGTTTCCTTTTGCATGAATGGTGTGAATATGCCGGCACTGGGCCTCCTTAACTTTTATACTTCCTGGTTCTGACTCCACCCCTCATGTCTCACTTCCTCCCTAGGCGGGACTAGTGGTTTTAAGGTGGCTCAGGCTGAGGGGCTATTGTTAAGGGTGGGGGCAGTGTTCTATAAACCCCCTCAAATACCCTCCCCCTCAGCTCAACCATGTGCGCCTGCAGAGCCCGAGCTGGCGGACAGTAAAGGGAGAAAAAAATGTTTCCTTTTGCATGAATGGTGTGAATATGCCAATGCGTTTCTCCTCCTTTCCCAGGATTATAAACGGGTTTCCCTGCTCATTCTTTGATTTTCTCTTTCTGTTCTGGGAATTGTGCACCCCTGATGTCTTTGGGCTCCTTTATAAAGTGGCTTTACCGATTAGCGTGCTCTGAATGCGATGACGCCTGTGGGAATCGAATGGGCTTCTTCGCATTCAGCACGCCACTAATCGGTAGCACTGCTTTGTAAAAGAAGCCCTTTGTCTTTTGCAGAATCCAAGAGGAAATGCATTTCTGCATCTATTTCTCTTTGTCCCCAGGATTATGCACAGTTTTCCCTGCTTATTCTTTCATTTCTTCTAGTAGCTTCTGGAAATGTGCATCTCTGCTCTCTTTATATTTTGCTCAGTCCAGGAGGAAATGCATTTTGGTTTCTATTTCTCCCCTTTCCCCAAGATTATACAGTTTTCCGTCCTCATCGTTGATTTTCTTTCTCAGTTTTGGGAAATGCGTCTCTCCACTGTCTTTGCATTTGCAAATTCTCTTTCTCTGCACTTCTGCAGGCATTGGCCAGGTACTTGGAATCTCCAGTTCTGTTTTTCTCTGCACATTTCTATAATTTATTTATTAGGATTTATTTACCACCTTTTTGAAAGAATTCACTCAAGGCGGTGTACAGTAAGTATAGATCAAACATGAGCAATCGGCAATTACAGTAGTAAAATTATTCCTTTCTGTTGTCATTCTCTAGTTGGTGAAGCGCTACCTGTATTTTGCAGGTGTGAATATGATGAGATATTCTGTGAGGAGTGTCTGGCTGTTTTGCCTTTTTTCATTCAGTAGTTGTGATGCTGCTTTTTCATAGACATTGTGGCCCATTGCAGGGTGTGTGGCTACCATGGGGGCAGCCCCCTCCCCCCCCCCTTAAGGATGGCTCTGGATGTGAAGATTGACTCCTGGTTTGCTTGAAAAAGCAGAGCCATAGCCTTTCATGTGGCCTTGTAAATTCAGAGGTGATTATGTTTCTGAGGGAGAGTCGGCTCCTTTAATATTGGTAATTAGCTGAGTTTTTCAGTGCCAGAGTGTGAGCTGAAAGCAGTGAAAACTTAGGAGCGGTAAAGTCAGAGCAGGAACTCAGGGGATCTGCGTTTTTACATGCAGTCTAGCTGACTATACCACAGGGTATACTGTGCTCATTTCTCTCATACGACTGCTTCTCTCAATGAGCCTTTGCAACAGGAAGCGCTCTGTGTATCCCCACGAAGTAATTTTCCATCTGCTATGTGCAGGAAATATGGAGCTCTCTCATGAAAAATAGAAGAGAATAAATGAGAAAGGAGCTGCGGATCCAAAGTTGGTAGTCTGCTGCCAGAATTTAATCTGGAGTTGTTCTGCACTGCTCCCGTTTCATGCCACTCAGCGCTATGCACTATCACACACAGCATGCATTTGGAGGGAGGGTGGACACCCACCCTATATCTTTCATGTGTTTTCCTGCTTTTAGGAGCCAGCATCCTGAATAGACCAGCTCTTTGGCTCCTATCAAATGTCTAGACTACTACTACTTATCATTTCTATAACACTACTAGACGTACACAGCACTGTACACTTGAACATGACAGTCCCTGCTCGACAGAGCTTACAATCTAATTAGGACAGACAAACAGGACAAATAAGGGATAAGGACAAAGAGTAGCAAGATTCTGTGTGGAATCCCAAAGAGTAGCAAGATTCCGGAATCCCAAAGACTACTACTACTACTACTTATCATTTCTAAAGCGCTACTAGATGTACACAGCACTGTACACTTGAACATGAAGAGACAGTCCCTGCACCGCTTCCAGTCTTTTTACATCTTTAGCAAGATACGGCCTCCAAAACTGAACACAAGGCTTTAAGTGGGGCCTCACCAACGTAGAGGGGCATCAACACCTTCTTCCTTCTGCTGGTTACAACCCTCTCTACGCAGCCTAGCATCCTTCTGGCCACGGCCGTCGCCTTGTCGCATTGTTTCTTCACCTTCAGATCCTCAGACACCAACACCCCAAGATCTCTCTCCTGAGTCAAGCTTACTAATTTCTCCCCTCCTATTCGGTATCTCTCTTTTGGGTTTCTGCACCCCAAGTGCATCACTCTACACTTCTTAGTATTAAATTTTAACTGCCAGACCCTCGACCATTCTTCTAAGGTTCAGAGATCCCTTCTCATCATTTCTACTCCCTCCAGGGTATCCACTCTATTGGCTAGTTTCATGTCATCCGCAAAAAGGCACACCTTTCCTTCCAACCCTTCAGCAATATCTCCCACAAATATATTAAATAGAATAGGCCTAGCACCGACCCCTGAGGAACTCCACTGTTCACCTTTCTTTCCTCCGAACGGATTCCATTTACCACCACCCTCTGCCACCTGTCGGTCAACCAGTTTCTTATCCAGTTCACCACTTTCGATCCTAAGTTCAACCTTTTCAGTTTATTCACGAGTCTTCTATGGGGGACCATATTAAAGGCTTTGCTGAAGTCCAAGTAGATTACATCTAGCGCACATCCTTCATCCAGTTCTTTGGACACCCAGTCAAAGAAGTCAATAAGATTCGTTTGGAAGGATTTTCCTTTGGTAAAGCCATGTTGCCTCGGGTCCTGTAACCCGTTGGCTTCTAGAAAGTTAACTATCCTTTCTTTCAGCAGCGACTCCATTATTTTTCCTACCACCGACGTGAGACTTACCGGTCTGTAGTTTCCCACTTCTACCCTGTCTCCACTTTTGTGAAGAAGGACCACATCCGCTTATCTCCAATCTCGCGGAACCTCTCCTGTCTCTAAAGATCTATTAAATAAATCTTTAAGAGGTTCCGCCAGGACCTCTCTGAGCTCCCTCAGTATCCTGGGATGTATCCCATCCAGCCCCATAGCTCTGTCCACCTTCAGATTCTCAAATTGTTTATAAACTCTTTCTTTTGTAAATGACGCAGTATCCACTCCATTCCCAGATGTTCCCTCAGCAGCCAACCTCAGTCCTTCTCCAGGATTTTCCTCCATGAACACTGAAGAGAAATAATTGTTTAGCACGTTCACTTTATCCTCATCACTCTCCACATAGCCATTCTCATTATCTTTCAGTCTTGCATTTCCATTCCTACCTCTTCTCCTTTCTCCAATATATCTGAAAAAGGTCTTGTCACCTCTCTTTACATCTTTAGCCAGTAGGGCTGAAAATTGTCGGATAGCCAGTTATATTTATTTATTTGTTGCATTTGTATCCCACATTTTCCCACCTATTTGCAGGCTCAATGTGGCATACATTGTTCTGTCATGGCGATTGCCATTTCTGGAGTGACAGATACAAGTGAAATTACATTAGAGATCATGATTGGCAAGGTAGATTAAACAGACAAGTATAAAGAGTTCATATTCAGAATTAAGGAATAGGGTTTTAACTTGTTCAGACTTGAGTTTCGTTGGCTGGTAGTTAGGTTGTATCGTTGCAGTATGCCTTTTTGAACAGGTTGGTCTTCAGTAATCTTCGATATAACCAGCTATTGCCTAGCCGCTAACTGGAGACAGCCAGTTATCCCATGCTGAATATGGATAGCCAGTTATTGGGCATTTAATTGCCCAGCTGCAGATCCTGGTCAGTTAAATGCTTTGAGTATCTGGGGGAATGGCTTTAGGATTACATCAGGTTCTGTGAAATCTGAAATTTCTTATTTGGGCTTACAATTGGATTCAAGTCTCTTTTAGCCCAGATATAGGGAAGGAAAGGATATACAATTTTCAAACTTTGGATAGCCGTTTTATTTTTGAGGGATTTTAGAAGCTTCTCATTTTCGATGGGCAGGGGCATGCGCTTTAATTATTGCAATCTAGTGGACCATGGTTTAGCTGATACTGCACTTTATCCACTATAATTGCAGCTGCTAGTGTTATTAGTGGAGGGAGCAATTTGAACTCATAGCTGTATATTTGAAGGATCAATTCCGACTGCAGTAAAATTCTCCACACATTTTGAATGTCAAAGTACAATTTTTAAAACACAATATAAATATAAAGGAAAAAGCAAAACTTGACACAAGTTGCCTTAGGTGTTGTCCCTCAATGAGGAGGTTTCATGTCATTTATTAGGATTTACAGACAGCCCTATTGTCACAGGTCTGAGCACTTTACATTCTTCGAAAGGGATTGTTTATGTTACATCATTGAAGGTCTCTCTCTATAGGGACCTGCTGGATGAAGCAACTTTACATACATTAATTCACTTGCTAATATCCCACGTCAACTACAGTAACATGATCTATGCGGGCATTTCAAATTAAAATTTAAAAAGACTACGGACATTACAAAATGCAGCAATATGCTTTTGGGTGAGGTGTGCTACACCTCTATTTATTCACTTTCATTGGTGTCCACTACACAGTGCGTTTTTTTCTAGCAAAAAAGGTGTCGGTACTCAAATGCCAGGCCACCCTTCAGGGGTGGGGGTGATCACTGAGGGACCCACCCCGCAATAGCCAGGCCCCCTGCAACCAGTCACAGAATCTATGACAAGGCAGAATTGGTGCGTAGAGCCTGAGCTCAACTTGGGGACCATGGGTCAATTTTAGAGGGACAATGGAAAAGGTGCCGGTATTCAAATGGCAGGCCACCCTTCAAGGGTGGGGAGATCACTGAGGGACCCACCCCACAGCAGCCAGGCCCCCTGCAACCAGTCACAGAATCTATGACAAGGCAGAATTGGTGTGTAGAGCCTGAGCTCTTTCAATAAAACTTGGGATCTATGGGTCAATTTTAGAGGGACAATGGAAAAGGTGCCGGTATTCAAATGGCAGGCCACCCTTCAAGGGTGGGGAGATCACTGAGGGACCCACCCCACAGCAGCCAGGCCCCCTGCAACCAGTCACAGAATCTATGACAAGGCAGAATTGGTGTGTAGAGCCTGAGCTCACCTTGAGGACCATGGGTCAATTTTAGCAGACAATGGAAAAGGTGCCAGTACCCCCTGAAAAAAAGCCCTGCCACTACAATTCAGAATCAGGTTTAACCTATTAGGTACTGAGGACTCAATACTCAAAGCTTAGCATGCTTGCCATGTTTGAGCTAGACTGGCTGTAGCTAGTCTAGTGGACATGTTATTCAGCGTCTAATGCACAAAGAGGTTTTGCGTCACTTTTACCATTTGCAGTAGCAGCTACTGAAAATCCTATACAAATGTATTACAATGAGTATTATTCCATGCAATGCACAGAGAGGAATGCTTCCTTTTTAACCGTCAAAATTTTCCAGCAGGTATGAAACTGTTTATTGCATGAGGGCGACTTCTGTGTGTAGGAAATGTGCCACATGCATGTGTGTGTGAGTCCTGCACATAACAGTAGTGTTAAGAAGTTGTTGTGGAGCAAAAAGAGAAACTGTGATGTTAGTGGACACACAAATATGATGTTGTCTGTGGTGAACGCACAAAGGTTTGCTTTATGGCAGAAGAGCTATAAATAAAACATTGCAATAGAAATCCATTCTTTGCAAGTGCGTGCATGATGTGCGTTTGTCTTCCACGTGTACCTTGTGGTTGTATTCTGCCTATGACGCAGTTGTCGCTTTTTGTTTTTCCTGGGCATGCACAGAACATCGACACTTACCCATGAGACTGTTAGGCGCTTTCCCCACCGAGTCGCTGCAGAATTCCTACACATCTCATTTGCACGCAATTTCCTGTCAACATCGATTGAGGTTTCAAAATCGGGAAGTTCAACTGTAGTTATAAACACAATGACACTGGGACAAAGATCGTCCCCACGGGCTCTGTCCCCGCCCCCTCCCTGTGGGCTCTGTCTCTGTCCCCACCCCATCCCCATGGTCTCTGCCCTCATCTGCAGAAGCCTCAAACACTTATGATTTTATATTTAAATCTTTTTATTAAAGTACAAAAACGAACAATATGCTGTGCAACTGTTGTTGATAAATCACAAATAGAAAGCAAGAACAACAATAAACAACTATAACCCCCCCACCACCACCACCACCCTCTACCCTTCCAATCTCAACAATATCTGACTTCTATTACCCCAAGGAACCCTAATCACCCTGTTAAAATGTCCACAGGTACAAAATACAAGCCGCTCTATATGCCCTAGTAGGGTTGACCTTCGAAGCACTGTTATGATTTTTTAATCTGTAGATGCGTAATATGCAGATCTGCCAAGTTACCCATTCCAGGAGGGAGACTTTTTACCAACCTCATCCAGGTGCATTATGGGACCTGCAGCACTGATTACAATAACTAGAATTATGGACTACAACTGCTACATTGCTTTGAGATGTAAGTTTAAAACCAGGACTGAGCAAAAAGTTTCCCTCTTGGAATGGGTAACTTTACCAGCTCTGAATAAGTCAATAACAATTTCAGGATTCAGTCCAGCTCTCCTGCCTTCCACAATTTATTTATTTATTTATTTGTTGCATTTGTATCCCACATTTTCCCACCTCTTTGCAGGCTCAATGTGGCTTACAATACATCATGAGTAACAGAAGTACATGAAAAAGTATACATTTAGTGATAACTGAAGGATTTTGGGTAGCATGACAATGATAAAACATTACTACTGCTACTACTATTTAGCATTTCTATAGCGCTACAAGGCGTAGGCAGCGCTGCACAAACATAGAAGAAAGACAGACCCTGCTCAAAGAGCTTACAATCTAATAGACAAAAATAAAGTAAGCAAATCAAATCAATTAATGTGAACGGGAAGGAAGAGAGGAGGGTAGGTGGAGGCGAGTGGTTACAAGTGATACAAACATGATAGTGTATTAACATATTAAGAAGTATTTAAGAAATATATAAGAGTTATATAAGAAAATATACATTTAGTAGTAGCTAAAGGATCTTGGGTACCATGATAGTGAAAGAACATGGTAGTGTTTTGGCAGGTAGACATAATAGAGGCAGTTTTGGATGTGCCTATAGGGGTTTATATTTATTGATCATTGTTGTATGCCTTATTAAAGAGATGAGTCTCCAGTAGAACTCGGAAGTTAGCTAATTCATAGGTCGTTTTTAATTTGCGCGGCAGCGCATTCCAGAATTGTGTGCTCAGGTAGGAAAATGTTGACGCATTTGTTAGTTTGTATTTGAGACCTTTACAATTGGGGAAATGAAGATTGAGGAATGTGCGGGATGATTTTTTAGCATTCCTGGGCAGTAGGCAGTGGCGTTCCTAGGGGCACTGACACCCGGGGCGGATCGCCGATGCGCCCCGCCCCCCTGGGTGCAGCGCCCCCCCCCCCCCCCCCGTGCAGCGCGACCCCCCCCCCCCCCCGGCGAAAGAATCCCCTCACCCCCGGGTACACGCCGCTGGGGGGGGGTGCCGTGTGCCGGTCAGCGTCGTTCGTTTCCATGCTCCCTCTGCCCCGGGGCAGAGGGAGCATGGAAACAAACGACGCTGACCGGCGCGCGGCACCCCCCCAGCGGCGTGCACCCGGGGCGGACCGCCCCCACCTTGGTACGCCACTGGTAGTAGGTCTATCAGGTCTGACATGTAGGCTGGTGCGTCTCCATGAATGATTTTATGAACTAGGGTGCATACTCTGAACGTAATGCGTTCTTTGAGTGGGAGCCAGTGCATCTTTTTTCGTAGGGGTTTAGCACTTTCGTATTTTGTTTTACCGAATATGAGTCTAGCTGCAGTGTTCGGAGCTGTCTGAAGTTTCTTGATTATTTGCTCTTTGCAACCAGCGTAGAGTGCATTGCAATAATCTAGGTGGCTGAGTACCATTGATTGTGCCAGGTTGCGGAAGACGGTTCTTGGGAAGAAAGGTCTTACTCTTTTTAATTTCCACATTGTCGAAAATGTCCTCTCAGAAGCTGTGCTGGTAGCAGGAAGGTAGAGGAGCCTCTGTGAAAGTTTTGGCCAACACTTTTGTCTGTTTTTCAAAAACAATCAAAACATCATAGTTTGCATTAAAGAATGACACGAGGACAGGGACAGGCTCTGGCTCTGTCCCCACACCGTCCCCACGGGCTCTGTCCCCTTCCAGTCCCTGTCCCCACAGTTAACTGCTTGTCCAACTTCGTGTCATTCTGTAGCACAAGGTATTTAACCACGACTTTTGAGCATCTGCTCCCGACTGACAGAGCTTATTATAAAATACCCTTTCCTTACTTGCCTCTGTGATTATTCCCTATGTACCTGGCATGCTCCTAAGATCAGTGTGCGATCCCTCCAGAGCTCCCTGGGAATCAACCAGTTAAAGTGCTTTTTTTTGTTTGTACCTATGTCCTGGAACAGATTTCCATCAGTTACTGGAGCTGAGAGTTCTCTGAAGAAATGTATTGAAAATTCATGTTTCAAGAAAGCATTTGGAGTAGAGCTTCCAGGAAGTGACAGGAACTTGTTACGGAGGTATCTGTAAATATTTTTACTGGGTTTAAAAAAGGTTTGGACAAGTTCCTGGAGGGAAAGTCCATAGCCTGCTATTGAGATGGACATGGGGGAAGCCACTGCTTGCCCTGGGATTGGTAGTATGGAATGGTGCTGCTAATTGGGTTTCTGCCAGGCACTTGAGAGCTGGATTGGCCACTGCTGGAAGCAGGATACTGGGCTGGATGGACCATTGTCTGACCCAGTATGTGTTGAATACGTTTCTAACATTCTAATAGAATTCTTTCCTTAAATTATTTAGCCATTGTGATCTGTAAAAAGCCTGGAGTTATATGAAGTTATAATATGCTATATAAACATGTACAATATGTGAAACATAAAAATTATATACTAAAAATAAAAATGATTAAAAACTCCCACAAATATGTCCTTAACCGGGTAGACTCAGTGGAAGTCTGCAATCATCTATGATGCTGTGATGTTCCTACCCAGCAAAGCATAGCTGAGAACTGAGCTCCCCTGGGCTCTCTGTGGGCTGAGACTGTATAACGAGGATTGGAGGAGTTGAAACACTCACCTTCAGATTTCACCGGTAGATTACTGTTGTTCTCAAATCAAAAAAACAACATTTTAATTATATGGTGTCTTGACGATAACAAGGAGCAAAGCTAATAGGATAATTGCAGTCAGCTAATTATGGTCTTTCCAGCTGTGCTCCAGACATATCCCTCAGTGACCACAGCACCCCAGATCTATAAAATCCCTATTAGACACATTTATAACAGGGACTTTCCCCAGTCTGTGCCCAGTAATAATCTCTTCAGTGTCGTAATCAATTACCCAGGTGCTTTTAATGCAAATCTTTTTAGATACATTTTTAAGGAAGATCAGGGGCTTCACACATTCTCTTTGCAAACGATCAAGTGTAAACTCTGTGCACTAAATCATTTCTGTTCTCTGCGCTTGCTGTGACTGTCAGTGTGGGGGTAGCATATTATTGCATTCCTACTTGAAAATCAAACATTTACACCTACAGGTATCCTCGCTTAATGTGAAGCCACATTTGAGATGCAGAAGCTTAAGAGAGCAGTAGATGAGAGCGAGAGAGATGCAGAGAGGCATGCGATGAAGCTACAAAGTAGTAAATTTAATATGTCAGAGAATGTGGTAAAGACGGTTAGCTTAGCGGGGTTTTAAAAAGGTGTGGACGCCTTCCTAAAGGAAAAGTGACCATTATTAAAATGACTTGGGGAAAATCCATTGCTACTTCTGGGATAAGCAGCAGAAAACATATTGAATTTGCCAGGTATTTGTGACCTGGATTGGCCACTGTTGGAAACAGGATACTGGGCTTGATGGACCTTTGGTCTGTCCCAGTATGGCAATACTTATGAACTTAAGAGGACCTCGGAGTGATTGTGTGGGATGATCTCATGGTACTGATTTGCAAAGGGCAGAAGGCAGACCCTGAGGACTGTAGGGTACATATATGAAAAGTTCATGTGTACAGTTTTGTTGGCAAGACCTCACCAAAGAACGTAAGAGTTGGCGTACTGACTCAGACCAAAGGTCTATATACCCAGTATCCTGTTTGCAGTAGGGGTCACTCCAGGTCACAAATATCTGACAGAGTTCCAAAAGGTGGAAACATTCTCTGCTACTTAACCTCAGCACAAGAAGTGATTTTCCCCAGGACTACATTAATAATGGTTTTACCCTCAGAAACTTATCATTACGTCCAGGAGATTATCTGAAAGATTTTGTCCAGTTCTAGAGGCCTTTCCTTTCAAAGGATATTGAAAGGTTGGGGGTGGCGGGATCTGCACCAAAGATGAAAATACAATACCCTAGAGGAAAGAAAAGACAAGAAGGCTCCGTTCCTTCTATCTCGCTGCTCCCTATGCCTGGAATAGACTCCCTGAGCCAGTACGTCAGGCTCAGTCTCTGGCTGTCTTCAAGTCTAGGCTTAAAGCCCACCTCTTTGCTACTGCTTTCGACTCCTAACCATGACTCTCTTACTCAACACCCTCACTTATCACCCCTACCACTGCAATTTCCCCACCCCTAGCTGTCTGTTCGTCTGTCCAATTTAGACTGTAAGCTCTGTTGAGCAGGGACTGTCTTTTCATGTTCATTTGTACAGCGCTGCGTAAGTCTAGTAGCGCTATAGAAATGTTTAATAGTAGTAGTAGTAGATTGAATAGAGAGGAATAAATCATGCACAAGAAGCAAAGCTGTTTCAGAAGAAAGGAATACTCTAAACCAGAAGTAGGCAACTCTGGTCCTCGAGAGCCGCAGGCAGGATATCCACAATGAATATGCAAGCACTGCCTCCATGGTATGCAAACCTATCTCATGCATATTCATTGTGGATATCCTGAAAACCTGACCTGCCTGTGGCTCTCGAGGACCGGAGTTGCCTACCCCTGCTCTAAACCAACAGGTCACAGTATGAAGCTCCAGCGGCTTCGACTCAGGAGCAACATCAAAACATATTCCTTTACTGAATGGACTGCAGCGAGAATTGACTCAAGCATGGAAGGACTGTTAGTGGTGAAGATAGGAGGGGCAGATCCAGACATCAGCTGGAGTTTGTGGTGTCCGATTAAGAACATACTGGGTCAGACCAATGGTCCATCAGGCCCACTATCCTGTTTCCAACAGTGGCCAATCCAGATCACATGTCCTGGCAGAAACCCAAACAGTAGTAACATTCCATGCTACCAATCCCAGGGGCGCAGCCCAACACCCAATTTTGGGTGGGCCTGGGCCCAAGATGGGTGGGAAGAAGAACTCCACATTGTCCCACAAGTGATTTGCTCTCTCCCTCTCTCGCCTGCGTACCATATGGTGTCTCAAGCATCCTTCCCCTGCATACGTTTTAAATAGCAGATTTCCACCGACAGCGAACAGCATGAAATGAAATTGAAGGGGGGCAGACTCAAGAAAAATGTCAGGAAGTATTTTTTCACGGAGAGAGTGGTAGATACTTGGAATGCCCTCCCGTGGGAGGTGGTGGAGATGAAAACGGTAGCGGAATTCAAGCATGCGTGGGATAAACATAAAGGAATCCTGTTCAGAAGGAATGGATCCTCAGAAGCTTAGCTGAGATTGGGTGGCAGAGCCGGTGGGGGGGAGGCAGGGCTAGTGGTTGGGAGGCAGGGCTAGTGCTGGGCAGACTTCTACAGTCTGTGCCCTGAAAATGACAGATACAAATCAAGGTAAGGTATACACAAAAAGTAGCACATATGAGTTTATCTTGTTGGGCAGACTGGATGGACCGTACAGGTCTTTTTCTGCCGTCATCTACTATGTTACTATGTTATGTTACTATGTAATACACACTGCTCATGTTGGCCCCACAGTATGTATTAGTCCCTGCTCACTGCAGGCGAAGATCTGCTATTTAAAAGGTATGCAGGATGGATAGTTATTGGGAGTTTTCGGCTGGTGGGGCTTGGGAATCCCTGCCAGCCACATCATAGGTGTACTGCTACTGGGTGGGCCTGAGCCCAAAGTGGGTAGGCCTAGACCCAGGCCCACCCTTGGCTAAGTCACTGGCAAGCAGTGGCTTCCCCCATGTTGTCTCAATAATAGAATATGAACTTTTCCTCCAGGAACTTGTCCAAACTTTTTATAAACCCAGATACACCAACCGCTAGTACCACATCCTCTAGCAATGAGTTCCAGAGCTTAACTATTTGTTGAGTAAAAAATATTTCCTCCTATTTGTTTTAAAAGTATTTCCATGTAACTTAATTGAGTCTTAGTGAAAGAGTCTTGGTGTAGAGTGAAAAATCGATTCATTTCTACTCACTCTACACCACATAGGAGCTAACTTTTCAAACTTATTAGTCTCGTTTAGACTACTGCAATCTGCTTCTTGCTGGCCTCCCACTTAGTCACCTCTCCTCTCTCCAATCGGTTCAAAACTCTGCTGCCCGTCTCGTCTTCCGCCAGGGTCGCTTTACTCATACTACCCCTCTCCTCAAGTCGCTTCACTGGCTCCCTATCCGTTTTCGCATCCTGTTCAAACTTCTTCTACTAACCTATAAATGTACTCACTCTGCTGCTCCCCAGTATCTCTCCACACTCGTCCTTCCCTACACCCCTTCCCGTGCACTCCGCTCCATGGATAAATCCTTCTTATCTGTTCCCTTCTCCACTACTGCCAACTCCAGACTTTGCGCCTTCTGTCTCACTGAACCCTACGCCTGGAATAAACTTCCTGAGCCCCTACATCTTGCCCCATCCTTGGCCACCTTTAAATCTAGACTGAAAGCCCACCTCTTTAACATTGCTTTTGACTCGTAACCACTTGTAACCACTCGCCTCTCCTCCTTCCTGTACACAATAATTGATTTAATTTGCTTACTTTATTTTTGTCTATTAGATTGTAAGCTCTTTGAGCAGGGACTGTCTTTCTTCTATGTTTGTGCAGTGCTGCGTATGCCTTGTAGCGCTATAGAAATGCTAAATAGTAGTAGTAGTAGGGTGCTAAGCCCAATGGAAATGACCCCTTCCTGAACACAAACAAGGAATTTTTCTCAATAGTGGGGGTGCTCAAGCACCCACAGAGTCAGCTTCAATGCTACACCATTCAGGATTTTGTAGACCTCAATCTCATATCTCCCCTTATCTGTCTCTTTTCCAAGCCCTAACCGCTTTTGCTTTTCCTCTTACGAGAGGAGTTCCATCCCCTTTATCATTTTAGTCGCTCTTCTTTGAACCTTTTCTAATTCCGCTGTATCTAACTGAACACAGTCCTCAAGGTGAGGACTCACCATGGAGCAATACAAAGGCATTATAATATTCTTGGTCTTGTTTTGCATCCCTTTCCTAATAATTCCAGGCATCCTGTTTGCTTTTTTGGCTGCCATCATAAACTGAGCTGAAGATTTCAGCGTATTGTCTACAATGACACCTAGATCTTTTTCTTGAGTATTTATTTATTTTATTTATTTATTGCATTTGTATCCCACATTATCCCACCTTTTTGCAGGCTCAATGTGGCTTACAATACATCATGGGTACTGGAAATAGGAGTGAATATACATTAGGTTTACAGAAGATTTGTGTTACATGGTGGTGAATTATATAATGGTGTTAAAGCGAAAGACATTATAAGACAGTGCTAGAAGTTCAGAAGATTATACATTTGCATGTTGATCTTTGTGATATACCTTGTCGAAGAGATAGGTTTTTAATAGTTTTCGGAAATTGGTTAGTTCATAGATCGTTTTCAAGTTACGTGGTAGCGCATTCCAGAGCTGCGTGCTCGTAAAGGAAAAGGTAGATGCATGCATTGATTTGTATTTCAAACCCTTGCATTTTGGAGGATGACGAATGAGGGGTGTACGGGAAGATTTTTTTGCGTTCCTGGGTGGTAGTTCTATTAGATCTGGCATGTAGGCTGGGGCGTTACCATGGATGATTTTATGGACTAAAGTGCAAAGTTTGAACGTGATGCGTTCTTTTAGTGGGAGCCAGTGTAGTTTTTCTCGTAGGGGTTTCGCGCTTTCGTATTTTGGTGTGCCGAATATTAGTCTGACTGCCGTATTCTGAGCTGTCTGGAGTTTTTTTGAGTATTTGCTCTTTACGGCCAGCGTAGAGTGAGTTACAATAGTCCAGATGACTGAGTACCAGTGATTGTACCAGACAATCCTTGGAAAAAATGGTCTAACTCTTTTTAGTTTCCACATTGAATGAAACATCTTTTTGGTTATGTTATTTGCATGGTTCTCCAGTGTAAGATGTCGATCAATGGTGACTCTGAGGATTTTCAGGGTGTCCAAAACTGGTAGATTCAGTTTAGATGTGTTGTTGGTGGTAAATTTATTCTTATTGTATTGCGAGGTGAGTACCAGGCACTGGGTTTTCTCAGCATTTAGTTTCAGCTGGAATGCATCTGCCCAGGAATTCATAATATGTAGGCCCCCAAGGTGGAGCCTAGCATCAGGAAACTATGATTTGAATTATTCTTTTACTACTACTACTACTTAACATTTCTAAAGCTCTACTAGGGTTACGCAGCGCTGTACAGTTTAACATAGAAGGACAGTCCCTGCTCAAGGAGCTTACAATCTCAAGGACAAATGTACAAACAGTCAAGTAGGGGTCGTCAGATTGGGGCAGTCTAGATTTCTTGAGAGGTATAAAGTTTAGGTGCCGAAGGCAACATTGAAGAGGTGGGCTTTGAGTAAGGATTTGAAGATGGGTAGGGAGGGGGCTTGGCGTAGGGGCTCAGGAAGTTGATTCCACGCATAGGGTGAGGCAAGGCAGAAAGGGCGGAGCCTGGAGTTGGCGGTGGTGGGGAAGGGTACTGAGAGGAGGGATTTGTCCTGTGAGCGGAGGTTTTGGGTGGGAACGTAAGGGGAGATGAGGGTAGAGAGGTAATGAGGGGCTGCAGACTGAGTGCATTTGTAGGTAAGACGGAGAAGCTTGAACTATGCGGTATCTGATCGGAATGTACATCACTTTGCATTTCTCCATATTACATAAGAACATAAGAGTAGCCAAACTGGGTCAGACCAATGGTTCATCTAGCCCAGCCTGTTTCCAACAGTGGCCAATCCATGTCACAAATACCCGGCAAGATCCCAAAAAAGTACAAAACATTTCATACTGCTTATCCCAGAAATAGTGGATTTTCCCCAAGTCCATTTAATAACAGTCTATGGACTTTTCCTTCAGGAAGCCGTCCAAACCTCTTTTAAACTCCGCTAAGCTAACTGCCTTTACCACATTCTCTGGCAACGAATTCCAGAGTTTAATTACACGTTGAGTGAAGAAAAAGTTTCTCCGATTCGTTTTCAATTTACTACATTGTAGCTTCATCGCATGCCCCCTGGTCCTAGTATTTGAAAACTATAACTCATAGTTTGCACCACTTATGTCCATTCCTCAGTGCCGGTCAGTTGTCAAATTATTCAATAACAACTGCTCATTAATGTACTATAGCACTTTCAAACATTTTTAACTAATTATTTTGAAGTCAAGAAGATCGATGTTCTTGCCTGTTAAATTGTGTTGTCAGCTGATTCTCGCAGTCATAGAAATACAGAAAATGTTGCCAGATAAACACTGTATGGCCTGTTTCCTTAGCTTTAGAGTTCAGATAATCTGTCATGCATTGCCCATATCTCAGTATCTTTGTCCTGTATGTATAGCTTCAAGTCCAATGCCATCCTATATTGTTATATGCCAGTATCCTGAATATTGCCAACACTGACTTAACTTCTTCTTTTTAGCCTTCCTCCCCCCCAGTCCGTGCCGTGGAGAAGATCACCCCAACCCCTAGCCCTGCGGTCCAGGTACTCCCCCCACCCCAGGCCTATCTTTGCTCCCAGCAAGAGGTCATGGCAGCCATTTTGCAGAGCCAGCCGCAAAGGGTAGGAGTAGGGGGACTTTGCTCCTACCCCCAAAACCCTACTGAGCCAACAAGGACCAAAGGTAGGCCCATGGGGGGGGGGGGGGTGTCTTCTCCATGGTATGGGTTGGGGAGAGAGGGAGGGAAGGAGGGGGGTTTATTTGGGGAGGGGCAAGAGGGGGATCACGGGCAGTAAAAACAAAAAAGTTATGCGGATCCTGGCCAATCTTCTGTTCTGCAGGTCCTAGCTGAATATCAGCCAGGACCCACAAAAGCTCCGATGGTCAGCCCCACCTGATTTAGACCCCCCCCCCCCCCCCCCCAATATTCAGTAACGGAGTCCAGACATGGGCTGGCACTGAATATTGAGGGCTAATCTAGCCAGTGACAGCCACTTTAAATATAAAGATGTGGAGGAAAAAAAGCCTCAGATGTCCAGTCACTTTTAGTGAGTTCACTACAGTAACGTTATCAGTAAAACAACTTCCACGTTCAAACGATCATCCTTTTGCATTTAAAGTCAATAATTATATGATCTGTAGGCCCGATACTCAGTGCGAGTTAACCGGCCGGGAACAGCCGCTGACTGCTTAGCTCATAAGTACATAAGCGTTGCCATACCGGGACAGACCGAAGGTCCATCAAGCCCAGTACCCTGTTTCCAATCCAGGTCACAAGTACCTGGCAAGATCCCAAAAGAGTAAAATACTTATCCCAGAAATAAGCAGTGGATTTTCCCAAGTCCATTTTAAAAGTCTATGGACTTTTTCTTTAGGAAGCCGTCCAAAACATTTTTAAACTCTGCTAAGCTAACTGCCTTTACCACAGTCTCTGGCAACGAATTCCAGAGTTCAATTACACGTTGAGTGAAGAAATATTTTCTCCGATTCATTTTAAATTTACTGCATTGTAGCTTCATCGCATGCCCCCTAGTCCTAGTATTTTTGGAAAGCATGAACAGACGCTTCACATCTACCCGTTCAACTCCACTCATTATTTTACAGACCTCTATCGTATCTCCCCTCAGCCACCTTTCCTCCTTCCTGCCCATTCTTAGTGTGCTGTTCTCGGCATTTCTTTTTTTAGGAATCACTTGTAATGCATACAGTGCTGCACAAACACACAGACGTTCTGAATAATTTATTCAAGTTATAAAGGTTATGGTTACTAAGAAAGTTTATTTGATATAGAACATACAGGAGGAGGGATATTGTAAAACAGCCAGACTAGAAATGGTGCTGGCAAAACAGCCAGAGATCAGGAGCTTCGCTAACTCTGGGTCTTTAGAGCTCATGCCCTGAATCTATGACTTTCCTGAGTTTCCAGCAGCTAGAAATAGCTGTAAACTAGCCCAGCTCCTACCTTCATAGTAACATAGTAGATGACGGCAGAAAAAGACCTGCACGGTCCATCCAGTCTGCCCAAGATAAACTCATGTGTATACCTTACCTTGATTTGTACCTGTCTTTCTCAGGGCACAGACCGTATAAGTCTGCCCAGCAGTTTTTCCTGCCTCCCAACCACCTGTCCCGCCTTCCATCACCGGCTCTGGCACAGACCGTATAAAAGTCTGCCCTCCCCTATCCTCGCCTCCCAACCACCAACCCCTCTTCCCCCCACCTGCTCTGCCACCCAATTGTAGCTAAGCTTCTGAGGATCCATTCCTTCTGCACAGGATTCCTTTATGCACATCCCATGCATGTTTGAATTCTGTTACTGTTTTCATCGCCACCACCTCCCGCGGGAGGGCATTCCAAGCATCCACCACCCTCTCCGTGAAAAAATACTTCCTGACATCTTTTCTGAGTCTGCCCCCCTTCAATCTCATTTCATGTCCTCTCGTTCTACCGCCTTCCAATCTCCGGAAAAGATTCGTTTGCGGATTAATACCTTTTAAATATTTGAACGTTTGTATCATATCGCCCCTGTTCCTCCTTTCCTCCAGGGTATACATGTTCAGGTCAGCAAGTCTCTCTTCATACGTCTTCAAATCCCATACCATCCTGGTAGCTTTTCTTTGCACCGCTTCCATTTTTTTGACATCCTTCACAAGGTACGGCCTCCAAAACTGAACACAGTACTCCAGGTGGGGCCTCACCAACGTCTTATACAGAGGCATTAAAACCTCCCTTCTTCTGCTGGTCACACCTCTCCCTATACAACCTAGCAATCTTCTAGCTACGGCCACCGCCTTGTCACACTGTTTCGTCGCCTTCAGGTCCTCGGATACTATCACCCCAAGATCCCTCTCCCCATCCATGCCAATCAGACTCTCCCCACCTAACACATACGTCTCCCTTGGATTTCTACTCCCTAAGTGCATCACTTTGCATTTCTTCGCATTGAATTTTAATTGCCAAACGTTAGACCATTCTTCTAGCTTCTTCAGATCTTTTTTCATGTTTTCCACTCCCTTCAGGAGCAGAAAATGAATACATCAGAATTAGAAAAGTTTTCTGGCAGATTCCTCATGCACCTTGGAATTATGAAGAACATGAGATTTAGTCACTGGACATTTTGAAGTTATCCAATGGAAGCAAAGGAGAAAGGGGAGATCCACTCCTTCCACAGTACATAAGTATATAAGTAATGCCATACTGGGAAAAGACCAAGGGTCCATCGAGCCCAGCATCTTGTCCACGACAGCGGCCAATCCAGGCCAAGGGCACCTGGCGAGCTTCCCAAACGTACAAACATTCTATACATGTTATTCCTGGGATTTTGGATTTTTCCAAGTCCGTTTAGTAGTCCATTTAGTAGCGGTAACGCAATCTAACAAAACACAGGGTGGAAGAAAACCAAGTGGCTGGTCACTTGGACTTGGTTTTCGTCCACCCTGTGTTTTGTTCGTTTTGAAGTCATAACATGCCTGGACATTTCAAGCCATGTTTGATGGGGTTACGAAACTGGAGTTATGAAAAATGTACAGTGAAGATTGCAAGAGTGGACTGAGTTGATCTGGTATTAGGCTCAGTATCTTATAAAAATTAGATGTTGGCGTTGTTGTTGAGATAGTTCTGTGGCATAACTGAATGTTAGTTAGTGTGATATGAAAGAGTGTGAGTAAAGAGCTGCACTTTAACATTCATCTTTCTCTGATGATTTGATTTTAAGAGATTCTGTGCATATAAAAGGTATTGAAACATAGTTGTGGATATATTGTATATTTATGCATATTCATTGAGGATATCCTGAGAACCTGATTGGCTGGGGCTGTGTCGAGGAGTGGGTTGAGAGTCCTTGGTCTAGACGCATCCTCCACGCCAGCATGACCCCCTCAGTGCGGCTCCTGTCCTTCCTCCCCAAGCCTAAGAACCAGACTGGGACATACCACTGTGGGGGCAGACCAACCATACAGGACCCAGAGGCTCTTCCCCATCCCTGCAAGCTACAGCCCCCCTGAGCCTCGGTGGGCCCTCCCCAGCCCTACCTTGAAGTGCTCTGGTGGTCTAGCGGCCTCTTCGAAGGCAGCAAAGTACCCCGCTCTTTCCTGCCTGCCGCCGCATTTTCAAAATGGCTGCGGAGACCCGCGAGACTACCACAGGAAGTCTCTGCAGCCATTTTGAAAACATGGCGACACCAGGCAGAGCAGTGAAAGTGGGAAGGAAAGAGTAGGGTTCATGCCACCAAAGAGGCCACTACATCACCAGGGCCCTTCAAGCTAAAGCTGGGGAGGGGGGGATGGGGGTTGCAGGCAGCACCAAGGGAGTCCCAGTGACGTCTACTGCCCGGGGGCCCCTGAACCAATGTATTCATTGGCACTATATCAGCCTTCATGACCTCATGGAAAGTGGCTCCCTTCTTCCTGTTACACAAAGATGTCTCATTTGATTCGACAGCACTGATTGCCTTGAATATACCAAGCAAGGGCACAGCCAGACTTCGGCGGGAGGGGGGTCCACAGCCCAAGGTGAGGGGGCACATTTTAGCCCCCCCCCCCCGGTGCCACCACCACCAACAACAACAACTTTGACTCCCCCCCCCCCCCCCGCCGACAACCCTCTTGACCCCCCTCCCGCCTATCTTTGCAGGTAGGGACCCCAACCCCCGCCAGCCGAGGTCCTCTTCCAGAGCAAGACTTCGTTCTGTTTCTTTGAGTCTGACGTCGTCAGACTCACAGAAACAGAACGAAGCCTTGCGCCAGAAGAAGAGGACCTCGGCTGGCGGGGGTTGGGGTCCCCCGCCAGCAAAGGTAGGTGACGGTGGCGGTGGGGGAGGCTTGGCGGCAGGAGGGGGGTCGAGAGGGTCGTCGGCAGGGGGTCCAGGGCCAAATCTACAGGGGCCCAGGCCCCCATGGCCCCACATAGCTACGCCACTGATACCAAGCACCTTGTTCTGCACTTCAAAATTGAATCTTCCATCACAAACTGGAGAATCAAGGTAAGGGAAAAGCAGCTTCCAGCCTGAGAAGTGTGCTGCTCCAGCAAGACAGCCTGGAAGCCCACCGAAAACAGGGAAAGCTCCTGGTGTACGTGGAAGAAATAGCTGAGCAGTGTTTGAGTCGTTTATTGATTCTCCTCAGACTCAGAGCAGGAAAAGAGTCAGGAGTCCTGATTGATTTTGTTTTAAAGACCAGGCCATCCCTGGGGAAATTCTGGGGGGAGCGTGCCATCGAGCTTGTTAGTGAATGAAAGAAAACCTTTTGCCAACAGGCTGCACGTGCCCAGGCACAGTACAGACTCCCTGCTTAGCACATTTGCTCCAGGGCAATCTGTGCACTGAGCAGGGCCTGAGGAAGGTACAGTACGGTCGCTGCCATTCCTAATCTCCTGCAGCCTGGAAGATTCCTGCTCCCCAGCAGTGGCCCAGCAAGAAAGGAGAAAACCCTCAGTCCAGGCACTCGGTCATTTAAAAAAGCATCAGAAAGTCATATCCACCAGCTTAGTGCTGCCCAGCCCCTACACCTTAACGCTGTTTGTATTTTGCACATTTGAAATAAATAGTGCTCTCTATTATTTAAAGCACTGCTCCTGATTTAACGAAAAGTGGTGTAGAAACTTCCTAGCTACAATAAAGTAAAATTCTCCTTCCCATAGTCATTTCCTCTCTATATTGTGGAGGGTGGAAGACCCCAAGGTAACTCAGAAGAGGTAAAACTGTATCAGCAGTAGTGGAATGAAGAACCAAGACACCATGAAAGGTGCAAAACAGACAGAAAAGGCATTTGGCCATTTACCAACCAAGACACTTAAAATGGGGGGGGGTAAACAGACAACATGTTCCCTCCGTTCATCCACTGCTGATAAAAAATCCTGCCCACCCTCTGCTATATTCCTTAAAATATGCCTAGAAGTCAAGTAATACAATTTGGATATTCCAACATTATCCACATTAGGAAAATTTATGATTTGAAAAGGAGAAACAAGGCATGTTTTAGAAAAACTGAAGAATTGAAGGTTCCTAGTGTATAAATATGGTACAGATAAGGGCCGTCACCCAGAGGCCAAGCCTGAAGGACAGGGCCTCTTGGAGACTTTGGTCAAGCTAGAAATCAAATAGCCTGTCTGTATCAGAGAAATTAAAAGAAGTTTTTGACTGTCACAGCTACGGTTGATGAGTTGTGAAATGTCCTTAACTCAAAATAAGAATTGGAAAGTACCCAAGATCCCCAGATGTTGGGAGCAGAACAAGGAAGTTTAGAGATAAGAAGCAGAACGGGTAAAATTGGGAAAAGTTGTGGTCAGAGACAGTTTGGACCATCTGTTTGAAAAGGAGGGAGAGTATCCGGAGGAGCATCTGCGGTTGGGTGTGAAAAGGGGGGGGGGGGGGTCATCTGCGTAAACAAGGTTATCGTAGGAGTGTATGAGAGCCTATTGATTTGAATGTAAGCCAGATGGTATAAAAACTGACAGCAAATGCAGGTAAGGTGGAGAACTCCAAAGGCGTGCCATGCTGCCCGTCGGACCTCCACACTTGCTCGTGTATCTAATCATCTTGTATTATTTTGGTAAGTTGACAAATAAAGCTATTTATCTTCTCTCTCTTATTCTTATTTTACTCTGTAATTAACCTTTTGGGTTTGGTTGGGTATTAGGGATTATCCATACAGATATGGAGTCAGATGATCAGATAGTTAGCCTTCTAGAGGTTCTCTCTGGTAAATGGGAAATTAGATGGCATTACCAGACAGAACTTGGGGAAACATGTAACCCCCTATAAAATTCACTAGCTGCTCTTGAATTTTCCAAATTCTCAGTTGCAATCTAACCTTAATCGTGACCACCCCAGAAGCCTGATGTACGAGCAACTGGGATTCCAACCTAGCTACTGCTGCCTCCAACTGGACCCATTCACCTAATTGATCTACAGTAACCTTGAAGTAATGAATCAGTATGAGACACAGTCCTCCAAGTATCAGTTAATGTACCTTCCAGTGAGAAAGTGTTTCCTGACGTTACTCCTTTGTCCTCCATCCTGTGTAGGCAAAGTATAGTGTAACTTCAACAGCCAACTTAAACCATCCACAAGTAGAAGCTTCACCAGTAGACTCGCATTCATAGGCATAATTTGACTATTTCGTTTGGGGGGCGCAAGGGATAGAGAGTTCAGATTGTGGCAGAGGGAACATTTTCTCCCCCTTCCCTCAAATAGGCATTGATTAGCTTACTCTCCCCTCCAATACCGTTGTTTTAACCTTTTCCTTGTTTTTCCCTTTATTCCCTTATACTCTTCCATTTGCCTCCTTCCTCACTTTTCCACACAGTTTCTTCCTCCCCACCTCTCCATAATTCCATTTACCTCTTTCCCTCATCTCTTCCTCTACCCTCCCTCTTGCTTCTCTCCTTTAAAACCACCCTCTTCCTCTTTCTTTCTTTCTTCTTCTGGCCCTTCCTACATCTTTCCTCCCCACCCTTCTCAGCAATTCTTCCTTCCCTTTCATCTCTTTCCTTACCTTGCCTTTCCTCTTGCTTTTTTCCAGGACGCCCATGTGTTAAGCACGCCCCAGTCCCCCTTCGCTATGCTTCCGACATACCCCCAGGAACTTTGGTCGTCCCCGCGACGGAAAGCAGTTGAGGGCGCCCAAAATCAGCTTTCAATTATGCCGATTTGGGCGACCCTGGGAGAAGGACACCCATCTCCCGATTTGTGTCGAAAGATGGGAGCCCTTCTCTTTCGAAAATGAGCCCAACAGCATCCTCAAAATAATAATGCTGAAAATAATGGCTCTCCTTCTCAAAGTCCACAACCAGTTTGAACTCAATATCACACAGGTAAATCGGTGGTGGTCCTACCATTAGGCCACCTAAGGCGGCTTCACTCAACTCCCTTCCTCGAACTTACCTTTCATTTTCTTGCTTTTTAAAAGGTGACGGCGACAGTGGCATCAGCGATTCCTGTTGGCTGTCTTGCCACCAGTTCTGACCCCTTCTTTCTACTGTGACCTGCCTCTCTTGTGTAACTTCCTGTTTCCTTGGAGGCAGGCCGCAGTAGAAAAAAGGGACCAGCAGCAGAGCAGCCTATAGGAATCGCTGCCGCCACCTCCGCCTGTTGAAAAACAAGAAAGGTAAATTTGGGGAAATGAGTTGGGAAAGGAAGGGGAGAGATATCGGATAGCGGCAGGGGGTGACGGCAGATTGTCTTGGGCCACCCCTGAGGTAAAAGTCCACAGTTTATATACACTTATCTTTCAGCGTCCTACCGGTTCTACAACACCCTGTTTCAGAGAAAGTCTCCTTCCTCAGGAACCCGCTAAATTTCCTGGCTTTCTCTTATGATCTCACCCCCGTGTAGGTTGAAAAACGGTGCTACCGAAGGAACAGAGGAGTGGAACAAACCCTCAGTAGATATTCAAATCCTGTGATGATGTCGCTAACAATGTAGAATGGCATATTCCATTCAACGCTGTCATTCAAACACCCAGATTCACTGAATCTAATGGAAAGGCTAGGGCTTTTCAGCTTGGAGAAGAGACGTCTGAGGGGAGACATGATAGAGGTATATAAAATAATGAGTGGAGTGGAACAGGTGGATGTGAAGCGTCTGTTCAAGCTTTCCAAAAATACTAGGACTAGGGGGCATGCGATGAAACTACAGTGTAGTAAATTTAAAACAAATCGGAGAAAATGTTTCTTCACCCAACGCATAATTAAACTCTTGAATTCATTGCCGGAGAACGTGGTGAAGGTGGTTAGCTTAGCAGAGAGTTTAAAAAGGGGGTAGACGGTTTCCTAAAGGAGAAGTCCATAAACCGCTACTAAATGGACTTGGGAAAAATCCACAGTTCCAGGAATAACATGTATAGAATGTTTGTACGTTTGGGAAGCTTGCCAGGTGCCCTTGGCCTGGATTGGCCGCTGTCGTGGATAGGATGCTGGGCTCGATGGACCCTTGGTCTTTTCCCAGTGTGGTATTACTTATGTACTTATGTCCTCTACTTGGCTCACTTTTATTACATAGAGCAGTGATTTAACCTATTGTGATGTCATAGTGGCTCATTCCACCAATAAGAGCCAACCTCATTAGTGATGTCACAATGGCTTGATTGTATAGAATGTTTGTACGTTTGGGAAGCTCACCAGGTGCCCTTGGCCTGGATTGGCCGCTGTCGTGGACAGGATGCTGGGCTCGATGGACCCTCGGTCTTTTCCCAGTGTGGTATTACTTATGTACTTATATAACTGCTCACACATTTGGACGCGTTGCTCCTTATCCCCATTAAAATCCCCAGGAATCTGTTTGATCACAAACCATCTTTGATCAGCTTATTCATGAGCGTCCTGTGAGCAACCATATCAAAGGCTTTGCTGAAATACAAGTAGATTACGTCTAGCTCAAAGAAATTGATCTGATTCATTTGGCAGGATTCTCCTTTGGTAAAACCAGGTTACCTCGGATCTTGCATCCCATTGGATTCCAGGAAGTTCACTATCCTTTCCTTCAGGATCATCTCCATCATTTTTCCAACCACAGTGTCTAACGGTGACAGGGAATACTGGGGTCTGTGTTCCGTGTCCTCTTTTATTCATTATTACCTGTTTAGACCACATCCTATCATGTATGTTTACCTTTTAAATAATTTATATGTAATTATGGGAATATTGATGAAGAATGGAGGCAGGGGAGACCTCAAGGTGGGAGGGGGCCAGATTCCAAGGTGGGGGGGCACATTTTGGTCGCCGTCGCCCCTCCTCCGCCGCTGCAGCCCACTGCCGCCGCTGTATATCTTGGCTGGCAGGGGTCCCCAATCCTTGGCAGCTGAAGACTTCATCCAGTGCTGGTCTCCGGTGTCTGCCCTTTTCTCTCTTCCCCTCATGTTGTCCATGCTCAGTTTCACTAAAAGGAGCTTGCTGGATGTGAGAGCGAGGCAGACAATGCGGCGATGCTGGAGACCAGTGCGGGATGAAGTTAGGGCCCCCCGCCAGCCAACCAGAGTCCCAGAGCAAATTTTGAGGTGCCCAGGTCCCCCGTGGCCCCACCTAGCTACACCACTGGCTGGAGGGCTTTACACCAGTGTTTCCCAAGTGGGTCCTGGAGTACCCCCTTGCCAGTCAGGTTTTCAGGATGTCCATAATGAATATGCATGAGATTGGTTTGCATACACTGCTTCCATTGTATGCTAATCTTTTTTATGCATACTCATTGTAGATATCCTGAAAACCTGATTGGCAAGGGGGTACTCCAGGCCCCGCTTGGGAAACACTGCTTTATTCCACTTCCCGCCACCAGTGTTAATGAACCAGGTACCATCTGCAGCACTGGGAACAGGGCAAGGAAGAGTGAAGCTTTATGTCGCTTCGTACCAGGGGAAGGGGGTGAGTTCAGCCGAGTCTGACCCGTGGCTCTTCTGATGCAATACAGTCCCAGCTGGACACAGCCATATGGAAGCGAAGTCTGAATAGTGAAACCCATCGCACTGACATGATTCATAATGTTTGTTCAGCTCATTAGAATATGATTTCTTTTCTCAGTCCTACATGTCCTGGGTTAGGTGGGAACATGCTGACATTGGGGAGCCCAGGCACTCGCAGAAGGAAAACTGCTTCCTGCCAGCATATTGACTGAGCTCAGCTGTGGTTTTCCAGGGTTAAACTGAAGGAATAGAGCCATCTCCGGCCCCCAGAGCCTGCTGCAATAATTAACTCAGCCGCTAGCAAATGACCACTCTTAATGATCAGCAGTGATGAGGCACAGATTAACAGCTGGAGTCAGAGGGGACACAGAGGCCAGGTTCTTAATCCACACAAAGAACATTAATTGGTCACTGAGAGGACAAGAAGACCCTGCTAGAGACCTTAGCTTAATTAACAGACTAAAAGTAAGGGAAAGGGACTTGATATACCACCTTTATGCCATTTTTGCAACTACATTCAAATTGGTTTACATAATATATACAGGTACTTTTGTACCAGGGGCAATGGAGGGTTAAGTGACTTGCAAAGAGTCACAAGGAGCTGCAGTGAGAATCAAACCCAGTTCCCCAGAATCAGAGTCTGCTGCACTAACCAAAAGGATGTTCTACTGCATATGGAAATTGAAAAGAATAAGACCATTCTTCCCAAGATCCGTCTTCCGCAGCCTAGTGCAATCACTTGTACTCAGCCATCTGGACTATTGCAACTCACTATACGCAGGTTGTAAAGAACAAACACTGAGGAAACTTCAAACAGCCCAGAACACAGCAGCCAGACTCATCTTCAGAAAACCAAAATACGAAAGTGCGAAACCCCTACGAGAGAAGTTACACTGGCAGCCACTCAAGGAACGCATTACTTTTAAAGTATGAACACTAGTCCACAAAATCATTCACAGTGAAGCCCCAGCCTACATGTCTGACTTAATAGACCTACCACCCAGAAATGCTAAAAGATCATCCCGAACTTTCCTCAACCTCCACTTCCCTAATTGCAAAGGCATAAAATACAAAGCGCTGCACGCATCAACCTTCTCTTATATGAGCATGCAATTCTGGAATAAATTACCACGAAATCTGAAAACGAACTATGAATTAACCGACTTCCATAAACTATTAAAGACTCATCTCTTTGAAAAAGTCTATCGAAAAGATCAAAACACATGAAGTCCACACACACTGTAAACAATGCAGCAATACATCCTCCTCAGTACTACTATCCCCCCCTAACTTCAACAAACTTAAACCTACATTTTACAGGTAAAAAACATTAAGCCCGAAAGTTCTCCTGCTAATGTTCTGTTGCCCTACCAGTATCCGTTGTTCTTCTAGTGTTCAATCGTCTTTCTCCATTGTTCTACTCCCCTTAACGATACCTGGACCTTGTTCTAACTTAACATAATTGTGTTGTAACAAATTGTACTTCCATCATTACAATGTAGTGTAAGCCACACTGAGCCCGCAAATAGGTGGGAAAATGTGGGATACAAATGCAATAAAATAAATAAATAACCACTAGGCTACTCCTCCACTAGCAACATTCCATGTAGAAGCCTGCCCTTGCAGATCAGCAATGTGGCCGCACAGGCTTCTGTGAGTCTGACATCCTGCACATACGTGCAGGACGTCAGACTCACAGAAACAGAAGCCTGCGCAGCCGCGTTGCTGATCTGCAAGGGCAGGCTTCTACATGGAATGAAATCTCCAATAGTAGCAACATTCCATGTAGAATCTCAAATAGGGAAAGGGAACTGGGACTTGACATACCACCTTTCTGAGGTTTTTGCAACTACATTCAAAGTGGTTTATATATATTCAGGTACTTATTTTGTACCAGGGGCAATGGAGGGTTAAGTGACTTGCCCAGAGTCACAAGGAGCTGCAGTGGGAATCGAACTCAGTTCCCCAGGATCAAAGTCCACTGCACTAACCACTAAGCTACTCATCCACTCATTCCACCAATAAGAGCCAACCTCATCAGTGATGTCACAATGGCTTGATTGCCCGATACTTGGCTCACTTCTGATATTGTGATGTCATAAGGGAAAGGGGGAAAGGAAAATGGGACTTGATATACTGCCTTTCTGAGGTTTTTGCAACTCCATTCAAAGCGGTTTACATATATTCAGGTACTTATTTTGTACCAGGGGCAATGGAGGGTTAAGTGACTTGCCCAGAGTCACAAGGAGCTGCAGTGGGAATCAAACTCAGTTCCCCAGGATCAAAGTCCACTGCACTGACCACTAGGCTACTCGTCCACTACTCCACAGGAGAAGGTGGAACTGAGAAATGCTACAAGACAGAAGAGAAAAACTCTCTGCACAGGCAAAGAGACAGCCTAACATGAACCCTGAGATGGAAACATGAAAAACGTCTGTACATACTCACAGGGACTGAGAGACAGCCTGAGAGCTGAATCCTGAGACAGGACTGACGCAGGTTACACATAAGTGCCAGCTCCGCTCATGGACCACCCACAAAATCAATGGCTTTGAGTTTAGTAGTCTGTGGTGAAATTCATCTGCACTAACTTGTTAAGTGCCACTGAATTATCATCGGATAGCCCCGTACAAGTGATTTCAACCGACCAGGAGCCATTTCTAGCCACTTAAATCGCTTTGAATATTGACCCCTTAATAGCACTGTAAAACAATCATATAACAAAACATGATAAATGTCACCAGTGAAGGCATGGGCGTAGACTGGGGGGGGTGAGGGGGGGCAATGCCCCCCCAAACGACAATGACGTGAGACTGGCGCCACCGCGCCAGTAGTTAAAAAAAATACAAACAAGCAGGCACGTGCTCCTCTCCGTCCGCTTGGCTTCCCTGCCCTCTCGGTCTGCATCCCACCTTCCTCTGACGTCATTTCCTTTCGGGTGGGACGCAGACCGAGAGGGCAGGGAAGCCAAGCGGACGGAGAGGAGCATGTACGTCTACCCCCCTCTCTTCCTCCCTCCCTCCGGCGCAAGCAGCAAGCATGCTTCTTCAGTTTTTCTGTGTTCCTGGCAGTGGTAGCAATGTACACGCTGCCTTCGGCTCTGCCCCAAAGCCTTCTCTTCAAGTTCCTGTTCCTGCATAGGTGGGAACAGGAACTTGAAGAGAAGGCTTCCGGGGCAGACCGAAGGCAGCGTGTACATCGCTACCACTGCCAGGAACACAAAAAAGCTGAAGAAGACTGTTGCCTACGCCGGAGGGAGGGAGGAAGAGAGGGGGTAAACGGAGTCACGATCTTGGACCTCGCGGGGGGGGGGCAGCAGAAGGAAGATGGATGAAACTGGGAGGGGTGGGGAGCAGAGGGAAGATGGATGGGACTGGGAGGGTTGGGAGCAGAGGGAAGGAGCAGGAGATGGATGGGACTGGGAGGGGTGGGGAGCAGAGGGAAGGAGCAAGAGATGGATGGGACTGGGAGGGGTGGGAAGCAGAGGGAAGGACCAGGAGATGGATGGGACTGGGAGAGGAGGGGAGCAGAGGGAAGGAGCAGGAGATGGATGGGACTGGGAGGGGTGGGGTGGGGAGCAGAGGGAAGGACCAGGAGATGGATGGGACTGGGAGAGGGAGAGGAGGGGAGCAGAGGGAAGGAGCAGGAGATGGATGGGACTGGGAGGGGTGGGGAGCAGAGGGAAGGAGCAGGAGATGGATGGGACTGGGAGGGTGGGGAGCAGAGGGAAGCCTACTGGAAAGAAGACACTGCATAAAACAAGACACTGGGACCAAAGCAAATAGAAAAACTAAATGATCAGACAACAAAGGTAGAAAAAAGTATTTTATTCAGAATTTATTAATTGAAATATGTCAACTTTTTGAAATGTGCATCTGTGATATTTTGCCTGTAAATTTCAATTCCTTCCTCCATATTAGCATATTCATTTGCATATGTATATATGCAAATGAATATGCTAATATGCTCCGCCCATCCTTTGCCCCCCCCAAATGAAACCGTCAAACTACACCTATGAGTGAAGGAGTAGCCTGGTGGTTAGTGCAGTGGACTTTGATCCTGAGGAACTGGGATCATACATACATAGTAACATAGTAGATGACGGCAGAAAAAGACCTGCATGGTCCATCCAGTCTGCCCAAGACAAACTCATATGTGTATACTTTACCTTGAATTTGTACCTGTCCTTTTCAGGGCACAGACCGTATAAGTCTGCCCAGCAGTATTTCCCGCCTCCCAACCACCAGTCCCGCCTCCCATCATCGGCTCTGGTACAGACCGTATAAGTCTGCCCTCCCCTATCCTAGCCTCCCAACCACCAACCCCTCATCCTCCCACCTGCTCCGCCACCCAATTTAAGCTAAGCTTCTGAGGATCCATTCCTTATGCACAGGATTCCTTTATGCATATCCCACGCATGTTTGAACTCCGTTACCGTTTTCATCTCCACCACCTCCCGCGGGAGGGCATTCCAAGCGTCCACCACCCTCTCCGTGAAAAAATACTTCCTGACATCTTTCCTGAGTCTGCCCCCCTTCAATCTCATTTCATGTCCTCTCGTTCTACCGCCTTCCCATCTCTGGAAAAGATTCGTTTGCGGATTAATACCTTTCAAATATTTGAACTTCTGTATCATATCACCCCTGTTCCTCCTTTCCTCCAGGGTATACATGTTCAGGTCAGCAAGTCTCTCTTCATACGTCTTGGAACGCAAATCCCATACCATTCTCGTAGCTTTTCTTTGCACCGCTTCCATTTTTTTAACATCCTTCGCAAGGTACGGCCTCCAAAACTGAACACAATACTCCAGGTGGGGCCTCACCAACGTCTTATACAGGGGCATTAAAACTTCCTTTTTTCTGCTGGTCACACCTCTCTCTATACAGCCTAGCAATCTTCTAGCTACGGCCACCGCCTTGTCGCACTGTTTCGTCGCCTTCAGGTCCTCAGATACTATCACCCCAAGATCCCTCTCCCCGTACGTGCCTATCAGACTCTCCCCGCCTAACACATACGTCTCCCTTGGATTTCTACTCCCTAAGTGCATCACTTTGCATTTCTTCGCATTGAATTTTAATTGCCAAACGTTAGACCATTCTTCCAGCTTCTTCAGGTCTTTTTTCATGTTTTCCACTCCCTCCGGGGTGTCCACTCTGTTGCAAATCTTGGTGTCATCCGCAAAAAGGCAAACTTTACCTTGTAACCCTTCGGTAATGTCACTCACAAATATATTGAACAGAATCGGCCCCAGCACCTATCCCTGAGGCACTCCACTACTCACCTTTCCCTCCTCCGAGCGAACTCCATTCACCACCACCCTCTGGCGTCTGCCCGTCAACCAGTTCCTAATCCAGTTTACCACTTCGGGTCCTATCTTCAGCCCATCTAGTTTATTCAAGAGCCTCCTGTGGGGAACCGTGTCAAAAGCCTTGCTGAAATCTAAGTAGATTACGTCCATAGCAAGTCCTTGATTTAATTCTCCTGTCACCCAGTCAAAGAATTCAATGAGATTCGTTTGGCACGATTTCCCTTTGGTGAAACCATGTTGTCTCGGTACACAGCAATGGAACGCACTACCCACAGCCCTGAAAACCATGGACAATCTAATCAACTTTCACAAATCCTTGAAGACACATCTCTTCAACAGAGCCTACAAAAAGAACCCTTAACGACACAAATCACCACCCAACCCACTCAAGTATCAAAGTACACCTCTTACACCACCCTATCTAACACCTCCTACTCTAATTCCCCATACATCTTCTGCTTAATACCGATTGTATCTAAGATCCTGTCATGACTATGTCATAACAACACTCTGTAAGCCACATTGAGCCTGCAAATAGGTGGGATAATGTGGGGTACAAATTCAATAAATAATAATAATAATAATATTTGGCCGCCAGTGCTCTCTCACACCCACACCCTTCTACAAGGGAACAGGTTCTCTGCTGGATGGGGGCATATCCTTTCAAGGCCCAGTTATAGGAAATAGAAGGATGGGAAATGGGATGAGCATAAGGAATGAGCAGGTTGTTCACACTGCAGCTTCTCAAATATTAGGGGCCAGCACAGAATAATAGCAAGATCCTGGAAGGCATCAATGACCAATGCAAGCTGGGAAAACGTGGCCAGAAAGCTTCAGCCCTAAACATGTGTGAGCTGCTCTATTTAAAACATACCGGAGGTGTCTCAGGCATTTTTTAGTAAACCCATTCACAGAACGTTCCAGTAATGCAGTATGTTTAACCCTCATTCTCAGTGCTGAACAGTTTATGACTTTTTTTTTCAGTTTTGACTCTTTGTAAATGGGTCCTGCAGACTTCTAATGTTCTGACATTATTGGACAGCCATGTGCAGATTGATCTCATCTGATCAATAGCCAAGCACTACAAAGAGCAGCAGTGCCTCTTAAATGTAAAATAATGCTAGCAGCCCTCTTCCAAATGGAAGAATCCATTTCACTTAAAATTCAGCTGAAACAGATGAACACAGAGAAAGGCGGAATGAAAGGTATAACAGTAGCACCTCCTAGTGGAAGCAGGAGTCTAAGTCCTCACTGGACTTGCTGGCTGCTTGGTTTGTTGTAGGGGGTGAGATAGGAAGGGCGGAGGCTAAAGGGTGTTCAATCAGTTGCGAGACTGCCATTAAGGGTTGCGTTGGCCATTGTGAGGCCAAACCCGTGACAGGCAGCAGCGAGTGGGCATCGGTTCTACCTGGATGACTCCCCCTAGACCACCAGAGACATTTGAGGTAAGCCTGGGGGGGCTACAGGGGTGCGGGAGGAGGATCAGCCTGGGCTTCCTTTGTCTTCGGGGGATGGAGGGAAGGGGGAAATCGGAACACCTACATGTGTTATGTGTATCCCGGTGAAATATCAGCTGGAACCCATATAAGCTCTGTCAGCCCATACTTTTCCAGTTAGCCCCGGATACTCAGTGCGGTCAGCATGGCATATCTAGGACTAATTCTGCCTTCAGCAGTCAGTGTTTTAAAAAAAATGCTGGTCACCGTGGGGCTAATATAGACCGAGCTCATGCATCTATTACTCTTTCCATAAAGAAGTATTTCCTTAGAGTACTGTTGAGTCTGTCCCCTTTCACCTTCATCCTATGCCCCCTAATTCCAGAGCTTCCTTTACAACTACTACTACTACTACTACTTAACATTTCTAGAGCGCTACTAGGGTTACGCAGCGCTGTACAAAATAAACAAAGAAGGACGGTCCCTGCTCAAATGAGCTTACAATCTAAAGAACGAAATGTCAAGTTGGGCAGTCTAGATTTCCTGGGTAGAGATGCAGAGGTTAGGTGCCGAAGGCGACATTGAAGAGGTGGGCTTTAAGCAGAGATTTGAAGATGGGGAGGGAGGGGGCCTGACGTATGGGCTCGGGGAGTTTGTTCCACGCGTGGGGTGAGGCGAGGCAGAAAGGGCGGAGCCTGGAGTTGGCGGTGGTAGAGAAGGGTACTGAAAGGAGGGATTTGTCTTGAGAGCGGAGGTTACGGGTAGGAACGTAAGGGGAGATGAGGATTGAGAGGTAAGGAGGGGCTGCAGATCGAGTACATTTGTAGGTTAGTAGCAGAAGCTTGAATTGAATGCGGTACCTGATCGGAAGCCAATGAAGTGACTTGAGGAGAGGGGTGATGTGAGTGTATCGGTTCAGGCGGAAGATAAGACATGCAGCAGAGTTCTGAACGGACTGAAGGGGGGATAGGTGGCTAAGTGGGAGACCAGTGAGGAGTAGGTTGCAGTAGTCAAGGAGAGAGGTAACGAGAGAGTGGATGAGAGTTCGGGTGGTGTGCTCAGAGAGGAAAGGGGGGATTTTGCTAATGTTATAGAGGAAGAAGCGACAGGTCTTGGCTATCTGCTGGATGTGCGCAGAGAAGGAGAGGGAGGAGTCGAAGATGACACCGAGGTTGCGGGCAGATGAGACGGGGACGATGAGGGTGTTATCAACTGAGATAGAGAGTGGAGGTAGAGGAGAAGTGGGTTTGGGTGGGAAGACAAGAAGTTCGGTCTTGGCCATGTTCAGTTTCAGGTGGCGGTTGGACATCCAGGCAGCAATGTCGGATAAGCAGGCCGATACTTTGGCTTGGGTTTCCGCAGTTGAAAGAGACTGGCCCCCTGTGCTTTTATATCAGCATGGAGTAGTGATTAGTGGCTAGGTTTGGGAGCACTCAGGCCACTGGTTCAAGGCCTTGCTGTGTCTGTCATTTAGATTGGAGGAGTAACCTAATGGTTAGTTCAGAGGGCTGAGATCCTGAGAAACTGGGTTTGATTCCCACTCCAGCTCCTTGTGACACTGGGGAAGTCACTTGACCCTCCATTACCAAAGGTACAAAAAAACACCTTTGATTATGAGCCCACTAGGGACAGAGAAAGTACCTGCATATAATGTGTACAGCGCTGCCCTCTAGGGACAGAGAAAGTACCTGCATATAATGTGTACAGCGCTGCCCTCTAGGGACAGAGAAAGTACCTGCATATAATGTGTACAATGCTGCCCTCTAGGGACAGAGAAAGTACCTGCATATAATGTGTACAGCGCTGCCCTCTAGGGACAGAGAAAGTACCTGCATATAATGTGTACAACGCTGCCCTCTAGGGACAGAGAAAGTACCTGCATATAATGTGTTCAGCACTTCGTACTTCTAGTGGCACTAAAGAAATGATTAATAGTAATACTAGTATATTATGGAGATATTTAAACATCTTTATCATATAGTAACATAGTAGATGACGGCAGAGAAAGACCTGCACAGTCCATCCAGTCTGCCCAACAAGATGAACTCATAGGTGCTACTTTTTGTGTATACCTGACCTTGATTTGTATCTGCCATTTTCAGGGCAGAGAAGCTCCGCCTCCCACCACCGGCTCTGCCATCCAATCTCCGCTAAGCTTCTGAGGATCCATTCCTTCTGAACAGGATTCCTTTATGTTTGTCCCACGCGTGTTTGAATTCTGTTACCATTTTCATTTCCACCACCTCCCGCGGGAGGGCATTCCAAGCATCCACTACTCTTTCCGTGAAAAAATACTTCCTGACATTTTTCCTGAGTCTGCCCCCCTTCAATCTCATTTCATGTCCTCTCGTTCTACTGCCTTCGCACCTCCGGAAAAGGTTCTTTTGCGGATTAATACCTTTCAAATATTTGAACGTATGTATCATATCACCCCTGTTTCTCCTTTCCTCCAGGGTATACATGTTCAGGTCAGTCTTGTAACGCAAATCCCATACCATTTTTGTAGCTTTTCTTTGCACCGCTTCAATTCTTTTTACATCCTTAGCAAGATATCTTCCTTCTCCAGCCTTTCTTCCAAAGTATACATATTGAGATCTTTAAGTCTGTCCCCAGATGCAAGATCATAAGAGTAGCCATACTGAGTCAGACCATTGGTCCATCTAACCCAGTATCCTTTTTCCAACAGTGGCCAACCCAGGTCACAAGTACCTGGCAGAATCCCAAATCGTGGCAACATTCCATGCTACAAATCCCAAGGCAAGCACTTGCTTTCCCAAGTCTGTCTCAATAGCAGACTATGGGCTTTTCCTCCAGGAATTTGTCCAAACCTTTTTTAAACCCAGATATGCTAACCGCTGTTGCCACCTCCTTCGCAGTGAGTTCCAGAGCTTAACTATTCATTGAGTGAAAAAATATTTTCTCCTATTTGTTTTAAAAGTATTTCTATGTAATGACCTCGAGTGACCCCCTATAAGTACATAAGTAATGCCATACTGGGAAAAGACCAAAGGCCCATCGAGCCCAGCTTCCTGTCCCCGACAGCGGCCAATCCAGGTCAAGGGCATCTGACAAGCTTCCCAAACGTACAAACATTCTATACATGTTATTCCCTAGTCTTTGTACTTTTGGAACGAGTAAAAAATCAATTTACTTGTTCTACACCACTCAGGATTTTGTAGATCTGAATCATATCTCCCCTCATCTGTCTCTGTTCCAAGCTGAAGAGCGCTAACCTCTTTAGCCTTTCCTCATATGAGAGGAGTTCCATCCCCTTTATCATTTTGGTCGCTCTTCTTTGAACCTTTTCTAACTCTGCTATATCTTTTTTGAAATACGGTGACCAGAACTGAACACAATACTCAAGGTGAGTTTGCACCATGGAGCGATTCAAAGGCATTATAGTATTTTCGGTCTTATTCACCATCCCTTTCCTAATAATTCCTAGCATCCTGTTTGCTTTTTTGGCCGCCGCCACACACTGAGCAGAAGATTTCAGCTTTATGATGGAGACCACTGACCGTACCCTGCTTCTGACCGACTCCATCCTGTTTATATCTTTTTGAAGGTGCATCTCCAGAATTGTTCACAATATGCTAAATGGGATCCCACCAGAGTCTAATCCAGAGGCATCATCACTGCCTTTTTCCTGCTGGCCATTCCTCTCCACCAATCTGATTTGACTTGACATTTCGATATCATTTGAGTCCCGGAATCATGGTGCCCATTGCTTTTCCTCCTTTTACCAAGTCTCTTTGATACATCTAACTTTTGTTTTACTGCCCTATATTCTTACTCTCCCGTCTTATTTTTTTTAGACTTCTGGAATTTGAATAGATACAATTTAAAGAATGATTTTTAATTGTATTTACAACCTGCACAATAATTGATGGGGGTAATTTGCAATAATCTATTTTTGTCTGTTCTCTACTTAAATACTTCCTGGCTATTTCAGTTTTTGTAATATCAGGATGTTCTCTGGAAGAAACCCTATTCCAAACCATGCAGTCCTGAGCGACTGTCGGCTTTCCTGAAGGTTCTAGTTCAAAAGCTGCTCTATCTCCTTTTTAAATGTTGATGTGAGCAGCCTGATTCCACCCTGGTTAAGGTGGAGCCTATCTTTTCTGGAATAGGCTCCCCCCCAAGACTGCCAACAGATACAGCTGGGCCTGTGGCAGGACCGCCGACCCCATCCCCCACAAACACACCTGGGCCACCCCTCATATTCGGCTCCTGCACGCCCCCTTACCTTCCTGTGTCTGACTGCTCCTCCCTCGGTCTGTCGTCTTCTGTTCCTGTGTGCCAGGACCCAGATCATCCAATTCCTGGCACATAGAAGCAAGAAAGAGAAAGACCCGAAAGCAGGGAGGCAGGAAGAAGCTTACCGGTGCTGGTCCTGGGGAATTTTGACCCCCCTTCCCTCCTCTCAGCAACACTGGCTCACCCTTCCCCAGAATGTTGCCCAGTTCTTAACAAATCTGAAAGCCTTCTTCCTGCACCACTGTCTCATCCACACATTGAGACTCCGGAGCTCTGCCTGTCTTTTGGGTCCCTCATGTGGAAGAGGAAGCACTTCTGAAAATGGGTTGTTTATATCAATGTATGTATGGATTGGGGTGTGCGTGTCTGTGTGTGTGCGTATGCCAGCATGTAGCCTCGGGGGCCTGGGCCCCCCTCACTTTGGGCTCAAGACCCCTCTGCTTTCCTGGCTGGTGTGGATGCCAAGCCCCACCAACTGAAGACCCCTGCTGCCTGAGTCGTGCCTACAGCAGCACTTCTTCCTCAGGTGTGGTTCACCGCTAATGCTGGCTCAGTCGCCCATGTTCAGCTCAGGTCTAAGTGAGCGCAAGCGCGGCAAAGTGCGTCTACTGAATAATTGCTGGTGCAGGCACAACTCAGGCAGGAGAGGTCTTCAGCCGGTGGGGTTGGCATCTCCTCCAGATCAGCTATTTATATTTTCAGGAGCCAAGGGCAGGGTCATTTTGGGGCAGGAGGGGGGAGAGAGAGAATTGCATGCCCACCTACAGTGGGTTAAGGCCCACCCAGAACTGGCTTGGTGGCCACACCACTAGTGTGAGTGTGTGTATCTGTTTATATCAGTGTAGGTATGGGTTGGGGGGGTGGTGTTTGGGACATAGCAGCCAACTTTTCAAAATTATTGGGGGTGCTAAACCCACTGAAAATAACCCTTCCCTGGACATATACAAGGACTTTTCTGAATATTGGAGGTGCTCAAGCACCCTGAGAGTCAACTCCTATGGTTTGGGGTGTTTGTGTCAGTGTGTGTATTGGTTTGGGGGGGGGGGTTGTGGGTGTCTTTATCAGTATAAGTAAGGATTGGGGTTTATGTGTGTGAGGCTGTGATTACCTCAGTGTATGTACTGGAGCTGTGTGGGCATTTGATGTGTTTGTGTGATTGGGGAAGGGAGGGGAGCATGTGAGTGTTGTGGGTTGTTTCTGTCAGTGTGTGAATGGGGGGGGGGGTGTATATGTGTTAGTGTGTGAGGGAGCTACAGGTGTGTATGTATGTGTAAAGGGAAGTTGTGATAGTGTATACATGGCTGTATATGTGGCAGAGAGGAAGGAGTCTATGTGTGTTCCAGGGCACGAGGAAACTGTTTGGGGTGTTTGTGTTAATATATGTATATCTGTGGAGGGGGGGGGGGGGTGAGTTGTGGCAGCAAATGCATGGGTGTTTCTGTTTCCATCAGTTCCATGTGTGTGTGGGGGGGGGGGGGAGGAAAGGGGTATAAGAGTTTCACTCACTGGTACAAACATCCTGAAACACAATCAGCAGGGTGTTATGTCAGTGTGTGTGTTTGTTCTCACTATTATTATCTGTATGGGAGGTTTGGGTCAGTGAGGAAGCTGTTAAGGGGTGTTTGTATTGTCGGTATTATTGTGTAGATGGAAGGTGTGTTTAAGGGTGTTTGTGTCAGTGAGTGTGAGGAAACTGGTTTGGAGGGGGAGGTGTTTGCATCAGTATGTGTGTTGTCACTATTATTGTGTGTATGAGAGGTGTGTCCAAAGAGAATCCACGTACATGGAGGACTCAAGAGATCCCACGGAGAAACTCAAGCAAGGAGGAAAGTGGGAATGAGAACCAGGATTTCCAAAGAGAGGACCGCAGAAGAGATGAAATGAAACAATATTTATTGCGAAACAAAATGACTCAACACAACGTTGTGTTTCGGCCCAAAGGCCTACATCAGGAGTCTATAAATTAAAAATAATGATTAAAAGAATAAATAAAAATACAACAGAAACAAAAACTAAAACAAACACCTGATAGACAAACGAGATAAAAATGATATACAGTGTAAATATATATTGTGACACCTTTCACAATACCTTACCTAGCACCTTACATCTAAACCATACACCTTCAACCGATTATTGACTGTATTTAAGATCATGTAATGACTGCATCATAACAACACTCTGTAAGCCACATAGAGCCTGCAAAAAGGTGGGATAAATTGGGGTACAAATGCAATAAATAATAATAATAATATTGTAATCCTATTATTCCTCGGTGCGGGCCGACAACTTCTGGGCTCAGCCCTCCCTGGCTTGAGCTCCCCTCTTTCACACAGTCCAAAAGTAAGACACAAAACTCCCTTCAGGATCCACAGCTTTTAATTCAGAGACCTCTTATACAAGCCTCTCAGCAGTCCAAAATATGGCTTACAGTTCCCTTTAAAAGGCTTTCAGACCTTTTCTTTATCAACACAGTTCAAGTCTGTTTAAGCATAGTCCATAACAGAAGAAATCAAAGAAGGAAAAGATCACCTGCTCTCTGAATACCTTCTCTCTCAGAGACCTGCAGGTTGGGCAGTTCACCTCCCTCTTCACAGCTACTTCGCTCTGTGTCCGCCCACCGCTGGCCCTTTATACATGCAAACTTTGGTCATTTGTATCCTCATAGTCCATGGGTACTTGCTCCTCCAAACTGTTCTCTCTTGCAGGGGAGTCAAGTCCTTCTTCTATGCCTTCCATCCAATCAGGCGCTTCTCCACCCTTCTCTCTTAGTTCCTCATTCCCATCAGCTGACCTGTACCTTTCTTCTGCTTCATCTCAGGTGGGTGGAATCCTATATTAATTTCTTATCCATGGAAACGGAGTTTTAACATTGCTGCTCCCTCTACTGACCACTCTCCGGTATAACTTCTTTTCCCGTGGTGCCCTTCCTTTCCTTCCTAGAGAAGGACTCCATGTCGGGGTTTCTGGATGCCCTTTCCTCCCCTCTCCCCCCTAGGATAGTTCTCTACTGGCCACTCTCCGGTATAACTTCTTTTCCCCTGGTGCCCTTCCTTTCCTTCCTAGAGAAGGACTCCATGTCGGTGTTTCTGGATGCCCTTTCCTCCCCTCTCCCCCCTAGGATAGTTCTCTACTGGCCACTCTCCGGTATAACTTCTTTTCCCCTGGTGTCCTTCCTTTCCTTCCTAGAGAAGGACTCCATGTCGGTGTTTCTGGATGCCCTTTCCTCCCCTCTCCCCCCTAGGATAGTTCTCTACTGGCCACTCTCCGGTCTCACTTCTTTTCCCCTGGTGCCCTTCCTTTCCTTCCTAGAGCAGGACTCCATGTCGGGGTTTCTGGATGCCCTTTCCTCCCCTCTCCCCCCTAGGATAGTTCTCTACTGGCCACTCTCCGGTATAACTTCTTTTCCCCTGGTGCCCTTCCTTTCCTTCCTAGAGAAGGACTCCATGTCGGTGTTTCTGGATGCCCTTTCCTCCCCTCTCCCCCCTAGGATAGTTCTCTACTGGCCACTCTCCGGTATAACTTCTTTTCCCCTGGTGTCCTTCCTTTCCTTCCTAGAGAAGGACTCCATGTCGGTGTTTCTGGATGCCCTTTCCTCCCCTCTCCCCCCTAGGATAGTTCTCTACTGGCCACTCTCCGGTATAACTTCTTTTCCCCTGGTGCCCTTCCTTTCCTTCCTAGAGAAGGACTCCATGTCGGGGTTTCTGGATGCCCTTTCCTCCCCTCTCCCCCCTAGGATAGTTCTCTACTGGCCACTCTCCGGTATAACTTCTTTTCCCCTGGTGCCCTTCCTTTCCTTCCTAGAGAAGGACTCCATGTCGGGGTTTCTGGATGCCCTTTCCTCCCCTCTCCCCCCTAGGATAGTTCTCTACTGGCCACTCTCCGGTATAACTTCTTTTCCCCTGGTGCCCTTCCTTTCCTTCCTAGAGAAGGACTCCATGTCGGTGTTTCTGGATGCCCTTTCCTCCCCTCTCCCCCCTAGGATAGTTCTCTACTGGCCACTCTCCGGTATAACTTCTTTTCCCCTGGTGTCCTTCCTTTCCTTCCTAGAGAAGGACTCCATGTCGGTGTTTCTGGATGCCCTTTCCTCCCCTCTCCCCCCTAGGATAGTTCTCTACTGGCCACTCTCCGGTATAACTTCTTTTCCCCTGGTGCCCTTCCTTTCCTTCCTAGAGAAGGACTCCATGTCGGGGTTTCTGGATGCCCTTTCCTCCCCTCTCCCCCCTAGGATAGTTCTCTACTGGCCACTCTCCGGTATAACTTCTTTTCCCCTGGTGCCCTTCCTTTCCTTCCTAGAGAAGGACTCCATGTCGGGGTTTCTGGATGCCCTTTCCTCCCCTCTCCCCCCTAGGATAGTTCTCTACTGGCCACTCTCCGGTATAACCTCTTTTCCCCTGGTGCCCTTCCTTTCCTTCCTAGAGAAGGACTCCATGTCGGGGTTTCTGGATGCCCTTTCCTCCCCTCTCCCCCCTAGGATAGTTCTCTACTGGCCACTCTCCGGTATAACTTCTTTTCCCCTGGTGCCCTTCCTTTCCTTCCTAGAGAAGGACTCCATGTCGGGGTTTCTGGATGCCCTTTCCTCCCCTCTCCCCCCTAGGATAGTTCTATACCCCCTGGATCTTCAGCATACCTAAGTTGCCCTTCCTCACTACAATATATAATACGAACATAAATGCAACACAAGTATTGGTCTATTACAATAAAACATTTGTATTATAGAGTATTATTATCAAACGTATTATATATATATTTACACTGTATATCATTTTTATCTTGTTTGTCTATAAGGTGTTTGTTTTAGTTTTTGTTGTATTTTTATTTATTCTTTTAATGATTATTTTTAATTTATAGACTTCTGATGTAGGCCTTTGGGCCGAAACACAACGTTGTGTCGAGTAATTTTTTCTCAATAAATATTGTTTCATTTCCTCACTTCTGCGGTCCTCTCTTTGGAAATCCTGCTTCTCATTCCCACTTTCCTCCTTGTATGAGAGGTGTGATCCAGGGTGTTCATGTCAGTGTTAAGAAATTTTAGGAGCGGGAGATGTGTGTGTCAGTGTGTGACAAAGCTTTGAGCGGGGTGTTTCAGTGTGTGTGCACAGTTTGGGGGGGAGGTGTTTGTATGTGTGTGTGTGTGTGTGTTGTAAGTATTATTAAATGTATGGGAGGTGCATTCCAGGGTGTTTGTGCAAGTGAGTGTGAGGAAGGAGGTGTTTGTGTCATTGTGAGTGCGTGTGTATTGTCGGTATTATTATTGTGTGTATAGGAGGTGTGTTCCACTGAGTGTCAGGAAGCTGTCCGGATGGTTGTATTTGTCAGTGTCAGTGTCTGTGTGTGTGTGTTTTAGGGTATTTGTGTGTGTGTGTGTGTGTGTGTGTGTGTGTGTTAAGGAAGGTGTGGCTTGTGTACATGGGACGTTTGTGGCAATGTCTGAAAGGAAAAGAGCTGTGATTTTAGACATGACAGTACCTTGTTGATCACTGGTTCTTACTGTTTTATACTGTAATTGTAAATTCCCCTGGAGGGTTCGGGTTCCGCCTGTACTTGCATCAGACTTAACCTCTGTGGTTGCAGGTCAGAGGCCTCAGACAATGTTTATTATGTGTTGTGCTGCTGTGCGCTATGATTCAGTTGTGTCGTGGGACGGTAGCTGCAGAGTGTCGCCCTGTAACTGATTCCAGCCCGTGTGTCTCTCTTTTGCTCTGCAGATCGCAGCAGCCCTGAAGGTTAATGGAGGGCAATGTTATTCACACAGCAAGCGGTGCTACGACAGAGGCTCTTGCTGCTGGCCAGCCTGGCTCTTGGAAGCCTCCTTTACCTAGTCGCCAGAGTTGGGAGCTTGGATAGGTAAGTATGGAAGCCAATGTATGTGTCCATATGAACGTGAATCCGTGCTCTCTCCGACCCCCTCCATGTCTTTCACCTATTGGTCCTCTCCATTTGTGCATCCACATCATGATGCCTTCTTGGCCCTTCCCCCCCCCCCCCTCCGCCCCCTACACCACCAGCTCCCCTGAGTGACACACTTTTGCCATGTACCCTCCTGATTGATGTTCCTCACTTGTGAAGTTCCCTCCTTCACCATCCCTCACAAACTGCTGACTCCCTGGCCACATCACCACTCCCCCATCTAATTTAATTTAGTCCTTAGCCATTGTTTCAAAATCTATTTAGACTAATATTTCATCTAAACAAATGTGGTGGGGAGGGGAACACAAACTACTGACCCCCACAAGCAAAAACAGGAGATGAGTCAGGTACGAATGATGTAGCTTGTTTTCTCCGAGGACAAGCAGGCCATAATTCTCACAAATGGGTTACGTGATCCCGCTTTGCCTGGTCCAGAGCTTCTAACAAGCTTTAACTGAGCTTTTGCAGAACGCGAGACATGCTCCACCGTGCCTTCCCACCTGCAACGAGAGCGCAGTTACCACAGTTTTTGGTGGAGATGAAAATGGTAACGGAATTCAAAAATGTGTGGGATTGGAAAAAATGGATCCACACAAGCTTAGTGAAAATTGGGCAGCAAAGTTAGTACTCGGTAAGACTTCTAAGGTCTGTGCCCTGATTCTGGCTGAACAGTTTTGGAAGGGCTGCAGTGGAGCTTTTCAGGAGCTTCGATGACTTCAGAAATTTAGAACAAGGACAGTGCACACTTCTATGGTCCATGCCCTGAAAATTGCAAGGACAAATCAACATCGGGTATCCATATGAAATATCACATCATAAACTCATTACATATGGTATCTTGTTGGATAGACTGGATGGACCGTATAGGTCTTTATCTGCCTTCATCTACTATGTTACTATCCTGCTTATTTTCAAATGAGAAGGCTGGCCATCTTCCAACACAAATCGGGAGATGGCCGGCCATCTCCTGAAGCCGGCCAAATCGGTATAATCGAAAGCCGATTTTGGCCGGCTTCAACTGCTTTCTGTCGCAGGGCTGGCCAAAGTTAAAGGGGGCGTTTTGGCAGGGTATGGAAGGCGGGATGGGGCGTGGTTACGAGATGGCCAGTTTCGGCCGATAATGGAAAAAAGAAGGCCGGCTCTGACGAACACTTGGCCGGCTTCACTTGGTCCATTTATTTTTAGGACCAAGCCTCCAAAAAGTGCCCCAAATGACAGGATGACCACCGGAGTGAATTGGGGATGACCTACCCTTACCCCCCCCAGTGGTCACCAACCCTCTCCCACCCCAAAAAAAATAAAAGAAAATTCATTTTTTGCCAGCCTCTATGCCAGCCTGAAATGTCATACCCAGCTCCCTGACAGCAGTATGCAAGTCCCTGGAGCAGTTTTTAGTGGGTGCAGTGCACTTCAGGCAGGTGGACCCAGGCCCATCCCCCACCTACCTGTCACACTTGTGGTGGTAAATGGGAGCCCTCCAACCCCCCCCCCCAAAACCCACTGTACCCACATGTAGGTGCCCCCCTTCATCCCTAAGGGCTATGGTAGTGGTGTACAGTTGTGAGGAGTGGGTTTTGGGGGGGATTTGGGGGGGGCTCAGCACACAAGGTAAGGGAGGTATGCACCTGGGAGCAATTTTTGAAGTCCACTGCAGTGCCCCCTAGGGTGCCCAGTTGTTGTCCTGGCATGTGAGGGGGACCAGTGCACTACAAATGCTGGCTCCTCCCACAACCAAATGCCTTGGATTTGGCCAGGTTTGAGATGGCTGCCTTTAGTTTCCATTATCGCTGAAAACCAATGCCGGCCATCTCTAAAGCCGGCCCAAATGTTAAGATTTGGCCAGCTCTGACCGTATTATCGAAACGAAAGATGGCCGGCCATCTTGTTTCGATAATACGGTCGGGGCGCCGCTTTACAGGGCCGCCATCTAGATGGCTGGCCCCATTCGATTATGCCCCTCCACATTATCCACTATGTAACCACTATGTCAATGAGGCTGCCTCTTCCTATAATAGTATTCTGTCTTCTGTTATGGATACTCTCGCTCCTCCCATTCCCTGTTCTGTAAGGCGTACCAAACCCCAGCATTAAATTTTAACTATGTATAGTTCTAGGTTCTAATATTAATACTGGTATCCCATGCAAAATTCAAATATTTTTCATACCGGAAGCATAATGTTATATCATTAGAAATTTTTCTTAACATATTGTATGATGCTCAGAGTGAGTAAAGTGCCTTAAATGAAAGGTATAAATACCAGTTAGCGTACTTAACCGAAATCCATCATCGCACAGGACGCCCTCTCCTCCTGCCCTCAAACAGTTCAATAAAAAAGATTTGCCAACAATAACCTCGAAATTGTCTCTGAAGTCTCAGTGTCTGCAACAAGACTTGCTTAAAAAATCATTGATAGAATCTAGATCCTGAGATCATCAGATGTCCAAAAACAATTACAATGAGTTTAAACCACTTAACTTGAGAAGGTTCTTCTGGTGAAAATCCCACTGTAAGGAAAGAGCAATGTAAAAGTCCCCACAAAAAAAAAAATCAAAACTCAATCTTAACTGTTCTCAATGTGGAACCATGTTTAGCCATTGTCGGCGTCTTCAGGAGGACAGAGCTTATCTACTAAACTTTCAGCTACCCCAGAGAGGGCTGTCCTAACCCATTCTCCTCCCTGCTTCACTGGAACGCTGATGTCGTTAGTTATATATATCGCCTCTCTCTTAATGTATAAGTACATAAGTGTTGCCATACTGGGACAGACCAAAGGTCCATCAAGCCCAGCATCCTGTTTCCATCTGTGGCCAATCTAGGTCACAAGTACCTGGCAAGATCGCAAAACAGTGCATTAGAATCACGGAACGTGTTAATGTAATAAGGGCAAAGCTGACAAAATGTTGGAAAGCAAAAAATCCCAGCTTCAAACCAAGAGAAATTTGAGTTTCCATTGATGATCCCAACTTTATTTCCAATGAAGAAACTATCTTTTGAGTTTTATTGGTACCCCTGACACTTCCGGAAAAGACTGTCACAGGATCTGAACCCCACGAGATATAAAGTATATGTTTTTTTCTGGACTGAATTTCAGAAGATGTTTGAGGAGGGAGTTTAGTGTGGGAAAGATATCGAGGATTGATGGCAAGAGTTTGTCAATTAGTTCTCTTGTTTGAAAGTGCCGTGACACCAAATGACAAAGGAGCCCCTCTTCCCTTTTTAAAACAGGGCAAATAACTGCTGTTTTTAGCATTTGAGTGAACTCCCAAATTTATAATAGTCTGTAAAGTGGTTTTACAGCTTTTGATGGTGAAAGGTCTAAAATACACATCTTTGGCTGCTACTGTCCAGCATTTAATTACATAATGGAAACAGCAAAGCAGTGTCATCAAATGTACCCCTCCTCTCCCTGGTAAGATTAGGGAATGGTTGGAGCAGTACGAGAACTATTTGGTGTTGATACTATGCTGTCTTGAAGTATTTTAGACAATGGTAGATAAAAACCCAACATCCAGTCATGAGGTAATAAGATGGAAAATAATCCTACAAATAGAACAGATACTGGCAGGTCAGGACTAATTGGTCCCATCCAGTCATCCCGATCATTTCCCTCTTCTGGATATCACCCAGGCCAGACTGATCACCTGCAAGATATTGCTTCCTATTCCAGCCAGTTTTGTTGTCTTCATTCCTTGGTCCTCTACCATTCTGGGTCATTAGCTTTTCATTAATGCTTCATATAATGTAGGACTTTAGTCTACATTTTTTAATCATAATAATGCTTGTTAATTTGTCTGAATTTGTTACCCTCCTTACATGGTCTTTCTACTAATTGCAGATTGCAGCCCCTCAGCCCTATTGATGGTCACCTGGGACCCCATGAGGACCAGATCCCACTACGTGCCCTACAGTCCAAGAAGGGGATCTTAAATGAATTCTACAACGGCAACACCAGCCAGGAGCAGATCCAACTACATTCCCTTGTGCAGCAGCTACCTAAAGCCATTATCATTGGGGTGAGGAAAGGGGGCACTCGAGCCCTGCTGGAGATGCTGAACCTCCACCCTGCTGTGGTGAAAGCCTCCCAAGAAATTCACTTTTTTGACAATGATGAGAATTATGGCAAGGGCATGGAGTGGTATCGGAGGAAGATGCCCTTCTCCTACCCTCACCAGATCACGATTGAGAAGAGTCCAGCGTACTTCATCACAGAGGAGGTCCCTGAACGCATTTACAAAATGAATTCATCTGTCAAGCTTTTGATCATTGTCCGAGAACCGACCACCAGGGCCATCTCTGACTACACACAGGTGCTGGAGGGCAAGGAACGGAAGAACAAGACCTATTACAAATTTGAAAAGCTGGCCATGGATGCCAAAAGCTGTGAAGTGAACACTAAGTATAAGGCTGTGCGAACCAGCATATACACCAAACATCTGGAGCGGTGGCTGAAGTACTTCCCTGTTGAGCAATTTCATATCGTAGATGGAGACCGGCTCATCACAGAGCCATTGCCTGAACTGCAGCTGGTGGAGAGCTTCCTCAACCTCCCCGCTAGGATCAGTCCGTACAACTTATACTTCAATGCCACTCGCGGCTTCTTTTGCTTACGGTTCAACATTGTCTTTAACAAGTGCCTGGCGGGTAGTAAGGGACGCACACATCCAGAAGTGAACCCGGCTGTCGTCGCCAAGCTGCACAAGTTCTTCCACCCTTTCAATCAAAAGTTCTTCCAGATTACAGGCCGAACATTTAACTGGCCCTAGTTGATGTCCTAGAGCACAGAGATATGATGCTCCAGGAGGTCTCCTATCTGACACTTACATGCACTTTCTATGGACATCTTTAGCAAATTGAAGCTTTGTTTCCTGGTTCTCTTGGTTTGAGGGGTTAGAAAAATCTATTTATACAAGGCTAAACAAGAAATATGTGACCAAATACCAGGTGGGATCATTTTTCTGCACAGCAGTAACTGCAAAAAATTAAGAAAATGTCTTTCCTCTTTATGTAAAAGAATCCTTAAGGTGGAGATTGGTCTGTTGTATCCTGACAGCCCAGTGCCAGAGGGGTCAGTGGGAAGTGGGATGTCCTTTTCATGTAGCTGGGCAATGGGGTATTGTGGGAGGAAATCAAGTGCACAGCCAGCTTAATAAGTATATTGTCTACTGGTATGGGCGAGATGCTTCCTAGAGAGCAAGGACAAGGGGAGAGAGTGTGCCCCTATGGTACCCACCTCTTGAGACTGAGACAGTCTAACACCGTCGGCCTCTCTATCTCTCGATCACAAAGCTCCGCAAAGGTTGGAGAAGCAGCTGAGTCATTTGCAGAAGGGAGTTCTCAACACTGCAAACAGATGCAACTCACTGATTTCTTGCCATGGTCATAACATAAGAACAAAAGAGTAGCCATACTGGGTCAGACCAATGGTCCATCTAGCCTAGTATCCTGTTTTCCATACAGTGGCCAAGCCAGGTCACAAGTACCTGGCAGAAACACAAATCATGGCAACACTCCATACTACAAATCCCAGGGCAAGCAGTTGCTTCTCATGTCTGTCTCAATAGCAGACTATGGACTTTTCCTCCAGGAATTTGTCCAAACCTGCTCGTTACACTGCAAACAGATGCAGCTCACTGCTTTGTACCACTGTCTTCTGCAGTGCAGTAAACATGATATTTCTATGGCCTCTACACTTTGCTGCCCTACGGAATTTTCCACTGAAATATTTAATATTGCAAAATGTGCTCATTGCCGTGAGTGTGTCTCATAGCATTTTGAAATGAAAACTTCACTATTTTATGCTAATAGAGTGATGAAAAGGTTTTAGCATTTTTAGACTCTGCCCCATGCAATCGACACAGTGAACTGGCAGATCAATCATCATTGTTTGAATAAAATGCAAAAATGCTTCTGTCTTTGGTATAAGAAGTAGTCTGAAAACATTGTTGCACTTAAGTGTGTAAACAGAAGTAGAGAGAGAAAATTGGACTTAAAATTAAGTGCAGTTTCTTATGTGTCCGAGTACTAAGCTTTGAAGGGTGAACGAACGTGGACAGAAGAGGTGGTCTGCCCTGCTGAGAGGTTTGACGTCCATAGCTCAGCCACTCACTACACAACCCCATGAAAGAGGGGCAATTTCCAAGCCATTTCTGTGAGTGTCTGACCTGCAAAACTGCGCTTTGAAAACTGCCCATCTTGTGCGCAGTTCTAAGCACTGCGAAAAAAACAGGCAGACTTTTACCCACCCAGTGCAGGGACATTCCCCAGATAAGCAAGCGTGGCTGGCTGCAGAACTTTGTTCCTTAGGTAGTTTCCAGACATGTGGTCAGTTCAAAAATTAGAGCACAGAAAGGGGTATCAGTTTGGTTGTATATGGCAAAATGAAAATATGTATTTGTATATACAAGAGTTAAATGAAAAGTAATGCCTCCACCACCGTAATTTATCAACAGATGGCAGCACTGATACATTACACATGTTCACTTGTTCTTTGAAATCTCTCAGTCGGCAAGAAGTGTCTATGTGAAGAGGCTGTTTTGCTATTGCTTGTGAAGTGGAAGTATGAAGTGAGCACTTGGTGCGATTTAAGCAACTTGCCATGATAAAATTTCTGACTATTTAAGGAGTCTCTCCAATTGTAATTCACCTTCACATGCCAAGTGTGTCAGCAATTTCCCTTTGAATGATCCTTCAATTGTCCTTTACAAGTTCATCAACCTTTCTCCTATGAGACTTGTCTGTTGCTCTCATGGGTTGTCCACTTCATTTTTGGTCACATGAACCAGCATTTCTGGTCCACAATCTTTACATTTTTTTTGCCCAGTGACACGCAGTACTCACATCACCAGAAACAACCTACACGTGATGGTGAATTTCAATTGGAGAGACTCCAATCACGGCACGTTGGTTAAATTGCAGTGAGTACTCCATTTCCAACAAGCAATAGCAAAAGAGCCTCTTCACATAGACGCTTCTCGCCAACTGAGATGAAGAAAGAGATTTCAAAGAACAAAGCAACACGTGTAGCCTGTCTGCCTGGAAGTGAAAGTGTTACTGTTCCTTTAACCCTTGTGGATTGCTGCTCTCTGGACAGACAAGTCAGAGAATTTATTCCATTTGGCGATAAATTCCACGTGGTTGTTGCAGCACCTCTCCTCAGGCTGTCGCAGAGATCCATTTTTGTCTGTATGCAAGAAGGACACCTCTTGAATGAACCAGAACTGGCAGGACAACTCATGACGTCACTTCCCTCTTCCACTGGTATATTTGCACTATTGATTTCTCATACTGACTGTGGCGTCATCTGTAACATGTCGATTATCTGTTGTACTGTTTCTCTTTCCAAGCTTCACCTGTAGATATTGTATATTTCCTTGTAAATACTGAACTCTCACTGAGTAACTCTATTTTGTAAAACTGAATATGTTTATTTAATTTACTGTGGTACTTAAAAATGGGAATGGATTAAAATGACTTTACGTGTAAAATGTGCTCTCATTGTATTTGGTACAAATTAGACCCCACGCAAAATGGCTGACACCTAGATTTACTATGCGTCTTCCCAGGACAAATCCCTGCTCAAGAAGAGCCGGCCAGAGGATAACACAATGAAGGGCTAAAGCACCAAAATTGTACGTAAAACAATTTTAAAAAACCTTATTAGTTGATCAGAATATCAATCATTCATCATAGCTGAAGACAATCAACCCTCATTGTGCACAGTGACAATAAACCTAATAGAGAAAAAATGCAGAGCCATGTCACCCCTCACCATTACATGGTTATGCAAACTCATTTCACAAGGGGTCGTAGAAGACAATGAGGGCTGACAAATGTGCATAGCATCAGTCTTTTCTCCCTACTGATGGCAAACAGAATGAGCACTCGCCTCCTGGTCACACGTAATGTAATGATGATGGTGTCCTCTATCAAAGAAGGGAAGAAGTGTCTTCGGGAGCAGACTGGCTAGCCTAATCGTTGGGGCAGGGTGATCAAAGCCCCCAGGTAAGTGAAGCAATAAATACCTCTACACAAATGGGATAAAGGAGCGATGTCTGGAAATTGGGATATCTTAATGCCCAAAGTATGGGAACTAAGATTTTGGATCTCAAGGCTATGATTAAAGAGGTTGATTTGGAAGGGTAGAAGAAAGGGAGGGGGAGTGGCATTGTATGTTAAAGATAATATCAAAGCCACACAATTGCAGAACCCTACAGGGTAAGGAAGAGACTCTATGGGTCAAACTAGAAAGAGGGAATGGCAAATGGATTTATTATGGTGTGACTTACAGGCCTCCTTCACAGACAGAAGAAATGAACAGAGATTTAATTATTGATGTTCAAAATAAGTACATAAGTATTGCCATACTGGGAAAGACCAAAGGTCCATCAAGCCCAGCATCCTGTTTCCAACAGTGGCCAATCCAGGTCACAAATACCTGGCAAGATCCCAAAAAAGTTCAAACATTCTATACTGCCTATCCCAGAAATAGTGGATTTTCCCCCAAGTCCATTTTGGTCTATGGACTTTTCCTTTAGGAAGCCGTCCAAACCTTTTTTAAACTCTGCTAAGCTAACTGCCTTTACCACATTCTCCGGCAACATATTCCAGAGTTTAATTACGTGTTGAGTGAAGAAAACGTTTCTCCGATGCGTTTTAAATTTACTACATTCCAGCTTCACCGCATGCCCCCTAGTCCTATTATTTTTGGAAAGCGTAAACAGATGCTTCACATCTACCCGTTCCACTCCACTCATTATTTTATAGACCTCTATTATATCTCCCCTCAGCCGCCTATAGCTGTGAAAAGGGAAAATCACTAATAGGTGATTTTAATATGCCAGATGTTGACTGTGGGGTCTTTTAGATGCAGGGAGAACAAATAGCAGACCAACAAAACATAGAAAATGAAAGCAAGGACTTTAATTCAGCCAATAAACTCTGTAATGACCTGCTCCTTGCCAAATCCAGAGGACACTACTCCATCCTCATCCTCCTCGACCTATCCGCCGCTTTTGACACTGTCAATCATGACTTACTTCTTGCCACACTGTCCTCATTTGGGTTCCAGGGCTCTGTCCTCTCCTGGTTCTCCTCCTATCTCTCCCACCGCACCTTCAGAGTTCACTCCCATGGATCCTCCTCCACCCCCATCCCACTCTCTGTTGGAGTTCCCCAGGGATCTGTCCTTGGACCCCTTCTTTTCTCAATCTACACCTCTTCCCTGGGCTCACTGATCTCATCTCATGGTTTCCACTATCATCTTTATGCTAATGACACCCAGTTCTATCTCTCCACACCAGACATCACCGTGGAGACCCAGACCAAGGTATCAGCCTGCTTATCTGACATTGCTGCATGGATGTCCAACCGCCACCTGAAACTGAACATGGCCAAGACCGAGCTTATCGTCTTTCCACCAAAACCCACTTCTCCTATTCCTCCTCTCTCGATCTCAGTTGATAACACCCTCATCCTCCCCGTCTCATCCGCCCGCAACCGCGGAGTCATCTTCGACTCCTCCCTCTCCTCTGCGCATATCCAACAGACAGCCAAGACCTGTCACTTCTTCCTCTTTAACATCAGCAAAATTTGCCCTTTCCTCTCTGAGCACACCACCCGGACTCTCATCCACGCTCTCATTACCTCTCGCCTTGACTACTGCAACCTACTCCTCACTGGCCTCGCACTTAACCATCTATCCCCCCTTCAATCCGTTCAGAACTCTGCTGCACGTCTTATATTCCGCCTGAACCGATATACTCACATCACCCCTCTCCTCAGGTCACTTCACTGGCTTCCGATCAGATACCGCATACAGTTCAAGCTTCTCCTTCTCACCTACAAATGCACTCAGTCTGCAGCCCCTCACTACCTCTCTACCCTCATCTCCCCTTACGTTCCTGCCCGAAACCTCCGCTCACAGGACAAATCCCTCCTCTCAATACCCTTCTCCACCACCGCCAACTCCAGGCTCCGCTCATTCTGCCTCGCCTCACCCTATGCTTGGAACAACCTTCCCGAGCCCTTACGCCAAGCCCCCTCCCTACCCATCTTCAAATCCTTGCTCAAAGCCCACCTCTTCAATGTTGCTTTCAGCACCTAACCTTTATACCTTTCAGGAAATCTAGACTGCCCCAATTTGACTGACTGTACATTTGTCCTTTAGATTGTAAGCTCTTTGAGCAGGGACTATCCTTTTTATGTTAAATTGTACAGCGCTTCATAACCCTAGTAGCGCTTTAGAAATGTTAAGTAGTAGTAGTAGTAGTGGGTCTTTTAGAAGCAAGGAGAACAAACAGCAGACCAACAAAACATAGAAAATGAAAGCAAGGACTTTAATTCAGCCAATAAACTCTTATGCCTGACATGGCAATTAAAATTAAAATCACATGAATTAAATCCTAAAATAACATGTAAATAGTTTGTGAAAGATAAGCATGTAATAAGTGAGCACAATCTGTAAAAAGTGAAACATTCTTGAGGCAACAAGAGCAAAATACTAACAATACATACATAGTAAAAAAAAAAAAAAAAAAAGCAAAATCATGCTTGACTCTAGATAACATTCAAGATGACCACATGAGCACCATCAAAGCAATCTGAAACCATTTCATATGGAAAAGTGATGAGGAAAATTTCAACCTTGTAGCAAGTCCTCCACAAATTCAACCAAACCGTCTTTCCAAAGGTCAAAGGTCACCAATCTTTAAAAAGTAAAACTAACAGTAGTACTAAAAAACCTTTGAAGGACTTGCATGCAATAAGCTAAAAGTCATATTCAAGTTTATTAATCACTTGATGATGATATCGCTCAGGGAACAATCGGAGTGGCTTACATCTTAAATTTATAATAAACAATCAGAACAGAAAAGACCTCCATTCAATATCTAAAAAGTCCCGTTTTGCTTCCCAGGGGGCCATTTTTGAAAAAAAAAAAATCTTAAAACTGAAAAATGAAGGTGCCCACCTTAAAATGGCAAACTCTGCATCAAAATGCTGAGAAAAACAACTGAAACCACTAAAAAATGATTTAAAAAATGTGTTCCAGCAGCCATTGTATTTATTGATTGCATTTGTATCCCACATTTTCCCACCTCTTTGCAGGCTCAATGTGGCTTACAATACATCATGAGTAGTGAAAAGTATATAAGAAGATTGATATTTACATAAGTACATAAGTAATGCCATACTGGGAAAAGACTAAGGGTCCATCGAGCCCAGCATCCTGTCCACGACAGCGGCCAATCCAGGCCAAGGGCAAAGGGTCCATCGAGCCCAGCGTCCTGTCCACGACAGCGGCCAATCCAGGCCAAGGGCACCTGGCAAGCTTCCCAAACGTACAAACATTCTATACATGTTATTCCCGGAATTGTGGATTTTTCCCAAGTCCATTTAGTAGCGGTTTATGGACTTGTCCTTTAGGAAACCGTCCAACCCCTTTTTAAACTCTGCTAAGCTAACCGCCTTCACCACTTTCTCCGGCAACGAATTCCACAGTTTAATTATACGTTGGGTGAAGAAAAATGTTCTCCGATTTGTTTTATTTGGTATTGCAAAAGGATCTTGGGTAACATGATAATGATAAAACATGATAGTAGTGTAACAAGCAAATATTGTAAGACAATTCTGAATATGTGTGTAGGAGTTCACATTTGTTGATCTTCGTGGTATGCCTTGTTAAAGAGATGGGTCTTCAGTAGTTATGCGTTCCAGTGATGTGATGTCATCGGAATCGGGGCCGACTGGAAAGCACTAAAACCAAAATCAAAATAGAATATTATGCCCACCATCAAAACCTTAATTGTTGTATAAAAATGCTGCTTAAGCCAAATAAATAACAGTTTTTAAAGGCAGCATTGCAAGCAATGTAAAAGCAAACAGAAATAAATAAACAATAAATAACAACTCATAGGAGCTCACAATACTTAAATAAATAAAAAAGTGATCCAAATCCAAAAACAGCACATGGGTGAACAGAAAGGTATATAAATATTGCAATTGTTATAAGATTCCTGGTTCAGATCATTAGCTATCACTGTATTAAACTTAAAAATGAACTTCTTGCAGCAATAACCTGCCCAGATTACCACCCGACCATGAGACAGAAGGTTTGCTGAAGACTATAAAACTCAACTGGCCAACATATGATTGTACTGTATACGAAGCTCCTCCAGTGGTTTCTCAGCACTCCTGTGCTCTATAATCCTCAACTTGAACTGTCCTTTAGTCGTTCCGAAGTACTGCAGTCCACAATTTGCAATTCAAGAAATGCCTTAGTTCATATTTTTCACCAGTCTTGGGATGTAGCAACATCTTGGCTTTAAGATGTACTGCACAGGTAGAGCATTTTCCGCAGGGATAATATCCAGTAACTTTCTTTCTCTGAATATTATGACTTACCAGTAAGGCAGAAAGTGCAAGTATGTCTTTCAAATTCTTTTGCCTTTTCTAAGCTACCATGAATTCCTTCTCAGACAAATTTGAAATCCCTTGGATTACGAGCCAGTGTCTACAGAGTATTTGCATAATCTCGTTTGAATATGGTCATAAAACAGAGTACATACTAATTTACTGTCATTATTTTTCTTACACATATTGTCAGATCTCAGTGGTGATCTGCTATCAGTTGCTCTAGTCCTAATCATACCTTCCTCTATATGCCTAATTGGGTACCTAATACCTTTAAATCTCTGCATCATCATTGAGAATCAGTCATATTCCTTTTTCTTGGAACAAATGTGTTTCACTCTAAGGAACTGAATATAAGGTAAGTTCTTAAGTGACTGGCTGTAGCAGCTTGCATAGTGTAACATTTTGCTAACATGGATCTCCTTTCTATATAGGGTTCTATTAAATTTACCATTTTCATACATAATGATATTGAAAAAATATACATATAACAAAGGAATAGCCGTGGGTTGGTCAGATCAACACTCCACGTAGCCCAGTATCCTGCTTCCAGCAGTGGCCAATCCAGGTCACAAGTACCTGGCAGAATCTCAAAGAGTAGCAACATTCCATGTAGAACCCCAAAGAACAGCAAGATTCTGGAATCCTAAAGAGTAACAAGATTCCGTGCAGAATCTGAAATGGTACCAACATTCCACGTAGAACCCCAAAGAATAGCAACATTCTGGAATCCTAAAGAGTAACAAGATTCCGTGCAGAATCTCAAAGGGTACCAACATTCTGGAATCCTAAAGAGTAACAAGATTCTATGCAGAATCTCAAATAATAGCAACATTCCATGTAGAACCCCAAAGAATAGCAACATTCTGGAATCGTAAAGAGTAACAAGACTCCGTGCAGAATCTGAAATGGTACCAACATTCTGGAATCCTAAAGAGTAACAAGATTCTATGCAGAATCTCAAATAGTAGCAACATTCCATGTAGAACCCCAAAGAATAGCAACATTCTGGAATCGTAAAGAGTAACAAGATTCTGTGCAGAATCTCAAAGGGTAGCAACATTCCATGCTACCAGCCCAGGGCAAGCAGTGGCTTCCCCATGTCTGTCTCAATAACAGACTATGGACTTTTCCTCCAGGAACTTGTCCAAACCTTTTTTTAAACCCAGATACATTAACCGCTATTACTACACCCTCCAGAGTTGAACTATTCTTTGGGTGAAAAAATATTTCCTCCTATTTGTTTTAAAAGTATTTCCATGTAATTTCATTGAGAGTCCCCTAGTCTTTGTACTTTATGAAAGAGTGAAAAATCGATTCACTTTTACCCGTTCATTTGGATCTAAGATTATGATCCCTTTCATTCATCCATTCATGAAAGGAGACCAACTGGCTGTCATTGCCTGTACAAATTATCATCTATGTAGCACTGCCTTACAACAATATGTTCTTGAAATGCACGATTCTGTAGAAATTTATTCTCAAATTCAGCTACATAAAGATTCGCAAATGAGGGTCACATGCTTATCTTTCACAAACTTTAATGTTGTTCCCTTTGCATGTTTGACGTAGATTTGCATGGTCCTTATATGTTGTTATTTTTTATATTTTCTAATTTATACAGTTTTATGCTTTTGCGCGTTTTAGGTAGGATTGTACCATGGTTTTTATTTCTGTGCTATTTTAGGTTTACAATTGATGTGATTTTAATTTCATTATTTTGACCTACAGTTCTGCCTCTGACGCACATCAGGCCAAAGGATTTCTTGGTAGAATTAAAGTCCTTGCCTTCATTTTCTACGTTTTGTTGTTGTTATGTTTGTTCCACTGTGTTTGCATTGCCGACCCCCCCCCCCCCCCACCATTGCTGACCCCCCCCCCCGCCGCCGCCATCACCAAGTTTGATCCCCCCTGCAGATGACCCTCTTGACCCCCCTCCCGCCGCCAACCCTCCCCCGCTGCCGCCATTGCCTACCTTTGCTGGCGGGGGACCCCAACCCCCACCAGCCGAGGTCCTCTTCTTCCGGCGCAAGGCTTTGTTCTGTTTCTGTGAGTCTGATGTCCTGAACGTACGTGCAAGACGTCAGACTCACAGAAACAGAACGAAGCCTTGCACTGGAAGAAGAAGACCTTGGCTGGTGGGGGTTGGGGTCCCCCGCCAGCAAAGGTAGGCGACGGCGGGTTGGCGGCAGGAGGGGGGGGTCGAGAGGGTCATTGGCAGGGGGGTCCAGGGCCAAATCTATGGGGACCAGGCCCCCGTGGCCCCACAAAGCTACGCCACTGGGCTGAATGATGGACGTTGTGTTCGGGGGAATGAAGAGAACCTCAACATCAGGGTGTGCATTGTCAAGGTCTGCAGAACTACTACTACTACTACTATTTAGCATTTCTATAGCGCTACAAGGCATACGCAGTGTACTGGTGCATTATCCAAAATCAGCAGTACCTTAAAGGCAAGGTTCTTACGGTGGAGATACCGTTCAACTTCTGGAACAAAACCGTTGTTGAACCAATCCCAGAATAATTTGGACGTCATCCAAGCTTTGCAGTTCCACCTCCAGTGGACTGGCGTGCAAGTCAGGTTCTTTCCTGTAAGAGTACGATGATTTGGGGCTCTGTACGTCACAAGAGGCCTGCATTTGAAATCACTCTTGGCATTGGTGCGATCTTTAAATGCCTTAAAACCAGGGGCTTTGGCTGTCATTTTCGTTATATATGTCCATTTGCCAGCCTGTCTGTAAAATAAGCCAGTCTCATCAACATTGAAGACCTGCTCTAGCACTCACTTAGCAGGTATGTTTTAAATTCTTCTGCAGCTTTGTTGTCAGCTGAACCTGGCTTACATTTTTAAGCGCATATCGCCTTTTAAAACGTGCAAGCCGGCCAGAACTAACAGAAAAGGGTTTGACGTTTTCATGGCCCTGAGTGACGTGTTTATAAATCTGTTTGGCTTTCATCCTCACAGCAATGCTGTCCACAGTGCTTTGTTTGCATTATCCACAAATTTAACCAGTTTTACATCTTTTCCATGACTCATCACAGACCACAACGTTGTTTTGGTACCATACTTTGTATTGTTTTTGAATATTTTTACTGCTCTAATTGTCTACTACTACTACTACTATTTAGCATTTCTATAGCGCTACAAGGCATACGCAGCGCTGCACAAACATAGAAGAAAGACAGTCCCTGCTCAAAGAGCTTACAATCTAATAGACAAAAAATAAATAAAGTAAGCAAATCAAATCAATTAATGTGAACGGGAAGGAAGAGAGGAGGGTAGGTGGAGGCGAGTGGTTACGAGTCAAAAGCAATGTTAAAGAGGTGGGCTTTCAGTCTAGATTTAAAGGTGGCCAAGGATGGGGAAAGGCGTAGGGGCTCAGGAAGTTTATTCCAGGTGTAGGGTGCAGCGAGACAGAAGGCGCGAAGTCTGGAGTTGGCAGTAGTGGAGAAGGGAACAGATAAGAAGGATTTATCCATGGAGCGGAGTGCACGGGAAGGGGTGTAGGGAAGGACGAGTGTGGAGAGATACTGGGGAGCAGCAGAGTGAATACATTTATAGGTTAGTAGAAGAAGTTTGAACAGGATGCGAAAACGGATAGGGAGCCAGTGAAGGGTCTTGAGGAGAGGGGTAGTATGAGTAAAGCAACCCTGGCGGAAGATGAGACGGGCAGCAGAGTTTTGAACCGACTCGAGAGGGGAGAGGTGACTAAGTGGGAGGCCAGCAAGAAGCAGATTGCAGTAGTCTAAACGAGAGGTGACAAGGGTGTGGATGAGGGTTTTGGTAGAGTGCTCGGAAAGAAAGGGGTGGATTTTATGAATGTTGTAAAGAAAGAAACGACAGGTCTTGGCGGTCTGCTGGATATGAGCAGAGAAGGAGAGAGAAGAGTCAAAGATGACCCCAAGGTTTCGAGCTGAGGAGACAGGGAGAATGAGAGAGCCATCAACAGAAATAGAAAACGGGGGGAGCAGGGAGGTGGGTTTGGGGGGGGAAATGAGAAGCTCGGTTTTGGTCATATTTAATTTCAGGTGGCGTTGAGACATCCAGACAGCAATGTCAGACAAGCACGCTGAAACTTTGGTTTGGATGCAAGGTGAGATATCAGGGGTAGAAAGGTAGATTTGGGAGTCATCAGCATAGAGATGGTAGGAAAAGCCATGGGATGAGATTAATGAACCAAGGGAAGAAGTGTAGATAGAAAAGAGGAGGGGACCAAGAACAGAACCCTGAGGTACGCCGACAGGCAGAGGGATTGAAGTAGAAGAGGATCCACCAGAGTGAACACTAAAGGTGCGGAGGGAGAGGTAGGAAGAGAACCAGGAAAGGACAGAGCCCTGGTCTATGGCTCATGTTTGATCTATTCGTACTGTACACCGCCTTGAGTGAATTCCTTCAAAAAGGCAGTAAATAAATCCTAATAAATAAATAAATAAATAAATACATAAGTAATGCCACACTGGGAAAAGACCAAGGGTCCATCAAGCCCAGCATCCTGTCCACGACAGCGGCCAATCCAGCCCAAGGGCACCTGGCAGCTTCCCAAACGTACAAACATTCTATACATGTTATTCCTGGAATTTTGGATTTTTCCAAGTCCATTTAGTAGCGGTTTATGGACTTGTCCTTTAGGAAACCGTCTAACCCCTTTTTAAACTCTGCTAAGCTCACTGCCTTCACCACGTTCTCCAGCAACAAATTCCAGAATTTAATTACGCATTGGGTGAAGAAACTTTTTCTCCGATTTGTTTTAAATTTACTACACTGTAGTTTCATCGCATGCCCCCTAGTCCTAGTATTTTTGGAAAGCGTGAACAGACGCTTCACATCCACCTGTTCCACTCCACTCCACAGAGAAAATGACAGCAGATATGGCCTATTCAGTCAACCCATCCATATCATCCACCAAGACCCTCATTCCCCAGAAGCCTAGACCACTGTCAGTCCACCCCTGCAGCAGTATAAATGGGAACAACTGAAGAAATCGGTTGGAGCAATTAGTCCTGACCTGCCAACATCAACTGTTTTCTTAGGACAGTTAATGTCTTGGTTAAACTTCTGTCTGGAACAAGGGGATTATCTGGGTCACATCATTCTCACATCGATATCAAAGAATCAATTGGAACTCACATCTCTGGTTAGTAATTGTAGACCAGTGGCGTCTGTTCCCGTGTTTGTAAAGATTTTAGAGGCAACAGCTGCAGAACAAGTTGTAATGAATTTAGATCAATATGGCATTCTATCTTTTTCTCAATCTGGCTTTAGGAAGAAGTTCAGTACGGAGACAGTACATGCGCTTTGCTAGCAGAAATGAAATATTGGCTTGGTAAGGGACGTCAGGTGTTGTTAATTCAGTTTGATCTATCTGTATCATTTCATGTGATCGACCACGAGATATTACTGTGAACATTGGATGAGATTGGTGTTGTAGGTCTGGTCTTGAACTGGTTTAGAGGGTTCTTGACACTAAGGACATATCAGGTTAGGAATGAGATCTCCTCCCCCTGGGACCCCCGACTGTGTTGTTCCCCAGGGGTCTCCCTTGTCATCCATTGCATTTAAGATAATAAAGTCCCCTTTAGGTAAAACATTAGATGCAGCTGTATTTATGCAGATAATATTACTTTACTATGTTGGCTGGAATTAAATTCTGTGTCAAATTAGTTGAAGACTGGGTAACCACCCATAAACTGAAACTGAATTTTTCATCTCGGCTAATCCTCAACAGAACGTTCCCTGCCAGACCATAAATATAGATCAAACCTGCTTCCCAACTGAAACAGAACTAAAGTAATTGGATACTAATCTATCTTTTGAAAATCACTAAGGAGATTTTCTTGACTTTAAAAAGATTAAGAAAGATCAGACACTGTTTTGATCTCTTCCATTTAGATGGGTTGTTCAGGATTTAGTTAAGTCAACTAGATTACTGTAATGTGCTTTCTCTGGGCTGTTGGCAGCTAATCCTGAAGAAACTGCAAACTCTACAGAATGTGTCAGTTCATCTGGTCCATGCAGCAAAGACATTGGACAGGGTCACCCCACTTCTAAGCAGAGTACATTAACTCCCGATTCAAGCCAGGATTTATTTTAAAGCTTGTACTATGATATTTAAGATACTTCATGGTCTTGTACCAGGGTATATGCTATCATTGCTACTTTTTTCCATCTTATGCATCATAGTAACGTGAGTAACATAGAAGATGACGGCAGAAAAAGACCTGCATGGTCCATCCAGTCTGCCCAACAAGACAAACTCATATGTGCTACTTTTTGTGTATACCCTACCTTGATTTGTACCTGTCCTTTTCAGGGCACAGACCGTATAAGTCTGCCCAGCACTATCCCCGCCTCCCAACCACCAGCCACGCCTCCCAACCACCAGTCCCGCCTCCCACCACCGGCTCTGCCACCCAATCTCGGCTAAGCTTCTGAGGATCCATTCCTTCTGAACAGGATTCCTTTATGTCTGTTATAAAATTGAGAAATAGGTTAGTCCTACATTTGCTAGATATAAAAGGATGTTTCAACCCTTGTTCTCTTTTATAGGTGTTAAGCTTTGGAACAATCTTCCTATATCTGTTAGATTCTCTGATGACCTCATGAAAGTTTCTTAAAACATGGTTGCTTGAGAAGTTCCTATACTAATTACCTAGACTGTATGATATTTTAACTTGTCAGTTGTGCTGATATTAATTGTAAGTTCTCCGGTTATGCTGGTTTCTTATTATCTGTAAACCGCTTAGGATGTTATAATGCCGTTGTATCGCTCCATGGTACGACCATACCTTGAGTATTGTGTTCAATTCTGGTCGCCGCATCTCAAGAAAGATATAGTGGAATTGGAAAAGGTGCAGCGAAGGGCGACTAAAATGATAGCGGGGATGAGACAACTTCCCTATGAAGAAAGACTAAGGAGGCTAGGGCTTTTCAGTTTGGAGAAGAGACGGCTGAGGGGAGACATGATAGAGGTATATAAAATAATGAGTGGAGTGGAACAGGTGGATGTGAAGCGTCTGTTCACGCTTTCCAAAAATACTAGGGCTAGGGGGCATGCGATGAAACTACAGTGTAGTAAATTTAAAACAAATCGGAGAAAATGTTTCTTCACCCAACGCGTAATTAAACTCTGGAATTTGTTGCCGGAGAACGTGGTGAAGGCGGTTAGCTTGGCAGAGTTTAAAAGGGGGTTAGACGGTTTCCTAAAGGACAAGTCCATAAACCGCTACTAAACGGAAAAATCCAAAATCCCAGGAATAACATGTATAGAACATTTGAACGTTTGGGAAGCTCGCCAGGTGCCCTTGGCCTGGATTGGCCGCTGTCGTGGACAGGATGCTGGGCTCGATGGACCCTTGGTCTTTTCCCAGTATGGCATTACTTATGTACTAACTCACGAGGTCATTGCAATATATAAATACTTTTTGCAGGACGTGTTTTAAAAAATAAAGAAAGAAGAATAAACCTCTGCGCACCCAACTTAAGCAATCCGAGTTCGGCTGCCTACTTTGGGAGAATTTTCAGTTGCACTTTAAGGTGGACAAAAAGAGGACACCCAGATTTAGAAGTGCAACAGCAATTCCTTTGTTTAGGTGCCGAACTCTGAAAAGCACTTTCATGCCCTCCCCTACCCTAAACCTGCCCCTGGAGCCTCCAATTTTGAAAGTTAAATTTAGCCACTGAAGCCCCAATGCCCCGAAGCAAATGTGGGTGATAGAGGCCCTTAGCACTGGACTAGTACCCACATTTCCTGGCACCAAATGCTCGGAGGGCTCCAGCACAGGGAACAGCTGCAGAAATTTTTGTTTCGTTTGTACCCTGCGCTTTCCCACTCATGGCAGGCTCAATGTGGCTTACATGGGGCAATGGAGGGTTAAGTGACTTGCCCAGAGTCACAAGGAGCTGCCTGTGCCTGAAGTGGGAATCAAACTCAGTTCCTCAGGACCAAAGTCCACCACCCTAACCACTAGGCCACTCCTCCACTGTTGCTACAATTTGAGATTCTACATGGAATGTTGCTATTCCACTAGAAGTCGGCCCTTGCAGATCACCAATGTGGCCGCGCAGGCTTCTTCTGTGCATACGTGCAGGACGTCAGACTCACAGAAACAGAAGCCTGCGCAGCCTTGTACATGGAATGTTGCTAGTGGAATAGCAACATTCCATGTAGAATCTCAAAGAGTAGCAACATTCCATGTAGAATCTCCAATAGTATCTATTTTATTTTTGTTACATTTGTACCCTACGCTTTCCCACTCATGGCAGGCTCAATGCGGCTTACATGGGGCAATGGAGGGTTAAGTGACTTGCCCAGAGTCACAAGGAGCTGCCTGTGCCTGAAGTGGGAATCAAACTCAGTTCCTCAGGACCAAAGTCCACCACCCTAATCACTAGGCCACTCCTCCACTCCAAATTAGCGCAAGTGGCATGCTAATCTCATTTAAATTAGGTAAAATCCTATTCATTGTGATGCTGAAAGAACAGCACCCTCAACAAGGGCGCTCTTACCACTGGGAACCTCACGCCAGATCGGAGCCCAGGCCAGGGAGAAGAAACAGCAAATGAAATATTGGACTGCCTGTGTCTACATATTTGACATCGATAAAAAGAGACCCATCCACAAAAGCAACCATGAAAATAACATGTGGAGGGCAGAGCTCATGTTAAGGGTAGCAACCAGGGCAACTGCCCTGGGGCCTCGATGTTCCCAATCTTTCTGCCATAGCCTTCTTAGAACTCCTACCTGAGATGTCGTCAGAAAAGATGCTGTTGGCACATCTTCCTCCTCCTCCTTCCCTCCCCCTCTCTGGCGCATGCACGTATCATTTGCATACTATTAGCTTTGAGCTTCAGGAAGTAATTCCTTGGCACTGTGGTTGCAGTATTTTCCGGCGCTGTTTCGTACAGTGCTGGAGTTTTGAGCATTTGGGCATGAGTAGAGGGAAATTTTCCTGTAATAAAAGATCTAGCCGTCTAATTCCCTAGTTAAATGGCTAGATATAAGTCATAAGACATAAGCATGGCCACACTGGGACAGACCAAAGGTCCATCTAGCCCAGCACCCTGTCTCCGACAGTGGCCAATCCAGGTCACAATCACCCGACAAGATCCATGGAGCAAGCATTTTGTACTGCTTGTCCCAGGAAAAGTGGATTTTCCCTACGTTCCTTTAATAACATTCTATGGCCTTTTCCTTCAGGAAGCCGTCCAAACCTTTCTTAAACTCTGCTAAGCTAACCGCCTTAACCACATTCTCCGGCAACGAATTCCAGAGTCGAATTACACGCTGAGTAAAGAAACATTTTCTCTTATTTGTTTGAAACTTACTGCACTCCAGCTTCATCGCATGCTCCCTTGTCCTAGTATTTTTGGAAAGCGTAAACAGACGCTCCATATCTATCTTTTCCACTGCACTCATTATTTTATATATCATGTCTCCCCTCAGCCGCCTTTTCTCCAAACTGAAGAGCCCCAGCCGCTTTAGCCTATTCTGATAGGGAAGTCATCTCATCCCCTGTATCATCTTTGTCACCCTTCTCAGTACCTTTTCCAATTCCACTATACCTTTTTTGAGGTGCGGCGACCAGAATTGAACACAATACTCTAGGTGCGGTCGCACCATGGACTGATACAGTGGCATTATAATATCCTCATTTTTGTTTTCCATCCCTTTCCTAATAATACCTAACATTCTATTGGCTTTCTTAGCCACAGCTGCACACTGAGCAGAAGATTTCAACGTATCATCAATGATGACCCCCAGGTCCCTTTCTCGTTCCGTGACTCCTAACGCTGAACCTTGCATGACGTAGCTATAGTTCGGGTTCCTCTTTCCCACATGCATCACTTTGCACTTGCTCACATTGAACGTCATCTGCCATTTAGACACCCAGTCTCCTAGTCTCACAATATCTTCTTGCAACTTTTCACAATCTTCCCGCGATTTGACGACCTTAAACAACTTTGTGTCATCAGCAAATTTGATAACCTTGCTAGTTACCCCCACCTCCAGGTCCTTTATGAAAATGTTAAAAAGCAACAGTCCCAGCACAGATCCCTGAGGGACCCCACTAACTACCCTTCTCCATTGCAAATAGTGACCATTTAACCCTGCTCTCTGTTTCCTATCTTTCAACCAGTTTTTAATCCATAACAATACACTACCTCCAATCCCATGACTCTCTAATTTCCTCTGGAGCCTTTCATGAGGGACTTTGTCAAACGCTTTCTGAAAATCCAGATACACAATATCCACCGGCTCACCTTTGTCGACATGTTTGTTTACCCCCTTCAAAGAAATGCAGTAGATTGGCTAGATGCCTTTGAATATCTGCATTGGGTGAATATCTTCATAAAGTCAGTTAATAAACCCCCAAAATTAAATAAATAAGTTCTAGGCCCAGCCAATTTTAACATTCTCAGCTCACGCTAGGCCACACTGGGTATTGATGCTCAATCTTTTGTGTTCTACATCCTGACACAAGAACCCACATTCTATTGGCTGAACAATGCTGCCACCTTGTGGCAGCAACACCAGCAACAGACACTAAGGATAGGAAGGAAACTTCCAGAGAGTAGTTGCTCTAAGTGAACCTTTAGCCTTTTTACTATTTTTAATTATCTCTCAAAATCCCTAGGGCCCTATCCCAACAATCTGATAATTAAACTCAACAGTCATTATCACTCCAACACCAGGACTCAGTTTAAATCTATCAGAAAACTTTCTAGGCTGCCTTTCAATTGAATACATCAAAGTGATGTACAATAAATATTAACAGAAAGGGAGGTAGTGATGAGTGGGCATGATGGCAGGCTCTTTTTGCTAAAGTTATGTAGCTGTCCTTACCCAGCTGCGATCCAACCTGGTTACCTTGGCAGGATAGAAGATTCAACCCCGCTGAGCTCAAGGATTAAGATGCTGACCTGACCTGTAAGACGAAAATCCTGGGTGAAAACATGGCCCGGACAATGGATTTTTACCATGAATCCGGCATGTCTGGCGAGTACGTAAGCTGCAGTGGCTGTGCAGATGGCAGGCCAGGATGTCCCGAGAAAGTATATTGAGATCAGATTGCAGGAGCAGGTGTTGGGTGAAATTCAGTGACAGAGGTGAATTCTATATTGGACACGATTAGTCCCCAAACTGACAAGCTTGTAAAGCCAAGGCCTGCCATCTTGAGTGGAGGAGTGGCCTAGTGGTTAGAGCACCAGTCTTACAATCCAGAGGTGGCCGGTTCAAATCCCGTTGCTTCTCCTTGTGATCTTGGGCAAGTCACTTAACCCTCCATTGCCTCAGGTACAAACTTAGATTGTGAGCCCTCCTGGGACAGAGAAATATCCAGAGTACCTGAATGTAACTCACCTTGAGCTACTACTGAAAAAGGTGGGAGCAAAATCTAAATAAATCTTACAATTTGGGTTTTGAGGGGAGCGGGGAGGACAGTTGGAGGCATATTTTCAAAGCACTTAGCCTCCCAAAGTTCCATAGAAACCTATGGAACTTAGCCTCCCAAAGTGCTTTGAAAATATGCCTCTTGGTGTATTAGGGATATGACATGCCTCTCAAGTAACCTGTTGGAGTTCCGATCAGAGAGACAGAAGTTTGTCTCCTGAACATTAACCCCAAAATTCTATAAATGGCGCTTAAAACTGGATGCGCAAATGTAGGAACAACACCCAATTTAACTGAATAACAATGCAGTTAGCACTGATAATTGGGTGCTAATAATTATCAGCATTAATTTAATTTTACGCACACATTTTTAGTTGTGCAGCTCCAAAAAGGGAATGAGGCCATGGGAGAGTCATGGGCAGATCAGGGGCATTCCTAGAATTTATGCACGCTGTTACAGAACAAAAGGGATCCGTGCCTATTTTAATTGGTGTAAATCCTTGCGTCTAAAGTTAGGCACTAAGGATTTGATTCTGTATATCACACCTAAAAAATCGGCTCCAAAATGAAATTTGCTTAGGCATATACTACAACGTAGGCCTTAATTTTACGTGTACTTTATAGAATAGGCTTATATTTCTGCTCGGTTTATAGAAGTTCACATGACTAAATATAGTTGTTCCCAATTACGCCAAATAATACCTGGTGTAAATCTCGACACCTAAATTACGCGTGGAGCGGGTATATTCTATAACAACTTGCATAGATTTCAGAAACGCCCATGACCACTTTTCAAGTATCATGCTTATTTTCGAAAGAGAAGGGCGCCTATCTTCCGACACAAATCGGGAGATGGGCGCTCTTCTCTCAGGTGCGACCAAATTGGCATAATCGAAAGCCAATTTTGGCCGCCCTCAACTGCAGTCCATCGCAGGAGCGGCCAAAGTTTAAGGGGGCGTGTCAAAGGCGTAGCAAAGGCGGGACTGTGGCGTGGTTAACACGTGGGCGCCCTCGGCCGATAATGGAAAAAAGAAGGGCGGCCCTGAAGAGCAAACCTACAATGAATATTTGCCTGCAAATCTCTCTCATGAATATTCATTGTGGGTATCCTGAAAACCTGACTGGCTGGGGTTCCTTGCGGACCAGGCTTGGGAGCCGCTGAGCTAAAGCATGTGGTTAACAGAAAGACAATGTTGAACTAAAGAGGAGGCTCCCGATGGTCCTACTATTCTTCCAAAGAAACAAATTGGGATAAGCACAATCAATTGAGGGGGTTCGCTGCTCCTTAGATGGAAGAATGCTATACACTGGAGCTGACCAGGAACAAGAAAAGGGGGGAAGGGGTGGACAATGTGTGAGGGAGGTATCTTTTGCTTGGGGGCTTATGTGGCCGTCCTGAGTCTGTAAGATCTGGATGAATGGGATCAGCATTTCTTCCTGAGAGTGATGGAAATGGGGAGGGGGTGATATGTGGCGTACATTTCAACATAGTGTTGGAAGATAGGACTGGGGAGGGGGAAGCTAGTGTAAGCCATCAGTATATTTGGACTGGGTTTTGAAGGTCAGGGTCAGGACTAGGAAAACACAGAAACAGAGAAAATGATGGCAGATAACGATGAAATGGCCTATCCAGTCTGCCTATCACTACCGTCCATGGTTTATGGTTTATTAGGACTTGATATACCACCTGTTATCATAAAATAGCTAAATTAAATACAACTGAGAAATGCAGGAAGAAACTCCATTTATAGACAGGAAAGAGGAAACAACAGACAAAGGTCTCAGAGAACTAGGGCAAGGAGGGGATAGTGGGGTCACAGAGGGGTAGGGCAACATCCAAAGGAGCATACAACTGGTGACCACCCAGAACGTGTCAAGTCTAGACCCAAAGGTCAGTTGGAAAAGATGCGTCTTAAGTCCTGCTCTAAAGTCAGTGCACGGTGAAATGAGAAGAGAATTCCAGAGAAGACACACCAAGCAGAAAAGGTTGATCGATGAGTGGATTCCAAACAGGCACAGGAGACAGATGGAACATGCAGACGGCCATCATGAAGACAACAGAAAGCTGTGGCAGGCATATAAGGGATAATGAGCAATGACAGGTACGCGGGGGGGGGGGGGGGGGGGGGGATGCCAGTTTGCAAAACCTTATGTGCTAAGGTAAGAAGTTTAAATTAAATATGGTACAAAAGTGATAACTAGAAATACCTTATCAACAAAGGGCTAATATGGTCATATTGAAAACAATCCATGACCACCTAAAATTCAGGAAATCACTAAAAACCAACCTGTTCAAAAAGGCTTACCCTACCAATCCAACGTAAATCCCCACACCCGGCAACACAGCAAAACCAATGATCGTACTGGACAATATACAACCTTCCCTCCCTTCGACCCTCATGGTGCCTGAAACACACCGACCTTATTCGACAACACAATATAACCTTGTATTTGAGGCAGAACTAACTGTTACAAAGAGAGAGGATTCAGGCCGGGTGAGAGGCAGGCAGAAGGATCACGCAGAGGAAGGGGGGAGGGGGGGCTGCAGGAGTGCAAGTGCCGGAGGACTTAAAGGAATGAGCTCTAAATATAAAATCCCCAGCAGATGAGGGTCTGGGCAGCATGGCTGCTCTCTCTCTGTCTCTGCCAGCTAGCGTAGCCACGAGTGGGCAGGGGCCCTCACCTTGTATAAGAGGCTTGGGGAAGCTAAACCACCCCTGCCGCAAGTGCACTCAGCTTCTACAAGTTCAAATCCGGCGGCAGCCCACCAATCGTCAAGTTAGGGGATCTGAGAGGATCTTCTCTCTCTCTCTGCAGCAGGTCCCCTCTCCCCAGCTCTCACCTCAGTACAGCTATGGTCCTGGGCTTCTGATATCTCTTCCTCTCTTGATCGTTGCCAGTAGCGGTATTGACACTGCAGTAATTACAGCAGGCTGCTTCGGAGCTGTGACGCATTCCACCTCTTCTGATGCAACTTCTGTAATCACTGCAGAGTTACTACCTCAAGAGGGGGAGCCATTTTGGATCTGGTCCTTAGTGGCGTGCAGGGCATAGTGCGAGAGGTGGCGGTGTTGGGTCCTCTGGGAAACATGTTTGAGCTACTATCTGAGATGAACCCGCAAAGGAAATCTACTGTAGCTGCATTTAATTTTCAAAAGGGCGACTATAATAAAATAAGGAAAATGGTTAAAAGAATCTAAAAGGATCGGCTGCAAAGGTTAGGCATGGACGTTATTCAAAAATACCATCTTGGAAGCCCAGTCCAGATGCATTCCACATATTTACAAAGGTGGAAAAAAGAGAAAACGTCAGCCAGCATGTTTAAAAGGTGAAGTAAAAGAGGTCATTACAGCCAAAAGATTGTCCTTCAAATAATGGGAAAAAGGACCCAAATGAAGAAAATAAGAATCAACATAAGCACTGGCAAGTACTACTACTACTTATCATTTCTATTGCGCTACCGGACGTACGCAGCGCTTCACACTTGAACATGGAGAGACAGTCCCTGCTCAATAGAGTTTACAATCTAATTATGACAGACAGACAGGACAAGTAAGGGATAAGGGTTAGGACAGACAGGACATATCAGGGATAAGGGACAGTTGAAGGTTCAGGAGTTAAAAGCAACATCGAAGAGGTGGGTTTTTAGCTTAGATTTGAAGACGGCCAGAGATAGTGCTTGACGTACCGGTTCAGGAAGTTTATTCCAGACATATGGTGCAGCAAGATAGAAGGAACGGAGTCTGGAGTTAGCAGTGGAGGAGAAGGGTGCAGATAAGAGAGATTTACCCAGTGAACGGAGTTCCCGGGGAGGAATGTAGGGAGAGATGAGACTGGATGTATAGGAAATCCCAGAAAGCATGGATATAGCTGCATAACATGCCAGTGCTTTTTAAAAATCTGTACCACCTGTTGACTCATTTTGGTAAAAGGAAGAACACATGTAAACCTATTATCCTCCTCTCTATAATGTTTCTATAACATTAGTGGGTATTGGGCAAGTCAGATGCAAAGCATTAAAAAAGAGAATATGAAGAGAAACGCTGCAGAGGCTAAAACTCATAGTAACAACTTTCTCAGGTACATCAGAACAGAAGCAGAAAGCCTGTGAGGCGGAACCAAGATGGCGCCGTGGTGAGACGCTACGCCAGACGCGCTTAGAATTTTTCATCTGAGGAACCATGAGAGGACTCCGAATTCCCTATTATGGGGAAGTGGAGAGGAAAGGTGAGGGAGGCTCCTATTACCTCGACCGAAATCCCCCTCTCAAGGCAACCGATACTCGAAAACTTCGCAGTAACTCTGGGACCCCGGGCTACCTCTTCTCCTGCTATTAGACCAGCTTCCATCGACTCAGTCAGCAGTGTAGATGGGGTTTCTCTCAGCCCCGACGCCCATGCGGCACCTCTTCAACCAGGAAGTGAGCGGGCGGTTTGTGACTCGGTTGGACCTATTCCGGCAACGGTGAGGAACTGCGAAGAAGGGAGCATGAAATTGCTGATCTGCTGTTAGTAATATGTAACCTGTCATTAAAATTATCCGTAGTACCTGAAGATTGGAGAGTGGCCAATGTGACGCCGATTTTTAAAAAGGGTTCTAGGGGTGATCCAGGAAATTATAGACTGGTAAGCCTGACATCGGTCCCGGGCAAAATAGTGGAAACTATTATAAAGAATAAAATTACAGAACACATAGACAAACATGGCTTAATGGGACAGAGTCAGCATGGGTTCAGCTGAGGGAAGTTTTGTCTCACCAATTTGCTTCATTTCTTTGAAGGCGTAAATAAACACGTAGATAAAGGTGAGCCAGTTGATGTAGTGTATCTAGATTTTCAGAAAGCTTGTGATAAAGTTCCTCGTGAGAGACTCCTGAGAAAATTAAAGAGTCCTGGGATAGAGGCGAGGTTCTGGTGTGGATTAGGAATTGGTTATTAGACAGAAAACAGAGGGTAGGGTTAAATGGCCATTTTTCTCAATGGAGAAGGGTGAATAGTGGAGTGCCACAGGGATCTATACTGGGACCGGTGCTATTCAACATATTTATAAATGATATGGAAATTGGAACATCGAGTGAGTTGATTAAATTTGCAAATGACAGAAAACTATTCAAAGTTGTAAAAAAGCACATGGATTGTGAAAAATTGCTGGAAGACTTTAGGAAACTGGAAGACTGGGCATCCAAATGGCAGATGAAATTTAATGTGGACAAATGCAAGGTGATGCACATTGGAAAGAATAATCCAAATCACAGTTACCTGATACTAGGATCCACCTTGGGGGTCAGTGCTCAAGAAAAAGTTCTGGGTGTCACTTTAGATAATACAGCAGCCCAAAAAGCAAACAGGATAGTAGGAATTATTAGGAAAGGGATGGTGAATAAGACCAAAAATACTATAATGCCTCTGTATCGCTCCATGGCGTGATCGCATCTTGAGTATTGCGTTCAGTTCTGGTTGCCGTATCTCAACAAACATAGTAGAATTAGAAAAGGTTCAAAGAAGAGTAACCAAAATGATAAAGGGGATGGACTGCCTCTCATATGAGGAAAGGCTAAAGAGGTTAGGACTCTTCAGCTTGGAAAAGAGACGGTTGAGGGGAGACATGATTGAGGTCTACAAAATCCTGAGTGGTGTAGAATGAGTGGAAGTAAATAGTTTTTTTTACTAGTTCCAAAAGTACAAAGACTAGGGGACACTCGAGGAAGTTACACGGAAATACTTTTTAACTCAACAGTTAAGCTCTGGAACTCTTTGCCGGAGGATGTGGTAACAGCAGTTAGTGTATCTGGGATTAAAAAAGGTTTGGACAAGTACCTGGAGGAAAAGTTCATAGTCTGCTATTGAGACAGACATGGGAAGCAACTGCTTACCCTAGGATTTGTAGTATGGAGTGTTGCTACGATTTGGGTTTCTGCCAGTTACTTCTGACCTGGTGTGGCCACTCTTTGAAAAACAAGATACTGGGCTAGATGGACCATTGGTCTGACCCAGTATGGCTACTCTTATGTTCTTCTGTAACTTTGAGCTAATTGGAGAACATAAGAGTTGCTCTACTTGGTCAGTTTTCTGTTTCTAACTGTAGCCAGTCCGGGTTACAAGTACCTGGTAGAATCCCAAAAAGTAGCAATATTTCGTGTTACTTAAGTCCAAGGATATGCATTAGCTTTCCCCAGATATATCTTAACAATTTAAGGACTTTTCCTCCATGAATTTGCCCAAACCTAAATCTAGCTACATTACTACTTGGCTCTGGCAGTGAGTTCCAGAGCTTAACTATATGTTGATTGAACAAGTATTTTCTCCTATTTGTCTTAAATATGCAACTATATAAGTACATAAGTATTGCCATACTGGGCCAGACCAAAGGTCCATCAAGCCAAATATCCTGTTTCCAACAGTGGCCAATCCAGATCACAAATACCTGGCAAGATCCCCAAAAAAGTACAAAACATTTTATGCTGCTTATCCCAGAAATAGTGGATTTTCCCCAAGTCCAATTTAATAATGGTCTATGGACTTTTTATTTAGGAAGCTGTCCAAAACTTTTTTAAAACTCTGCTAAGCTAACCGTCTTTACCACACTTTCTGGCAACGAATTCCAGAGTTGAATTACACGTTGAGTGAAGAAAAATTTTCTCCGATTCGTTTTAAATTTACTACACTGTAGCTTCATCGCATGCCCCCTAGTCCTAGTATTTTTGGAAAGCGTAAACAGACAATTCACATCTACCCGTTCCACCCCACTCATTATTTTGTAGACCTCTATCATATCTCCCCTCAGCCACCTTTTCTCCAAGCTGAAGAGCCCTAGCCGCTTTAGCCTTTCCTCATAGGGAAGTCGTCCCATCCCCTTTATCATTTTCGTCACCCTTCTCTGCACCTTTTCTAATTCCACTGTATCCTTTTTGAGATGCGGCGACCAGAATTGAACACAATATTCAAGGTGCGGTCGCATCATGGAGCGATACAAAGGCATTATAACGTCCTCATTTTTGTTTTCCATTCCTTTCCTAATAATACCTAACATTCTATTTGCTTTCTTAGCCGCAGCAGCACACTGAGCAGAAGGTTCCAACGTATCATCAACGACGACACCTACTACTACTACTACTACTTAACATTTCTAGAGCGCTACTAGGGTTACGCAGCGCTGTACAAAATAAACAAAGAAGGACGGTCCCTGCTCAAATGAGCTTACAATCTAAGGAACGAAATGTCAAGTTGGGCAGTGTAGATTTCCTGAGTAGAGGTGTAGAGGTTAGGTGCCGAAGGCGACATTGAAGAGGTGGGCTTTAAGCAGGGATTCGAAGATGGGGAGGGAGGGGGCCTGACGTATGGGCTCGGGGAGTCCGCCCCACACGTGGGGTGAGGCGAGGCAGAAAGGGCAGAGCCAGGGTTGAGAGGTAAGGAGGGGCCGCAGATCGAGCACACCCGCAGATTAGTAGCAGAAGCCTGAATTGAATGCGGTACCTGATCGGAAGCCAATGAAATGACTTGAGGAGAGGGGTGATGTGAGTGTATTGGTTCAGGCGGAAGATAAGACGTGCAGCAGAGTTCTGAACGGACTGAAGGGGGGATAGGTGGCTATGTGAGAGACCAGTGAGGAGTAGGTTGCAGTAGTCAAGGCGAGAGGTAACGAGAGAGTGGATGAGAGTTTGGGTGGTGTGCTCAGAGAGGAAAGGGCGGATTTTGCTAATGTTATAGAGGAAGAAGCGACAGGTCCTGGCTATCTGCTGGATGCGCGCAGAGAAGGAGAGGGAGGAGTCAAAGATGACACCGAGGCCACGGGCAGATGAGACGGGGACGACAAGGGTGCCATCAACCGAGATAGAGAGTGGAGGCAGAGGAGAAGTGGGCTTGGGTGGGAAGACAAGAAGCTCGGCCCTGGCCATGTTCAGCCCCAGGCGGCGGCTGGACATCCAGGCAGCAATGTCGGACAAGCAGGCCGATACCTTGGCCTGGGTCTCCGCAGTGATGTCAGGCGTGGAGAGACAAAGCTGGGCGTCGTCAGCACAAAGACGATACTGGAAGCCCAGGGAAGAGACGTAGATAGAGAAAAGAAGGGGTCCAAGGACAGAACCCTGAGGGACTCCAACAGAGAGCGGGATAGGGGTGGAGGAAGAGCCATGAGAGTGTACTCTGAAAGTACGATGGGAGAGACAAGAGGAGAACCAGGAGAGGACAGAGCCCTGGAACCCAAAAGAGGACAGTGTGTCAAGAAGTAAGTTGTGATTGACAGTGTCAAAAGCGGCGGATAGGTTGAGGAGAACGAGGATGGAGCAATGACCCTTGGACCTGGCGAGGAACAGGTCACTACAGACCTTGGATAATGCCTAGATCCCTTTCTTGGTCGGTGACTCCTAACGTGGAACCTTGCATGACATCGCTATAATTCGGGTTCCTCTTTCCCACGTGCATCACTTTGCACTTGCTTACATTAAACATCATCTGCCATTTAGACGCCCAGTCTTGTAAAGTACTCTTGTAATTTTTCAGTATCCTCTCGCTATTTAACAACTTTGAATAACTTTATGTCATCAGCAAATTAATTTATTTTTTTGTTACATTTATATCCCACATTTTCCCACCTATTTGTAGGCTCAATGTGGCTTACATAGTACCGGAGAGGCCTTACAGACTCCGATGTAAACAAATACACACAAATACACACACCCCATCTCCCTCCTTCCCTTTCTCTCCAAATTACTTGAGCATGCTGTTCCCTGCCTTGATTTTCTCTCCTCACATGCTATTCTTGACCCACTACAATCTGGTTTTCGCCCTCTCCACTCAACCGAAACTGCGCTTACTAAAGTTTCCAATGACCTATTACTGGCTAAATCCAGAGGTCAATATTCCATCCTCATTCTTCTTGATCTTTCCGCCGCTTTTGACACTGTCGATCACAGCGTACTCCTCGATACCCTGTCCTCACTTGGATTCCAGGGCTCTGTCCTTTCCTGGTTCTCTTCCTACCTCTCCCTCCGCACCTTCAGTGTTCACTCTGGTGGATCCTCTTCTACTTCTATCCCTCTGCCTGTTGGCATACCTCAGGGTTCTGTTCTTGGTCCCCTCCTCTTTTTTATCTACACTTCTTCCCTTGGTTCATTAATCTCATCCCATGGCTTTTCCTACCATCTCTATGCTGATGACTCCCAAATCTACCTTTCTACCCCTGATATCTCACCTTGCATCCAAACCAAAGTTTCAGCGTGCTTGTCTGACATTGCTGTCTGGATGTCTCAACGCCACCTGAAATTAAATATGACCAAAACCGAGCTTCTCATTTTCCCCCCCCAAACCCACCTCCCCGCTCCCCCCGTTTTCTATTTCTGTTGATGGCTCTCTCATTCTCCCTGTCTCCTCAGCTTGAAACCTTGGGGTTATCTTTGACTCTTCTCTCTCCTTCTCTGCTCATATCCAGCAGATCTCCAAGACCTGTCGTTTCTTTCTTTACAACATCCGTAAAATCCGCCCCTTTCTTTCTGAGCACTCTACCAAAACCCTCATCCACACCCTTGTCACCTCTCGTTTAGACTACTGTAATCTGCTTCTTGCTGGCCTCCCACTTAGTCACCTCTCCCCTCTCCAATCGGTTCAAAACTCTGCTGCCTGCCTCGTCTTCTGCCAGGGTCGCTTTACTCATACTACCCCTCTCCTCAAATTGCTTCACTGGCTCCCTATCTGTTTTCGCATCCTGTTCAAACTTCTTCTACTAACCTATAAATGTACTCACTCTGCTGCTCCCCAGTATCTCTCCACACTTGTCCTTCCCTACACCCCTTCCCATGCACTCCGTTCCCTGGATAAATCCTTCTTATCTGTTCCCTTCTCCACTACTGCCAACTCCAGACTTCGCTCTGTCTTGCTGCGCCCTATGCCTGGAATAGACTTCCTGAGCCCCTATGTCTTGCCCCATCCTTGACCATCTTTAAATCTAGATTGAAAGCCCACCTCTTTAACATTGCTTTTGACTCGTAACCACTTGTATCCACTCGCCTCCACCTACCCTTCTCTCCTCCTTCCTCTTCACATTAATTGATTTGTTTGCTTTATTTTTTGTCTACTAGATTGTAAGCTCTTTGAGCAGGGACTGTCTTTCTTCTATCTTTGTGCAGCGCTGCATACGCTTTGTAGCGCTATAGAAATGCTAAATAGTAGTAGTAGTAGTAGTAGTAGGAATCGTACAACGGAAGAGTTGTCTTATGTCCATTATGTTCTTTAGTTTTGTTGTGTTGCAGAGATCAGGCATTTATGTTGGATTGGTAGGGTATTCCTTTTTAAACTGGTTAGTTTTTAGTTTTTTCCGAAAGTTTAGGTGGTCTTACGTAGTTTTCAAGGCTTTTGGTAATGCGTTCCACAGTTGTGTGCTTATGTAGGAAAAACTGGATGCATAGGTTGATTTGTATTTGAGTCCTTTGCAGCTCGGGTGGTGAAGATTTAGGTACGTTCGTGTTGATTCGGATGTGTTTCTAGTTGGTAGGTCGATCAAGTCTGTCATGTATCCCAGAGCTTCACCGTAGATAATTTTGTGAACCAGGGTGCAGATTTTGAAAGCAATGCGTTCTTTGATTGGGAGCCAGTGTAGTTTTAAAATGCCTTTGTATTGCTCCATGGTGCGACTGCACCTCGAATATTGTGTTCAATTCTGGTAACTGCATCTCAGAAAAGATATAGTGGAATTAGAAAAAGTACAGAGATGGGCGAGGAAAATGACAAAGGGGATGGGACGACTTCCCTGAGGAAAGGCTGAAGCATCTAGGGCTCTTCATCTTGTAGAAAAGGCGGCTGAGGGGAGATAAGATAGAGGTCTATAAAATAATGAGTGGAGTGGAATGAGTAGACATGAATCGCTTGTTTACTCTTTCCAAAAATACTAGGACTAAGGGGCATGCAATGAACCTTCAAAGTAGTAAATTTAAAACAAATCGGAGAAAATATTTCTTCACTTAACGTGTAATTAAACTCTGGAATTCATTGCCAAAGAATGTGGTAAAAGCAGTTAGCGGGGTTTAGAAAATGTTTGGAGAGCTTCCTAAAAGAAAAGTCTATAAGCCATTATTAAAATGGACGAGGAAAATCCACTTATTATTTCTAGGAGAACATACAGGCTTATTTTCGAAAGAGATCGCCGGCGATCTTCCGACACAAATCGGGAGATGGCTGGCCATCTCCTAAAACCGGCCAAATCGGTATAATCGAAAGCCGATTTTTGGACACACTCGCCGGCATTCCGTCGCGGAGGCGGCTAAACTTCAAGGGGGCGTGTCGGCAGGGTAGTGAAGGCGGGATGTGGGCGTGCTTACGAGATGGCCGGCTTCAGCTGATAATGGAAAAAAGAAAACTGGCGATGACGAGCATTTGGCCGGTTTTACTTGGTCTATTTATTTTCACGACCAAGTCTCAAAAAGATGCCCAAACTGACCAGATGACCACCGGAAGGAATCGGGGATGACCTCCCCATACTCCTCCAGTGGTCACCAACCCCCTCCCACCCCCCCAAAAAAACTTTAAAACATTTCCTTCCTAGGAGGGGAAGCCAGTCGGCCAGCTCGTAAAAAAAAAAAAGGATCTTGCTGATCAGTTATGTTATGACTTACTTGTTCTGGAGTGCTGTATTTTGTGATACTGTTTTGAGAAATGTTCAAGAAAGACTTCATACAAATGAAAAAAGTCCCTGCCGTTCATTTTCCCTTGATGGCCGTCCCTGATGGCTATTAAGGGAAGTGCACGTCAGGGACAGCCATCAAGGGAAAATGATAGGCAGGGACTTTCTTCATTTGTATGAAGTCTTTCTTGAACATTTCTCAAAACAGTATCACAAAATACAGCACTCCTGAACAAGTAAGTCATAACATAACTGATCAGCAAGATCTAAACATCCAGAAGTACCAGTGCACTACGAATGCTGGCCCCTCCCACGGCCAAATGCCTTGGATTTGCCCGGGTTTGAGATGGCCGGTTCCAGTTTCCATTATCGCTGAAAAACAAAGTCGGCCATCTCAAACCCGGCGATCTGTGGCATTTGGCCGGCCCCAACCGTATTATCGAAACAAAAGTTGGCCGGCCATCTTTTTTGATAATACGGTTCCGGCCAGCTGTTGCGGCGTCGCCAAAATAGATCGCCGGCGATCGATTTCGCCGGCGCCGTTTGATTATGCCCCTCATAGTAACATAGTAGATGACGGCAGAAAAAGACCTGCACGGTCCATCTAGTCTGCCCAACAAGATAAACTCATATGTGCTACTTCTTGTGTATACCTTACCTTGATTTGTATCTGCCATTTTCAGGACACAGACCGTAGAAGTCTTGCCCAGAACTAGCCCCACCACCCAAACACCAGCCCTGCCTCCCAATCTCAGCTAAGCTTCTGAGGATCCATTCCTTCTGCACAGGATTCCTTTATTTCTAGGAGAAGCAGCATAAAATATATTGTACTGTTTTGTGATCTTGCCAGGTACTTGTAACCTGGATTGGCCACTGTTGGAAACAGGATAAGCTTGATGGACCTTTGGTCTGTCGCAGTAAGGCAATACTTATGTACTTATTATACTTATGTAAAATGTAAGAAAACCAATGGACTGCATTAGGGGCTTGTAGCCCATTTAGTTATGTTTAAACAAATGGGAGATCTGTACTAAACAAAAACATTTATTTTTATTATTTTGACTTATGAAAACCACTTGTCCCTGAAACATACTCAAAACAGAATAATCCATTTGTACAAAAGAGATGAGGTGGATGTGATTCCATGTGCCCCAATGAAAGGAGAGTTTAATTTTACTTCCAATCTTTATAACACCAGGGCTTCGTAAGACAGATTACAACAACAGTTAAGATGAACCCATCAGTAAACAGGATATCCTCACTGAAAGTTGGCCATGTTTTACTGTATTGTACAGAACAGTGTAGAAAAATCAGCACAAAATACAGCCTTTATTAGTGCTGTTTCCATCAGCTACAATCATTCTTGAAGCTCTTTTAGTGATATAAATATAATGAAATAAAAGGGATTATCAAAAAGTTGTATTTATGATCCACTTAATTGGTAGATAAAGCTGCAACAACTAGTCATATAAATTAAATAGGTATTACATAGTAACATAGTAGATGACGGCAGAAAAAGACCTGCATGGTCCATCTAGTCTGCCCAAGATAAACTCATATCTTGAATTTCTACCTGTCTTTTTCAGGGCACAGACCGTATAAGTCTGCCCAGCAGGATTCCCCGCCTCCCAACCACCAGTCCCACCTCCCATCACCGGCTCTGGTACAGACCGTATAAGTCTGCCCTCCCCTATCCTAGCCTCCCAACCACCAACCCCTCTTCCCCCCAACTGCTCCGCCACCCAATTTCAGCTAATCCAGGTCAAGGGCACGCATGTTTGAACTCCGTTACCGTTTTCATCTCCACCACCTCCCGCAGGAGGGCATTCCAAGCATCCACCACTCTGTCCGTGAAGAAATACTTCCTGACATCTTTCCTGAGTCTGCCCCCCTTCAATCTCATTTCATGTCCTCTTGTTCTACCACCTTATTAGGATTAAAGGAATGAAAAGCCTCAACAGCTCCAAATCAACAGATTTATAGAGCTTAAAAAGGATCCACTCTTCTTCATTGGCTCAAAAACAATCCTAGTTCAAAACATAGTAACATAGTAGATGATGGCAGAAAAAGACCTGCATGGTCCATCCAGTCTGCCCAAGACAAACTCATATGTGTATACATTACCTTGAATTTGTACCTGTCCTTTTCAGGGCACAGACCATATAAGTCTGCCCAGCAGTATTACCCGCCTCCCAACCACCAGTCCCGCCTCCCATCACCGGCTCTGGTACAGACCGTATAAGTCTGCCCTCCCCTATCCTCGCCTCCCAACCACCCCCCCCCCAACTGCTCCACCACCCAATTTCAGCTAAGCTTCTGAGGATCCATTCCTTCTGCACAGGATTCCTCTATGCATATCCCACGCATGTTTGAACTCCGTTACCGTTTTCATCTCCACCACCTCCCGCGGGAGGGCATTCCAAGCGTCCACCACCCTCTCCGTGAAAAAATACTTCCTGACATCTTTCCTGAGTCTGCCCCCCTTCAATCTCATTTCATGTCCTCTTGTTCTACCGCCTTCCCATCTCCGGAAAAGATTCGTTTGCGGATTAATACCTTTCAAATATTTGAACGTCTGTATCATATCACCCCTGTTCCTCCTTTCCTCCAGGGTGTACATGTTCAGGTCGGCAAGCCTCTCTTCATAAGTCTTGGAACGTAAATCCCATACCATCCTCGTAGCTTTCCTTTGCACCGCTTCCATTTTTTTAACATCCTTCGCAAGATACGGCCTCCAAAACTGAACACAATACTCCAGGTGGGGCCTCACCAACGTCTTATACAGGGGCATTAAAACCTCCTTTCTTCTGCTGATCACTCCTCTCTCTATACAGCCTAGCAATCTTCTAGCTACCGCCACCGCCTTGTCGCACTGTTTCGTCGCCTTCAGGTCCTCAGATACTATCACCCCAAGATCCCTCTCCCCGTCCGTGCCTATCAGACTCTCTCCGCCTAACACATACGTCTCCCTTGGATTTCTACTCCCTAAGTGCATCACTTTGCATTTCTTTGCATTGAATTTTAATTGCCAAACGTTAGCCCATTCTTCTAGCTTCTTCAGATCTTTTTTCATGTTTTCCACACCCTCCGGGGTGTCCACTCTGTTGGAAATCTTGGTGTCATCCGCAAAAAGGCAAACTTTACCTTGTAACCCTTCGGCAATGTCACTCACAAATATATTGAACAGAATCGGCCCCAGCACCGATCCCTGAGGCACTCCACTACTCACCTTTCCCTCCTCCGAGCGAACTCCATTGACCACCACCCTCTGGCGTCTGTCCGTCAACCAGTTCCTAATCCAGTTCACCACTTCGGGTCCTATCTTCAGGCCGTCTAGTTTATTTAAGAGCCTCCTGTGGGGAACCGTGTCAAAAGCCTTGCTGAAATCTAAGTAGATGACGTCCATAGCACGTCCTTGATTTAATTCTCCCGTCACCCAGTCAAAGAATTCAATGAGATTCGTTTGGCACGATTTCCCTTTGGTGAAACCATGTTGTTTCGGATCTTGCAACTTATTGGCTTCCAGGAAATTCACTATCCTTTCCTTCAGCATGGTTTCCATTACTTTTCCAATAACCGAAGTGAGGCTTACCGGCCTGTAGTTTCCAGCTTCTTCCCTATCCCCACTTTTGTGAAGAGGGACCACCTCCGCCGTTCTCCAATCCCTCGGAACCTCTCCCGTCTCCAAGGATTTATTAAACAAATCTTTAAGAGGACTTGCCAGGACCTCTCTGAGCTCCCTCAATATTCTGGGGTGGATCCCGTCCGGTCCCATGGCTTTGTCCACCTTTAGCTTTCCAAGTTGTTGATACACACTCTCTTCCGTGAACGGTGCTATATCCATTCCATTCTCAGGTGTACTTTTGCCAGTCCCTCGCGGTCCTTCTCCAGGATTTTCTTCAGTGAAAACCGAACAAAAGTAGCTATTAGTAAATTGGCTTTTTCTTCATCATTATCTACATAGCGGTTCGCTGTATCTTTTAGTCTCACAATTCCCTTTTTAGTCCTCCTTCTTTCACTAATATATCTGAAGAAATTTTTGTCGCCCCTCCTTACATTTCTAGCCATTTGTTCTTCCGCTTGCGCCTTCGCCAGACGTACCTCTCTCTTGGCTTCTTTCAGTTTCATCCGGTATTCCTCCCTGTGTTCCTCTTCTTGAGATTGTCTATATTTCTGGAACGCCAACTCTTTAGCCTTTATTTTCTCAGCCACTTGCTTGGAGAACCATATCGGTTTCCTTTTCCTCTTGCTTTTATTTACTCTCCTTACATAAAGGTCTGTGGCCCTATTTATTGCTTCTTTCAGCCTGGACCACTGCCCTTCCACTGCCTGTTTGTCCTCCCAGCCCATCATCTCCTTCCTCAGGTATTCCCCCATTTTACTAAAGTCAGCACGCTTGAAATCCAGGACTTTGAGTTTAGAGTGGCCGCCCTCCACTTCAGCCGTTATATCAAACCAAACCGTTTGATGGTCACTGTTTCCCAGATGTGCACACACTCGCACATTTGACACACTATCCCCATTTGTGAGCACCAGATCCAGCATCGCTCCCTCCCTCGTGGGTTCCATCACCATCTGTCTGAGTAGAGCACTTTGGAAAGCATTAACGATCTCTCTACTTCTTTCTGATTTGGCAGACGGAACCTTCCAATCTACATCCGGCAGATTGAAATCTCCCATCAATAGAACCTCTTTTTTATTTCCTAATTTTTGAATATCTGCAATCAGATCTTTATCTAGTTCCTCTAATTGTGTGGGGGGTCTGTAGACAACACCCAAGTGGACAGTAGTTCTATCCTCTCTTTTTAAGGTGATCCATATTGCTTCTTCTTTTCCCCAGGTCCCTGTCATTTCAGTCGCCATGATATCATTTCTCACATACACAGCTACTCCTCCACCTTTACGACCCTCTCTATCCTTCCTAAATAGATTATAGCCTGGTATGCTTGTATCCCATTCGTGGGAACTGTTGAGCCACGTCTCTGTGATTGCAACAACATCTAAGTCTGCTTCCACCATCAGGGCTTGAAGGTCATGAACTTTATTGCTTAGACTACGAGCATTTGTGGCCATTGCTTTCCACCTATATTTCTTGGTATGTGTTTTAACATTAGTGATTTGGGGGTGTCTTTTCACTTTGGGTACCTTCATGTCTTTTTGTTCCAACTTTGCTTTTTCCTCTGCTTCAGTTCTATTTTCAGGAGCATTACAGTGCTTTAATGGAACAAAAGAATTCTTTAGTGGCAACACTTGTGCGGGTGGATGCTTCTGTGTCACATTACGAAGTCTGCCTGAGCCTACTGTGAACCATCTGTTATGTGGTTTTATTCTTTGAGGGAGTGGTGAGAAGCTATTTCTCTGTGCAGTCCTAGAAGCTGGTTTAATTGTATCCAATTTTTGCATTACTTTACTGAGCTCTTGTTTAAAACTACATAGTTGAAGACAGATAGGGCAAGCTTTAAGTCTCCAGATGGTTGGCCTTGAAACTAAAGTACCACAATTATTGCAGAGAATAAAAGTCATCCTGATTTCTTGAATTGGGTATGAACAGGTGTACTTAGTTGGGGTTAACAGTCTGTAAGACTGCCTGTGTATGATTAAGTTTAAGTTAATTAGGTTTGGTTTGTCTATAAATGAGTGGAAAACCCTGGGGTGGGTGGGATTATAAGTCCCAAGTGCCAGCTAACTACTGAGTTAAGGCAATTCTCTGGGTGGGACCAGAATTTTCAAATGATTTAACTTCCAAATTTGCCCTAGAATATAAAAAATAAGCTTTCCTTGTTGTACTATAAATCCAGATATTCCCAATAATTATATCAGTTTCAACAATGTAAAATGCACTTTAGAGCCCCAATACAATACAGCCTCCCTCTCAGAGCTTGGTAGGAAGAGAAGAAAGAAAATAAGAGGTTTCACAGGGCAAGAAATTAATTAAACACTAAGCTTTAAATTAAAGAGAATATCAGGAATCTCACCTTAGCCAGCAGGTTGAGAAGTTTGGAATTTAAAAGGTCCAAATTTGTTATTACTTTGGAGGAGTTTGCTTCAGGTACAGCGCGGTCAGCACCTGAGTAAAGTTTAGAAATGGTTTGACCCCTATTCAGAGCTCAACCCTTACCTCCTGCTGTGTAATGATTTAGTCCCAAGTGCCAGCTAACTACTGAGTTAAGGCAATTCTCTGGGTGGGACCAGAATTTTCAAATGATTTAACTTCCAAATTTGCCCTAGAATATAAAAATAAGCTTTCCTTGTTGTACTATAAATCCAGATATTCCCAATAATTATATCAGTTTCAACAATGTAAAATGCACTTTAGAGCCCCAATACAATACAGCCTCCCTCTCAGAGCTTGGTAGGAAGAGAAGAAAGAAAATAAGAGGTTTCACAGGGCAAGAAATTAATTAAACACTAAGCTTTAAATTAAAGAGAATATCAGGAATCTCACCTTAGCCAGCAGGTTGAGAAGTTTGGAATTTAAAAGGTCCAAATTTGTTATTACTTTGGAGGAGTTTGCTTCAGGTACAGCGCGGTCAGCACCTGAGTAAAGTTTAGAAATGGTTTGACCCCTATTCAGAGCTCAACCCTTACCTCCTGCTGTGTAATGATTTAGTCCCAAGTGCCAGCTAACTACTGAGTTAAGGCAATTCTCTGGGTGGGACCAGAATTTTCAAATGATTTAACTTCCAAATTTGCCCTAGAATATAAAAAATAAGCTTTCCTTGTTGTACTATAAATCCAGATATTCCCAATAATTATATCAGTTTCAACAATGTAAAATGCACTTTAGAGCCCCAATACAATACAGCCTCCCTCTCAGAGCTTGGTAGGAAGAGAAGAAAGAAAATAAGAGGTTTCACAGGGCAAGAAATTAATTAAACACTAAGCTTTAAATTAAAGAGAATATCAGGAATCTCACCTTAGCCAGCAGGTTGAGAAGTTTGGAATTTAAAAGGTCCAAATTTGTTATTACTTTGGAGGAGTTTGCTTCAGGTACAGAGCGGTCAGCACCTGAGTAAAGTTTAGAAATGGTTTGACCCCTATTCAGAGCTCAACCCTTACCTCCTGCTGTGTAATGATTTAGTCCCAAGTGCCAGCTAACTACTGAGTTAAGGCAATTCTCTGGGTGGGACCAGAATTTTCAAATGATTTAACTTCCAAATTTGCCCTTAGCCAGCAGGTTGAGAAGTTTGGAATTTAAAAGGTCCAAATTTGTTATAACTTTGGAGGAGTTTGCTTCAGGTACAGAGCGGTCAGCACCTTTTTTGAACTTTGTAGAATGTTTTAAACTTTTCTTCTTTCTTTAACACTAGTGAATAACAATGTCCAACATCAGTGCACTACACTTTTCTTTCTGGTCAAATTGCTTCAGTATCCTTTTTCAAGTCAAGCATTGCACAATGCACATTAATCCTGAGTAGTGTACCTCCATAGCTTTCATCAAATTTGACAGGTGCCACGCCCACTTACGGGTTTCAGCCAATCAGAAGCGAGGACACGCCCATGCCACGCCCACTCTCTGTCCCTTTCATGACATCACTGCCCAAACCACTCGCAAATGATGCCCACTCCCCACCCCTTTGGATGATGTCACTGGATATGATGTCTTGTTCCTGCCCAAGCCCTGCCCAGTTTGCACAGCCGCACCCCATGCCCCACCTTACTTTCATGCCCTGCCCTTTTGGTGATGTCACACAGGAACTGATGTCATAGACATGCCCCTGTTTCAAGATTTAGGCCACTACCATCACATCACTTCCTGTTTCAACTATTAGCTGCCATCTTGGATGGGGTCATGTGATACAAAGTGACGTCAAAAGACCCCCAATACTGCCCACTATAGCCTTGGTGGAATTTCATCACGCATGCACACCTTAATTTCTTTTTCTCACAGGAAAAGAAAAGAGACAATTTTGTTTTCTTTTTCTTATCAATTTTTTTTTCTTTCTAAAGGATACCTCGTGCTTACTTTTTAAAGCTGTTTCTTCACTTTTTTCTCACAGGAAAGAAAATAGGCATTTGTTTTCTTTCAAAAGGATGCAAGAGTTGGCCCCTCACCCAGTGGCATACCAAGGGGGGGGCGGTGGGGGCGGTCCGCCCCGGGTGCACGCCGCTGGGGGGGGGGTGCCATGGCATGCGCCTGTTGCCCTGTCTCAGTCCAATTTCGCAATTCGCATGTGTTCACTGCTCCCTCTGAGTCTGCCCCAGAACAGGTTACTTCCTGTTCCAGGGCAGACTCAGAGAGAGCAGTGAACACATGCGAATTGCGAGCTCGGAGACAGGGCAACAGGCACGCGCCGCAGCACCCCCCCCCAGCGGCGTGCACCCGGGGGGTGTCATTTCGCCGGGGGGGGGGGGGAAGAGGTGTCATTTCGCCGGGGGGGGGGTCGTGCTGCACCCGGGGGGGGGGGGCGCATCGGAGATCCGCCCCGGGTGTCAGCTAGGGTCGGAACGCCACTGCCCTCACCTGTTTTCATGAGAGATCGTGCCCTAAACGGCTGAAGGGAAACAGAAAATATGCCAGGGGTTTTGCTTTTGTAAGAGCCGAGTTGGTTTTCTCTGCAGCCACTTCCCGCTGCTTTGTGTTTGTGCCTCTCCCTCCGTCCTAGGTAGCAACAAAACTTACAGGAAGGATGACAGCTCCGGCCTACAACAGATGAACTTAAAAAGTTACAGACAAGCCAACTGCTTTTTTTTCAGCACTTTTATTTTAAATGAAAAAAAGGTGGAATGGCAGAATAAATGCTTTAGGATATTTTTGTATTTCATAGGGCAGTGCTCATTTCAAAACTAATGCTATAAGGTGAGGAAGATGGCTGTGAGGAAAAGCAGGGGAGGAACAGCCCCGTAGCATTCACACTAGCTCTTTTCTACCGATAAAAAAAGGTGGGGGTCTGGGGGGAGGGGGGTGCAGAGAGTGAGAGGTTTGCTTATCTGTAAAACTTGTTAGGCCCCCCCAAACCCCTTTAGGAGCAAAGCTACTGAAGCACTACTGTAACACAATGGGCACTATGCACAGTCATCCATGAGACTATATGGGCCTACATGACATACGTGGTCCTATATACACGGCACTATTCAGCATTCAGAACCTGATTATAATGTGCAATCCAGACATTCTCTCTCTAAAAGACTCTGAGACATTGTGAACACATCCAGTCTCACCGAATAATAACAATCCTTGTTTACTGTACTTGGCACCTGCTGATAAAGGTCACAGTGTTCCAGGACAGGCCATCTGTTATCAGCACTGATGCAAGTTGTTATCGGAAATGGACATCAATGCAGGAAGCTATTACCAGAACTGACTTCAATGCCGGACACTTGGAGCTTGTTTATGTTCTTCAAGGAGAACATCGTCAGTGAGAGAGATAAGGCACCCAATTTCTCCATAAAAGGCAGCCCTTGCCAAGGTTAGTTGCCTTGTGCCAACATCACATCCAAGGGGCAAGACTCTGCGCTGGACCAGACTGACATCTGAAGAATCTGCTGACATCTGAAGACTCCATCAGGTTGTATATGTGCCATGTCTTCCTGCATAATGTCAGGTCCTCGAGGCAGGACCAGAATTTGTGAGCCCTTGGACCACTGCCGAGGAGCGTAAGAGGCAGGCAAGACCACCATGGAACTGGATACAAGGAAGAGCAGGACTGGAACTCGGGACTGGAGTAGTAACAAAGGCAGGCAACTAGAACAGGCAGAACAGGACAGCTTCACCTGCGCTTGACCACCGTTCCTCCGGAGTTGAGCTCTGGAGTGCGGGTGGCCGGCAGGACTTGTAGGACCGAGCAGGAACTGAAGATCTAGAGGACCCACCCTGGGTCTAGGATACACAAGGGAGGCTTGGCACAGAACTAGACTAGAACTGAAAGCTGCTACACAGCCACTAAGCAAGAAACACAAGACAGACTGAGCAGACAGGATGTGCACAAAGACTTGGCAGGAGCAGGGGCTAGGATATACATACAAGCTTGGCAAAGCAGAGGCTAGGAGGCACATACAGGCCTGGCTAGGAGGCACATACAGGCCTGGCAGAAACGGGGCCCAGGATATACCCTAGCTAGGCAGAAGCAGGATTCAGGATATACACTCAGGATATACAGTACACTAGCTAGGCAGAGGCAGGAAACAGGGTATACATATAAGCTGGGCAGAAGCACACAGAGTGTATCAGGGTTCAGACTATAGTCAGAGGCAGGCAGCAGGCAGAGAATATCCGGGTTCAGGCAAAAGTCAGAAGCAAGCAGCAAGCAGAGAATATCCGGGTTCAGGCTGTAGTCAGAGAGGGGCAGCAAGCAGAGAATATCCGGGTTCAGACTATAGTCAGAAACAGGCAGCAAACAGAGAATATCCGGGTTCAGGATGTAGTCAGAGACAAGCAGCAAGCAGAGAATATCTGGGTTCAGGCAATAGTCAGAGACAGGCAGCAAGCAGAGAATAAACCAGGCACTGGCAGAGGTCAGGGCAATGGCTGAAGCTCAGGAGCTAACAACCACCGACAGGGAACAAACAAAGGCTGGAAGCTAAATAGCTCCAAACACAGACAGGGAACCCACAAAGGCTGAAGAAACAGTGGCTCCATACACAGAGTGGAGCACCAGAAGGACTAGCAGTCCACAGACACACAAGCAGAAGGGCAAGAGCCCACACAGAAGGACTAGCAGTCCACAGACACACAAGCAGAAGGGCAAGAGCCCACACAGAAGAACTAGCAGTCCACAGACACAATAAGCAGATGGCCAAGGGCCCCCAGAGACAGGCTATGTGGCAGCGCAACAGTAAACTCACTAACCTGACGATCTTTTGGCATAACACAGTGCAAAGGCCCTGAATGCAAGCACAGCACTTCCTTATGAAGGCTCTCACTGATGATGTCACCTACTGCAGGACAGGAGCAGGGAACACACTCACACCAAGGAGAGGCTTGGAACACATAGGAAGAACAGGCAGGAGCCATCTTGGAAGCTGGCACAAAACAAGCGGGAGCCATCTTAGATGCTGGCTCCTCAGAGAGGCATAGCCCACACAGGTGAGGTCTAGTGAAGCAATCAGCACACAGAGACAGAGACAAGACTAACACAGAAACAGACAGAAGCCAGCATAGATGCTGACCCCCAGAAATAAGGTAAGTCTGAGGGTGGCCGTGACCACAGACGTGACACATAATGCTCCTGGGAGTACAGTGACTCTGTACTTAAGAGTCTAGCTAGGGATTTAAATACCTTTACTCCAAGCTATCGTTGCAATAGGATTGTCTTTGTCTTTATTCCTGTTTACACTATGTCATTTGCTGCTACTGTAAATAAATAAGATCCTATTTTTATAATATGTGGGTGTGGAGTTACTTTCTTTTATTAGTTTGGCGCAGTGGGCTTGGATCTAAGGATAAGGGGTGATACATTTACTTCTGACACTTCCCTAACTCATGCTAGTCTGGTTGGGGCCCATCCTATATAATAATTTGCACCTCCGTCTGGCTGCCTGGGTTCGTAACACAGTTCCCATTGGTCTGCCCTAGGGATGACGTCACAGGGCGGACCAATGGGAAGTGAGAGGGAAGGGAACTCAGCAGCAGCCACCGGAGGTGAGTAAACAACCCCCACCCCCCCGAGTTCCATGACCCCCTACCTCCCTCCCTCCATCCCTCCTTCCACTCCGGCCCCACTCCGGTCCGAGTTCCATGCCCCCCCTCTCCTTCGATTTCCGCCGCCCAACGCCTCCCTCCCTCTGTGGCCTCCGAGTGCAAGGAGGACGTGTGTGGGTGCCCCAGCCCTTCATAAGTGGCAGCTGTTGTTTACTACTACTACTACTTGACATTTCTAAAGCGCTACTAGGGTTACGCAGCGCTGTACAATTTAACATAGAAAGACAGTCCCTGCTCAAGGAGCTTACAATCTAAAGGACAATGTACAGTCAGTCAAATAGGGGCAGTCAAATTGGGGCAGTCTAGATTTCCTGAAAGGTCTAAAGGTTAGGTGCCGAAAGCAACATTTAAGATTATAATGTTATAAACATTGTTTATAACGTTTTAACTCCTGCTCCATCGGCAACAGTGAAGTCCAGCACGCACGGACGCCACTTCATACTGCCTTTGCTTTCGCTTCTGTTTCAGCCCTCATTTCCTGTTTGCGGAAGGGCGGGACCAGAGGGGGGAGGAGGGAGGAGGAGGGGAAAGGGGGCCCTGGAACCTTGTTAGTGCCCGTTTCCTTTCTGTTGGAAACGAGCCTCTTTTACTAGTTTTTGTTATAACTTATACTAAGTGTCAGGTACACCCATAACACCCCAATAAGAGTGTTATCTGTTTTGTGCCCATACTCCACCCCTTTTGGTGATGTCACAGGAAGTGATGTCATACCTATGACCCTTTTTCAAGATGGCAGCCACTACTGTATACATCTTGTCACTTCCTGTTTCCATTAAGAGTAGTTACTTACCTGTAACAGGTGTTCTCCGAAGACAGCAGGCTGCATATTCTCACAAGTGGGTGACGCCACGTCGGCCCCGGAGGACTTTAAAGCAAAATCTCAAAATCTCTTTACGGCGTTCCGTCGCGCGAGCGATCGTACCGCGCATGCGCACACACCTCTTCCCGCTCGCCGTGCGGACACGCCCCTCAGTTAAATCAAAAAGATGGAGGAGACAACTCCAAAAGGGGAAGGTGGGAGGGTTTGTGAGAATATGCAGCCTGCTGTCTTCGGAGAACACCTGTTACAGGTAAGTAACTACTCTTTCTCCAAAGACAAGCAGGCTGATATTCTCACAAGTGGGGTATCCCTAGCTTCCAGGCTTACACAACACAACAAACAGTGGTCAATTGAGTCTCGCAACGGCGAGGCCAGAATAAAATTGACCTGAAAAGAAGAAATATCTAAATGAGTGTAGCCTGGAACAGAACAAAAATGGGCTTAGGAGGGTTGGAGTTGGATTCTAAACACCAAAGAAGTTCTGCAGCCCCGACTGCCCAAACCGACTGACGAGTCGGCTATTGCTGAAGGCAGTAGTAAGATGAAAATGTGTGGACTGATGACCACACCGCAGCTTTGCAGATCTCTTCAATAGTGACTGATCTTAGATGAGCCACCGACTCAGCCATGGCTCTAATTTTGTGAGCCGTGACATGGCCTTCTAGAGTCAGTCCAGCTTGGACAAAAATGAAGGAGATGCACTCTGCTATCCAAGAAGAAATTATGCAGTTTCCGACAGCAACTGGCATTAAAAGAAATAAACAACTGGGCGGACCGTCCGAGGGAGCTCGTCTGCTCCACGCAAAAAGTGCGGAGCTTGCTTTCGCCAGGGCTTGTAAGATGAGGGAGAAAGAATGTTGGCAAGACAACTGACTGGATCAGCTGGTACTCTGATTCCAGCGCCAGTAAGAACTTTGTCTGCATGCAGAGAACTACTCTGTTAAGATGAGAAGTAAGGTAAGGCGCTTGAGCTACTAGAGACCGAAGCTCACCGACCTTACGAGTTGAAGGAACAGCCACTAAGGAAAACGACCTTCCAGGTCCAATACTTCAGATGGCAGGAATCCAGTGGCCCGAATTGAGCTTGCAGCAGCTGGATGAAAACGACATTGGGACCCCAAGATACTGGATAAGGAGTGATAGGAACTCTGACCGAAGCATAAGAGCCAACTGTCAAAATTATTGTGGGTGCTAAGCCCAACAGAAATAATCTCCCCTAGACACATACAAGGAATTCTCTCAATATTGGGGGAGAGATAAACCTCTCGTGAAGTGGACAGCTAAAGGCTGACCTTTCACACGTTGATGATAAGCTCTATTGCACAAAGATGAATACTGACAGAGTTGGTCTTGAGACCAGACTCAGACAGGTGTAGAAAGAACTCAAGCAAGGTCTGTATAAGACAAGATGCAGGATCTAGGGCCTTGCTGTCACACTAGACGGCAAACCTCTTCCATGAAAAAGAATAACACCTCTTTGTGAAATCTTTTCTGAAAGCAAGCAAGAGTCGGGAGACACTCTGGAAAACTCAACGAAACCCCACTCTCAACATCCAGACCGTGTGAGCCAGAGATTGGAGGTTGGGATGTAGAAGTGCCCCCTCGTTCTGCGTAATGAGAGCTGGAAAACATTCCAACTCCAGAAGAAGAGGGAATCCTATCTGACGCAGCTAGAAAAGAACAATCAGAATCATGGCTCCACAATCTTGCTTGAGAAACAGCAAAGTCTTTTCCACCAGATGTATGGGAGGATACGCATACGGAAAACCTGTCTCCCAAAGAAGGAGAAAGGCATCCGATGGTAGCCTGCCGTGAACCTGCAGCCTGGAACAGAACTGAGGGACTTTGCGATTGGACTAAGTAGCAAAAGATCCACTGAGGGGTCTTTCGAACTATAGGCATGCTCAACTGTAGCATTATCCTGCTCAGCCTGTCGGCCAGACTGCTGTTTACGCCAATTAGATAAGTGGCTTGGAGAAAACATGCCGCATTGCGGGCCCACCGCTACATCTGCATGGCATCCTAACTCAGAGGGCAAGATCCAGTACTCCTTTGTTATCGAGTACATCACAACCCGATTGTTTGTTGAATTAAAATAATTTGGTTGGATAGCCAGGAGGGATGCAACCTTCGTCAGCAGCTTTTGACTGAGTAAGATGCCTCAGAATCAAAATAGAGAGAATTAACCACCTCTGAGGGGAATACCGAAGACTGGCGAACAGTCGGGTTACATCCTCTAGATACCCTAAACTTGATACCACTGGGAAGCTAGGATGCACTGAGCGGATGTCATGTGCAAAAGTGCCATGGGAGTTACATGAACTGTGGAAGCCATGTGTCTAGAAGTCTCAATATGTACTGTGCTGTAATCTGTTGAGACGGGCAATCATCGTGTTAAGGGAACACATGCACTCCCAGTCCATGAAGATACGCTGCAACAACAGCCAGGCACTAGGAAAAAAAACATACTCTGGATGCAAAGAGAGTATAAGTATCCTGTAAATCCAGAGAGCATAACCAATCGTTTTCCTGAAGTATGGGAAGAAGGATGCCCAGGGAAAGCATCCTGAACCAAATCTGTTTAGGCCCCTTATGTCTATGATGGGACGCAACCCACAAAGAAAGACCTGGAATAGAATCTCAACCCTTCTTGCCCTGGTGGAACGGGCTCGACTGCATTGGCGCTGAGAAAAGCAGAGAGTTCCTCTGCAAGTACTCACTTTTGATGGAAGCTAAAGGATTAAGCTTCCAATGAACAATGTGGAGGGTTTGATTCCAGATTGAGAATGTATCCTAACCGGACTAGTTGAAAAACCCCACCGGTTGGAGGATAAAAGAAGTCACCTTTGGTGGAGAAAATGTAAACTTCCCCCCCGACAGGCAGAATGGCCGGTACGGACATTTTTTTTTTTTTTTTTTTTTTAGTGGCTATACTGAATTGGAGCCAGTCAAAAACCCCTCTGTTTCCTGGGGAATAGCTGCAGGGGCCTGATTAGGTGCACGCCGCTGACTAGAACGAGCGTGCTGAGGCATAGCCCGAACCGGCTGTCGAGAAGTAGGAGTATAGGTACGACCCCTTAAGGCACAAGGAAAACTACTCCTCTCTCTAAAGAACTTCCAAGATGAGGAAGTGTATGTACAGCATATCTACAGTTTTCTGCTGAGTCTCCTCCTCCAGGAGAGAGGCACACAGTCATGAGAGTCTGCGCATCACTGTACCTAGAGCAGAAATCTAGGTGTTACATTACAAGTGTCGAAAATGCCCTTGGACAGGAACCTGCGACACACCGTGTGCTACCTGACCACTTGGTGAAAAGGTCTAGCCTACTCCGGTGGGAATGCTCGTAAAGATCTGACAAGACTTGATTTGGGATGCGATCATGCCAGCCTGGTACGCCATTCTCCAAAAGAGGCTAAGGATGTATGCTCTGGCCCCGGGGGCGCCGAAGTAAGTTCTTAGAACTCCTATCTGTTCTGAGTGCAGAAGACTCAGGTGAAGATAGTAGTCCAGGACCTCTAGCATCTGGGCATTGGGATTCACAATCTCCACTGTAATGTCAGATGACCATCATTGAACTGAACTAACTACTCAAACAGAGCAGCTCAGATCCAAACACGTCCGATATGGAGGCTACTATGGGTCGAGAAGTTGCCCCAGTAGGGTGCGAACACCCATACCAGAGGCAGCATCGGTGAAGGAGACCAGGTGAAAAGCCAGATGCCGCAGGAGGCGGTAGCACCCATGGCATCCAATGGTACCCATGGTCCCGAAGCCAAGGACAAAGTCTGGAAATGCAAGGGAATCGAAACCAGACTGCTAGACCATGGCACCGACGGTACCGATGATACACATGGTACCGATGATACACATGGTACCGATGGTACCCATGGTACTTGGTACCGATGATAGTCATGGTATCTGGTATCGATGGTACCCATGATACCTGGTACCGATGGTAGCCACGACATGTGGTACCAATGGTACCCATGATATCCGGCACCAACAACACCGACGGTACCGATGGTACACATGGCACCGACGGTGCTCATGACACCTGGTACCAATGGCACCCATGGCACCGATGGTACCTGGTCATGATATCTGGTATCGATGGTACTCATGTGCCGACGGCATCCATGATACCTGATACCCATGTATCCACGGTACCGACGATACCTGATACTATGGTACCGATGGCAGTCATGATACTCGGTACCGATGGGCGATGATACCTGGTACCGATAGTCGATGGTGCCCATGATACCTGGTGCCGATGGTGCCCATGATTCCCGGTACCGACAGCACCCATGGCACCGATGACACTCGGCATCAACGGCACCCATGGTACCGATGATACCCGGTGCCGACGGGACCCATGGTACCGATGATACCCGGTACCGACGGGACCCATGACACCGACCATGGTACCAATGTAGTTGGTATCGATACTCCTCGGTACCGACGCACCGATGATATTCGGTACCGACAGTACCCATGGCACCGATGATACTCGGTACCGACGGCACTCATGGCACCGATGATACCCGGTACCGACAGCACCCATGGCACCGATGACACTCGGCATCGACGGCACCCATGGTACCGATGATACCTGGTACCGACGTACCGGTGCATCGACGTCCAATGCCAGGATACCTCCATAACAGAGGGAGCAACGCTCTCGGCACCGACTGATGTCTGAAGCCCGGATACCTCCATAACCGAGGGAGCAAAGCTCTGGGCATCTCCTTTGGGCATCCCTGGCAGAGTAGAATACGTCTCGTTTCTTTGAGACACTACTTGCGCTTCACAGGGAGATGATCCGGCCCAAGACACATCCGCCGATGCGCCCGAATGACCTGCCAAGCAGGAGGCGCCGAGGCAGGTGGAGACCTATTCGATGCATAACTATACCCAGCGTGCATCGGTCTCTGTCAGATTCCAGAATGATCTCCTTTGGGCATCCCTGGCAGAGTAGAATACGTCTCGTTTCTTTGAGACACTACTTGCGCTTCACAGGGAGATGATCCGGCCCAAAACACATCCTCCGATGCGCCCGAATGACCTGCAGAGCAGGAGGCGCCGAGGCGGGTGGAGACTCACTTCAAAGGTTACACCACTGATATTGTGTCACCAGGTTGCCCATTCAGTGGCTGACCAGGGATGCACCTGCTTAGGTTCCTGGTTTTTCCTGTGACATACACCTTTACCACTTGTTGGGGCTTAAAGACAGTGGTGTGCTGGAGCAGGCTGTCACAGCTCTGGAGAGCCATTTGTAAAGTTTTAATAAATGGATCCTAAAAATGTGGGCTTGTTTAGTTTGCTGGCTAGAGAGAGCCCACAGATAACAATATACCAGCACTTTCAAGAAAAAAGAAAAGAAAAGCTTATATGCTTTGTTCAGGCACAGCCCCTTGTGACTCTGGCAATTACTTAAATTTTTTCTTGCCTCAGGTACAAAAAATACCTGTATATATAAGCCACAATGAGCCTGCCATGAAAGTACAAATGAAAAAATAAAAAAGAGATTTAACTCCGAAGACCTGAAGAAAACACGAAGCCCTAACGAACTCCGTGTCTCCTCAGACGCGGAAAAAGAAAAACTGAGGGGCGTGTCCGCACGGCGAGCGGGAAGAGGTGTGTGCGCATGCGCGGTACGATCGCTCGCGCGACGGAACGCCGTAAAGAGATTTTGCTTTAAAGTCCTCCGGGGCCGACGTGGCGTCACCCACTTGTGAGAATATCAGCCTGCTTGTCTTTGGAGAACTACCCACTATCTTGAATGGGGTCATGCGACAGGAAGTGAACCTCCCCCCCTCGACACTGTCCCCTATAGCCTCAGCGGAATTTAGTCATGCATGTGCACCTTAACATTTGTTTTCTCAAAGGAAAGAAAAAAACACATTTTTGTTTTCTTTTTCTTATCAATTTTTTTTCTTTCAAAATGATACCTGGTGCTTACTTTTTAAATTTCTTTCTTCACTTTTTTCTCCAAGAAAGAAAATAGGCATTTGTTTTCTTTCACAAGGATGCAAGAAAGAGCTGGCCCCTCACCTGTTTTCAAGAGAGATCGTGCCCTAAATGGCTGAAGTGAGACAGGAAAAAAATGCCAGGGGGTTTGCTTTTGTAACAGCCGAGCTGGTTTTCTCTGCAGCCACTTCCCGCTGCTTTGTGTTTGTGCCTCCTCCTCCCCCTCCGTCCTAGGTAGCAACAAAACTTACAGGGAGAATCAGAGCTCCGTGTAAGACAGATGAACTTAAAAAGTTATAGACAAGCCAACTTTTTTCTTTTCAACACTTTTATTTTAAATGAAAAAAGTAGAATGGCAGAATAAATGCTTTTCTATAGGTATTGTTTTGCCCCCTTTTTCAGCCATTCGAAAGGAAAAAATATCTAGTGTTTGCTTTTTTCACACTGTCTGTGTGTGAGATCAATAGGGTCTGTTGCTGCCATCTCTCCCCTTCTCCCCTAGCTAGCAACAAAACTCACAGCTTATTCTCAGCTCTGGCCCCAAGCACAGGAAATCCAAGCTCTGTTTCTACCAGGACAGCCCCCTCCTTCTTTCTAGCCATCCACCCCGCTGACCCCCCTTCTCCTCTCTAGCCATCCACCACACAAGCCCCCCCTCCTTCTCTCTATTCATCCACCTGTAGCTCCCTCCTCCTTTTCTCTAGCCATCCACCTCACAGTCCCCCTCCTTCTGTCTAGTCATCCACCACAGAAAGAAAATAGGCATTTGTTTTCTTTCAAAAGGATACAGTCAGAATGTGTTGTTTTGCTTTTAGCAGTGTGTTCACCTCAGAAACATTCAAGTTACAGATAAGCAAACCTCTCACTCTCCACATCCCCCTCTCAGACCCCCGCCTTTTTCTCTGTTAGCAAACCCGTTTATCATATAGTCACACGTATAAAAACGTAATAACATGTGGCAAAGCTAGGCATGTCTGGACAAGTCTGCAGACAGAATGTAAGGTCCCTAATAAGAACAACATGTGACCGTTAGATATAAAAAAAGGTGTAACCGCCATTCTAAATACTTTCCGTCTATCAGGGGATCAGAAAGACGCAACAGCTAATATACAGAGCACCAGAAGGGATAAACAACCCTTGTTGTTAAAGAGAGGGCAAAACCTCAGTCTTTATCTTACAGGTCTCGATGCTGAGACTGAGGGATACCTGACAGAATCAGAAAACATCGTCAGTGACCAGAACATGCAGTGTATGGCTGAAACAGAACAGGAGGACCCATTGCTGGGTCAGAAAATGACAGAGTCCTTGCTAGATTAATTGCCATGTGGGCAAAACCTGCTTGACTCTTAAGAAGTCAACATCTCGCTAACAGCATACCTAGATTGCGAACAGAATATAACTGTGACTGAAAATGTCATGGATTGTTTCATCTATACATTTGATTACAATTCTTATCCCCTTTTTTGAAGGCTCCTGGTACTTTTTGTTTTGCTGTACCATGGATTTTCCAGAAGACACGTTTGGAGATGCTGTTGGTGACACAGAAATATATCAAGTGGCTGAGCATATGGAACTCATGGATCTTCTAAACCAGATGGAGGCATCGTCTTCCCCCATTTCACAGGTATGCTTGTAATTTTCTTTTCTTTTTTTGACAAAATATATTCTGGGGTATACCTTTGTGGATGTTTTTCTAATTCCACCTTTTAACAGACTGTCCATATTCTCTTGTAGGTGAAAGACGGGTCTAGAGACGCCGTGAAGCCACAGCCCATCAGCGTCACGTGTTTGTGTTGCTGTCAGGACGCTGGTGAAAATGTGCAAGGTATAAAGAGACTTTGCAAATGGGCATACAGACTCAAGGATGCCCGAGACATGGGATGATGACACCATATTGATCTCACTAAACAACCGAGGATCCCTGCTCTTTACCGGAAAAGCGTCTTCAATTCTCTCAACCGAGTAGCAGTTTACAGCATTATACATCACTGCTGAGGCTGAGGCTGTGGCAAAAGGTGGTACGTTGGAAAGGTGGGGGCTGAGCCAACACACGTGCCTGAGATGGCACCCTGATGTCAGAGCACAGAAACTACGAGCACTTTGCGAGAGACTGTGCTTGGAACGTATTCTAGGCCTCATTCTGATAGATGGGTATAAAATGGAACTACTGATGATTTTTAATGAAACTATTAACGTCATCATGGACAATCTACTACTACTACTATTTAACATTTCTATAGCGCTACAAGGCATATGCAGCGCAGTACACCATACATAAAAAAGACAGTCCCTGCTCAAACAGCTTACAATCTAGATAACACAGGTAAACAGACAGAACAATTAAGGGTAAGGGAATAAATAGGCGAGGTAAAAGGACATGGCAAGTGAATAGTGGTTAGGAGTCAAAAGCAGTGGTAAAGAGGTGGGCTTTAAGTTTGGACTTGAAAACGGCCAAAGACGGGGCTAGGCTGTAAAATCAGCGCCTCATCTTAATGAAAAGCTGGATAGTTTGGCCAACAGATTGAAGGATAGAGATTTTTCATAAATGATATAAACTGGATTATACACAAAAGAAAAGTTGATTCCTTTTACAAATGCGTGTAGTTCTCAATATGACTGTATCTGTTTCAGACTTCGAGGCGTGTTTATATCCATTGTATTATACTTGAAAGAAAACATGATTTCTTTTACTTCTAAACATATTTGTTCTGTTTCAGACTTTGGGAATGTTAAACACTGACAACAAGTACTACTACTACTACTACTACTATTTAGCATTCCTATAGCGTTACAAGGCGTACGCAGCGCTGCACAAACATAGAAGAAAGACAGTCCTTGCTCAAAGAGCTTACAATCTAATAGACAAAAAATAAAGTAATCAAATCAATTAATGTGAACGGGAAGGAAGAGAGGAGGGTAGGTGGAGGCGAGTGGTTACAAGTGGTTACGAGTCAAAAGCAATGTTAAAGAGGTGGCCAAGGATGGGGCAAGACGTAGGGGCTCAGGAAGTTTATTCCAGGCATAGGGTGCAGCGAGACAGAAGGCGCGAAGTCTGGAGTTGGCAGTAGTGGAGAAGGGAACAGATAAGAAGGATTTATCCATGGAGCGGAGTGCACGGGAAGGGGTGTAGGGAAGGACGAGTGTGGAGAGATACTGGGGAGCAGCAGAGTGAGTACATTTATAGGTTAGTAGAAGAAGTTTGAACAGGATGCGAAAACGGATAGGGAGCCAGTGAAGTGACTTGAGGAGAGGGGTAGTATGAGTAAAGCGACCCTGGCGGAAGACGAGACGGGCAGCAGATTTTTGAACCGACTGGAGAGGGGAGAGGTGAATAAGTGGGAGGCCAGCAAGAAGCAAATTGCAGTAGTCTAAACGAAAGGTGACAAGGGTGTGGATGAGGGTTTTGGTACAGTACAAGTATAGATCATGGCCTGTGCAGGCTATAGTCGTAGCCTAGTGGTTAGGGTGGTGGACTTTGGTTCTGGGGAACTGAGGAACTGAGTTCAATTCCCACTTCAGGCACAGGCAGCTCCTTGTGACTCTGGGCAAGTCACTTAACCCTCCATTGCCCCTGGTACAAAATAAGTACCTGAATATACTGTATGTAAACCACTTTGAATGTAGTTGCAAAAACCTCAGAAAGGCAGTATGTCAAGTCCCATTTCCCTTTCCCCCTTTCCCTTATGACATCACAATATCAGAAGTGAGCCAAGTATCGGGCAATCAAGCCATTGTGACATCACTGATGAGGTTGGCTCTTATTGGTGGAATGAGTGGAGGAGTAGCCTAGTGGACTTTGATCCTGGGAAACTGGGTTCAATTCCCACTGCAGTTCCTTCTGACTCTGGGAAAGTCACTTAACCCTCCATTGCCCCATGTAAGCCGCATTGAGCCTGCCATGAGTGGGAAAGCGCAGGGTACAAATGTAACAAAAAAAAAATAACAATAATAAAACTAATGTTGTTATGAAACTGTGTAAAACAAGGGCTTGTAACCTTTCAGATCGTCGGCCCAAAATATAGGGGGGGGGGGGGGGGGTTGTATATCACAGAGGCCATGTAAAGGTGCAAACCCTCCATATTTCTAGATTTTATTTTAATATAGCTGTTTTGCTTTTCTTGAGCTGGGAGCAGACCTGGAAGACAGCTAGAAATGTAAGCTGTAGAAATATGTGGTTTGACATTTGGCCTATGCTAACTTGTGATAAATTGCTGGTCAGCAACCAAGAGCCAGAGACTCCTATGCAATTCGCTTTTTCTAGCAAAAAAGGTGCCAGTACTCAAATGCCAGGCCACCCTTCAGGGATGGGGTGATCAATGAGGGACCCACCCCACAATAACCAGGACCCCTGCAACCAGTCACAGAATTTGTAACAAGGCAGAATTTGTGTGTAGAGCCTGAGCTCTTTCATTACAACATGGGGACCATGGTCCATGGGCCAGTTTTAGCAGACAATGGAAAAGGTGCCAGTACTCAGTACCCCCTCAAAAAAAGCACTGCTCCTATGACTAAGGACACCTGCAGTATCCTGATAAACAATCAGAAGGAGAAGTAAGTGGGTGTGGGTGAAATTGTAACTCTAGCAAAAGAGTGTGGACACTATAATGGTGACTTTAACCATTATCTAATGAAAACTTATGCTTTATATGACAGACTTTAAACTGTCCATGCAATTAGGGAATAGATTATAGAAGTTGGAAGATGGTAGAAAGTGCTGGAACAGGATTCACCATAAAAGGAAATAGAATGTTCTGGAAAGATGCATATTCATTAGGTAGGAAGGGTAATTATAATTAAGATAATGACGGAAGGAAGAAAAAGTATTTAAGAGGAAACAGAACTGAGGATGGCGAGCCTCAGTGTGTCCACTAGCAGCTGGACATATTGACAGCTCCCAGGGAGAACTCTGTTTTTATTTGCTACATATTATACTGTATTGGAATTTTATTTATTGATATTTCAATAATTACTGATTGACTTCTTTGACTATTTGAATAAACATTTATTATGTTTAATACTTATTTAGTAGCCAGAGTTTTGTCTTGCCTTGGGTTCTGCCCAGGGGCGTAGCCAGACACCCAATTTTGGGTGGGCCTGGGCCCAGGATGGGTGGGCAGAATAACTTTGCCCTGTCCCACAAGTGATTTGGTCTCTCCCTCTCTCGCCTGCATACCATTTGGTCTGTCAAACATCCTCCCTCCCTCGCATGCAGCAACTAATATACACTGCTCATGTTTGTCCCACAGCCTTCCCTCTGATGCAACTTCCTGTTTCTGCATAGGTGGGAATACATCAGAGGGAAGGTTGTGGGGCTGGTATTAATAGTATGTATTAGTCGCTGCAGGCGAAGATCTGCTATTTACAAGGTATGCAGGAGGGACAGTTGTTGGGAGTTTTTGGCTGGTGAGGCTTAGGGATCTCTGCCCCTGCCAGCCACATCATAGGTGTGCTGCTACTGGGTGGGCCTGAGCCCAAAATGGGTGGGCCTGGGCCCATCCAGGCCCACCCTTGGCTACGCCATTGGTTCTGCCTGGGGGGCAAAGGTCCACCCTCCAGGAGACCACCAGAAGGTTACTCCTGTCTCAGAGGCAAAGACAGCAGTACAGTGTCACAGAGGAGGGGGGCCTCTCCTCCTTTGTCCAATCACATAGGCATGTTTATCCTGAAACACCCCCAACTGTGTAACTACTGTAGCACAAGACTTGTCACCTTTTGGATGGTCAGCCAAAAGTATTTCAACCGGACACCCCAAAAATCATCCGTGACAATTTCTGCCCTGACTAGAACTGAACAGGATTCTTGACACTTTACAAGACTGCTGCCTTTATCACGATACAAACTCTGTGATTTTTGTAAGTAAGGAGGGTGAATGGGAGCGAGATCCCTAAGGATGAGCATATCACAGAGTTCATATCGGACGGTCCTAAAATATACGGGTACAAGCTAACCAGTGGTGAGACACGTCTGAAGGTACAAGGTATCACACTCAACAGCGAAAACAGTGAGAAAATACATATTTGCACTCTAAAGGAGCTAGTTCTGGATTACGATCCGAGGGTGCCACTGAATGAACAAACTAAGATATCCATTCAGCAAAAGTGATAGCCAGAAACAAGGCCCTCTGGCAGGTTGAATCTCATATACTTAAAAAAATTCAAAGGGTCGTGTATGATAAATGGGTTTTGATTCAAAATTTTAACACTTTGCCTTATAACTATTGCTTATAATTTTAATTGACCATGCCTAGCTTTGCTGCGTGTTATTACGTTTTTATACATGTGACTGTATGATAAAAGGGTTTGCTAACAGAGAAAAAGGTGGAGGTCTGGGAGGGGGATGCGGAGAGTGAGAGGTTTGCTTATCTGTAACTTACATAACTCCAAATACATACAGAACTGTCTTATAATATTTGCTTGCTTTACTAATATCATGTTTCATCATTATCATGCTACCCAAAATCCTTCTTGATACACTACGATTACGTTTTTTTCCTTTTATCATATTGCTCAAGATCCTTCTAAAACACTAAATATCTATTTATATTATCTATTATATTTCCACTGATCATTATGTATTGTAATCCACATTGAGCCTGCAAAGAGGTGAGAAAATGTGGGATACAAATGCAATAAATAAATAAATAGATAAATAAATAAAAATAAATAACTTGAATGTTTCTGAGGTGAACACACTGCTAACAACAAAATAAAGCATTCAGATTATATCCTGTTAAACAAATGCCTAGTTTCTTTCTGTGGGTGGATGGCTAGAAGGAGGGGGGGGGGGGGGTCTGTTGGGGGATGGCTCGAGAGAAGGAGGAGGGAGCTGTGGGGGGTGGCTAGAGAGAAGGAGGGAGCTGCGGGTGGATGGCTCAAGAGAAGGAGGGGGGCCTGTTGGGGTCAATGGTTAGAGAGAAGGGGGGGGGGGTTGTCCTTTTTGAAACAGAGCTGGGATTTCCTGTGTTTAGCTTGGGGCAGAGCTGGTATTATGCTGTAAGTTTTGTTGCTAGCTAGGGGGGAAGGGGAAGCAAAATAATATTATAAGAAAAAGAAAACAAAAATGTCTATTTTGTTTCCTGTGAGAAAAAAAGGTTAAGATGAGCATACGTGACTAAATTCCACTGAGGCAGTATGGGGGCAGTGTCAGGGGTTTTTTGACGTCACTTCCTGTCACATGAACCCATCCAAGATGGAGACTAGTAGTGGAAAGGGGAAGTGACATGATGCATACAGTGGTGGGCGCCATCTAGAAAAGGGGAGTGGCTATGACACTGCTTCGTGTGACATCACCAAAGGAGGTGGGGTTATGAAATGGGGTATGCAAATAAGGTGGGACAAGGGTGTAGCTATGCAAAAAGGGCAGGGCTTGGGTAGGGTCAAGATGTCATAACCGGTGACATCATCCAAGGGGTGGGAAGTGGTCATAGCTTGGGCAGTGATGTGATCATCAGAAAAAGGGAGTGGGTGTAGTCTGGCCATGTCATCACTTCTGATTGGCTAAAAACCCCGGAAGTGGGAGTGGTCACCTGTCAAATTTGACAGAAGCTATGGAGGTACATTACTATCCTATGCTATTGAATTGAAAACAAGTTCTTATCTCTGCAAACACATAACAAGCTGCTCCTCATATCAGTTTTCTATATGCTGCCAAAGATCCATAAGACGATGAATAATCCCCCTGGAAGACAAATTATTTCAAGTAGGGGGTCAGTTTTGGAACCTTCATCCATATTTATTGATTTTTTTGTTTGCAACCTTTAGTGGCTGCGAGCAGATCATACCTTCCAGATTCCACTCATTTTTTGAGATGTCTTTCTGAACAGCATCAAGATTTGTAGACATGTGTGTTGGTTACATTGGATGTGACTTCTGTTTACACAAGGATACCACAGGCGAGAATAGGGGAGGACAGAGTTATATGGTCTGTGCCAGAGCCGGTGATGGGAGGCGGGACAGGTGGTTGGGAGGCGGGAAAAACTGCTGGGCAGACTTATATGGTCTCTGCCCTGAGAAAGACAGGTACAAATCAAGGTAAAGTATACACATAAGTTTATCTTGGGCAGACTGGATGGACCATGCAGGTCTTTTTCTGCCGTCATCTACTATGTTACTATGTAAGATGAAGCTATTGAAGTGTTACGAACATGCTTGGATAGTAGGATATCACCAAAGGTACCCACCTCTTTTATTATACAATTAGCACGTCTGGCTATGAAGAAACATTTTTCCAGTTTGAAGATAGGATATATCAACAAACCTCTGGAGTGGCAATGGGAGCCACCATGGCCTCTTCTGTGGCTAATCTATTTATGAGTGCATTTGAGCAGATCTGTCTAAACATGTGCCTACGGGTTCATTTTAGAGATGATATTTTTGTACTGTGGGATGGGAGAGTGGAACTTTTGCAGCAGTTTGTGCTTTATTTAAATAGTTGCCATCCAAGTATTCATTTTGTTGTGGTGAAGAAGACAGGGGGTGGATGTTTGACTACAGTATTCCATAAGGATACAGACAGGAATACCTTTTTGAGTTATCAGAGCTGTCACCCTCCATCATTGAAGAACAGTCTTCCTTTTTCTCAGTTCATTACGTATCAGAGAGTATGCTGCGCTGAACTTGAATTCCAGAGACAACCTAAAGATTTATCCAAGAGACTGCAGCTACGAGGGTGTCCCACTCAAGTTCTGAAGCAGGCTTACCACAGAGCGAAGTTTAATCGTTGGGATTTGCTTTTGGCATCTAGACGTGATGTTACTGAGGAAGATATGAGGATACGATTACATATGTTATGAGGTATAATGTTTGTTCCTCCAGGGTGACTCGAGCAGTGAGAAAGCACTGGGAACTGGTAAAGATTATTCATGTGTGTAAAGATACGTTATAAGTACATAAGTAATGCCACACTGGAAAAAGACCAAAGGTTCATCGAGCCCAGCATCCTGTCTACGACAGCGGCCAATCCAGGCCAAGGGCACCTGGCAAGCTTCCCAAACTTACAAAGATTCTATACATGTTATTCCTGGAATTGTGGATTTTTCCCAAGTCCATTTAGTAGTGATTTATGGACTTGTCCTTTAGGAAACCGCCTAACCCCTTTTTAAACTCTGCCAAGCTAACCGCCTTCGCCACATTCTCCGGCAACGAATTCCAGAGTTTGCTTATGCGTTGGGTGAAGAAATATTTTCTCCGCATGTAGTTTCATCGCATGCCCCCTAGTCCTAGTATTTTTGGAAAGCGTGAACAGACGCTTCACATCCACCTGTTCCACTCCACTCATTATTTTATATACCTCTATCATGTCTCCCCTCAGACATATTCCAGTTTGCGTACAGTAGAGGCAAAAATTTTAAAGAGCATTTGTGCCTGTCAGTACTACCTACTCCGATCGGCGATACCTCCGGCATAAGGATTTCTGGTGGTCACGTACGGTGTGGAGATTGCAGCATGTGATATTATGACAGAGACCAGAGTTCATAAATCCGGTTGACTGGAGGAGGTATTGTTTGTGGGACAGAACATCATGCAATTCAAGTTTTGTGATCTACAGTTTGCGATGCCCATGCAATAAAATATATGTTTGCCTGATTCAGCATAAACGTGCCAAATAGACTTGTAAGACAGGTTTGCCTTTAGTGGCACATTTTGTCCAATTTAAACATTTGTTTAGTGAATTGCACTGTGTGGTTTTACAAGTGCAACCACTATCCAGAGGAAGTGACATACGTAGACAGAGAACGGAAATGGATTTTTGCATTAAAGTCTTCCTTATTGAATTGTGCCATTTTTATTGAACAGCTGATTGAAGGAGTCCCTAAGTAGCGTCTGACGTCACTCTTTAAATAAGTCCACTATTTTTGTGTGATTGAGATGGCGGACAGCAGTTTGGAGTGGAAACGCAGTCTGTAGTATGTAACAGATTCACCATTAAGGTGAAGAATTCTTTTTGACACGAGTGTTTGACTGGGTGTTCTTCTCTTTTTCTTTTGACAGCCCGACAGTACGGACCCTGAAGCAGCTAAGCGAAACGGTGGCCATCATTGGTCTTGGGGATAAAGCATTACGAGGAGTTGCTGGTTATGTGCTTGCAGAGATAAGTACTGTTTTCAGTTCAATAGCACAGGACTTATGTGCATTGTGCAATGTTTTAACATGAAAAAGAACATGAAACAATTTAACCAGAAAGAAAGGTGTAATGCACTAATGTTGGACATTGTTATTCACTAGTGTTACAGAAAGAAGAAAAGTTTTAAACGTTCTAAAAAGTTCAAAAAAAGTGTAAATGTTTTAGACTAGGAAGGTTTTTGAGCCAATGATGAAGAGGGAATCCTTCTGATCACTAAATGTGTTGATTTGGAGCTCTTTGAGGCTTCTCCTTCCTTTAATCCTTATGCCTATTTAATTTCTATGACTAGGTGTTGCAACTATATCTCTACCAATTAAGTGGATCATAAATAATAAGTTTTTGGTTATGATTTTCTGTTGTTTGTATGATTCCACACCCGTTTGGTTCATTTAGTGGATAAAAGTGAATAATTTAAAAACTCCATCTTTTGTCCTCCACCTTTTAAGGCAATGCCTGTCTAACTGGAACTGCTTTCGACTTTTTACCGACAGAGCACGCATAGGAAGTCCCTTGTTTTGTAAGAATTTTTTTTTTTGCTATTTTCTTACCATGCTGCAAAACTAGGCAGGGAAATGTCTTCCTTGCTAAGCTCAGGGATCATTAGAGAGGCCTGTTTGAAAACCATGTTTGTTTGAGAATGATGGAAGGAAATGAACATATTGGTTGAAATTGATGCAAATGTTATGCTGTAAATTCCTGGCTTGTTCAGTCGCTTTCTATGAAACCCCCACAGAACAGCCAGGTATTTCGGGCTATAAAAACAACTATGTTACATTATGTTATTGGTTTCAACAGCGTTTGCTATTGTTTTGGGTGAAATCAGTCTCCTGAAGCTCCGCCTTCTGCCATCAGCTCCGCCCACTGGGTTCAATCAATATAATAAGAAGATAGCCTCGTACCACCCCATGTTCTCAATCTAACCTAGTTGCCTGGAGGACCCGCCCACGCACTACCAGCCAGGTACTAACACGCCCCTACATCAGACGTCATCAGCAGTATCCGTCCTGTCGCGGACCGCGTGCTCTATAGAGTGAGCGGTTGAGCTCCGCCCCCTCCAGCACGTCGGGTTCCTCCTAGTCCCGCCCCTCTTCTGCGCACTCACACTAACTTCTTTGACTCAGAGCAGCAGTTCTCTATTGAGCGGGGCCCCGCCCCCTCCGGTGCGCGCTCCCGCCCGCTCTCTCCTCCTCCTCCCGCTCTCCGGTCCCGGCTCGTCTCTCCGGCTCCAGCTCAATGGCCTACAGTCAGGGAGGGGGGAAGAAGAAGGTCTGTTACTACTATGACGGTGAGTGACGGACACCCGAGGGGGGGGGGGCAAAGAGGAAGGAGAGGGGCAGAGGCGCGGGAGGGGGGACGAGGATCCCCCCTCCCCCCACAGTATGAGATGGGGGACGGGACAGGGAGGATGTGGTGGAGGAGCTGGGGGACTTGAAAGTGGTAGATTGAGGGGGGGGAGAAGGGTTCATTAATAACTGAGACAACAAATACTTTAACAACATCATTTCCAAGACCCCCCACTTCCCCCCCCACACGTGACCCAAAACTCTCCATCTTAATATGCAACCCCCCCCCTCCTTTCCTCACCTGTACCTTCCACCACTCTGTCCCTGAGACACCCTCCTACACTCACCTGCATCTCCCTCCACCTCTCATGCACTCTCCCACACACACTCATCTCCCTCCACTCTCCATGCCTCATGCAACCTCCCCCTCCACATCTCTTGAGAGACCCTCCTACGCTCACCTGCATCTCCCTACACTATGTCTCTGAGAGACCCTCCTACACTCACCTGCATCTCCCTCCACCTCTCATGCACTCTCCCACACCCACTCATCTCCCTCCACTCTCCATGTCTCATGCAACCTCCCCCACCACATCTCTTGAGAGACCCTCCTACACTCATCTGCATCTCCCTCCACCTCTCATGCACTCTCCCACACACACTCATCTCCCTCCACTCTCCATGTCTCATGCAACCTCCCCCTCCACATCTCTTGAGAGACCCTCCTACACTCACCTGCATCTCCCTCCACCTCTCATGCACTCTCCCACACCCACTCATCTCCCTCCACTCTCCATGTCTCATGCAACCTCCCCCTCCACATCTCTTGAGAGACCCTCCTACACTCACCTGCATCTCCCTCCACCTCTCATGCGCTCTCCCACACCCACTCATCTCCCTCCACTCTCCATGTCTCATGCAACCTCCCCCTCCACATCTCTTGAGAGACCCTCCTACACTCACCTGCATCTCCCTCCACCTCTCATGCACTCTCCCACACACACTCATCTCCCTCCACTCTCCATGCCTCATGCAACCTCCCCCTCCACATCTCTTGAGAGACCCTCCTACACTCATCTGCATCTCCCTCCACCTCTCATGCACTCTCCCACACCCACTCATCTCCCTCCACTCTCCATGTCTCATGCAACCTCCCCCACCACATCTCTTGAGAGACCCTCCTACACTCATCTGCATCTCCCTCCACCTCTCATGCACTCTCCCACACACACTCATCTCCCTCCACTCTCCATGCCTCATGCAACCTCCCCCTCCACATCTCTTGAGAGACCCTCCTACACTCATCTGCATCTCCCTCCACCTCTCATGCACTCTCCCACACCCACTCATCTCCCTCCACTCTCCATGTCTCATGCAACCTCCCCCACCACATCTCTTGAGAGACCCTCCTACGCTCACCTGCATCTCCCTACACTATGTCTCTGAGAGACCCTCCTACACTCACCTGCATCTCCCTCCACCTCTCATGCACTCTCCCACACCCACTCATCTCCCTCCACTCTCCATGTCTCATGCAACCTCCCCCACCACATCTCTTGAGAGACCCTCCTACACTCATCTGCATCTCCCTCCACCTCTCATGCACTCTCCCACACACACTCATCTCCCTCCACTCTCCATGTCTCATGCAACCTCCCCCTCCACATCTCTTGAGAGACCCTCCTACACTCACCTGCATCTCCCTCCACCTCTCATGCACTCTCCCACACCCACTCATCTCCCTCCACTCTCCATGTCTCATGCAACCTCCCCCTCCACATCTCTTGAGAGACCCTCCTACACTCACCTGCATCTCCCTCCACCTCTCATGCACTCTCCCACACACACTCATCTCCCTCCACTCTCCATGCCTCATGCAACCTCCCCCTCCACATCTCTTGAGAGACCCTCTTACACTCATCTGCATCTCCCTCCACCTCTCATGCACTCTCCCACACACACTCATCTCCCTCCACTCTCCATGCCTCATGCAACCTCCCCCTCCACCTCTCTTGAGAGACCCTCCTACACTCATCTGCATCTCCCTCCACCTCTCATGCACTCTCCCACACCCACTCATCTCCCTCCACTCTCCATGCCTCATGCAACCTCCCCCTCCACATCTCTTGAGAGACCCTCCTACACTCACCTGCATCTCCCTCCACCTCTCATGCACTCTCCCACACACACTCATCTCCCTCCACTCTCCATGCCTCATGCAACCTCCCCCTCCACATCTCTTGAGAGACCCTCCTACGCTCACCTGCATCTCCCTACACTATGTCTCTGAGAGACCCTCCTACACTCACCTGCATCTCCCTCCACCTCTCATGCACTCTCCCACACCCACTCATCTCCCTCCACTCTCCATGTCTCATGCAACCTCCCCCACCACATCTCTTGAGAGACCCTCCTACACTCATCTGCATCTCCCTCCACCTCTCATGCACTCTCCCACACACACTCATCTCCCTCCACTCTCCATGTCTCATGCAACCTCCCCCTCCACATCTCTTGAGAGACCCTCCTACACTCACCTGCATCTCCCTCCACCTCTCATGCACTCTCCCACACCCACTCATCTCCCTCCACTCTCCATGTCTCATGCAACCTCCCCCTCCACATCTCTTGAGAGACCCTCCTACACTCACCTGCATCTCCCTCCACCTCTCATGCGCTCTCCCACACCCACTCATCTCCCTCCACTCTCCATGTCTCATGCAACCTCCCCCTCCACATCTCTTGAGAGACCCTCCTACACTCACCTGCATCTCCCTCCACCTCTCATGCACTCTCCCACACACACTCATCTCCCTCCACTCTCCATGCCTCATGCAACCTCCCCCTCCACATCTCTTGAGAGACCCTCCTACACTCATCTGCATCTCCCTCCACCTCTCATGCACTCTCCCACACCCACTCATCTCCCTCCACTCTCCATGTCTCATGCAACCTCCCCCACCACATCTCTTGAGAGACCCTCCTACACTCATCTGCATCTCCCTCCACCTCTCATGCACTCTCCCACACACACTCATCTCCCTCCACTCTCCATGCCTCATGCAACCTCCCCCTCCACATCTCTTGAGAGACCCTCCTACACTCATCTGCATCTCCCTCCACCTCTCATGCACTCTCCCACACCCACTCATCTCCCTCCACTCTCCATGTCTCATGCAACCTCCCCCACCACATCTCTTGAGAGACCCTCCTACGCTCACCTGCATCTCCCTACACTATGTCTCTGAGAGACCCTCCTACACTCACCTGCATCTCCCTCCACCTCTCATGCACTCTCCCACACCCACTCATCTCCCTCCACTCTCCATGTCTCATGCAACCTCCCCCACCACATCTCTTGAGAGACCCTCCTACACTCATCTGCATCTCCCTCCACCTCTCATGCACTCTCCCACACACACTCATCTCCCTCCACTCTCCATGTCTCATGCAACCTCCCCCTCCACATCTCTTGAGAGACCCTCCTACACTCACCTGCATCTCCCTCCACCTCTCATGCACTCTCCCACACCCACTCATCTCCCTCCACTCTCCATGTCTCATGCAACCTCCCCCTCCACATCTCTTGAGAGACCCTCCTACACTCACCTGCATCTCCCTCCACCTCTCATGCACTCTCCCACACACACTCATCTCCCTCCACTCTCCATGCCTCATGCAACCTCCCCCTCCACATCTCTTGAGAGACCCTCTTACACTCATCTGCATCTCCCTCCACCTCTCATGCACTCTCCCACACACACTCATCTCCCTCCACTCTCCATGCCTCATGCAACCTCCCCCTCCACCTCTCTTGAGAGACCCTCCTACACTCATCTGCATCTCCCTCCACCTCTCATGCACTCTCCCACACCCACTCATCTCCCTCCACTCTCCATGCCTCATGCAACCTCCCCCTCCACATCTCTTGAGAGACCCTCCTACACTCACCTGCATCTCCCTCCACCTCTCATGCACTCTCCCACACACACTCATCTCCCTCCACTCTCCATGCCTCATGCAACCTCCCCCTCCACATCTCTTGAGAGACCCTCCTACACTCATCTGCATCTCCCTCCACCTCTCATGCACTCTCCCACACCCACTCATCTCCCTCCACTCTCCATGCCTCATGCAACCTCCCCCTCCACATCTCTTGAGAGACCCTCCTACACTCACCTGCATCTCCCTCCACCTCTCATGCACTCTCCCACACACACTCATCTCCCTCCACTCTCCATGCCTCATGCAACCTCCCCCTCCACATCTCTTGAGAGACCCTCCTACACTCATCTGCATCTCCCTCCACCTCTCATGCACTCTCCCACACCCACTCATCTCCCTCCACTCTCCATGCCTCATGCAACCTCCCCCTCCACATCTCTTGAGAGACCCTCCTACACTCACCTGCATCTCCCTCCACCTCTCATGCACTCTCCCACACACACTCATCTCCCTCCACTCTCCATGCCTCATGCAACCTCCCCCTCCACATCTCTTGAGAGACCCTCCTACACTCACCTGCATCTCCCTCCACCTCTCATGCACTCTCCCACACCCACTCATCTCCCTCCACTCTCCATGCCTCATGCAACCTCCCCCTCCACATCTCTTGAGAGACCCTCCTACACTCACCTGCATCTCCCTCCACCTCTCATGCACTCTCCCACACCCACTCATCTCCCTCCACTCTCCATGTCTCATGCAACCTCCCCCTCCACATCTCTTGAGAGACCCTCCTACACTCACCTGCATCTCCCTCCACCTCTCATGCACTCTCCCACACCCACTCATCTCCCTCCACTCTCCATGTCTCATGCAACCTCCCCCTCCACATCTCTTGAGAGACCCTCCTACACTCACCTGCATCTCCCTCCACTATGTCTCTGAGAGACCCTCCTACACTCACCTGCATCTCTGTGTCTCTGAGAGACCCTCCTCACCTGCATCTCCCTCCACTCTGTCTCTGAGAGACCCTCCTCACCCGCATCTCCCTCCACCTCTCATGCACTCTTCCACACCCACTCATCTCCCTCCACTCTCCATGTCTCATGCAACCTCCCCCACCACATCTCTTGAGAGACCCTCCTACACTCACCTGCATCTCCCTCCACCTCTCATGCGCTCTCCCACACACACTCATCTCCCTCCACTCTCCATGTCTCATGCAACCTCCCCCTCCACATCTCTTGAGAGACCCTCCTACACTCACCTGCATCTCCCTCCACCTCTCATGCGCTCTCCCACACCCACTCATCTCCCTCCACTCTCCATGTCTCATGCAACCTCCCCCTCCACATCTCTTGAGAGACCCTCCTACACTCACCTGCATCTCCCTCCACCTCTCATGCACTCTCCCACACCCACTCATCTCCCTCCACTCTCCATGTCTCATGCAACCTCCCCCACCACATCTCTTGAGAGACCCTCCTACACTCACTTCATCTCTCTTCACTATGTCTCTGAGAGACCCTCCTAAGCTCACCCTCATCTCCCTCCACTCTGTCACCCTCCTGCACTCCCATCTCCCTCCACTCTCTCTTGAGAGACTCATACACTCACCTCCATCTCCCTCCACTCTGTCTCTTGAGAGACTCCTACACTCACCTGCATCTCCCTCCACTCTATGTCTCTCAGACCCTCCTGCACTCACTTCCATCTCCCTCCACCCTGTCTCTTGAGAGACTCTCCTACACTCACCTGCATCTCCCTCCACTCTCCATGTCTCATGCAACCTCCCCCACCACATCTCTTGAGAGACCCTCCTACACTCACCTGCATCTCCCTCCACCTCTCATGCACTCTCCCACACCCACTCATCTCCCTCCACTCTCCATGTCTCATGCAACCTCCCCCTCCACATCTCTTGAGAGACCCTCCTACACTCACCTGCATCTCCCTCCACCTCTCATGCGCTCTCCCACACCCACTCATCTCCCTCCACTCTCCATGTCTCATGCAACCTCCCCCTCCACATCTCTTGAGAGACCCTCCTACACTCACCTGCATCTCCCTCCACCTCTCATGCACTCTCCCACACCCACTCATCTCCCTCCACTCTCCATGTCTCATGCAACCTCCCCCACCACATCTCTTGAGAGACCCTCCTACACTCACTTCATCTCTCTTCACTATGTCTCTGAGAGACCCTCCTAAGCTCACCCTCATCTCCCTCCACTCTGTCACCCTCCTGCACTCCCATCTCCCTCCACTCTCTCTTGAGAGACTCATACACTCACCTCCATCTCCCTCCACTCTGTCTCTTGAGAGACTCCTACACTCACCTGCATCTCCCTCCACTCTATGTCTCTCAGACCCTCCTGCACTCACTTCCATCTCCCTCCACCCTGTCTCTTGAGAGACTCTCCTACACTCACCTGCATCTCCCTCCACTCTCCATGTCTCATGCAACCTCCCCCACCACATCTCTTGAGAGACCCTCCTACACTCACCTGCATCTCCCTCCACTATGTCTCTGAGAGACCCTCCTACACTCACCTGCATCTCTGTGTCTCTGAGAGACCCTCCTCACCTGCATCTCCCTCCACTCTGTCTCTGAGAGACCCTCCTCACCCGCATCTCCCTCCACCTCTCATGCACTCTCCCACACCCACTCATCTCCCTCCACTCTCCATGTCTCATACAACCTCCCCCACCACATCTCTTGAGAGACCCTCCTACACTCACTTCATCTCCCTTCACTATGTCTCTGAGAGACCCTCCTACGCTCACCCTCATCTCCCTCCACTCTGTCTCTGAGACCCTCCTGCACTCACTTCCATCTCTCTCCACTCTCTCTTGAGAGACTCATACACTCACCTCCATCTCCCTCCACTCTGTCTCTTGAGAGACTCCTACACTCACCTGCATCTCCCTCCACTCTATGTCTCTCAGACCCTCCTGCACTCACTTCCATCTCCCTCCACCCTGTCTCTTGAGAGACTCTCCTACACTCACCTGCATCTCCCTCCACTCTCCATGTCTCATGCAACCTCCCCCACCACATTTCTTGAGAGACCCTCCTACACTCACCTGCATCTCCCTCCACTATGTCTCTGAGAGACCCTCCTACACTCACCTGCATCTCTGTGTCTCTGAGAGACCCTCCTCACCTGCATCTCCCTCCACTCTGTCTCTGAGAGACCCTCCTCACCTGCATCTCCGTCCGCTCTGTGTCTCTGAGAGACCCTCCTCACCTGCATCTCCCTCCTCTCTGTGTCTCTTAGAGACCCTCCTGCACTCACCTGTATCTCCCTCCGCGACGTCCCTGTTCTAACCTGCATCCTGTTTGTTCTCCTGCACACTGGGAACAAGATTTCTGCATATTGTCCACGATGTCACCAAGATATTTGTCTTTGGTGCTAACTCTCAAGGTGGACCCTGTAATCAAGTAACTGATTTGCATTTTTGTTTCCAGTGTGCATCACTTTGCGTTTGTCCATATTAAATTTCATCTGCCATTTTAATACCCAGTCTTTCAATTTCCTAATGTCTTCCTCATTTTTTCACAGTCTGCATATGTTTTAACAACTTTCAATATTTTTGTGTCATCTGTAAACTTAATCACCTTGTTACAGTTTCCAGTTCATTTATAACTATGTTAAGCTGCATAGAGAGGGGTATAACCAGCAGAAGAAAGGAGGTGTTGATGCCCCTCTACAAGTTGTTGCTGAGGCCCCACTTGGAGTATTGTGTTCAGTTTTGGAGGCCGTATCTTGTTAAGGATGTAAAAAGTATTGAAGCGGTGCAAAGAAAAGCTACAAAAATGGTATAGGATTTGCATTACAAGATATATGAGGAGAGACTTGCTGACCTGAACATGTATACCTTGGAGGAAAGGAGAAACAGGGGTGATATGATACAGACGTTCAAATATTTGAAAGGTATTAATCCGCAAACGAACCTTTTCCTGAGACGGGAAGGCGGTAGAACTAAAGGACATGAATTGATGTTGAACGGGGGCAGACACAGGAGTAATGTCAGGAAGTATTTTTTCACGGAGATGGTGGTGGATGCATGAAATGCCCTTCCACCGGAGGTGGTGGAGATGAAAACGGTAGTGGAATTCAAACATGCGTGGGATAAACACAAAGGAATCCTAGTTAGAAGGAATGAATCCACGGAATCTTAGCAGAGATTGTCAGCACCGGTAGTTGAGAAGCAAAACCAGTGCTGTGCAGACTTCTACGCTCTGTGCCCTCATCGTGACTGAATAGATAGGGATGGGCTTGAGTGTAAATTAAGGGGCTTCGACATTAGCTTCAGAACCTTTAGTACAAGAACAGTTCTGGGCAGACTTTTACAGGATGTGCCCTGAAAATGGCAAGGGCAAATCAAACTCGGGTATACATAAAAAAGTATCGCATACCATGTAAAATGAGTTTATCTTGTTGGGCAGACCGGATGGACTGTAAATGTCTTTATCTGCCGTCATTTACTATGTTACTATTAAAATGACCAATTGAATTCGATTAGAAACACTCTATCTCAAAACAGGGAAAATCAAACTTAATAGATAAACATTCCAACCTGCTAGGAAGTTTGAACATAAAGAGTTAGTTTGCGGGTGTCTCCCAATAATGTGGTGTAGATTCCAACTTGGAAATCTAAAGTTATCAATTATTTAACTTGGAACCTCAAAGCTCCTCGTAGGGAAAATACAGATATATTGAAACAATCCCTATCAACTCAGGAGTCCGTTACTATCACTGGTTCTGGCAAGGAGAAAAAGAGAAAAAAAAACATCAAACATAAAAACTCATAGTACATGAGAAAAACGAGTGAAATGAAAAAACTCTTTTCCTCCTTGACTACCACTTGGTGAGAGACACCAACCACCAAACTAACACAGACTAAGCCCAGCCCGGTTAAATGTAGCTGACTGGACGGATAACCCCTATTGCAAAAAATACAGCCCTTAATATAAACCCCCAAACCATCTACAAAGCTAGTAAGTACTTAGCTGATAGAGATGGAAAGTTCCGAGGCTGCCCCGCTGTAAACCGTTGCTATGAAAGAGGGGACCAACAATCCTTCTTCAGTTTATATACTGATGGTAATAACGCTTCTTCTTCAGCAAATATACGGATGATAATAACCCTTCAAGAAGTGCGCCTTGTTCGCCAACTCTTAGGCTGCTTCAGGAAGGGCATCGATATACGTCCAATTGCCCCCCAAAAAACGGTAACCAAAGGAACGGAGTCCAAGTTATAATTGTCACAAAGATGGTGCAAAGAGAATCTGCATTACTTTGATATTTAAATCCTAAACCATCATGGTTGGACCTATCACGTTGGAGGGTGGCTCCCTCTGGTAACAACCTGGCCACACCTCTAAAGGTGGATCCTAAAAGTAATAAGCATTCCATTCAATGTTTCTATTCAAGCCTTTAGATTCAACTGTTTTTAATAGATCCAATGTTGTTCTTTTCGTAACAGTATATTTTTAATATTCCCCCCCCCCCCTCTCTTACCCATTATTATTTGGTCAATAACCATACACTGTAGTTGGCTAAATTGAGGCTGAGCCTGCATACAGTGGCGAAACATGGGTGCTTCTAGTTTCCAATTTGTAATACAGTGCCGGTGTTCAATAACTCTAGTTTTAAATTGACGTGTGGTGTGTCCCACATAGAGCAAATTGTGGCAAAAAGAACAATATTGAATATATCTATTAAAAACAGTTGAATCTAAAGGCTTGAATAGAAACATTGAATGGAATGCTTATTACTGATCTTTTAGGATCCACCTTTAGAGGTGTGGCCGGGTTGTTACCAGAGGGAGCCACCCTTCAACGTGATAGGTCCAACCATGATGGTTTAGGATTTAAATATCAGAGTAACGCAGATTCTCTTTGCACCATCTTTGTGACAATTTTAACTTGGACTCAGTTCCTTTGGTCGCTGGGTTTTTTTTTGGCAATTGGACGTATATTGGTGCCCTTCCTGAAGCAGCCTAGGAGTTGGCAAAACAAGGCGCCCTTGTTGAAGGGTTATTATCATCAGTATATTTGCTGAAGAAGAAGGGTTATTACCATCAGTATATAAACTGAAGAAGGATTGTTGGTCCCCTCTTTCATAGCAACAGTTTACAGCGGGGCAGCCTCGGAACTTTCCATCTCTATCAGCTAAGTACTTACTAGCTTTGTAGATGGTTTGGGGGTTTATAATAAGGGCTGTATTTTTTGCAATAGAGGTTATCCGTCCAGTCAGCTACATTTAACCGGGCTGGGCTTAGTCTGTGTTAGTTTGGTGGTTGGTGTCTCTCACCAAGTGGTAGTCAAGGAGGAAAAGAGTTTTTTCAATTCACTCGTTTTTCTCATGTACTATGAGTTTTTACATTTGATGTTTTTTTCTCTTTTTCTCCTTGCCGGAACCAGTGATAGTAATGGACTCCTGAGTTGATAGGGATTGTTTCAATACATCTGTATTTTCCCTACGAGGAGCTTTGAGGTTCCAAGTTAAATAATAACTTTAGATTTCCAAGTTGGAACATATGCCCTCCTGCGGGAGGTGGTGGAGATGAAAACGGTAACGGAATTCAAACATGCGTGGGATAAACATAAAGGAATCCTGTTCAGAAGGAAGGGATCCTCAGGAGCTTAGCCTAGAATGGGTGGCAGAGCCGGTGGTTGGGAGGCGGGGCTAGTGCTGGGCAGACATACGGTCTGTGCCGGGCTCATGGGTGGGAGGCGGGGATAGTACTGGGCGGACTTATATGGTCTGTGCCCTGAAAAAGACAGGTACAAATCAAGGTAAGGTATACACAAAAACTAGCACATATAAGTTTATCTTGTTGGGCAGACTGGATGGACCGTGCAGGTCTTTTTCTGCCGTCATCTACTATGTTACTATATGTTACTATATCTCAATCTTCACCTACCAAATTGCAAAGGTCTCAAATACAAAACCTACTACGCATCCAACTTCTCTGTTATAGGCAGCCAACTCTGGAACACCATACCAAGATACATCCGTACAACCAATGAACATCTACCCATCTGAAAGCTGCTGAAAACATACCTCTTCAAACAAGCCTATCCAAATGACCCAACTTAATTCATGAACCTATCCACCACTTACATTAACCATACCTCAATCCTTCCCCCACTTCTATTCCCCCCACATCTCTTCTTCTTATCCTTCTCTATACAATTGTGTTATCTCTGTGATACCTTGTACCAATACATTGTAAGCCGCACTGAACCTGCTATCGAGCGGGAAAGAGCGGGGTATAAATGCTACAAATAATCTACACCACATTATTGGGAGACACCCGCAAACTAACTCTTTATGTTCAAAGTTCCTAGTAGGTTCAGTTGAATTCTGTCCATAAATTCGACAGTTTAAACAGAAGGCACCAGCTCACAATGACTAACCTGATCCAAACACTTATTACACCCTTCCAAGACTCACAACCCAAAATACCCTACGCACTACGTACCCATTTTCCACTGGAAGTGGACCCCTTCCTGACCAACGATGCAACCCTATTTGACCATGTTGTAATCTTTTTCGACTCTTGTAGCTTTCTAACTATAGTCATGTAATCCCCATAGAATCTCCTGTGTGCTTAACCTGGCTCAATACTCTCCGTGAAAAAGCTCTACAGACTCACCATCTATCGAAATGTGAACCCCGTTCGTGACCTTGTAACCACCCCCTTTGTTCCATGTAAGCCACATTGAACCTACCAATAGGTGGGAAAATGTGGGATACAAATGCAATAAATAAATGCTCTGGATTTCATCTGTCTACCTAAGAGCCTCAATTTGACTTCCAGAACCTCCCTCTCACATTTTTCTATGTCATTGGTACTCACAAGTACCAAGAGAGCTGGCTACTTGCCAGCACCATCTCAAATCCCTTGCCAGTACCATCTCAAATCCCTATCTAGGTGGCGTGTGAGGTCCGCCATCTTCGTACCACTCAGGCATGTAAGTGACCAGGAGATCCTCGCTTCCACCAGCCTCCCAGCTATCGCCTCAACTGTCCTAGCCCTTCCCTTCTGTGCAGAAGACCCTGGAGACGAATCCTCAGTGTGAGGATATTGCAAATTAGAGAATGACGTGAGGACAAAGTTTGTCCCCACCCCGTCCTCACAGGTTCTTTCTCTGTCCCCATGGGCTCTGTCCTTATCTGCAGAAGCCTTGAACAATTATGATTATATATTTGAATCCTTTAGTAAAGTATAAAAAGCAACAATATGCCGTGCAACTGTTGTGTATAAATTACAAATAGAAAACAATAACAGCGAGCAGCTATAATAACCTTTCTCACCACCACCCTCTACCCTTCCATCCCCAGCTAATTTCTACTACCCTAAGGAATCCTAATCCACCCTGTTAAAATGTCCAGGGGTACAAAATACAACCCATTCTGTATGCCATAGAGGGGAGAAATATGCCTTTATGATTTTCTAATGTGTGGATGAATAAGAAGTCATCAACAATCTCAGGATTCAGTCTAGCTCTCCTGTCTTCCACAGTCCCTCCTGCAATAGAAGATTTCTTCTTAGAAGATGTGATAGTAGCAGGATGTATAGGATCCCCCAGGCAAATTTTGCTAGTTGTGGCCAGCATGTTTGCTTGTTTTTCCAAAAAATCAAAATACCATTGCCTGCGTCACACAAACATAAATAGCAGAACAGGGAAAGGGAAATGGGACTTGATATACCACCTTTCTGAGGTTTTTGCACTACATTCAAAGCGGTTTACATATATTCAGGTACTTATTTTGTACAAGGGGTAATGGAAGGTTAAGTGACTTGCCCAGAGTCACAAGGAGCTGCAGTGGGAATCGAACCCAGTTCCCCAGGATCAGAGTCCACTGCACTAACCACTAGGCTACTCCTCCTCTCATTCCACCAATAAGAGCCAACCTCATCAGTGATGTCACAATGGCTTGATTGCCCGATACAGTTCCCCAGGATCAGAGTCCACTGCACTAACCACTAGGCCACATTAACAGGCTTCAAAGTAGAAAGTGACATGGAGAAAGTTTGTCCTACTGGAATAGCTATGGATGTTTAACATTTAGAAAATCTATTATGAATGAAAAATTGTACATGAAGCAATGAGAACGTTAACCGTAAATAGAGTAATAACCAATTCAGGTATTAATTGTTTGAGATATGGTTGTTCTTTGTGATTCCATAGATAGTTTAGTGTGAACCTTTGAGGAGACTGGAATCTGTATCTCACTCAAATCAATAGTTTGACAGCTGGGATCTGCCACTGATCCTCTGTCCCGTTAAACTTTTGTTGTATCTGGATTTATTTTCAAATAATACTCATTTATCCAATCTTTCACAATCTCAAATATATTATTCAAGAAAGATATTGTTGTCTGAACCACCCCCTTAATATGGAACACTAATGTAATATTATCAGCATACATGAAATGCATAGCATCTAATTTGGTCAATGTATTTCCTAATGGAGCCAGATACATATTAAATAGGATAGGGGATAGCGGGGAACCTTGGTACCCCACAATCCATTGTCCAAGCACATAATACTTTCCTTCCCCACTACACTTGCATAGTTCTGTTCTTTAAAAGCCCTTTAAACCAGGACATAACTGTACCTACTGTACCAATCTCATCTAACCTCTGTATCAAAATCCTATATTCCTTGTCATCTATACCAGACCAGTCCAGACTAATGGGTTGTATCCATCTACCAGCGGAAGGAGACAGAGAAAATAGTTCCAAGTAAACCGCCCCTTAAGGGTATCGTGCAGTCTGGAATGTTCAGTATTTTCTGTCTCGTGCAGCTGCTCTGGATTTCTGGCTGGTAGCTCCTGTCCCAGATTCTTCTGGTGACAGTGGAGCCAGGGGTGTGCTGGTAGCCGTGCTGGGACTAGTTTTAGATGATACTCCGTGGTCCTGAGTTCCTCATCTGCCAGCTAGGGTAATATTCAGTGACCCTGGTTCCCTCCCTTCCCCTTCCTCCCCTGGCTGTCTTTCTAGCAGGGTGATGGTTGATTGTGGCATGGAGTAACTTGTCTCCCCTGTGGGGGGTTCTTCTCTTCTGTGGTGGTAGGTATATCTGAATTTCTGCCTGTGAGGTAAGCCTTTATTTATTCCTGTCACTAGTGAAGAAGATTGTTTAAAAAGAAGAAGAAACAACTTTATTTTTCCTTCTTTCTCTTGTCTGTTACCTAATTTATTTTTAGTTCCTTCTTCTCGGGGCCTCCTTTGTTTTTGGCGGCCGCTTTCCTTGCGTTCGGCTTCGGGCCATTCTGTTCCCTCGTGGTGTTTTCGCTCTTTCCCGCCTTTGGCAATGTATTCTAGGGGGCCACTTGCGAAGTTTCTTTGAATTTCACTAGCCGGCGTCTGATTCTGATCTTGGACCCTTCCGAGTTGGTACCAGTTGCTTTGGTTTTTTTTGTGGGACAAGGCTCGTGTATGGATCACAAAACTCAGTTGTTTTTCTCTTTTTCACGGTCCTAGACGGTGGCTGGTTCAGAGGACGGCCTCGTTGCTCGAACTTGTACCTTTGAGGTTCAGAGGTCTTAGTCTGTCATTTCCAAAGTGGGAGAAGTCTCTCGCTGGCTCTGTTTTGGCTGCAGGCTCAGCCTTTTTAGTCCAGAGCTATTTTTTTTTCATTCCTATCAGCCTTACGCGGCTGTTGGTCAGTTTTTTTTCAGACCGTCCGGTCTCTGCTACTTCAGGCATCTTGCTTGAGACGCCCTTTCTATTTGATTCTTGTTTTGGCAGCAGTTTTTTCTCCCTTCCTTAGGGAGGTTCTGGTTCTCTCGTCCCCATGGATCCCTCTTGTCTGCTCTGGTTTGCAGGGTACTTTCCTTCTGGCGGGGGTCTGAGTTGCCCTTGGTGTGCAACTGCTAGCTCAAATCCCTCTTCTGAGTACCCTTGGGAGCGCCATTCTTGCCAGTCTTTTGCTTGGACTCCGTTCAGTGTCTCTTTATGGGAATGTGCCTTTTTAGGACTAGTTTGCCACAGCTCTTCCTTGTTTCCCTTGCTTTCGGGCGGAGTTTTAACGTGGCACAGGCAGATTTTGCCTTTTCTAGTTTCAAGTGTCTCTCTCCTGGCACATTTGGCACTCCTTCCTTTTTCTGTAAGGGACGCAGTTCTTTCCTGCTGAGCAGATCTATTGCTGTGCATCTGGATTATCGCCTCTTAGCTCTGCGCTTTTCTCTACTTTTCTGCAGGGAAGTGGCTCTGTTCTAGTTCTGGAGTTTGTCTCTCCCTTAGCTGGTTTTTCCTCAGTTTGATGTTAGAGTCAAGCTTCCTCGTTGTTTCTTCCTCACTGCCTTACACCTGCATTTTGCTCCCTATGGTCTGAGGATTCCAGATCTGTGGTACTTACCTCCTTCTTGGTGGGAGTTCTTTCCCTACGTTGACTGCTGCTCCGTCTCGGTTGCCTAGGAAGGCGGTCATTGTGGCTCAGAGACCACTTGGGGGCTAAGAGTGTCTCTTGGGGCATGGGCTTTCCCTTCTTGTAGTTTTAGTCCCTCTGGGCAAGGGGAGTACAGCGCCAGGTCTGCATTTCCATAAGTTGTGCTCCTTTCTTGTTGGCCTCCTGGTAGCACCTTCTTCTCTGGCTGTTCCCCGGGGTTCCATCTATGCATTTTTCTTGAGCGCAGCTCCATCGCTGCATGCAGTTCCACCGTTCCATGTTGGTCACGGCTCTGTCATGGCATGTTGAGTGACGTTCCTTAGCTGCATATTCTGCAACCTTTCATCTCTGCATGTTGAACGCAGCTCCATTGTCACATGTTGAGTGTAGCTCTTTCTCTGCAGGTCTCAGTGTGGGGCGCAGTCCTGGGTCTGCTTATAGAACACGGCTCTGTGTCTGCCTGGGTTTAGCACAACTTTTCTCTGCAGATTGGTCGCAGTTCCAGGGCTGTATGTGGAGCACAGCTGTGTGACTGCAGGTGCTGCACAGCTTCATGTCTGCGTAGGAAGCATAGCTCCTTGGCGTGTGGAGCGCTGCTCCTTGGCGTGCGTCCGGAGCACAGCTTCTTGTCTGCGTTTTATACACAGTTTCATTGCTGCCACAGCTTCAGTTCTGCAGGTACCTCTAACATCCAGCTCTTTCAGTGGGGCACTGCTCATCATAGTGTCTGTTACTCTCAGCTTCTTCTCTGCTTGTTCAGTGCATTTCTATCTTTGCCAGAGGTGTGCAACTCTTTCTCTGGCATGGTGCATGGCTCAGTTTGTGTGCCTTGAGTGCAAATCTGTTTGTTCTCGTTGAGCACGGATCCTACTCTGTCTGATGAGCACAGCTTCGTTTCTGTCCCTTGAGCACAGTTCAGTCTCTGACTGTGGAGCGTATTTTCACCTTTGCCTGTTGGGCACTGTTTCACCTTGTCGGTCAACCCCAGCTCTTTTCTGTGGGTTGGATACAGTAAGTTCTCGGCAGCTGTGGCATACCGCAGTTTAGATTGCTAGACAAGGCTGTCTTGCCTCCTGTTAGCTACCATTCCTATGTCACCTTTTCTTGCTGTAGCCTCTTGGTGGCTGGCGAGAAGCTTTTCCATTGCTGGAGTTTGAATTTGTCTCTGCTCCTTTTGTGGCTACTTGGCACCTTGGGAGTCTTTTCTCCACAGTGTGGCTTTCGACTTTCTTTTTGTCTCCTTTTGTTCTCTTGGCTCTGTTCTTTCATCCCTAAGTCCAGAGCGAGCTGGTTGAGGAGTACTCTTTCTACGGTTGTACCCTGGTATGCTGCTGCCCTTTTCTTCTTGGTTCTCCTGGAGAGACTAGCGCTCCAGTTAGTTGGTTCTCTCGACTCTGGAGTCTCTTCTTGTTCTGTGGAATTTGATTCTCTCACTAGGCGTGAGTCTGGGTGGTTCCTGGGCCTTGCTTCCTTTCTTCTATGAAGTGTGGCGCACTGTTTGGGGTTGCGTACTCCTAGTACTTGTTAGGGTCGCTTCATCCGACCATCTTGGACTCAAGGCAGACTGGCAGGTTAGTCTTTGTCTTGCCAGGGTTCGGAGAAGTGGATCCTGGTCTAGGAGAGACAGTTCTTCTTCTCCTTGTTACTTGGATGGGACTGTTGCCTTCCTTCCAAGAGGGGTCCTTTGGCATGAGTATCTTTTGCTGCTGCTTTTGCTACTCTTGGGACAGGGGTACGCAATTTTTCTTTTTCTCGGGACGTTTGTTTTACGTCCTACGGCTTCAGTTCCTTTTCTAATGTCTAACTCTCTTCCATTTTGGTAGCCTGGTGGTTCAGATATTCGAATCCTTTTCTGCTGATCAGTTTTTTGCTGTGTGTATAGCATTGTTGATTATTCAACCTTCTGCATTCTTCTTGTCTCCCTCCCATCTTTGGGAAACTGCTTTTCTACATCCCATTAGTCTGGACTGGTCTGGTATAGATGACAAGGAAGGAAAAATTATGTTCTTACCTGATAATTTTCTTTCCTTTAATCATACCAGACCAGTCCAGATGCCCTCCCTGGCTAACGTCTGTCAGAGTGTTGTTTCCTTTAGGTATCCCTGGCTGTTTCACAACGCTTCAATACAGTGGGATGTCATACAGCACTGCCTACTTCATCTTCTCTATTCAATCTCCTGCCACTTGTTGTTGTGCCTGCTCTGTATGACTCCTGTTACTTGGCATCACGGAGTTCTTTCCCCGGATTCAGGGGTAGATCTCTATGTGCTTGGCCTCAGTATGGACCATTCCCTCCCACTTACTTTACTGTGAGGGGAGGTTGCAGTTGCCTTTGGCCAAGCAGGAACAGTGAGGTTCTGCATATTGGCTCCAAGAGTTTGCCTGTTTGGTATTAACTGTGTTTTCTTCTACACTTCAGAGCACCATTGCTTGGCTATTCGAAATACTGAACATTCCAGGCTGCACGATACCCTTAAGGGGCGGTTTACTTGGAATTATTTTCTTTGTCTCCTTCCGCTGGCAGATGGACACAACCCATTATTCTGGACTGGTGTGGTATGATTAAAGGAAAGAAAATTATCAGGTAAGAACATAATTTTTTCCATGATCTAAATGAAATACTGCAGATAGATTGAGTTGTACCACAAACACTGGGATTCCCCTATTAATCTGCACCCTTAATTCAGTTAACAAGGCAAACAGTACTGTACATAAGTATATAAGTACATAAGTAATGCCACACTGGGAAAAGACCAAGGGTCCATCGAGCCCAGCATCCTGTCCACGACAGCGGCCAATCCAGGCCAAGGGCACCTGGCAAGCTTCCCAAACGTACAAACATTCTATACATGTTATTCCTGGAATTGTGGATTTTTCCCAAGTCCATTTAATAATTATGGACTTGTCCTTTAGGAAACCGTCTAACCCCTTTTTAAACTAACTGCCTTCACCACATTCTCCAGCAACGAATTCCAGAGTTTAGTTATGCGTTGGGTGAAGAAAAATTTTCTCTGATTTGTTTTAAATTTACTACGCTGTAGTTTCATCGCATGCCCCCTAGTCCTAGTATTTTTGGAAAGCATGAACAGACGCTTCACATCCACCTGTTCCACTCCACTCATTATTTTATATACCTCTATCATGTCTCCCCTCAGCCGTCTCTTCTCCAAGCTGTATAGCCCTAGCCTCCTTAGTCTTTCTTCATAGGGAAGTCGTCCCATCCCCGCTATCATTTTAGTCGCCCTTCGCTGCACCTTTTCCAATTCCACTATATCTTTCTTGAGATGCAGCAACCAGAATTGGACACAATACTCAAGGTGCGGTCACACCATGGAATGATACAACGGCATTACAACATCCTTACACCTGTGTTCTATTCCTTTCCTAATAATACCCAACATTCTATTCGTACTAAACAAATACATAATTCACACTGAACATCTGCCAACAGTTGATGATAAAACTTTAGTAACTTTCTTTCTTTTTCTAGGTGATATTGGAAATTACTACTATGGGCAAGGCCACCCCATGAAACCACACAGAATCCGTATGACCCACAACCTACTGTTGAACTATGGCCTGTACAGAAAAATGGAAATCTACGTGAGTTTTACTTTCAGATATTTTATTAGTATTACCATATTGTGACAAGGACACACATGCAAAGAGGTCTGCCTTCAGCATTCAGACTCAATAGGCTCAGTCACTGAATCATAATAAGAGCTTGTGTTCATCCCAAATGGATCAAGCAGAGAAGTGAACCAGGAGGAACAGTGAAATAACACTTTCCACTGTGCCCTGCTCCCCTCCTCGACTGCTGGCATTGCTAATGCCCTCTGTTCTGCCCACACCCCATAAGTGCTTCACATTACTGACACCCTCTGCTCTGTTCTGTACCGTTCCATCCCTCTCCGCTTCACCCTGTCTTCTGAGTGTGCTGGTGACCTGACTCCCTCCACTGTTCCCTGAGAGTGTCGGCCTGTCTGATGCCCAGTGGCAAAGTTTGGCCATCTAATGGAGTGAAAAAAAAGGGAATGAGGTTATCATTGACTTTATTTATATAACATTTGAGACAATAGTCCAAATTATCCCACAAAAGTTACTGTTTCACATCCCTGTTGCATCCACTCAGACCATGTTGGTGGGTTTCCAAGGTGTATTGTGGCCAGATTGAATAGGGGAGCCAGCTTTGAAAGAGGTTTAAGACATTCCCAGTGAAAAGAAAGAGCTTTCTAGAGGAATGTCTATCCCAGAAATTCTAGAAAATGCATTCTATATCTTTCCAGAACATTTCTGATCCACCATAAAAGGAACCGCAATTTCATCAGCAAAGAGGAGAAAGGTTGGGTTCTTTGTGGGCTAATATGCAGTTTAATAGCATTTTGAACTGGGTGTTTAGCAAGCTGTAGGAGCCAGAACGTTTAAAAGTATACTTCCAGATGACTGGGCAGAAAGTCCCAGGACTACGTCCCACCTTTTCAATAACATCAGCCAGATGGAATTGAAGCAGTTGTCGATGAAAGCTCAGTACAACTGAGAAACTAGACTCCTAAGGACCTGTAGTGCTGAACAGGCTGCTCTTTAAAGATCTGCCTTTGCCTCCCTTCATTGAAGATATGGTTTTGGCCAATGCAGAATTTGATTGGCTATTTGGTTTGTAGGGACCTCCACACTTTTCTCACCCGTGTCCTGAAAGCTTCCACGTGATGGGTTTTATTGAGCAGAGAAAGGAGATTTCGTAGCTGCTTTGTAAATCGTACTCCACATAATGCTGCGGGTTTTATTGTACAAGAATGTATGTGCAGCTATCATTATGGGATTCACTATCGAGAATTCTGTCCTTACCCAAGAATCGGTACACTAAGGTTGTAACACACACTCTCCAGTAAGACACCAATGAAATAAAACATTTCTTCACATAGAGCACTTGACTTTCCTTGCCAGAAGAAGTCCAGAAAAATGTCAAATTGAAAAAGAAAAATAAACACAATCCTGAGCACTCAAAAAGGTGACTGAGGAAAAAAAGAAACAGAATGTTTTGATGGTATTATAGCTTTTCCAAGCAGGAAATGGTCAGATTCTTCTGGGTCAATGTGTAACATCCCTGAGAGAACAGAAAGTGGGAGAGCGACCAAGTGTCGAGTCTTCGAAACTCTTAATAAACTTTCATTTTAAGAACATCCTCCAGTCTCTGATATCCTTGGTCGCTCTCTCACTTTCTGTTCTCTGTTGTCTTTACCGTGGGGCGTTTGAGTTCTCCGCTTGCCAGCGGATTTTCTCTAACATCCCTGAGACTCATAATCCTAAGAATGCAGCAGGGTGAAACGATTAGGTATGTGGAATAAATGCCTCTCCTCTCCTGTCTCTTCCTGCTTACGAGTACAGTCCAGCAGAATAATATTAGGGAATTTTTTTTTCTTCACCAGCGACCCCACAAGGCAACAGCTGAAGAAATGACCAAATACCACAGTGACGAATACATCAAGTTTCTTCGATCAATACGGCCAGACAACATGTCGGAGTATAGCAAGCAGATGCAGAGATGTGAGTCTTTCAATAGACATTTCCTTGGCATCTTTTTAAAAATCTTTTCTTATAGCACTGAAATCCTTATACCCAGCGCAGATAGGACACCCACCGTCAACACCAGTTGACCCTAAAGGGGTTGGATTAAAAGTCCCATTTTCTATGGCTAGAAATTCGGAAAATTGTATAGTTCCTTCACCCCCCCAACCCCCTCCCCCCCCCAAAAAAAACAACTCACGTGCATCCAAACAGGATTTTGTAAATATTTTCAAAAAACTTCCTAATTTCTAATGTATTTCACTGGCAGAAAAAAAAAGAGGTAAAAAAAACTTTAAATGATAGGGAAACCTTCATTAGGGAGAGAGAAGTTTTTACATTTTTATATGGACACCCGTGACTATAAAGACATGCACAATTCAGGATTTGTATGGATTTCCTCTGTGGTGCAGAATTTACCTGTTGGTTGCAAAACAGCCCACGCTGAGTCAACTCGGCAGCCACCAGAAGAGAAAAAGTGAAAACAGTTGCACAGTCTCCTTGAAGAGAGAGAGAGCAGTAGGAGCCGCTTGGTCTGAGTGGCTGCAGTACTTGAAAGAGTGAACTCCAGGGGCTCATTGGAGACAGGAGGAATAGCTTGTGCACTGATTGAGAGCCTGCTTCTAGAGTGAAGAGTCAGCAACCTAGATAGGCAGAGGAGGAAAGGGATGAAGAAGGTTAAGCCTGGAGTGATGGGGGGGTTTGAGAGAGAGATGGAGGGGGATCAAATCAAGGGAGAGAGCTGGGGGAGGGGGGGGGGATGGAATGCAGAAAATACAACTCTGGGGAGAGTAGCGATTGCATGCAGTGGGCAGAGCATGAGGTATAGGAAAGCCAGCACCAGTGGTGAGGGTCATTACTGGGGTAGGCTGGGACTAGAGTTGAAGCTTAGGAGTGACAGAGCTAAACTTGGGAAAAGTTAAAGGTTGGATTGAGTATGGTGGAGTTAAGCCTGGGGCTAGGGTTAGAGATCGTTGCACTGAGATAGAGTCTTCGACAGACTAAGGAATGATGGAGACGAGGAGGGGAAGTCACTATTGAGTAATACTACTACTACTATTTAGCATTTTTATAGCGCTACAAGGCGTATGCAGTGCTGCACAAACATAGAAGAAAGACAGTCCCTGCTCAAAGAGCTTACAATCTAATAGACAAAAAATAAAGTAATCAAATCAATTGTGTACAGGAAGGAGGAGAGGAGAGTAGGTGGAGGCGAGTGGTTACAAGTGGTTACGAGTCAAAAGCAGTGTTAAAGAGGTGGGCTTTCAGTCTAGATTTAGAGGTGGCCAAGGATGGGGCAAGATGTAGGGGCTCAGGAAGTTTATTCCAGACGTAGGGTGCAGCGAGACAGAAGGTGCGAAGTCTGGAGTTGGCAGTAGTGGAGAAGGGAACAGATAAGAAGGATTTATCAGGGAACGGAGTGCACGGGAAGGGGTGTAGGGAAGGACGAGTGTGGAGAGATACTGGGGAGCAGCAGAGTGAGTACATTTATAGGTTAGTAGAAGAAGTTTGAACAGGATGCGAAAACGGATAGGGAGCCAGTGAAGCGACTTGAGGAGAGGGGTAGTATGAGTAAAGCGACCCTGGCAGTAATAGGACAGAATTATGTTCAGAGTTTTTACTTTTATTCCCAGAACACAGTTGATTGTGCAAGAGATGAATGGAAGGGGTTGTATTTTAAATCAATAAAGAGGGTATAACATCATTTGCCCCTGTTACGAGAGGAATGGTAAATGTTGCACTGAAGGAAGGAATATCGTTTCTTTTCCTCAAATGTACGATAACGAAACCATTTTTGGAAAAGTCAAAGCTGGCCCGTGCAGTGCTTTCTCGTCATTGCTCAATTTCTTCTACGATCGGTGACATCACTGATAGAACCCAGCACAGGAAGCTGCTCCAGCTTAGATGCATCCAGAAACATTTTGAGATGCCCACCATATATATTGATCGCTTCTTACCTGCTGCTGTCTTGCCAAAACTGCCTCAGTTTTGTTCTTTCTATGATGTGATATAAATATTTTTTATTTTTTTTTTTGGGGGGGGGGGGGGGTCCAATTTTAACTTTACTTTTCCTCTTTTTTGAATTCTGTCATTCTTCTGTGAGTTCTACTTACTGTATCCTAGTAATGCATTTTGTAGTGTTTCAAGTGTTTCAAGTTTTCTTTCTTTTTTCACAGCTGCTCAATGGTAGAGATGGGCCTGGGTAAAACTTTCACAGCTGAGTGATTTGATTTCAGTGCAGCTGTTTTTGGTGACATGTCCCAGAAAAAAATCCCCCATGGTTTTAAAATGTGCACCTGATGCATCCAGACCACATCCATAATTGATGCCTGGGGCCCGACCATGAACCCTTTCAGCTGTCATTTGTGCTCACAGATGTCAGAGGTGTCACCTTCATTGAAAGAAACAGTGCAAATGGATTTTTGGCACTTTTACTCTCTAAATTTCTGGCAAATCAGGACAATCCTAAAATACAAAATACTATAATATAGGCAGAAACACTATGGAAGCAGAAAAATGATCTCGGTGCCTCAGAACAATTTGCACGCGATACCTCAGTGCTAGAGCTCAACTGAATCGGTCATGGATCTAAAAATGCTCCTTGATTTTTCTATTTTGCTAGTTACTTAATCCATATAAAGTATATTTAGTTTCAGAATGCTGTTCAAAATCCCCAACAATGTCCTTGTTTCGTGATTCCTACTTCAAGGGGGACTTTGTGATTCTCTGAGGACATTCAGAGCATTAATTCTCACACGTGGGTAATGCGGTGCCGCAGTACCTGGTCCGGGCTTTATGACAAGCCATAAAGCTTTTCTGGAGCACGAGACATGCTTCATCATGCATTTGTGGGTGCCTTACCGCCCGCTGCTCGTGCCTGGCTACTGCAGTTTTTTTGTTTTTTTTTTTGGGGGGGGGGGGGGGTTTACCGCTGTGAGGAGAAGACTGCGTTTGAAGAGCGTTAATTTTCCTGCCTTTTGGCATTTGTTTTCCCTTCTCTTCCTGTACCTTTTTAGTTTACTTTGTCTAATTTTTAAATTTCCTTTATTTTCTGTCCGCTATGCTGCATTTAGGCCTGGTCTCCGGTCGGGTCTTTCCTGTCTTTTTTTCCTGGTGCCTTGCCCCTTTTTTTCAGGCACCATCGCATCTTTTGATTTAGCGTCAGAAGTTTTTCCGTCCATGTCCTCTAAAACTCCCAGTGGCTTTAAGCGCTTTACCTGGTGCAGTCGGACAATCTCTGGCATGGACACACATTCTTGGTGTGTTCGGTGTCTAGGGCCCGACCATAGTCCTGTTAATTGTGTCCTTTCTTTGTATGAAGAGAAGGACTCAACTGTCCAGAGAGGAACGAGAAAAGATTTTTGGAGCCAAGTCCAGGTCCTCATAGTGATGTCGAAGATGGCATCGGGAGCATCGGTCCCTATGGTTGCCTCAAGGCTCAGAGACACCCAAGAAGCGTTGGCGCCGAGATGATCACTCCCCCTCTATCCAGGAGGTGCCAGTGCACCTGTCTCTAGACAGCCAGGACCCGACTCCCGTCTTGGCCCCATCTGTTCTGCAGTCTGTCTTGGAGCCAACGGTCCAGTCTTTTCCCGGTGTCGGCCCTCGATAAGCGCATCAGGGCCTTGCTCCCTGAGCTGCTGGATGGCATCTTGCAGCGCTGTGCATCGGTGTTGGGGGTGCTTGCGCCTACCGTCCAGTCTGCCGCCTGGCCCTCGGATTAGGATTAGATGGAGGGAAGCGGTTCATGTTTATAAATTGTTGTTAAAAACTAAAAGGAGAGACTACTATTCTAAAATTTTAGGATGTTATACCCTTGATGTTAACATTTTATTTCAAATATTGAATTCATTTTTGGGTGTATAGTAAGTACAAGCTCATATAACTGTTAGTACTGTTGGCTTCCCAATTGGCAGAGTTTTTCAGAAGTAAGATTATGAACATTAGATATCAATTTGAGACTTCAATATAATATCTCAAGACTTGGAATTATCTAGGACAATGTTAGCAGTCCAGTAGATAAAATTTGACTTTACCATTCCGTTCTGGAAATTATTCCAAAAATATAATTGCTCCTATTGTTGTCTTGATGTTTGTTCACCGAATATCAGCCCCTTTGAATTTTAAGACTTCATTGTTTGAATGGATTTATATGCAGATGAATTTGAGAACTTTTCCTAAAGGGTTATGAGAGATTATAATTACACTTAATCCTAAAGATAAATTATCAGATTCAGTGGTATCTAATTATAGACTGGTGGCATCTATACCACTGTTTGCCATTCTGATAGAGGGTTTGTTTTCTCATCAGTTGACAGAATTCTTGGAGCACTGTGATGTTTCACATTTTTTCTTATTTGGGATCCCGTTAGATCTTCTAGATCATAATATTATGTTGATGATACTTGCAGATATATAGGAATAACTTGAAAGGTGTTCAGTTGGTTTTATGGGTTTTTCATTACTATGTCATACAAAGTAAACATGAACAATAGTATCCGAGAACTTGAGAGTTTCTTGCGGGATTCCTCAAGAATCCCCTTTCTCTCCAATGCTTTTCAACGTATTCTTGTACACACTGGGGTTTGAATTTGAAAAACATGGGTATATGTCTTATATTTATGCAGATGATACTTATTTTAATTCCTATTAGTAGTTGGTCTCAGTCAGAGATGTTGAAAGTTCAAACGGGACGACATCTGAGAGAAATTTGGATGTCAAAACATAGAGTGAAGTTGAATTCAGATAAAACTAAATTGATATGTTTTGGACATTGATTGGACTCAATACCTTCAATAATAACTGTGGACCAGAAAAATTATGAATTGTCATTTTGTGTTCAAATTTTAGGGATTTATTTAGGTGATACTTTAACGTTAGAAACCGAAATAAATTAGGAAAACATTTTTTTTTCTTTTCAGAAAATTGACAGAAAATACGGAGATATTTTCAGGAGGATCATTTTAAAACAATGGTGCAGTCCATCATTTTTGGTCAATTGGATTATTCTAACATATATTTGGGTTCTTCAAAACAACTTTTAAAAAGGCTCCAAACTATTCAAAATACGGCACTTAAACCCTAAATGCCCTGGTTCCATCTTATTTTAAGATAGGAAAAAATAATAGGGACTCGAGAAAGGGTTATAATTTTTCCTACCCTTCTCCTAGAGGTATAAAAAAAAGTTTAAAATTTTTGAATATTTGTTTTCCTTCCAAGCAGCCAGAGGAAAAGAAATTTCATCTATAATTAGATTGTTCCTATTTAATATTTTCTCATAATATTAAAACATTTTTATTTAGGAAGCACATAGTGAATACAGTATAATGCCTATGAGACAACTGAGGATCAGGATACATTGATTATTCGATATAGTCAGTATGTTAAGAGAGGGAAGTTCTATTTCTATTGTTTTTATTGTAATTCCTGGGAACTGACCAGTGTCCTATTATATAAACTGCTCTGAACTGCAAGGAAGTTGTCATAGCTGCACATTTTATTCGGTATAATTTGCCAATTTTGTGTTGCTGTTTCACTGTTTACCTGTCTCACTAATACCATTTTCTGTCTACAGTTAATGTCGGAGAAGACTGCCCTGTGTTTGATGGGCTGTTTGAGTTTTGTCAGCTCTCAACCGGAGGCTCTGTTGGTAAGAATATATCCTTTGCTAGTAGCAGAATTGGCTCAAATATGAAACAAAGGCTTTATTTATTTAACTAAGGGGTGGAATTTGGAAAATTAGCCGTGTGAAAGTCTAGACCATAGATGAACAACCCATTTCTCACTTAATGCTCACCTGTCAATACAAACTTACATTGGCTAAATCACTTTTAAAAGTCAGAGACTATTGCTTGATAAGAGTGGGAGCTGCAGTGTGCAATTCACTCAAACGCTCAACACTCATACACTAGCCATGACATCGGTGGCGACTGTTTTCTCACTTCGGTTAACACTTCTATTTTTATACCCAAATATTTAACTTTACGACTTAATATATTTAATGTAAAGTGATTTAAATCTCTCTATATAAAACAGACATGTGTGTTTGTCTGTGTCCAAACTTCTCCAGCCCTCCGAAGAGGTACGGTGACCAAACCCAGCATACAGACTCTACCTGCCGTTGCCGAGGTTATTGTGCAGTTTGAAGTGATTCGGTTCACGGGGGCACTCGGGAGGGGGAGCAATACCGCCATCCATTAAGTGAATAGGCTTGAGGTCGGAAAGTTCTTTCTTGCTGTTAAGCAACAAACTGCTTGGGACAGGGTGAGGGCTTAGAGACTGGTGGGGAGAAATACGAACAGCAGCTGTGCAGTTCTCACTCTCATTCTCGTAACACCCTGTTCCCTATGGGATGTTCAGAGACTGGTGGGAACAGGGTAGGGAGAAAGTATTGGGGTCAGGCTGGGAAGTGTGTGTGTGAATTCACTACCCCCTCCCAAGTCCATGAGATGCGACAGACTGAGGGGTTGGGAGACTGTTACAGAGACTGCTTGGGACAGGGTGAGGGCTTAGAGACTGGTGGAGAGAAATACGGACAGCAGCTGTGCAGTTCTCACTCTCATTCTCTTAACACCCTCTTCCCTATGGGATGTTCAGAGACTGGTGGGAACAGGGTAGGGAGAAAGTATTGGGGTCAGGCTGGGAAGTGTGTGTCTGTGCATGAATTCACTACCTCCTCCTAAGTCCATGAGATGAGACAGACTGAGGGGTTGGGAGACTGTGACAGAGACTGCTTGGGACAGGGTGAGGGCTTAGAGACTGGTGGAGAGAAATACGGACAGCAGCTGTGCAGTTCTCACTCTCTAACAACCTCTTCCTTATGGGATGTTCAGAGAGTGCTGGGAACAGGGTAGAGAGAAAGTATTGGGGTCAAGTGTGTGTCTGTGCATGAATTCACTACCCCACCAGGGGAACACTCCTCGAAAAGGGCGGGAAACTGAATTTCAATATGCCCTTGAAAAGAAGGCTTTGACAGGAAAACGGTGAAAGCCAAACGGCAGGCACTTGCTAGACTGAAAGAAACAACTAATCAAGAAAATCAGCCTGAAAAGTTAGTGCTAGGTAAGGATCCTGTCTCCACATTTTCTGATTTAAGGGAGTATTAAACTCAGTGTCAGTCACCCTTTCTTACATACACCCCAGTCACACTCAGCCATTCTCACACACGCTCACTCACACTCACCCATTCCAGTACAGCACTCAGCAAAACACCGCACTCGAACTCACCCATTCTGACACACCCCTCAGCAAACCAACCCTAGTCACACACCCCAAAATACCAGAATAACACCCCCCCAGTACCACACTCACCCGTTCTTCCACACCCGAGTAGCACACCTCCATGCACACTCACTCCTCAGCAGTACATCCCCACTCACACACCACAGAATAGCACATCCCCACTCACACTCATCCGTTCTCACCCCCCCCCCCCCCCACTGTCACTTATCCCTCAGCATACTTATACAGTGTCACAAATAAACCTTGCTTTTCTCAATTACAAAGTACTAACCTATCGCTGTGCAGCGCCAGCAGGGACAGCTAGTTTGATATAGAAATGGACTTAGCTTAGGTCCAGTATCCAGATCCACTGCCTACGCGGACCATGTTTCGGTAGCCATTAAGCCCCATCGGCCTCCAAGGGTAAGACACTTGGAAGAATGAATGACATTTGACATTCAGGTCCGCAGCCTGAGGTAGCTGGGGCTTAATGGCTAAAGAAACGTGGTCCGTGTAGGCAGCGGATCTGGATATTGGACCTAAGCTAGGTCCATTTCTATGTCAGATTTAATCAGTTGATATTAAATATCTAAAGTCATAATGTTAACATATTTGGCTATAAAAAAAAGTTTTGAACGATGAAGAGATAAGTGAGTCATGAGCAGATTGCTCATGTGAAAAGTTTCCACTCAGGTTATAGATAGTGTATAAGTTCGAGTGTTGAACATTTGATTTGGTACTGCGTTCTAGGCCTGTACAACACTGAGCTCTAAGGGGTTACTGTGGGCCAGGCAAAGACAAACTAGGCTTGTTCCCAGGGATCAAAGGTTTAGTGATGCCCTATCAGATACTAGCCGTTGAGCCCGTAAAAACGGGCTACTTTTGGAATGGGGGGGTTTCCGAGCCCCCCCCCCCCCCCCCCCGAGGTTGGCGCTGCCCCGCCTCCCCCGGAGTCACCGCCGCTGCCCCTCCACCCAGCCCGAGCAGCACTGTAAACTTACATCAGCACGCAGCAGCAGGCACATCAGCAAAGCTGCCGTCAGGGCAGGCTTCCTTCTCTGCCTGTGTCCCGCCCTCGTGTGACGTAACGTTGGCGAGGGCGGGACAAAGGCATAGAAGGAAGCCCGACGGCAGCTTTGCTGATGTGCCTGCTGCTGCGTGGTGATGTAAGTTCACAGTGCTCGGGCCAGATGGAGGGGCGGCGGCGATTCCGGGGGAGGGAGGGAGGGGGAGCGGTTCCAACGTCTGCAGCATGCCAGTAGAGACTTCCCTCTCTGTCCCGCCCCCGTCATCAAGTATTGACGTGGGGGCGGGGCAGAGAGGGAAGTCTGTACTGCGCATTTGCGAGTGAGTACGGTCACTCGCCGTTTATATGTTTGATTCTTAGGGCTCAGGAGGCTGGGATTGCCAACTCTCCTGAATGGTGGCTAAAGTGTGCGGACATTTTTTCAGGGGGGGTTAGAATCCAGCCTATGGGAAGGTTCTGTGGGTGGGACACTAGGAGGCAGCTCTAGTCATAGAGACTGGGGAGTCGGATCCAGCCTATGGGACGGTTCTGTGGGTTGGAGCACTGGAAGGCAGCTCTAGTCATAGAGACTGGGGGGGGGGGGGGGGTAGGATCCAGCCAATGGGAAGGTTCTGTGGGTTGGAGCACTAGAAGGCAGCTCTAGTCATAGAGACTGGGGGGGGGGGGGGGGTAGGATCCAGCCAATGGGAAGGTTCTGTGGGTTGGGACACTAGGAGGCAACTCTAGTCATAGAGACTGGGGGGGGGGGGGGTTTAGAATCCAGCCTATGGGAAGGTTCTGTGGGTTGGGACACTAGGAGGCAGCTCTAGTCATAGAGACTGGGGGGTAGGATCCAGCCAATGGGAAGGTTCTGTGGGTTGGAGCGCTAGAAGGCAGCTCTAGTCATAGAAACTGGGGGGGGGGGGGGGGGGGGTAGGATCCAGCCAATGGGAAGGTTCTGTGGGTTGGAGCGCTAGAAGGCAACTCTAGTCATAGAAACTGGGGGGGGGGGGGGGGGGGTAGGATCCAGCCAATGGGAAGGTTCTGTGGGTTGGGACACTAGGAGGCAGCTCTAGTCATAGAGACGGGGGGGGGGGGGGGGGAATCCAGCCAATGGGAAGGTTCTGTGGGTTGGAGCGCTAGAAGGCAGCTCTAGTCATAGAAACTGGGGGGGGGGGGGGGGTGGTAGGATCCAGCCAATGGGAAAGTTCTGTGGGTTGGGACACTAGGAGGCAGCTCTAGTCATAGAGACTGGGGGGTAGGATCCAGCCAATGGAAAGGTTCTGTGGGTTGGAGCGCTAGAAGGCAGCTCTAGGCATAGAAACGGGGGGGGGGGGGGGGGGGGGTAGGATCCAGCCAATGGGAAGGTTCTGTGGGTTGGAGCACTAGGAGGCACCTCTAGTCATAGAGACTGGTGGGGGGGGGGGGGGGGGGGGGTTAGAATCCAGCTTATGGGAAGGTTCTGTGGTGGAGCACTGGAAGGCAGCTCTAGTCATAGAGACTGGGGGGGGGGGGGGGTTAGAATCCAGCCTATGGGAATGTTCTGTGGGTTGGAGCACTGGAAGGCAGCTCTAGTCATAGAGACTGGGGGGGGGGGGGTAGGATCCAGCCAATGGGAAGGTTCTGTGGGTTGGGACACTAGGAGGCAGCTCTAGTCATAGAGACGGGGGGGGGGGGGGGGATCCAGCCAATGGGAAGGTTCTGTGGGTTGGAGCGCTAGAAGGCAGCTCTAGTCATAGAAACTGGGGGGGGGGGGGGGGGGGTGGTAGGATCCAGCCAATGGGAAAGTTCTGTGGGTTGGGACACTAGGAGGCAGCTCTAGTCATAGAGACTGGGGGGTAGGATCCAGCCAATGGAAAGGTTCTGTGGGTTGGAGCGCTAGAAGGCAGCTCTAGGCATAGAAACGGGGGGGGGGGGGGGGGGGGGGGGTAGGATCCAGCCAATGGGAAGGTTCTGTGGGTTGGAGCACTAGGAGGCACCTCTAGTCATAGAGACTGGTGGGGGGGGGGGGGGGGTTAGAATCCAGCTTATGGGAAGGTTCTGTGGTGGAGCACTGGAAGGCAGCTCTAGTCATAGAGACTGGGGGGGGGGGGGGGGGTTAGAATCCAGCCTATGGGAATGTTCTGTGGGTTGGAGCACTGGAAGGCAGCTCTAGTCATAGAGACTGGGGGGGGGGGGGGGGGTAGGATCCAGCCAATGGGAAGGTTCTGTGGGTTGGAGCACTAGGAGGCAGCTCTAGTCATAGAGACTGGGGGGTAGGATCCAGCCAATGGGAAGGTTCTGTGGGTTGGAGCACTAGGAGGCAGCTCTAGTCATAGAGACTGGGGGGTAGGATCCAGCCAATGGGAACATTCTGTGGGTTGGAGCACTAGGAGGCAGCTCTAGTCATAGAGACTGGGGGGTAGGATCCAGCCAATGGGAAGGTTCTGTGGGTTGGAGCACTAGAAGGCAGCTCTAGTCATAGAGACTGGGGGGGTAGGATCCAGCCAATGGGAAGGTTCTGTGGGTTGGAGCACTAGGAGGCAGCTCTAGTCATAGAAACTGGGTGGTAGGATCTAGCCTTCTGGATATCTGCTTTTGGGGTTCCACAGGGTTCTCCAATATCACCTACACTGTTCAATGTAATGATGGTTCCACTAGGCAGAAAACTGGAACTAATGGGCTTCAACCCATTCATATATGCAGACGTCACCATTTATATACTTTTTTAACAACAGTATCACAGATACTGGACAAATTTAAAACAGGTCTGGACCCCTTATGGAAAACTTGGCAGAAATATTTAGACTCAAACTAAATAGAGAAAAAACCAAATTCCTGGTTCTCTGTAGCCTGAATAACCCCATAACTTACCAAAATTTCACAATCAACTATCAAACATACCAAATCGAAACACAACTAAAAATTTTGGGAATTATTCTGGAGACACATCTATCACTGGACAGTCAAATATCAGCAGTAACATCAAAATGCTTCAGAACACTATGGAAATTGAGAAGGATCAGAGACTATTTTCCAAGACAATCGTATAATCGACAATACTATTCCAGCTAAACTACTGTAATGCAGTATTCGTAGGGTGTAAGGAAAGCACTAAAATCGCTGCAAACCATCCAAAACATGGCAGCAAGACTAATATTCAAGAAGTCGAAATGTGAAAGAGCTACTCCACTGCTCGAAATAACACACTGGCTGCCAATCAGGAGAAGACTAATCTTCTAAGCCAGCACCCGCATGTAGATACTATTTGATATGTCTCCTGAATTTATGCTAGATGTGTCGAACTATCCTCAAGAAACGCAATCCCAGAAACCAGAGGATACCTACTTGTTCACCTACCCAGCTGCAGAAACATAACTTCCATATCATCAAGCTGATCAATCCATAGACTGGTGGGTTGTGTCCATCTACCAGCAGGTGGAGATAGAGAGCAAACTTTTGCCTCCCTATATGTGGTCATGTGCTGCCGGAAACTCCTCAGTATGTTCTCTATCTCAGCAGGTGGTGGTCACACACAGCAGCAGCTCTGGCTAGGCCTCCAAGCCTAATCCTTAGGTTTTGTTGAGTGCCTGGGGTTGAGGGCTCTTTTGAGCAAGTGCAAACCTGGTGGTGCCAGGTCCCTCCTTTTCTCCCCCCTCCCGCTGGCTCCGTTTAAAAAAAAAAAAAAAAAAATTTTAAACGTCTTTAAAGGCGTTTAATTCGACGTTTCTTTAAACGTTCATTGCAGCTACTCACTGGGACACCAGTTCGTTACAGCTCGGAGCGGCAAGCAGGTAATTTTACCTTTTTTATAGCGGGCAGGGGGTTCCCCGATTCTTCTCCTCGTGGCATATGGCGTCGGAGGGCGAGGGCGCAAAGGGTCGCTCCCCGGATCGCTGGAGCGCTTCTAGAGGGGATGCGGGGGTTTTACAACCTGATTCGCCCTTGATGGGTGACAGTTTAGTGACCGATGAATGTCCCGGTCGTTCCTCCGGCGTGGCGGTTTTTTCCCGCCATAAACGCCCATCCCCCGCTCCTCGCCTCCGCCATCTTGGCCGGCCACGCAGCTCGGACGGCTTCTTCGTGGGCCGCCCTTGAGGTTGGAGACATTAATGCCATGAACGCCCTTAATTTGGGCGACGGCACAAGCGGCTAAAGTTAAGCGCCGTTCTTCCCGCGCGGCTCCTTCGCGGAGTTTCGCGCCGGACGCCATTTTGGATGCGCAGCATGTCTCTCCCCCGCTATTGCGAGCGCCGGTTGAGAGTGCGTCTAGGGCTGTTGCCCAGGCTGCGGAAGTGCACAGTCTGGGGGGTTTCTCCCCCGAGTTTGTTTTGCTGCTGCATCAGGCTTTCCTCATGCAAAACGCTGCCCCTGCTCCCTCTTCTGATAAAGAGGTTGAGGTTCCCAGGCCTTGGAGGACTTTTGTCTCCTCCGATGTAGATGAGGGCAGCGTGTCTGAGGTCTCCCAACGATCCTTTGCGGATTCCTTGGAGGAGATAGATCCCCGCTCGGATGGAGCGGATGACCCCTCTGCAGCGCGGCTTTTTAGCCCAGAGGATTTGCCCAACCTGTTGTTACAGGCCATGGACACTTTGAAGATTTCCTCTCCGGAGGACGTCTCTCCCTCAGCCCCTGTTGGCTCTGCCATTATGCTGGGGACGAAGCGCCCGCCTAGAACCTTCCACGTGCATGATGCCATGCACACCTTAATTGCGGCTCAATGGGATGTCCCGGAAACGAGCCTTAAAGTGGCTAGGGCTATGTCCCGCCTCTATCCTTTGGCTGTGAGTGAACGTGAGGCCTATCTGTGGCCTACCGTGGATTTTTTTAATCACTGCGGTGACTAAGAAAACGGCGTTGCCGGTGGAAGGTGGCACGGCCCTAAAGGACGCCCAAGACAGAAGATTGGAGGCGGCCTTAAGGTCGTCCTTTGAGGCAGCTGTTTTAGTTTGCAGGCCTCAGTTTGCGGCTCCTATGTGGCCAGGGCGTGCCGGACTATGGTGCAGCGGGCTTCCCCCTCGGATCATTCCTTGAGGGCTGATTGGCCGGCCCTGGAATCGGGCTTAGCCTATTTGGCAGACTTGCTGTATGATGTCTGGAGAGCCTCAGCTAAAGGCATGGCTCAGACAGTCTCTGCGCGGCGGTGGCTTTGGCGGAAACATTGGTCTGCTGACCACGCCTCTAAATCCCGCCTGGCTAGATTGCCTTTTAAAGGCAAGCTGCTCTTTGGGGTCGAGCTGGACAAAATCGTGACCGATCTCGGCACGTCTAAGGGCAAGAAATTACCAGAGGTCAGGGCTCGGGTTAGTACTCGTCCCGATACCTCCATACCGCCCGGGCAAGTCGGGTTCCTCTGCCCCCTCTTCCTTCAAGAGGAATTTCTCCCCCAAGCAGCATTCCTTTCGCAGAGACCGCCGTCCCGGAGGTGCTCCCTCCGGTCCTCCCCCAGGGTCTCGTACCCAATGTCGGGGCCTTGGTCCACGCCCCAGTGCAGATTGGAGGACGGCTGTCCTCGTTTCTGGGCGAGTGGACCACTATAACTTCAGACGCGTGGGTGCTGGAAGTCATCAGAGACGGCTACAAGCTAGAGTTCTGCCAACCCTTAAGAGACGGGTTTGTACTCTCTCCCTGCAAGTCTCCGGTCAAGCTGTGGTAGTGCAGCAGACCTTGGACAACCTGATCCGCCTGGGTGCGATCGTTCCGGTGCCAAAAAATCAGATTGGCAAGGGACGTTACTCCATTTTCTTTGTGGTTCCAAAGAAAGGAGGTTCTGTCCGGCCTCCTCGACCTCAAAGGGGTCAATCGGGCCTGGAAAGTGAGGCACTTTCGCATGGAGACTCTCCGCTCTGTTATAGCGGCAGTGAAGGCAGGAGAGTTCTTGGCTTCCTTGGACATCAAGGAAGAGTACCTGCATATTCCCATCTGGCCTCCTCTCCAACGCTTTCTGCGTTTTACAGTCCTGAGACGACACTTCCAGTTCAGAGCCCTCCCTTTCGGGTTGGCTACTGCTCCGCGGACCTTTTCCAAAGTAATGGGGGTCATAGCGGCCTTCCTGCTAAAGGAAGGAGTACAAGTCCATCCTTATCTGGACGACTGGTTGATCCGAGCCCCCTCTTATGCGGAGTGCGGCAAAGCTATGGACCGGGTAGTTGCTCTTTTGAGCTCCCTGGGATGGATCATCAACTGGAAGAAGAGCCAGCTGCGCCCGACTCAGTCCCTGGTGTATCTGGGAGTTCGATTCGACACCCAAGTGGGCAGAGTGTTCCTGCCAGACAATCGGATTGTCAAGCTTCAGGCTCAGGTGGACTAGTTCCTAGTAGCCTCTCCTATTCGGGCTTGGGACTACGTGCAGCTGTTGGGCTCTATGACGGCCACGATGGAAGTAGTGCCCTGGGCCAGGGCTCATATGAGACCACTACAGCTAAATGCTGCGCTGGACTCCGATGTCGGAGGATTATGCTGTGCGCCTTCCCGTGGACCCAGCAGTGCGCAAGGCGCTGAGCTGGTGGACGCAGACAGACAAGTTGTCTGCTGGATTGCCTCTGGTGACCCCGGAGTGGATTGTCGTCACGACAGACGCCTCTTTGATGGGCTGGGGAGCCCACTGCTTGGGAAGGACAGCGCAGGGGCTCTAGTCTCCTGCAGAGGCAAGTGGTCTATCAACCTCCTGGAACTCAGAGCCATTCGGTTGGTGTTATTGGAGTTCATCCCGGTACTGGTGTTGAAGCCTGTACGGGTCCGGTCGGACAATGCCACGGCTGTGGCCTATATCAACCGCCAGGGAGGTACCAAGAGCGCCCCTCTAGCCAAGGAGGCTATGAGTCTTTGCCAGTGGGCGGAAGCGAACCTGGAGCAGCTTTCAGCGGCCCACATTGCCGGAGTCATGAATGTCAAGGCGGTCTTTCTCAGTCGCCATCCCTTGGAGCCCGGAGACTGGCAACTATCTGCTCAGGCGTTCTTGGACATCACGAAGCGCTAGGGCCAGCCGAGCCTAGTTCTGATGGCGTCATCGGCCAATTGCCAAGTGCCGCGCTTTTTCAGCAGAGGACGGGACCCTCGATCCCTGGGAGTAGATGCTCTTCTCCAGCAGTGGCCGACACAAGAGCTCCTCTATGTGTTCCCGCCCTGGCCCATGTTGGGCAGGGTGCTAGACAGGGTGGCAAAGCATCCCGGCAGGGTAATCCGGGTGGGTCCGGATTGGCCCAGACGTCCCTGGTATGCGGACTTGATCAGGCTTTCAGTCGACGATCCTCTGCGGCTGTCAGTGGAGCAGGGCCTGTTACATCAGGGTCCCGTGGTGATGGAGGATCCCTCCCCCTTTGGTCTTACGGCCTGGCTATTGAGCGGCAGTGTCTGAGAAAGAAGGGCTTCTCAGACAAGGTCATCGCCACTATGCTGAGAGCGAGGAAGCGCTCTACTTCTACTGCTTACGCCAGGGTTTGGCGTATGTTTGCAGCGTGGTGTGAAGCAGGCTCACTTTCTCCCTTCACTGCTCCAATTTCTTCAGTGTTGGCGTTCCTGCAAGAAGGTCTGGAGAAAGGCCTGTCGCTCAGTTCCCTTAAAGTCCAGGTAGCGGCTCTGGCTTGCTTCAGGGGTCGCCTGAAGGGTGCTTCCCTGGCTTCGCAGCCAGATGTGGTGCGCTTTCTCAAGGGAGTTAATCACCTGCGCCCTCCTCTGCACTCAGTGGTGCCTGCGTGGAATCTCAACCTGGTGCTAAGAGCATTGCAGAAGCCGCCTTTTGAACCCTTGTCGAGGGCATCTCTGAAAGACCTGACGTTGAAAGCAGTCTTTTTGGTGGCTATTACTTCAGCCAGAAGAGTTTCCGAGCTCCAGGCGCTCTCATCTCGAGAGCCTTTTCTGCAGTTCACTGAGGCAGGAGTGACTATTCGCACAGTGCCTTCCTTCCTGCCCAAGATTGGTTCTCGCTTCCATGTGAATCAGCAGCTCTGTCTCCCTTCCTTTCGTAGGGAGGACTACCCAGAGGAGTACTCCGCTCTTGAATATCTGGATGTGAGACGAGTCATCATCAGATACTTGGAAGTGACCAATGATTTCCGGAAATCGGATCATCTGTTTGTCCTGTTTGCAGGTTCTCGTAAGGGTCTGCAGGCTGCTAAGCCTACAGTGGCAAGATGGGTCAAGGAAGCCATTGCAGCGGCTTATGTGGCCGCGGGGAAGGTGCCGCCTATCCAGCTGAAGGCTCACTCCACTAGAGCTCAGGCGGCCTCGATGGCAGATGCCGGATCCGTCTCCTTGGAAGAGATATGCAAGGCGGCAACTTGGGCTTCGGCTCATACATTCTCCAAGCATTACCGTTTGACTGTGGCTGCACGGGCGGAGGCCCGGTTTGGAGCTTCAGTGTTGCGGTCAGGGATTTCAATGTCCCGCCCTGGGTGAGTACTGCTTCGGTACATCCCACCAGTCTATGGATTGATCAGCTTGATGATATGGAAGGTAAAATTATGTATAATCATACCTGATAATTTTCTTTCCATTAATCATAGCTGATCAATCCATAGCCCCTCCCAGATATCTGTACTGTTTTTATTCTGGTTGCATTTCAGGTTCAAGTTTAGTCTTCAGTTACTTCAGAAAGACTTCGTGTTCAAGTTTTTTCACTTGGATTCTTCAAGAGTTGAGACGAGTTTGTGTTACAGTGAGCTGCTGCATTCCTCTCCCCCCCGTTTTACGGGGCTGGATTGAGACATAAATTCTGCCGGCACTCCCTCCCGCTTCGTGCGGCTGTAGGGCAGTTTTGTACCCTTCCCGCTTCGGCGGTGTTAGGGTCAGTCAGCTCCTCCCGCGGTTGCGGTTGCAGGATAAGCCAGATCCCCCCGCATCGGCGGGTGTGGTGTCCCTCCCCCGCTCCGCGGGGATGAGCTGGACGGATTCCCCTCCCCCACTTGTGTGGGGATGAGCTGGGTTAATTCCCCTCCCCCGTTTCGGCGGTGGTGAGCTGGGCAGAGTGTCCCTTCGTGGGTGTAATTCTCTAAGTGCTGAGTCCTGCGGATGGAGCTTTGATATCGACATACTGAGGAGTTTCCGGCAGCACATGACCACATATAGGGAGACAAAAGGATTGCTCTCTATCTCCACCTGCTGGTAGATGGACACAACCCACCAGTCTATGGATTGATCAGCTATGATTAATGGAAAGAAAATTATCAGGTATGATTATACATAATTTTACCTTACAAAACCATCTACATGGCAGGATTTAGTTACCTGGGCTCCAAGTGGTGAAACTCAATACCAAAGGTTACAAGAAGCATCTCCAATTATCTTCAGTTCAAAAAAGAACTGAAAACCTACCTCTTCAAAAAATTCTATAGCTAACTAAATGAACTGTTGATGTCCTTTCTGCTTCCTAACTACAAACCAGTATTGTAATTTTCAACGTAATTGTAAATTGGAAGCCACTTTGAACAGAAACCTGTTTTTGGATAATGGCTAAAACAGGGAATTCACGCTCTGGTGCCAGAGCTTCACCCTAACACTGCCATTATCAACAGGTTTTTTGCTTATATCTGCTTGTTTGAATTTCGATTACGTCGTTTTCTATGGCTTCTTCACCTTACCCATTATCAGTAATGTTTTCTACTTGTTTAAATTTCGATTATGCTATTCTCTATGTAATAATAACTGTTATCTCCAATCTACTAACTACCAATAACAATACATTGTAAGCCTGCAAAGAGGTGGGAAAATGTGGGATACAAATGCAATAAATAATAAGGTGGTGAACAGACTAAAATATTTATTTAATTTATTTATTTGTTACATTTGTATCCCACATTTTCCCACCTATTTGTAGGCTCAATGTGGCTTACATAGTACCGGAGAGGTGTTTGCAGACTCCGGTGAGAACAAATACAAAGTGATATTGTGGTAAGATGAAGTTCATGTGACACAGCCACATTAGGGAAACGTATATCGGAAGAGTTGCGTTTTATCCATTACGTACTTTAGTTTTGTTGTGTTGCAGGGATCTGGCATTTAAGTTAGATCGGTGGGGTATGCCTCTTTGAACAGGCAAGTTTTTAGTGATGTCTGGAAGTTTAGGTGGTCGTACGTCGATTTCAAGACTTTTGGTAATGCGTTCCATAGTTGTGTGCTTATATAGGAAAAGCTGTATGCGTAAGTTGATTTGTATTTAAGTCCTTTGCAGCTTGGGTAGTGCAGATTTAGATAAGATCGTGTTGATTCGGATGTATTTCTGGTTGGTAAGTCAATCAAGTCTGTCATGTATCCCGGGGCTTCACCGTAGATAATCTTGTGGACCAGGGTGCAGATTTTGAAGGCATTGCGTTCTTTGATTGGGAGCCAGTGCAGTTTTTTGCAGAGGGAGTTTGTGCTTTCAAATCGCGTTTTTCCGAATATAAGCCTAGCTGTCATGTAAACGTAAATATAGTAAGAAGGGGAATGCACTGAATGATAGGAAAGAGTCAGAAACAAAGTTGTCCTTCAGTTAATTAAGGAGAGCATAACATAAAGCAGAGTTCATGAAAACTCAGTCTCGTAAGAAGATAAGAATAGCCATACTGGGTCAGACCAGTGGTCCATCTAGCTCAGTACCCTGCTTCCATCAGTGGCCAGTCCAGGTCACAAGTACTTGGCAGAAACTCAGTTAGTAGCAAGATTCTGTGCTACCAATCCCAGGACAAGCCGTTGCTTCCCCATGTCCATCACAATGCAGGGACGAGCCAGGAACCCAGAGCTTCTCCAAAGGCCAGTCTGAACGGATATATTTTTAAGTCTGCCTGGGAAAGGAGAGCCTTAGCTGAAGGGTCGATGGAGGAGAATTCCATAAGGAAGGTGTCACACGATAAAAGCCAGATTGTCTGCTTGATTCACAGACCATTTGCTCCTTCACTACAGTTTTTGCTACAGCTCTGGGCTGTAGAAAGGATTTGGCGCTAAAGGGCAGATTAAAAAAAAAAAATCAAAATTTAGCACAGTTTTAATATAAGGAGCTGTTTTGCATGTCAGCCGTTCCACCACCGTGGTTTTACTGCAGATTTTTCACGCTAAGGGGCCCTTTTACTAAGCCACTTAGGCGCCTACGTGCACTAATTTTGAGCTACCACCCGGCTACCACGTGGCCCTTGCGGTCATTTCATTTTTGACGTGCGTCCGCTATGCGCACTGGAAAATATTTTTATTTTCTAGCGTGCGGTCAGTAATCAGCATTTTACGCACATAGACCGTTACCGCCCGGTTACCGCATGAGACCTTGGCGGTCAGTGGCTGGCGGTAAGGTCTCAGATCCAAAATGGACAAGCAGCAATTTTCATTTTGCCACACGTCCATTTTCGGCAAAAATGTTTAAAAAGGCGTTTTTCACAGGTGTGCTGAAAAATGATTCTGTGTGCGCTCAAAACACGTGTCTACCGCAGGCCATTTTTCATTGCACCTTTGTAATAGAGTCCTAAAACTCTTAAAAGTAGAGGGCAAAATTTACCACTGGAAAAACAATGAAACACCTCACGAAATGATATCAGAGTGAGGAATTGGGAAGCGTAAGAGTCGGAAGGGTCGTCGGCGTGTATATTAAAGTCACCAAGAATGAGGGACGAAGATGAGGGTTCAAGAAAAACTGAGAGCCAGGCATCGAAGTCAGTGAGGAAGGAGGGGAGGGACTTGTCGGGGGGGGGGGGGGCGGTAAATGACTGCAACTCTGAGTGGCAGTGGGTAGAAAAGACGGATGGAGTGCACTTCGAAGGAGGAGAAGCAGTAAGACTGCGATAGGAGGAGGGGTTGAAAAGCTACAAGAGGGCGAGAGTAGAACCCCGATGCCTCCACCACGGCCATCAGGGCGGGGAGTGTTGGAGAAGAGAGAACCTCCGTGGCAAAGGGCAGCGACTGATACAGAGTCGTCAGGAGTGAGCCAGGTTTCAGTTAGGGCGAGTAGCTGAAGGGAACGAGAGATGAAGAGATCATGGGTGAAGGGAAGTTTGTTGCAGACCGAGTGAGCATTCCACAGGGCACACGAGAAGGGGAGGGAAGAGGGGGGGAGGAGGGGAATAGGAATGAGATTGGAGACATCCCGTTTGCGTGGATAGGACGAGGACAGATGTGTGGGACCTGGATTGGGATTGATGTCACCCGCGGATAGCAGGAGAAGGAGCAAGAGAGTGCGGAGGAGGGTGGGGGAGGTAGGGCGGCGAAGGCGGGGTGCGCTTAAGAGGAATGGGGTTGGGTTAATGGCAGGAAGGAAGTGTTGAAGGTTGAGGGCTAGGAAGAAAGAGGGGGATAGGAGAGATGGTGAGGTGGGTGGGTAGGGTAATGAGATAGTGAGCAGGACGGGAGAGGACATGGGTGGGCAGTGAGTTCCTGAGGAAGGCAGTGGTAGGGGAACAGGGAGACGGAAGAGATTAGGAAGGGACAGAGCAAGGAGCAGAATGTGTATTGGGGCCATGAGTAGTGGCTGGGGTGTTTGCAGGTGCCAAAGTAGTGACTAGATCAGGCGGACTGGGACAATCTGGAGCGGAGGGGCTGGGATAGAGTGGGGCAGTGTTTACTGTTTTAGTATCTACCCTCTGGGTTGACTCCATCCTGTTTATACAGTAATACCTCGGTTTTCGTTGACTTCGGTTATCGTCAGTTTTGGTTTTCGTCGGTTTTTACCCGTGAAAAATTTGTCTCTGATTTCGTCAGCGTGCCCACGTGACCTTGCTGCTAATTTTGCGAAAACAAAGGGCAACCCATGTGTTCTTCTGCTCATTGATTCATATGGAAATAATTGCCTTGGTTTTCGTCGGTTTCAGATTTCGCTGATTGTTTTCGGACTGATTATCGACGAAAACAGAGGTATCACTGTATCTTTTTTGAATTGTACACAGTTCTCTAAATGAGGTCGCACCATCACCTCCTTTTACCTTCTTCGCCATTTCTTTCCCTCTGTACCCAGGCATCCTTTTGGCTTTTGCTGTCACCTTTTCTACCCATTTGGCCACCTTAAGACCATCAATACGCTTACCCGAGGTCATGCTCTTCTCTTGTGCATACAAGTACTTCATTTGCTATACTTTGTTGGCTTTCAGAGTGTATGGCTGGAAGTGGAGAGGAGAGGTGCAGATTGAAAGGGGCACTTCCCTAATAGCTGTAGATTTATTTTTATTTTTTGCAGAACTATTAAGATTTATAACGTGAGAGCATAATATATAATGTGATAGGACTATACACCCCAAATAGTAACACTGACATAAATGCTTCAAAAAAGAAAAAAACCTAAAAACCAAAGCAGTCAAACCACAAGAAAATTGATCATTCCTGTCGCTTCCTCCATTAATACATCGTGTACATGGCGTGGTCTCCAGCCTCTTAAACTGAGACATGACATTCAAATACCTGTTAAGTTTTATAGTTTTATTACATTTACTATACCGTTCTAACTGGCGAGCAGAGCGGTGTACAAATTAGTTAAAAACATATATAAAATTAGAAAAAGAAAAGGAACTTCAGTAGGATAGTAAAGCCAATCAGTCAACAATAAAGAAAGACTAAGGGGCAGGGAGACATAGACATAAAAACCAAAAGAAAGTGTAACCGTCGGGGGAACCCTAATTTAAGACTAGCCGAAGAGATCAGGAAACAACCAGGTTTTTAATTCACCTTTGAACTTTTTAAAAGAATGCTACGAAGAGATAGAGGAAGCCCATTCCAAATAAAAGAAGCCAAAAAAAAGAAGGCCAAGTGTCTAGTTGATTCCAGTTAAGCGGATTTCGGACCAGGGAGAACTAGGCGACGATCATTGAGTGAGCGGAGAAGTCTGACAGAAGAATATGGGATTGTGAGGCAGGACAGATAATCAGGAGTGCCTAAATGGAAAGCCTTAAATGTAAGTGTGGTTAGTGCAGCGGACTTTGATCCTGGGGAACTGGATTCGATTCCCACTGCAGCTCCTTGTGACTCTGGGCAAATCACTTAACCCTCCATTGCCCCAGGTACAAATAAGTACCTGTATATACAGTGGTGGAAATAAGTATTTGATCCCTTGCTGATTTTGTAAGTTTGCCCACTGACAAAGACATGAGCAGCCCATAATTGAAGGGTAGGTTATTGGTAACAGTGAGAGATAGCACATCACAAATTAAATCCGGAAAATCACATTGTGGAAAGTATATGAATTTATTTGCATTCTGCAGAGGGAAATAAGTATTTAATCCCTCTGGCAAACGACCTAATACTTGGTGGCAAAACCCTTGTTGGCAAGCACAGCGGTCAGACGTCTTCTGTAGTTGATGATGAGGTTTGCACACATGTCAGGAGGAATTTTGGTCCACTCCTCTTTGCAGATCATCTCTAAATCATTAAGAGTTCTGGGCTGTCGCTTGGCAACTCGCAGCTTCAGCTCCCTCCATAAGTTTTCAATGGGATTAAGGTCTGGTGACTGGCTAGGCCACTCCATGACCCTAATGTGCTTCTTCCTGAGCCACTCCTTTGTTGCCTTGGCTGTATGTTTTGGGTCATTGTCGTGCTGGAAGACCCAGCCACGACCCATTTTTAAGGCCCTGGCGGAGGGAAGGAGGTTGTCACTCAGAATTGTACGGTACATGGCCCCATCCATTCTCCCATTGATGCGGTGAAGTAGTCTTGTGCCCTTAGCAGAGAAACACCCCCAAAACATAACATTTCCACCTCCATGCTTGACAGTGGGGACGGTGTTCTTTGGGTCATAGGCAGCATTTCTCTTCCTCCAAACACGGCGAGTTGAGTTCATGCCAAAGAGCTCAATTTTTGTCTCATCTGACCACAGCACCTTCTCCCAATCACTCTCGGCATCATCCAGGTGTTCACTGGCAAACTTCAGACGGGCCGTCACATGTGCCTTCCGGAGCAGGGGGACCTTGCGGGCACTGCAGGATTGCAATCCGTTATGTCGTAATGTGTTACCAATGGTTTTCGTGGTGACAGTGGTCCCAGCTGCCTTGAGATCATTGACAAGTTCCCCCCTTGTAGTTGTAGGCTGATTTCTAACCTTCCTCATGATCAAGGATACCCCACGAGGTGAGATTTTGCGTGGAGCCCCAGATCTTTGTCGATTGACAGTCATTTTGTACTTCTTCCATTTTCTTACTATGGCACCAACAGTTGTCTCCTTCTCGCCCAGCGTCTTACTGATGGTTTTGTAGCCCATTCCAGCCTTGTGCAGGTGTATGATCTTGTCCCTGACATCCTTAGACAGCTCCTTGCTCTTGGCCATTTTGTAGAGGTTAGAGTCTGACTGATTCACTGAGTCTGTGGACAGGTGTCTTTCATACAGGTGACCATTGCCGACAGCTGTCTGTCATGCAGGTAACGAGTTGATTTGGAGCATCTACCTGGTCTGTAGGGGCCAGATCTCTTACTGGTTGGTGGGGGATCAAATACTTATTTCCCTCTGCAGAATGCAAATAAATTCATATACTTTCCACAATTTGATTTTCCGGATTTAATTTGTGATGTGCTATCTCTCACTGTTACCAATAACCTACCCTTCAATTATGGGCTGCTCATGTCTTTGTCAGTGGGCAAACTTACAAAATCAGCAAGGGATCAAATACTTATTTCCACCACTGTACTATGTAAACCGCTTTGAATGTAGTTGCAAAAAGGCGGTTTATAAATGACTAGTAAAAAAGGCCCGTTTCGGACAGAAATGAAACGGGCGCTAGCAAGGTGTGCCTCTGAGTGTGTATGTTTGAGAGAGTGTGTGTGAGAGTGACTGTGTGAGAGAGAGAGACAGAGTGAATGTCCCGGCCTCCTTCCCCCTCCCCCTGTCTTCCTTTCCCGTCCCCCTCCAGTTTTTCCTCCGCTCCCCCTTCCCAGCTTCAGGGTCGTGGCCTCCCCTACCTCCGCCTGTCATGGTCGTGGGCCCCCTTCCTTCCTTCCTCCCTCCCTTGTTCAGGTTGGTTCCCTCCCTCCCTCCCACTCCCACGGTCAGGCAGGGAATGTGGAAGTGTTAATGTCAATAAGTGGAGGAGTGGCCTAGTGGTTAGGGTGGTGGACTTTGGTCCTGGGGAACTGAGGAACTGAGTTCGATTCCCGGCACAGGCAGCTTCTTGTGACTCTGGGCAAGTCACTTAACCCTCCATTGCCTGCCGCATTGAGTCTGCCATGAGTGGGAAAGCGCGGGGTACAAATGTAACAAATAAAAAAATGTGTGTGATTGTTTTTTTTTGTTGTTTTTTGTTTGTTGGTGGGGAAAGGGGGGAAGTGGGTGGTGTGGGGGTGAGGTGGGTGCAGGTGTGTGAGTGTGTCTCTGTTATACTGAAATTGTGTCTGTGTGTGACAGTGACGGGTTGGGGGGGGGGGGGTTTGGTTTTTGCAAGTCTGAGTGGTAGTGTAGCTGCCCTTGTATGTGTTTCTGTCTGCTCGTGTCTGTGTGTCAGAAAGTGGAAGTGGGTTTTTTTTTTAACTTGGTGCGGGGGAAGGGTCAGTCCATAGGAGTGCGGGGGAAGACTTTCCTGTTACCTGTTGTTTTTTTTTTTTTATCCTGTGTGCATAGCAAGATAGCAGGTTTTCTGTTTCCTTGGCTGTGGGCGGGTTCGCTTTTGTGAGTGGCAGCGGGACGTCTCGTGTGTCTGAGTGCCAGTGGTCGCTTTGCTTTGGTGCGGGCTTTGGATTTTTCCGCGCTGCAAGTTTGAGCGATCAGCTGTTCTTATGGCTCACGGCGGTTTCGTTTCGGTGGCTGGGGGCGGTTTTGCGGTGTTTGTGAGTGGCAGTGGGAGGGCTCGAGTGCCTCAGAGTGCCAGTGGTCGTGGTGCGGGCAGGCTTGGGGGTTTGTGGTGTTTGTGAGTGGCAGCGGGAGAGCTCGGGTGCCTCAGAGTGCCAGTGGTCGGTTTGCTGCAGTGCGGGTGGGCTTGGGGTGTTTCATCGCTGCAAGTGCCTTGTCCGTTTCGGCCCTCGAGTGTCAGTGCTCCGCCCTGGACGTTATCGCGATGTGACGCGAGGGTGGGGCAGACACTCATGGGCATACCGGATATCTCGGGCGCCTCAAACCTCCGGCTGGAGGCTTCATTGGAACGTTGGGGTTGCCTTTTATATATAGAGATATGTTGTTTCACTGGTAACCAATGGTGAGCTCTTAGCAGGTGTGTGATATGATCATTACGACGGGCATGACAAAGAAGATGAACAGTATTTTGGAGTGTTTGAAGTTTTTTTTTATTGCTGATTGCGGAAGACCAGCATATACAATATTACAATAATAGACATGTGTCGTAAACAGAGAAAGGATCAAAGCATGAAAATTATTGTGATTAATGTTGAATGGCCCAAAGTTTGTGAAAAACAAAGAGACGTAACTTTAGTCAGATGTGAAATCTGAGGTAAAAATGTGAGTGCAGAATAAAAAATAATGCCTTACTGGTGTAATTAATGTTCCAAAAAGATTAACGGGCAAGAAGGGGTGGTGGGCAGCCCTGACAACCAACAGATGACAGTTTTTTTCTTTACATGAGTTTATGATCAGATAATGTATTACTACTACTATTTAGCATTTCTATAGCGCTACAAGGCGTAAGCAGCGCTGCACAAACATAGAAGAAAGACAGTCCCTGCTCAAAGAGCTTACAATCTAATAGACAAAAATAAAGTAAGCAAATCAAATCAATTAATGTGTACAGGAAGGAGGAGAGGAGGGTAGGTGGAGGCGAGTGGTTACAAGTGGTTACGAGTCAAAAGCAATGTTAAAGAGGTGGGCTTTCAGTCTAGATTTAAAGGTGGCCAAGGATGGGGCAAGACGTAGGGGCTCAGGAAGTTTATTCCAGGCGTAGGGTGAAGCGAGACAGAAGGCGCGAAGTCTAGAGTTGGCAGTAGTGGAGAAGGGACCAGATAAGGATGTATCCATGGAGCGGAGTGCACAGGAAGGGGTGAATTAATGTAATTAATTCAATAACCAACTGGATTACTAGCTGAAGGCACTGTTGAACAAAAACGAGTGGACGTGACCAGTACGATGAACCAAGATATTAAACCAAGTCCTTTATTAAATACATAAAATAGCATTTAAGTACATAAGTATATAAGTATTGTCATACTGGGAAAGACCAAAGGTCCATCGAGCCCAGCATCCTGTTTCCAACAGTGGCCAATCCAAGTCACAAATATCCGGCAAGATCCCAAAAATGTACAAAACATTTTATACTGCTTATCCCCAAGTCCATTTAATAACGGTCTATCGACTTTTCCTTTAGGAAGCTGTCCAAACCTTTTTTAAACTTTGCTAAGCTAACTGCCTTTACCACATTCTCTGGCAACGAATTCCAGAGTTAAAATACACGTTGAGTGAAGAAAAATAAGGAAGGCTAAGAGGGACTTCAAAAATAAGATTGTGTTGGAGGCAAAAACACATAGTAAATTTTCTTTTAGGTATATTAAAAGCAGGAAGCTGGTAAAAGAATCGGTTGGACTGCTAGATGACCGAGGAGTAAAAGGGGCGATCAGGGAAGACAAAGCCGTAGCGGGGAGATCAAATGAATTCTTTGCTTTGGTCTTCACCGAGGAAGATTTGGGTGGGATACTCATGCCTGAAATGGTATTCGAAGCTGACGAGTCGGAGAAACTTAATGCATTCTCTCTGTAAACCTGGAGGATGTAATGGGGCAGTTCTACAAATTGAAGAGTAGCAAATCTCCTGGACTGGATGGTATTCATCCCAGAGTACTGATAGAACTGAAAAATGAGCTTGCGGAGCTAATGTTAGTAATATGTAATTTATCCTTAAAATCGAGCGTGGTACCAGAAGATTGGAGAGTGGCCAATGTAACACCGATTTTTAAAAAAGGTTCCTGAGGAGATCCGGGAAATTATAGACCGGTGAGTCTGACATCGGTGCCAGGCAAAATGGTAGAGACTATTATTAAGAACAAAATTACAGAGCATATTCAAAAGCACGGATTAATGAGACAAAGTCAACATGAATTTAGTGAAAGGAAATCTTTCCTCACCAATCTACTACATTTCTTTGAAGGGGTGAACAAACATGTGGATGAAGGGGAGCCGGTTGATATTGTGTATCTGGATTTTCAGAAGGTGTTTGACAAAGTACCTCATGAAAGACTCCAGAGGAAATTGGAGAGTCATGGGATAGGAGGTAGTGTTCTATTGTGGATTAAAAACTGGTTAAAAGATAGAAAACAGAGAGTAGGGTTAAATGGTCAGTATTCTAAATGGAGAAGGGTAGTTAGTGGGGTTCCCCAGGGGTCTGTGCTGGGACCGCTGCTTTTTAACATATTTATAAATGACCTAGAGATGGGAGTAACTAGTGAGGGAGGGATAAGAGGACCTTATGAGACTGGGCGTCTAAATGGCAGATAAAGTTTAATGTGAGCAAGTGCAAAGTGATGCATGTGGGAAAGAGGAACCCGAATTATAGCTATGTCATGCAAGGTTCCACGTTAGGAGTCACAGACCAAGAAAGGGATCTAGGTGTCGTCGTTGATGATACGTTGAAACCTTCTGCTCAGTGTGCTGCTGCGGCTAAGAAAGCAAATAGAATGTTAGGTATTGAGCCTGCCATGAGTGGGAAAGCGCGGGATACAAATGTAACAAAAAAAAAACCAAACAAAAATGAGGATGTTATAATGTATTGTGTCCCTCAATGGTGTGACCGCACCTCGACTATTGTGTTCAATTCTGGTCACTGCCTCTCAAAAAAGATATAGTTGAATTAGAAAAGGTGCAGAGAAGGGCGACGAAAATGATAAAGGGGATGGGACGACTTCCCTATGAGGAAAGGCTAAAGCGGCTAGGGCTCTTCAGCTTGGAGAAAAGGTGGCTGACGGGAGATATGATAGAGGTGTATAAAATAATGAGTGGGGTTGAACGGGTAGATGTGAAGCGTCTGTTCACGCTTTCCAAAAATACAAGTGCTAGGGGGCATGCGATGAAGCTACAATGTAGTAAATTTAAAACGAATCGGAGAAACTTTTTCTTCACTCAACGTGTAATTAAACTCTGGAATTCATTGCCAGAGAATGTGGTAAAGGTGGTTAGCTTAGCGGAGTTTTAAAAAGGTTTGGGCAGCTTCCTAAAGGAAAAGTCCATAGACCATTATTAAATGGACTAGGGGAAAATCCACGATCTCTGGGATAAGCAGTATAAAATGTTTGTATTTTTTTGGAATCTTGCCAGGTATTTATGACCTGGAATGTCCACAGTTGGAAACAGGATGCTGTGCTTGATGGACCTTTGGTTTTTCCAAGTATGGCAAAACTTATGCACTTATGTAGGCAGGGCCGTGGGGGGTGGGGGGGGGGGGGGGGGGGAGGGCAATCAAGACAGCTTCCCTGTGCCCCAAAGCTCTAGGGGGGCCCCTTGTGGGTGAGTATGTCTTCCCCTTCTCTCTGTCCCCCTACCCTGATGCCTCCCTCGGCGTCCCGATCTACCTTTTAAAATGCATTTTTCTATGGAGGGGGTTGTGGCCTCCCTGGCGCTGTCCCTCTGCTGCGATATACCCTGGGGGAAACAGGAATTTGCGTCGGGGGGAGGGGCGGACCATTGCAGAGGGACAGGGCTGGGGAGGCCTCAGGTAGCACTAGTGACACCCTGCAAAGAAAAATGCATTTTAAAAGGTAGATCGGGAAGATGAGGAGGTGTCGGACCAGGGTGGGGAGAAAGGGAAGACATACCAGCCTGTGAGGACCCCCTGGAGCAGTTGTGTTTTTTGTAAGCCGGAGGGGGTTCAGAGAGAGGGAGAAATTCTGGACTGGAGGTGGGGGAGGTGAAGAAGAAATGATGGGCCCAGAAACAGAGGAGAGGAGGAGAGAGATGGTGGTCAGTGGGATGGAGGGAGGGAAGAGAAAGGGAGAGAAGTTGGACCTGGGGTTGATGTGGATGCAGGGGGCAATGCTGGATGGGAGGGCAGTTAGGAAGAGAAAGGGAGAGAGAGTGGATCTGGGGGAGGTGAGGAGGGAGGGAAGAGAGGGAGAAATGTTGGGTCTAGTGGTAGAAGGGAGGGTGAGATGCTGAACAGTGGGATGGAGGGAGAAAAAAGAAAGATGCTGCATCGGTGGGGGGGAGGGAGAAGAACAGAAAAAAGAGGACGTAATGTTAGTCTGTGGCGTTGGGGGAGAGAGGAGGAGAGATGGACTTGTAGAGGTGGGACAGGAATATGCTAGGTGAGAAAGGGACAGAGAGATGTCAGTCAATGATAGAAGGATGAAGTAGACTACAAGAGTAGAGAGGGAGGGGGGTACTGGAACTGGTGGAACCGTGTGGGAGAGGTCAAAGGGTAGTGGCAAGAAGATGAGTGTGAAGAGGGTAGTCCGTACAGAGGTAGAAATATGGTAATGGGGAGTAGATGGAAATAGGCAGCTGGGAAAGGAGTGAGATGGGAAATGGGAGAGCCAGGGACTGAGGGGAGATGGAAAAGTTGATAGGTAGATGAAAAATAAAAAAAGGAAGGGTGGGAGGGAGGGTGAAATTTGAGTGGACAGGGGTAGGAAAGACCTGAAAGGGAAAATCAATATGTTAGAGACAGGCGTAGTGAGGGAATGGCACGAGAGGAGAAAAGAAAAATGGACAGCAGACACTGGAAAGAGAATTAGCATAATACAGACAAGAAAGCAGAAAAGAAAACTGGGACCAAGGTTATGGAAAAACAAAATGTCCAGACGACAAAGATTGAAAAAAGTGTTTTATTTTGAATTTATTGACTAGAATATGGATATCGGCATTGTATTCAGTGGTGTAGCCACATGGCTGATTTGAAAGGGGGGGGGGGGGGGGTCCTTGAGGCCAAAATGACTGGGCACCAAATTTTCAGTTCACCTAACATAGTAACATAGTAGATGACGGCAGAAAAAGACCTGCACGGTCCACCCAGTCTGTCCAACAAGATAAACTCACATGTGCCATTTTTTGTGTATACCTTACCTTGATTTGTACCTGTCTTTTTCAGGGCACAGACTGTATAAGTCTGCCCAGCACTATCCCCGCCTCCCAACCACCAGCCCCTCCTCCCACCACCGGCTCTGGCACAGACCGTATGAGTCTGCCCAGCACTATCCCCACCTCCCAACCACCAGCCCCTCCTCCCACCACCGGCTCTGGCACAGACCGTATGAGTCTGCCCAGCACTATCCCCGCCTCCCAACCACCAGCCCCTCCTCCCACCACCGGCTCTGGCACAGACCGTATAAGTCTGCCCAGCACTATCCCCGCCTCCCAACCACCAGCCCTGCCTCCCACCGCCGGCTAAGCTTCTGGGGATCCCTTCAAAAATGCAAAATATAAATACCTGAGCTGCTGGGGTTCCTGAAGCCCCACCCAGAACTCTCTAAGCTCTGTAGATGGTGGGAGTCCTCCCCGAGCTGCCACTGCTGCCCCCCCCCCCCCCCCCCCCAATCACCATGCATGCTTGTTTTTCATGCATAAGCATAGTTAGTACTTCAAAATGATTCTTCTCAGGAATTGGCCAATAATTTATCATTAATAAACCCCAACAGAATCTGTGCATCTTGATTTTATATAAACCAATAAAATGACATTAGATGCTAAACGGGATTGATTTTTTTTTTTCATGTGATCAGCTGGAGCAGTAAAACTGAACAGACAGCAGACGGACATGGCAGTTAATTGGGCTGGAGGTCTGCACCATGCGAAGAAATCTGAGGCTTCTGGCTTCTGCTATGTGAATGACATTGTACTGGCCATCTTGGAGTTGCTCAAGTAAGTTCTTACCATGACATGGAATGTCAAACTTAAGGGAGCCTGTGGTGGGAAATCAAAGGCTAATCTTGGAAACCTGGCCTTTCTATTCTGGAGTGTAGGTGAGAGATGCACCTGAGCATGTTCCTCTGCAGTTGTCAGAGGTCAGCTTCAACCCTGTTCTCCTGGGACACACTATCAGTACTGAATCAAAGGACAGTGACTCCTATAACAGCATGCTTGGCCATTGGGTCAATGTTAATTCAGAAGGAAGACTTCTTCAATGTGGGGCTCTTAATCTGCAGTCCTTGAACATCCTTGAGGTCTGTGGATGGTCCATTGGAAATTAGAAATACCGTATTTTTCGGACTATAAGACGCACCGGACCATAAGACGCACCTAGGTTTTAGAGGAGGGAAAGAGGAAAAAAAAAATTTTCCTCTTTCCCTCCTCTAAAACCTAGGTGCTCTGCTCCGGTGCGTCTTGTCCGGGTTTTGGACCTCCGTTCCAGTACTTACATGATTCCATGTGCCCTGGTGGTCTAGTGACGTCGGGGCAGGAAAGAGCCCCCTCTTTCCTGCCCATCGCGCTGCTCTCCGTGCTTCTCAATGCTTTCTGATGGTCTCGGCGATATTCAAAATGGCCGCCGAGATTCTCGGCGGCCATTTTGAATCTCGCCGAGACCGTCAGAAAGCATTGAGGAGCACGGAGAGCAGCGCGATGGGCAGGAAAGAGGGGGCTCTTTCCTGCCCCGACGTCACTAGACCACCAGGGCACATGGAATCATGTAAGTACTGGAACGGAGGTCCGAAAACGCTACCTTCGGACTATAAGACGCACCCCCCATTTTCCTCCCAAATTTTGGGGGAAAAAAGTGCGTCTTATAGTCCGAAAAATACGGTAATTACAGATTTTTTTTTTTCTTGAAATGATACTTCGTTGGTGTCCTTCATACTGTTCTGGAAAGTGGGCATCTATGACCATTGACCATCAGGTGGCGATATACAGCATACCTACTACTACTACTACTACTATTTAGCATTTCTATAGCGCTACAAGGCGTACGCAGCGCTGCACAAACATAGAAGAAAGACAGTCCCTGCTCAAAGAGCTTACAATCTAATAGACAAAAATAAAGTAAGCAAATCAAATCAATTAATGTGAACGGGAAGGAAGAGAGGAGGGTAGGTGGAGGCGAGTGGTTACAAGTGGTTACGAGTCAAAAGCAATGTCAAAGAGGTGGGCTTTCAGTCTAGATTTAAAGGTGGCCAAGGATGGGGCAAGACGTAGGGGCTCAGGAAGTTTATTCCAGGCGTAGGGTGCAGCGAGACAGAAGGCGCGAAGTCTGGAGTTGGCAGTACTGGAGAAGGGAACAGATAAGAAGGAATACCTCAGTTCTGTATTCTCTAAGGAGTACTTTTACAAAGGTGCACTAAAAAATGGCTTGCGGTAGTGTACGTGTGGGTTTTGGGCATGTGCCGATCCATTTTTTAGCGGGCCTGTAAAAAAGGCCTCTTTTTTTTTTTTGCCGAAAATGGACGTGCGTCAAAATCAAAATTGCCGCACGTCCATTTTGGGTCTGAGACCTTACTGGCAGCCATTGTCCTAGCAGTAATGAATCTGGGAGATAATGACCTACGCGTGTCAAATGCCAGAAAATAAAAAAATATTTTTCAGACGTGTGCCAAAATTGAAATTACCGCAGAGGCCACACTGTAACCGGGCGGTAACTCCAATTTGGCTTGTGTTTGGCACGCGTAGGCACCTATGCAGCTTAATAAAAGGGTCCCTAAGTCCTGTGTGCAGCTCCTGCGATTCAGTATTTTTCTATCTCCAGCAGGTGGATGAGGTTGTGCTCTACAGCTCCCGGTTTAGTCACTTGAGTGCTGTTCCTGGTCCAGTTGGTTAGCTGGATCTCAATCTGAGCAGGAGAGTCCTTTGGAACTAAATTGGGTCATACCTTGAGGTAACATACCAGCTCATTTTCGAAAGAGATCCCCAGCCATCTTCCGACACAAATCGGGAGATGGCTGGCGATCTCCTGAACCCGGCCAAATCAGCATAATCGAAAGCCGATTTTGGCTGGCGCCAACTGCTTTCCGTCGCGGAGCAGGCAAAAATTCAAGGGGGCGTGTCGGTAGGGTAGTGAAGGCAGGACAGGGGCGTGCTCACGAGATGGCTGACTTCGCGCAATAATGGGAAAAAAAAAGCCAGGCTTGACGAGCATTTCGCTGGCTTTACTTGGTCCCTTTTTTTTTCACGACCAAGCTTCACAAAGGAGCCCCAAATGACCACTGTAGGGAAACGGGGATCACCTCTCCTTACTCCCCCAGTGGTCACCAACCCCCTCCCACCCCCAAAAAAACCAAAACAAAACTTTTTTGCCAGCCTCTATGCCAGCCTGAAATGTCATACCCAGCTCCCTGACAGCAGTATGCAGGTCCATGGAGCAGTTTTTAGTGGGTGCAGTGCACTTCGGGCAGATGGACCCAGGCCCATCCCCCCCCCCCCCTTACCTGTTACACTTGTGGTGGTAAATGGGAGCCCTCCAATCTCCCCCCCCCCAAAACCTACATATAGGTGCCTCCCTTCACCCCTTAGGGCTATGGTAGTGTTGTACAGTTGTGGGTAGTGGGTTTTGGGGAAGATTTGGGGGGCTCAGCACCCAAGGTAAGGGAGCTATGTACCTGGGAGCTATTGTTATTTTTTTTTGTTTTTAATTTTTAGAAGTGCCCCCTAGGGTGCCCAGTTGGTGTCCTGGCATGTGAGGGTGGCCACTGCACTACCAATGCTGGCTCCTCCCACGACCAAATACCTTGCATTTCGCCGGGTTTGAGATGGGCGGCCCCAGTTTCCATTATGGCTGAAAAATGAAGCCGGCCATCTCCTCTACACCCGGAGATCGATTTAGCTGGCCCCAACCGTATTTCGAAACTACGGTTGCCTCCGCCCCCATGTGGCGCCGGCCCCCGAAATGGCCGGCCAGCTATTTGACCGCCGCTGTTTGATTATGCCCCTCATAGTAACAAAGTAGATGACGGCAGAAAAAGACCTGCACGGTCCATCCAGTCTGCCCAACAAGATAAACTCATATGTGTTACTTTTTGTGTATACCTTACCTTGATTTGTATCTGCCATTTTCAGGGCACAGACTGTAGAAGTCTGCCCAGGACCAGCCCCGCCTCCCAACCACCGGCTCCACCACCCAACCTCCTCTAAGCTTCCGAGGATCCATTCCTTCTGAGCAGGATTCCTTTATGTTTATCCCACGCATGTTTGAATTCTGTTACCGTTTTCATCTCCACCACCTCCCGCGGGAGGGCATTCCAAGTATCCACCACTCTCTCCGTGAAAAAATACTTCCTGACATTTTTCTTGAGTCTGCCCCCCCCCCCCCCCCCCCCTTCAATCTCATTTCATGTCCTCTAGTTCTACCGCCTTCCTATCTCCGGAAAAGGTTCGTTTGCGGATTAATACCTTTCAAATATTTGAACGCCTGTATCATATCATCCCTGTTTCTCCTTTCCTCCAGGGTTTACATGTTCAGGTCAAGTCTCTCCTCATACGTCTTGTAACGCAAATCCCATACCATTCTCGTAGCTTTTCTTTGCACCGCTTCAATTCTTTTTACATCCTTAACAAGATACGGCCTCCAAAACTGAACACAATACTCCAGGTGGGGCCTCACCAACGACTTATACAGGGGCATTAAAACCTCTTTTCTTCTGCTGGTCACACCTCTCTCTATATAGCCTAACAACCTTCTAGCTACGGCCACCGCCTTGTCACACTGTTTTGTCGCCTTCAGATCCTCAGATACTATCACCCCAAGATCCTTCTCCCCATCCGTACCTAGCAGACTCTCACTGCCTAACACATACGTCTCCCGTGGATTTCTACTCCCTAAGTGAATCACTTTGCATTTCTTCGTATTGAATTTTAATTGCCAAACCTTAGACCATTCTTCTAGCTTCTGCAGATCCTTTTTCATGTTTTCCACTCCCTCCTGGGTGTCCACTCTGTTACAAATCTTAGTATCATCCGCAAATAGGCAAACTTTACCTTCTAACCCTTTGGCAATGTCACTCACAAATATAAAACAGAATAGGCCCCAGCACCGACCCCTGAGGAACTCCACTGCTCACCTTTCTTTCCTCCGAGCGGATTCCATTTACCACCACCCTCTGCCTCTGTCGGTCAACCAGTTTCTTATCCAGTTCACCACTTTCGGTCCTAAGTTCAACCCTTTCAGCTTGTTCACGAGTCTTCTCTGGGGGTCCGTATCAAAGGCTTTGCTGAAGTCCAAATAGAATACATCTAGTGCATGTCCCTCATCCAGTTCTTTGGTCACCTAGTCAAAAAAGTCAATAAGATTCGTTTGGAAGGATTTATCTTTGGTAAAGCCATGTTGCCTCAGGTCCTGTAACACGTTGGCTTCTAGAAAGTTAACTATCCTTTCTTTCAGCAGCGACTCCAGAGCAGAAAAAGATTTTATCTGCTGTCATTTCCTGTGTTACAGTAGTGTTTTGGGCATCTTTTTTATAGTTTACTTATCTTCCCCCTTATTTATGGTTATTTTGGAAAATTCCGTTTTTCCTGAGTTAGAGTTTTGCACTCTCATTTTCAGCCTCACTGTGAACAAAAGCACAGACCATATTTAACTTTTTCATTATTAAGGTGGTGGTATTTCATTTTGGTACAGATATTTAAGCTAAGATATTTATTTATTTATTTGGATTTTGCTCACACCTTTTTTCAGTAGTAGCTCAAGGTGAGTTACATTCAGGTACTCTGGATATTTCTCTGTCTCAGGACGGTTCACAATCTAAGTTTGTACCTGAGGCAATGGAGGGTTAAGTGACTTCCCAAGATCACAAGGAAAGGGAACTTGGACTTGATATACCGCCTTTCTGAGATTTTTGCAACTACATTCAAAGCGGTTTACATATATTCAGGTACTTATTTTGTACCAGGGGCAATGGAGGGTTAAGTGAGTTGCCCAGAGTCACAAGGAGCTGCAGTGGGAATCGAACCCAGTTCCCCAGGATCAAAGTCCACTGCACTAACCACTAGGTTACTCCTCCAGCAGTGGGATTTGAACCGGCCACCTCTGGACGTCAAGACCAGTGCTCTAACCACTAGGCCACTTCTCCACTCCTCCTCCACTGTATGTAACCAGTATGTTCAAGAAATGCTTTAGCTGCAGACTTTCTTAGGTTGAAAGAAAATGAGAGGTCTACAGCGCCCAAATTTATTCTGTCCAACACTCCCATGTGTGAGATAATGCACTTGTATCCCATTTTATGCCAATTAAAAAGAAATTCCTTTCTAGCCCCAGATAAGTCAGTTCACTGAGCACTGCAGCACCTGGGTCCGTCATCCCATGTGTCCATTTCACTGTTGATCTGATTCAGGGCAGAGGTTTTGCAGTTATCGCATGTTAATTTTGGCATCACACAGTTACAATCTGGAATATATTACATAGCATCCTGTCAAGCACTTTGCTGATTGATATTCCAAACGATTCATCTCTGACATCTCCGCAAATGCTGGGTCGGCCGTTCGTGCTAACAGCAACTGAGTCAGTGCCAGATACGCTGGAAGGTTTAGTTTCATTTTTAGTAGTTTCTTCCTCCTCCATGATACTTCAGCTCAGTCAAAATCGGTACCGCTATGCATTACTTAGCCTACTAATCATTTGTATAGTGCTAATAGACACGTAAGAGAGCGTTTCTGCTTAACAGAGCTCGCACTCTCTATTCAAGATAGACAAACAGGACAAATAAGGGATTAGGATGTTGAATTTATTATGAGGTATAGGGAGAGGGGAGAGAGATGACGATATACAGAATGATTGTAGTAATAAGTTGGTAAGAGCCATTTGAACTATATATGGAAATGGCTAGGGAGCCAATAAAGTGACCTGAGATGAGGGTAGATGGTGGAATACAACTGATGCTATAGAATTTTGAACAGATTGAAGGGGAGAGTTGAAGTAGTCTAAATGGGAGGAGATTGAGAGTGGGGATAAGGGGTTTGGTAGTATGTTCAGAAAGGACAAGTTTTGGTGATGTTATACAGAGAGAAATAATAACAGGTTTTAGCAGTCTGTTGGATATATACAGAGAAAGAGGAGTCCAGATTTATTAGACATTTGCTATCCCACCCTGAAGGGACTTGGGGAGGGGGCAGTGTTCTCCACAGAAAAAAAGAATGAGGGAACCAGCAAGATAGATTTAGGAGGAAAGATACAAAGCTCAGTCTTGGCAATGCTAAGTTACAGATGGTGTTGGGACTTCTAAGACAAACAGGCTGATCTTGGTCCTGGATTCCTAGAATAAGGTAGATCTGGAAGTCATCAGCATAAAAATAGTACTAGGCTGGGATCTTGTGCCATGATCCTTCATTCAGAACTACCTGGAAAATGTTTCCCTTATTTTATCTTGCTCCAACTTTAGTCTTGTCACAACAACAGTTCTTGACCAGGGACCAGACACTGGGTCTGCTTCTAAGACCACCTAATCAAGGGTTTTAAATCAGTCCACTAGATGTAGTCATTACTTAATATCCAACATCCTACACCCAAGAACTATGAATGGTGCTTCAGCAGTATCCTGTGGCCCAGGGAGCAGACAGTGAGACCTGCGAATCAAATCCAGGTCCCTCCACATAGTATTTCCACAACATCTGCACCACTGTGGCCGGTGGGGCTTATTCAGAAAGTAGTTAATCAAATTTTAATAAACATTTATTTATTTATTACATTTGTACCCCGGGCTTTCCCGCTCATCGCAGGCTCAATGTGGCTTACATAGTAACAAGAGAATACAATCTGTAGTATCAGAATCAACAAAGGAGGTACGTGATAGGACAAATGAACAAGGAGTAAATGGAATAGAAGAGATATGAGAGGATAGGGGTAGGTAAGGAGGTGGGGTGATAAAGGAGAAGTTGGGAAGAGCATGGAGGGTAAGAAGGTTGGTAGGGGATGTTTTCTGAATCATTGTTGTTAATAATTAGTTGAACCGGTAAATAGATGGATTGCTTACATAAGTACATAAGTACATAAGTAGTGCCATACTGGGAAAGACCAAAGGTCCATCTAGCCCAGCATCCTGTCACCGACAGTGGCCAATCCAGGTCAAGGGCACCTGGCACGCTCCCCAAATGTAAAAACATTCCAGACAAGTTATACCTAAAAATGCGGAATTTTTCCAAGTCCATTTAATAGCGGTCTATGGACTTGTCCTTTAGGAATCTATCTAACCCCTTTTTAAACTCCGTCAAGCTAACCGCCCGTACCACGTTCTCCGGCAACGAATTCCAGAGTCTAATTACACGTTGGGTGAAGAAAAATTTTCTCCGATTCGTTTTAAATTTACCACACTGTAGCTTCAACTCATGCCCTCTAGTCCTAGTATTTTTGGATAGCGTGAACAGTCGCTTCACATCCACCCGATCCATTCCACTCATTATTTTATACACTTCTATCATATCTCCCCTCAGCCGTCTCTTCTCCAAGCTGAAAAGCCCTAGCCTTCTCAGCCTCTCTTCGTAGGAAAGTCGTCCCATCCCCACTATCATTTTCGTCGCCCTTCGCTGTACCTTTTCCAATTCTACTATATCTTTTTTGAGATACGGAGACCAGTACTGAACACAATACTCCAGGTGCGGTCGCACCATGGAGCGATACAACGGCATTATAACATCTGCACACCTGGACTCCATACCCTTCCTAATAACACCCAACATTCTATTCGCTTTCCTAGCCGCAGCAGCACACTGAGCAGAAGGTTTCAGCGTATCATCGACGACGACACCCAGATCCCTTTCTTGATCCGTAACTCCTAACGCGGAACCTTGCAAGACGTAGCTATAATTCGGGTTCCTCTTACCCACATGCATCACTTTGCACTTGTCAACATTGAACTTCATCTGCCACTTGCACGGCCATTCTCCCAGTCTCGCAAGGTCCTCCTGTAATCGTTCACATTCCTCCTGCGACTTGACGACCCTGAATAATTTTGTGTCATCGGCGAATTTAATTACCTCACTAGTTATTCCCATCTCTAGGTCATTTATAAATACATTAAAAAGCAACGGACCCAGCACAGACCCCTGCGGGACCCCACTAACTACCCTCCTCCACTGAGAATACTGGCCACGCAATCCTACTCTCTGCTTCCTATCTTTCAACCAGTTCTTAATCCATAATAATACCCTACCTCCGATTCCATGACTCTGCAATTTCTTCAGGAGTCTTTCGTGTGGCACTTTGTCAAACGCCTTCTGAAAATCCAGATATACAATATCAACCGGCTCCCCATTGTCCACATGTTTGCTTACCCCCTCAAAAAAATGCATTAGATTGGTGAGGCAAGACTTCCCTTCACTAAATCCGTGCTGACTTTGTCTCATCAGTCCATGTTTTTGTATATGCTCTGCAATTTTATTCTTAATAATAGCCTCCACCATCTTGCCCGGCACCGACGTCAGACTCACCGGTCTATAATTTCCCGGATCTCCTCTGGAACCCTTCTTAAAAATCGGAGTAACATTGGCTACCCTCCAGTCTTCCGGTACTACACTCGATTTTAGGGACAGATTGCATATTTCTAACAGTAGCTCCGCAAGTTCATTTTTTAGTTCTATTAATACTCTGGGATGAATACCATCAGGTCCCGGTGATTTACTACTCTTCAGCTTGCTGAACTGACCCATTACATCCTCCAAGGTTACAGAGAATTTGTTTAGTTTCTCCGACTCCCCCGCTTCAAATATTCTTTCCGGCACCGGTGTCCCCCCCAAATCCTCCTCGGTGAAGACCGAAGCAAAGAATTCATTTAATTTCTCCGCTACGGCTTTGTCCTCCTTGATCGCCCCTTTAACACCATTTTCGTCCAGCGGCCCAACCGACTCTTTGGCCGGTTTCCTGCTTTTAATGTATCTAAAAAATTTTTACTATGTATTTTTGCTTCCAACGCTAATTTCTTCTCAAAGTCCTTTTTTGCCCTCCTTATCTCCGCTTTGCATTTGGCTTGGCATTCCTTATGATCTATCCTGTTACTTTCAGTTGGTTCTCTTCTCCACTTTCTGAAGGATTGTTTTTTGGCTCTAATGATTTCCTTTATCTTACTGTTTAGCCACGCCGGCTGACGTTTAGTCTTTTTTCCCTTTTTTCTAATACGTGGAATATATTTGTCCTGAACCTCCAGGATGGTGTTTTTAAACAGCATCCACGCCTGATGCAAGTTTTTTACTCTGCGAGCTGCTCCTTTCAGTCTTTTTTTCACCATTTTTCTCATTTTGTCGTAATCACCTTTTCTATAGTTAAACGCTAGCGTACTTGATTTCCTAGTTTCACTTCCTTCAATGCCAATATCAAAACCGATCATATTATGATCACTGTTATCAAGCGGCCCTCGTATCGTTACCCCCTGCACTAGATCATGAGCACCACTAAGGACTAAGTCTAGTATTTTTCCTTCTCTTGTCGGCTCCTGAACTAGCTGTTCCATGAAGCTGTCCTTGATTTCATCAAGAAATCTTATGTCCCTTGCGTGTACAGATGTTACATTAACCCAGTCTATATGCGGGTAATTGAAATCCCCCATTATTATTGTGTTGCCCAGTTTGTTTGCGTCCCTGATTTCCTTTAACATTTCCGCATCCGTCTGTTCGTCCTGGCCAGGCGGACGGTAGTACACTCCTATCACTATCCTTTTCCCCTTTGCACATGGAATTTCAATCCACAGTGATTCCAAGGAGTGTTTTGTTTCCTGCAGAATTTTCAATCTATTTGATTCAAGGCTCTCGTTAATATACAATGCTACCCCTCCACCAATCCGATTCACCCTATCACTACGATATAATTTGTACCCCGGTATGACAGTGTCCCACTGGTTATCCTCCTTCCACCAGGTCTCAGAGATGCCTATTATATCTAATTTTTCATTTAGTGCAATATATTCCAACTCCCCCATCTTATTTCTTAGGCTCCTGGCATTCGCATATAGACATTTCAAACTATGTTTGTTGTTCCTAAGTACATCATGCTTAGTACTTGACAGTATTAATTGGCAATCTTTTGTCTGATTTTTATTGTTATTTAAAGATACCCGATCTACTACAATCTCTTTTGCAACCTCACTATCAGGATACTCTATCTTCCCTGTTATGGTGATATCTTTGAAAGATACCTTATCCCGAACCATGCTCTTTTGAGCGACTGTCGGCCTTCCCCCCATTTCTAGTTTAAAAGCTGCTCTATCTCCTTTTTAAACGCCGATGCCAGCAGCCTGGTCCCACTCTGGTTAAGATGGAGCCCATCCTTTCGGAATAGGCTCCCCCTTCCCCAGAATGTTGCCCAGTTCCTAACAAATCTTATGATTACTTATGGTATGTCAGGTCATTCGGGTAAACCTGTTTGAATAGACGGGTTTTCAATAGTTTCCTAAAGGGAAGATATTCACTAATTGACCAAATGTATCTGGGCAGAGCATTCCAGAGTTGGGATCCCAGGTAGGGGAAGTTGGATGCATGGTAGGTTTTGTAATTTAGTCCTTTGCAATTGGGAAGGTGCAGGTTAATGTTTGATCGTGAAGACGTTGACATGTTTCTGGTCGGAAGGTTTAATAGATTGACCATGTATGTGGATAAGCCCTAATGAGTGTTTAGTGTGAGTATCCTGAAAACCAACCCTGTTTGAACCTCTCCTCCAGGGAATGGTGCAAAGAGCACAATTGTTAGCCAGTCACAAGAGGTAGGATTGGGAAGGAATTGTATTCAGTGTTGGAGAAGTGACGATTCCCTTTATTAACCCATTAAGAGATCAGAAGAAGGTTGAACTCGGGACCTCTTGTCTTCATATAGCCTATCCAAACCTAGAACTGTGTGCGTGAGGATCAGCCATGGAAGTTCATCCTTTAGACATTCCTCTGCTATGTATCATACAATGTAGTTAAAATGTCCCATTTTCTAGGTGTTTCACGTGTTCAGCAACACTAGGGAACTCATTCATAAACTAGATCAAGCAAGATCTTATGGTAAGAAAAAGTGCCTAGAACATTTTCATAGGCTGTGAAATTCTGTAAAAGGAGTGAAAGGGTTCAAGGCCATCCTTGCATGAAAAACGGAAGGAACGTGTAAAAGCTGAGGCTGGCTTATTGAAATGTGAATTGTATGATGTTTACAAAGAATAAAAAGAAAGGGAAGAGAGAATAGTGAATGAATGATCAAAGGAGGTAGATTTTACAGTGCAGTACTCTTAGTGGAGTGGAGGAGTGGCCTAGTGGTTAGTATGGTGGACTTTGGTCCTGGGGAACTGGGTTCGATTCCCACTGCAGCTCCTTGTGACTCTGGGCAAGTCACTTAACCCTCCATTGCCCCAGGTACAAATAAGTACCTGTGTATAATATGTAAGCCGCATTGAACCTGCTATAAGTGGGAAAGCGCGGGGTACAAATGTAACAAAATAAAATTATATTTCCTTTTTCAGGTACCACCAGCGAGTGCTGTATATTGACATCGACATCCACCATGGGGATGGTGTTGAAGAAGCTTTTTATACAACTGACAGAGTAATGACTGTTTCATTCCACAAGTATGGGGAGTATTTCCCTGGCACAGGAGACTTGCGGGTAAGTCCGACATCTTCAGTCCTAAAGTATGCAGTGAATTCAGATTCTCTTTGCTATAGGCCGTCGATATCTTGTTTTGTGTACAGTATCGCAGTATCCTGAGACACATTGCTGATCACATTTTGGTTTATTTTTTTTATTAATGGGGTCATTTTATAAAGCTTTTATCCAGAATGGTGCTCTGGCTTGTTTCTAAGCATTTGCATGGAATTTGGAGGTGGAACTGTAGTTTCTAGTTAGAGTAGTGGGTTGAGAACCAGGGATGTAGAGAGTTGCACTGGGACAGAAATCTTACCAATCCCCCGCCCATCCCTACAGGAATCTTACCCGCCCGCACTGGAATCTTACCCATCCCAACCCATCCCCGCAAAACTTTTAACCCATCCCCGTAAGAATTTAATGGTATACAAAAGAAAATTCCAGTCAGCTCCCTCAGTCTCTGTCTGGATTTGAGCCACAGCACTGTAGGCAAGGAAGGAATGGAAGCTGAAACTTGGAACACTCTGGTGTGCACATGTAAGATTTGTCTCTGATTTACTGGCACTGTATGCTGAGAGGTCACCACATGCACGTGCCAGAAGGTCAGGTGACATCCAGTGCTCACACCTGTGTCAGAGCTGAGGTCCTGGGAACAAAGAGGATTAATTGTAACATAGTAAATGACAGCAAATAAAGACCTGAATGGGTCCATCCAGTCTGCTCAATAGTCACACTCATTATCAATTCATGATTAAATCAAGGAGTGTGATGTTGTATACTTGATTATGGTCTTTCTTTGGTGTTTCTGGAACACACCATAGAAGTCTATCTGGCCCTATCCATATGTTCCAACTGCTGGAGTTGTCGTCGAAGCCCACTCCAGTTTATGCGTCTTCTCATTTGTGGGACACAGATTGTAAAAATCTGTCCAGAACTGTCCTTATGTTCCAGCCACTGAAGTTGCTGTCTAAGCCCTTTCCAGCCCATCCTAAACCAGACTTCCATATATTAGACACAGACCATACAAGTCTGCCTGGTATTGGCCCTAGTTAATCACAGCCAGAGTCGCCATCTGAGTATTACTTCACACATCCACACACATGCAGCCATTTAAGGTTAGGTTTTTTATAACTTCCATTTTCTAATTAGAGATCCTCTATGTTCATCCCACGCCTTTTTGAATTCAGTCACCATTTGTGTCTCTACCACCTCCTTAGTGGAAGGCTTTCCACATTTGTGCTGTTAAAGCAAGGAAGAGGAGGAGGAGACAGCATTCAAAGAACTTGGTATTTGGTAGATGGGAGGCTGGTGCAGGTGTAGCTTACACTTCCATAGGAACCCCGAAGAACTGCCTCCGTCTCCGTGGGATTCCCGCAAACCCCATTCCCGTGCAGCTCTCTACAGGGAAGACTGTTCAGTTCCCGCTGCTGTTGCTTGTGACCTTGGGCAAGTCACCACTACCTCAGGGATAAAGTCAGGCTAATTCTATGAAGTACTTTTCATGCATAAAGGCCTTTTTATGCACGCAAGATGACTTTTATAGAAACATTAAAAAATGAAGGCAGATGAAAACCATATGGCCTACCCAGGCTGCTCATCCATGCCATCTACTCTCCCTGTTACTCCCTTAGAGATCCTATGTACTTGTCCCAAGCTCTCCTGAATTCAGGTACTGTTTTCACCTCTACCACTTCCACTGGGGGGGGGGGGGGGGGGGGGGATTCCACGAATTCACCACCCTTTCTGTGAAGAAGTATTTCCTCAGGTTACTTCCGAGTCTCTCCCCTTTCACCTTCATCTTATTCCCCCTCTTTCTAGAGCTTCCTTTCAATTGAAAAAGACGGCTGCTGTGCATTTATGCCATATAGGTATTTAAATGTGTCTATAATATTTCCCTCTTCCTTAGCATCAGCAGCAGATGAATGCAGAGACTTGGGTTGTGTCCATTTACCAGCAGGTGGCGATAGGAGCGCTGAATTGCACTGCTTTATACAATGGAATGCTCTCACGAGCTCCTGGTTTCATTTGGAGGCAGCTCCTGTTCTGGGTTTCTCAGTTCAGTAGAGCTAGGGGTGTGCGGCTGAGTGGTGCCGCCTTTAAGAGGTACACCTGGTCACCCCAGTTCACTCCCCCACCCTTCTACCCTCTCCAGCTCCTCTCCTTCCTCACCACAGCTGTCTAAAAAACAAGCCTTCGAATGGTTCCTGGAAAGAATCTGCTGCCCCCAGTATTTGGGCTGGGAGAGGAGAGGGTAGTGGAGGATCTCCATTGCCTGAGAGGTGGCGGGCTTCTCCCAGCAGCGCCACAGGGTGAGTGTGCACTTGTATTGCTGTTGGTGCAGAGTACCATAAGTACATAAGTAATGCCACACTGGGAAAAGACCAAGGGTCCATTGAGCCCAGCATCCTGTCCATGACAGCGGCCAATCCAGGCCAAGGACACCTGGCGAGTTTCCTAAACGTACAAACATTCTATACATGTTATTCCTGGAATCGTGGATTTTTCCCAAGTCCATTTAGTAGTGGTTTATGGACTTGTTCTTTAGGAAACCGTCTAAACCCTTTTTAAACTCTGCTAAGCTAACCGCCTTCACCACGTTCTCCGGCAACGAATTCCAGAGTTTAATTATGCGTTCAGTGAAGAAACATTTTCTCCGATTTGTTTTAAATTTACTACACTGTAGTTTCATCGCATGCCCCCTAGTCCTAGTATTTTTGGAAAGCGTGAACAGACGCTTCACATCCACCTGTTCCATCCACCATACCTCTATCATGCCTCCCCTCAGCTGTCTCTTCTCCAAGCTGAAAAGCCCTAGCCTCCTTAGTCTTTCTTCATAGGGAAGTCGTCCCATCCCCGCTATCATTTTAGTCACCCTTCGCTGCACCTTTTCCAATTCCACTATATCTTTCTTGAGATGCAGCGACCAGAATTGAACACAATACTCATGGTAGCAGTTTTGTTTCTTTGTCCCCGAAATGGCAGCAGGGTAATTCCCAGGATGTGCAGGCTATCCACCATTTACAGCTACCGCTGTCAGCAGCCGCTAGTTAAGTTTCCCGCTTAAGTGGAGCGCGGGCTGTTCTGTTTCGACAATTGTCAGAGCCTTGGTAGCCATCTTGTTGGACCACAAGTTGTGAGTGTCTTTCTTTTCCCCCAAGTTTTCGCTTTTTGTTGCACCCGGGTTTCTGTTTAAAAAAAAAAAAGGAACATATGTTCTTGTTCCCCATGAAAGGGAGTGACCTCGGGGTTTTTGCCTCTCCGCCTTTTTCCCGCCGTCTCTACCTCTAGCGGAGTCGAGTTCTGCAGGGCCCTAGGTAGAAAGCTTTGTGGCCTTTGCGTGCACCACTGCTTTCAGAGACTATGAGTCAAGGCGGCTTATATCGGCCCTGCTGCGGCAGGGCTTGAGGGACTGTGACCTCTTCCAGATGTGCTCACTGTTACTTACGCACCGTGGGAGACTCCTAGGCAATTGCCTGTTTGTTGTTCAGCAGCCTTTTTTGTGTTTGCCCTCTTATTTTGCCTCCAATAACGGATCCTAGGTGGCTACCTTCCTTTTCTGAACTTGCAGTAGCGCCAAAGATCATTTGGGTTCGGTAGCTGCATGAAGGCTGCGGTAGGCCCTTGTTCCTTTCACGCCTGAAGTACCGCCTCAAGTACAGTTTGGAGTACGGCTTGTGCTGGGTTACCAGGCCTTACATGGGCAGACTGGATCTCTGGGCAGCTCTGTTCAGTTCTGCTTCCACTTTTCCCTCATCCTCCCGTTAAAGAAACTACGGAGCTGTGCTATTCCTTGAGGGTATTTTATTTTCTTGATCCATTGCCTCTCAGGGGAGCAATTTGTCTTTGCACCTGGTTTTTAGAGCAGGAACATGGTGCTCATGTCTCTCCTGGTCTCCAGAGTTACTTTTTTACTTCTGCCAGGGTGGGTTCCTCAGGGTCTTTTCTCTTGGTGTCATATTCGCTTGAATATGACTGGCCGCCTCCTGGCGAGCTCAGATCTGGTCTGGGTTACGCTTGTGCTTGGCAGCTGGGGCTTTCAGCAGTTCTCCTGCAGTTCAGTTTTACCTTGCGAGGTCCCTTTTTTGGCCCTTTGCCCCTGTCTCTGGCTGCTTCAAGTTGCCTTTCCAGGCAATAGGTCCTGGATTGGCCACTGTGGGAAACAGGATGCTGGGCTTGATGGACCTTTGGTCTCTCCCAGTATGGCAATACTTATGTAGTTTTCACCGTCGCCTCTGTTTGGCCACCTTAAGATCATCGCATATGATCACACCCAAGTCCTGTTGCTCTTTTATGCACAAAGGTTCTTCACCTCCTAAACTGTACCATTCCCTTGGGCTTTGCAGCCCTAATGCATGACCCTGCATTTTTTTAGCATTAAATCTTAGCTGCCAAATTCCAGACCATTCCTCAAGCTTCGCTACGTCCTTCTTCATTATCCACCAATAAACAAATTTATCTCACACTTAAAACTTGAAGAAAAGTATGCCTCAATTATAATTATACTTAATAATACGAGTCTCAACTGCCCCAGTATCATTAATAAAATCTTTGGATGTTATATTGATCTGCTGTTTTGTTTTCCACGTTGGAATTTACAGATTGTTTGCCTTGTTGTTTTTTGGAACCTAAGTTATAGACTTTTACACATATTAACCCTAAGGGCGCACTCTGATCGGCTCACTGGCAAGTTGTAAAAACCATAGTGGAAAAAAACTCCCTGAAGAGAGGAAAAAAACAACTGTCCGCAAACGATTGAAGACCTATCTCTTTGACAAAACATACCGCAAGGAGCAAAACATATAAATCCCATATACATCATAACAATGCCTCAAGATATTACCCCACGTACTCCACGTCCCCGTACTCTCCCATTCAATATCTACCCACAGATAAAAACTGTCTACCCCATCGCTCACTTGCTATTATTCGATCAGCGTAGTAAATCCCCCACACCACATCCTTTAGTTTCCACGCCCCAAAGGCGACTGATCTGACCTTGTCTTCCTTTATCTGCTCACAATGTAACCCATAATCGTAATGTAATGTAAGAAACTGTATTTCCAACATTTACAATGTATTGTAAGCCACACTGAGCCCGCAAATAGGTGGGAAAATGTGGGATACAAATGCAACTAAATAAAATAAATAAATAAATAGGAAAAATAACAGACAACTACTGTACTCATATTTTAAAGTGTTTCTAATCAAAATATCTTCTCCACTTTCAAGACCCAAACTGAGCCATTATTTTTGCATGAATAGCTGTAAATATAAGCACTTAGCTTTCTTACGATCTCTTCAATTGTAGAAAATATGATGCAAGCAACATTCCTACAGTCATGGCACAAAATTCATAGTCCTCAACAAGGGCCCTCTTGTTTCGCAAAGCTGTGTCAGGAGGTGAAACTATTCTTTAAATCATTCAAGTACAAAATGGCGAGAGGGAATTTAAAGACACTCAGAATTCTTTTTTTCTTCAACTAACTTTATTGCACTGAACATCGCATACCCAATCAGAAAAAAGCATCCCAATCCATTGGTCCGTTTAAACTATTAATGATTATTGTGTCGTACTGATAAATCAAGCGCTGCTCACATTCCCATAAAATTCTTGAATATCTCCTCGGTGGCCATTGTCTGATATATGCTCAGTAACTATACATTTAAGTTCTTCAAACCTGTGATTGAACTCTACACAGTGTTTGACCATAGGGGCTTCCAGTGTTTTTTTTGGTTTTTGTTTTAAGCAATGTCTGTTCTCTACCAAACGCGTTTTCAAGTTTCGGTTAGTTTGTCCCACATATAATAACCCGCATGGGCAATGTATGACGTATATTACCCGAGTGGTGTTACAATCAGTGGTGCTCAATATGGGAATCATCCTCTTTTTTTCTAGCCCACCAAAATCGATTGCCGCCTTCCATCACATTGGCCGCATTTATGATATCCCTATGCCTTTAGACTTTCAGAATGGTAAAGTAACATATCAGCACGTGAATAAACAGGCACACTTAATAAAGAAAAAACATGATCCGTAGTAGTCATGTAGACATTAAACAAAATGGCTGATAGTGGAGAGCCTTGCACCCAAGGATCAGAGAAATCACCTTTCATTTTAACAGTTAGTGCCTGACAATTCTTTGAATCATGAAAGAACGCTACCTGATATCCCAATCAATCCACTGTGTCAAATGTAGCAGTCAAATCAAACTTCAGTAAGACTATTACCTCTTTCTTGTCTCTGATGCTAGATGTTGTTGTTTTTTTTTTTTATTTACTTATAATTTTCAATATATACATCTTATCAAAGAGGCATAGAAACAATTGCAATAATCAAAAACAGAAAAAGCTTACATTCTTGAGATAAACTAGTTATCTCATTGAATGAAATAATATTTCAAATATCGACCTCAAGATTGGAAATACCTAACTAGATCCAAGATACAAATTACCATTTACATAGGAAATAATATTTATCAGACGATTACACTCCCGAAAAAACATTCTCTATCTATCATCCAGTGTCCATATGGGACCTTAAGCCTTAACAATGACATTCTCAGTCTCCTTAGAGCATAAAAAATCCTCGAGTTGTTTTGGCTCTGTAAATTGATAACTATTCTGTTGGTAAATAAAGCGACAAATACAAGGAAATTTAAGGGTAAACGTTGCCCCTAGGTTTAATGTTCTTTGACGTAGAGCCAAAAAGGCCCTACGTCTAGCTTGAGTCTCTCTTGCGAGATCCAGAAAAATCCTTCTTTAGAGCCTTAAAAACATTGAGTCTAAATGTTTAAAGAATAACTTCAATACCATCTCCCTCTCTATTTCAAGAGCCACTGCTGTTGTCCTTTGGTTAATTATTTCTAAGGAAGACTCCAGGACAGATGTCAGGTTCAGTCCTCCATCCACAACAGCATGGTCACCTCCAGATTTAGGCGGTGTTAAAGTCTGAAGATAAATTACCCTTGTTATGGGTGGGAGAGATTCACCTGGCATCCCTAGAACCTCCCGCAAATATCTTTTAACCATTTCAGTCGCTGAAAGAATGGGAGATCTGGGGATGTTGAGAAACCGCAAATTAAGTCTTCTCTGCTGATTTTCAAGGTATTTCATTTTCTTTTTAACAAAGTTACTATCCTTAATCGTGGCTTTGTTCAAGTTCTCCAGCTTGAGAATTTTATCTTCAAGCAATTTTGTTTCCGACAACTGTCAGGCACTAATTTGCTCCTGAATCAACAGGGCTTTTGACGAAGTTTTTATTTCACCTGCACTCTTCAATAAAACCGTCTGCAACGAAGAATGCATTGAAAAAGTTAGGTCCCATAGTGCTTCAATAGTCACTACGGCAGGTTTCACCATTTCAATATTAAACTCAAGAAGAGGTGAGTTAGAGATCAATTTTAAACCATCTCTCGTTGGTAGAGGGAAATTTTTTAAACTCTGTCCTACCAGATCTTCCTCCTCACCCAAGCGTTCGGTTGGGCTCCTTTCTTCGAGGGTCCTCTCCGTTCCAGGCATGGGACCCCGCAAATCACAAACCGCTCGCTCGCTTCCTGGTTGAGGTGGTGCCGCATGGACGTCGTCTACACTGCTGACCGAGTTGTTAGAAGCCGGTCGGATTGCAGGAGAAGATGTCGAACGGGGTCCCAGAGACACTCCGAAGCTTTCCAACGTCGTCTGCCTCGAGAGGGGGGTACCAGTAAGGGTAACAGGAGCCTCCCTCGCCTTTCCACGCCGCTTCCCCATAATATGGGAACTTCGGACTCCTCTTTCGGTGCTACGGAGGTAGGCTTCAGAGTGCGTCTGAGGTAGCGTCCTAGCACAGGGCCATCTTGGATCGATGCTAGATGTTTTATGGCGAAAGGTAAAACTATGAAATGCTGTAAAACCAAATTGAAGTGGATTCAGACAATCATGATTATCTAGGCAGGATGATAATTGAGCAGCAAGAATGGAGTCAGATAGTTTGGAAAATAACGGAATGCGGGTGAGGACTTATCTGAGAAGAGATGTAGTGATTAGGTGCCGAAGGCGACATTGAAGAGGTGGGCTTTGAGCAATGATTTGAAGATGGGTAGGGAGGGGGCCCGGCGTATGGGCTCAGGGAGTTTGTTCCAAGCATGGGGAGAGGCGAGGCAGAAAGGGCGGAGCCTGGAGTTGGCGGTGGTGGAGAAGGGTACTGAAAGGAGGGATTTGTCTTGAGAGCGGAGGTTACGGGTAGGGAAGTAAGGGGAGATGAGGGAAGAGAGGTAAGGAGGGGCTGCAGATCGAGTGCATTTGTGAGTAGGAGAAGCTTGAACTGTATTCGGTATCTGATCGGAAGCCAGTGAAGTGACCTGAGGAGAGGGGTGATATGAGTATATCGGTCGAGGCGGAAGATAAGACGTGCAGCAGAGTTCTGAACGGACTGAATGGGGAATAGATGGCTAAGTGGGAGGCCGGTGAGGAGTAGGTTGCAGTAGTCAAGGCGAGAGGTAATGAGAGAGTGGATGAGAGTTTGGGTGGTGTGCTCAGAAAGGAAGGGGCGAATTTTGCTAATGTTATAGAGGAAGAAGCGACAGGTCTTGGCTGTCTGCTGGATATGCGCAGAGAAGGAGAGGGAGGAGTCGAAGATGACACCGAGGTTGCGGGCAGATGAGACGGGGACAATGAGGGTGTTATCAACTGAGATAGAGAGTGAAGGGAGAGGAGAAGTGGGTTTGGGTGGGAAAACAATAAGTTCAGTCTTGGCCATGTTCAGTTTCAGGTGGCGGTTGGACATCCAGGCAGCAATGTCGGATAAGCAGGCCGATACCTTGGCCTGGGTTTCCGCAGTGATTTCTGGTGTGGAGATATAAAGCTGGGTGTCGTCAGCATAAGAATGGGAGTGAGAAGAATTCCTCCTAACCTTGCGGGGTATTGTCCGGACTTTAGAAGAGGATTTTAAAAAAGAAGTAAACCAATTAGTGACTAAAGGGGGAGGGGGGGGGTCAATAGACTAGAAGAAGAAGAGTTCAGACAGGAGGGAGAGAACTTGATCTCTTTTGACAGGCAATAGCTGGGTTATTCAATGAAGCAGACACAAAGTTCAGTGATAGCTTGTAGAGTAGGAGGTACTAAGTCTCTCTTAATAATTTTAGTGCCAAAGATGAAGCTGAAGGGTATTGATCAATATCCACATCAGTACAATACATAGGTACTAGGTCTCTAAAGCTGCTTAGAACAAAAAGATGGATTTTCTAAAAGTGAAGCAAAATAAGATTTTTTAGAACTATAAATTGCTGGTTTTATAAGTTTTTATAGCCTTACTCCATTCTACCGTTGGTATTTTATCATGAGATTGTCACCATCGATGTTCCAATTGGTGACATTCTCCGAGGACAAGCAGGCTGCTTGTTCTCACTGATGGGTTGACGTCCACGGCAGCCCCTCCAATCGGAAACTTCTCTAGCAAAGTCCTTTGCTAGTCCTCGCGCGCCCGCGCGCACCGCGCATGCGCGGTCGTCTTCCCGCCCGAAACCAGCTCGAGCCGGCCAGTCTTCTTTTGTCCGCACTCGGTACGGTCGTGTTTTCGCCGTGTCGAGCCCCGGAAAGTCGACCTCGCGCGTCCAAATTTATTTTGACGTGTTTTTTCTTCGGAAAAGTCTTTCAAGCGTCGGGAAGTGCTCCGGAAACCCCCCCCCCCCCCCCTGGTTTCGTGTTAATCCTCCCCGTACTTCCAGCTTTTTGCCCCGATAAGTTTTCTTTCGTCGTCGGGGTAGGCCTCTTTTCGGCCTCGGTCGAGATTTTCTCCCTTACAAATTTTTTTGGTGCTCTTTTTCCGTCATTTCGGACTTTGATTTCGCCGGCGCGATTTTTCCGCCCATGACATCGAAGCCTTCCAGCGGCTTCAAGAAGTGCACCCAGTGCGCCCGGGTTATCTCGCTCACTGATCGACACTCGTCGTGTCTTCAGTGTCTGGGGGCCGAGCACCGCCCTCAGAACTGCAGTCTGTGTTCCCTGCTTCAAAGGCGGACTCAGGTAGCGAGACTAGCCCAGTGGAACGTGTTGTTCTCGGGCTCTTCGTCGGCATCGGCACCGGGATCTTCGAGTGCATCGACGTCGTCAGCGTCCAGACCATCTTCCTCTGCCGCCCCTGCATCGAGTGCATCGAGGCATCGGGCCTCTGCATCGGCGCCGAGACATCGGATAGCTGCATCGACGTCGGTGGTACCGGGACCTCGTCTGCTGATGTCGTCGGACGGTGGTGCATCGTCAGGAGTGCAGGTGAGGGCTGTCCATTCCCCTGCTGGTGGCGGTGAGCCTTCGGGTGGGTCTCCTCCTACCCTGAGGGCTCCTGCGGTACAGCCCCCCCGAGACCGACCTCCTTCGGCCTCGGCCCCGAGGAAGCGACGGCTGGATTCTACGTCATCCTCGTCGGTGCCGGGGAGCTCCGGTGACATGCTTCGGAAGAAATCGAAGAAGCATCGACACCGGTCGCCTCCCCGCGTCGGCACCGAGAGCTCTGGGTCGCCGAGGGAGTCGGCACCCAGCAGGCATCGGCACCGAGAGGACCGCTCACCCTCTGTTCAAGAGGTGTCGATGCGCTCCACTCTGGACAGCCCGGAACAGCCTCCTCGCCTGGAACAGGTTCTGACGTCGACGCCTGCATCGACCTCTTTGCCTTTCTCTGCAGCCGCTCTGAACGAGAGCCTCCGGGCCGTTCTCCCAGAGATTCTGGGAGAGCTGTTGCGCCCTACCCCTCCGGTACCGGCGGTGCTTGCGCCTCCGGTACCGTCGAGCGTGGCGCCGGCTGGCCCATCGCCCGGGGTGAGGTCCCCGACGTCGGTACCGCGTGCGGTGCCGACTGCGGCCACCTCCCAGGAGGGCTCCCCGACTACGTCGGCGGAGGGAGCTTCATCGATGCGGACCAGGGAGTCTACCTCTCGACGCCCCCATCGTGGACGTGGCTCCACTGAGTCGAGCCGGGCGAGGTTGCAGACACAGGTTCGTGAACTTGTGTCTGACACCGAGGGTGAGGCCTCGTGGGAGGAAGAAGAAGACCCCAGATATTTCTCTGACGAGGAGTCTGAGGGTCTTCCTTCTGATCCCACTCCCTCTCCTGAAAGACAGCTTTCTCCTCCTGAGAGTCTGTCTTTCGCTTCCTTTGTCCGGGAGATGTCTACGGCCATCCCCTTCCCGGTGGTTGTGGAGGACGAGCCCAGGGCTGAAATGTTTGAGCTCCTGGACTATCCTTCTCCACCTAAGGAAGCGTCCACTGTTCCCTTGCACCATGTCCTAAAAAAGACATTGCTTGCGAACTGGACAAAACCTCTAACTAATCCCCACATCCCCAAGAAGATCGAGTCCCAGTACCGGATCCATGGGGACCCAGAGCTGATGCGCACCCAGTTGCCTCATGATTCTGGAGTTGTGGATCTGGCCCTAAAGAAGGCTAAGAGTTCTAGGGAGCATGCTTCGGCGCCCCCGGGCAAGGACTCTAGAACCTTAGACTCCTTTGGGAGGAAGGCCTACCATTCCTCTATGCTCGTGGCCAAAATCCAGTCTTACCAGCTCTACACGAGCATACACATGCGGAACAATGTGCGGCAGTTGGCGGGCTTGGTTGATGCTCTTCCCCCTGAGCAAGCCAAGCCTTTTCAGGAGGTGGTCAGGCAGCTGAAGGCGTGCAGAAAATTCCTGGCCAGAGGGGTGTATGACACCTTTGATGTTGCGTCCAGGGCCGCTGCTCAAGGTGTGGTGATGCGCAGGCTCTCATGGCTGCGTGCCGCCGACCTGGAGAATAGACTCCAGCAGCGGATTGCGGACTCGCCTTGCCGTGCGGACAACATTTTTGGAGAGAAAGTCGAACAGGTGGTAGAGTCTCTCCACCAGCGGGACACCGCATTCGACAAGTTCTCCCGCCGGCAGCCTTCAGCATCTACCTCTACAGGTAGAAGATTTTTCGGGGGAAGGAAGACTGTTCCCTACTCTTCTGGTAAGCGTAGGTACAATCCTCCTTCTCGACAGCCTGCGGCCCAGGCTAAGCCCCAGCGCGCTCGCTCTCGTCAGCAGCGTGCGCCTCAGCCAGGCCCCTCGGCTCCCCAGCAAAAGCAAGGGGCGAGCTTTTGACTGGCTCCAGCAGAGCATAGCCGACATCCAAGTGTCAGTGCCGGGCGACCTACCAGTCGGGGGGAGGTTGAAAGCTTTTCACCAAAGGTGGCCTCTAATAACCTCCGACCAGTGGGTTCTCCAAATAGTCCGGCAAGGATACACCCTCAATTTGGCCTCAAAACCTCCAAATTGTCCACCGGGAGCTCAGTCTTACAGCTTCCAGCACAAGCAGGTACTTGCAGAGGAACTCTCCACCCTTCTCAGCGCCAATGCGGTCGAGCCCGTGCCATCCGGGCAAGAAGGGCTGGGATTCTATTCCAGGTACTTCCTTGTGGAAAAGAAAACAGGGGGGATGCGTCCCATCCTAGACCTAAGGGCCCTGAACAAATATCTCGTAAAAGAAAAGTTCAGGATGCTTTCCCTGGGCACCCTTCTCCCCATGATTCAGCAAAACGATTGGCTATGCTCTCTGGACTTGAAGGATGCCTACACACACATCCCGATACTGCCAGCTCACAGACAGTATCTGCGATTTCAGTTGGGCACACGCCACTTCCAGTACTGTGTGCTACCCTTTGGGCTCGCCTCTGCGCCCAGGGTGTTCACAAAGTGCCTAGCTGTGGTAGCAGCGGCACTTCGCAGGCTGGGGGTGCACGTGTTCCCATATCTCGACGATTGGCTGGTGAAGAACACATCCGAGGCAGGAGCCCTGCAGTCCATGCAGATGACTATTCGCCTCCTGGAGCTACTGGGGTTTGTGATAAATTATCCAAAGTCCCATCTTCTCCCAGTGCAGAAACTCGAATTCATAGGAGCTCTGCTGGACTCTCGGACGGCTCGCGCCTATCTCCCAGAGACGAGGGCCAACAACTTGTTGTCCTTCGTCTCGCGGGTGCGAGCGTCCCAGCAGATCACAGCTCGGCAGATGTTGAGATTGCTGGGCCACATGGCCCGTCTTCACATGAGATCTGCTCAATGGACCCTAGCCTCCCAGTGGTATCAGGCTGCTGGGGGTCTAGAAGACGTGATCCACCTGTCCACGAGTTTTCTCGAATCCCTGTATTGGTGGACAATCTGGTCCAATTTGACTCTGGGACGTCCTTTCCAAATTCCTCAGCCACAAAAAGTGCTGACAACGGATGCGTCTCTCCTGGGATGGGGAGCTCATGTCGATGGGCTTCACACCCAAGGAAGCTGGTCCCTCCAGGAACGCGGTCTACAGATCAATCTCCTGGAGTTGCGAGCGATCTGGAACGCTCTGAAGGCTTTCAGAGATCGGCTGTCCCATCAAATTATCCAAATTCAGACAGACAACCAGGTTGCCATGTACTATGTCAACAAGCAGGGGGGCACCGGATCTCGCCCCCTGTGTCAGGAAGCCGTCAGCATGTGGCTCTGGGCTCGCCGTCTCGGCATGGTGCTCCAAGCCACATATCTGGCAGGCGTAAACAACAGTCTGGCCGACAGACTGAGCCGGATTATGCAACCTCACGAGTGGTCGCTCAACTCCAGAGTGGTGCGCCAGATCTTCCAAGCGTGGGGCACCCCCTTGGTGGATCTCTTCGCATCTCGAGTGAACCACAAAGTCCCTCAGTTCTGTTCCAGGCTTCAGGCCCCCGGCAGACTGGCATCGGATGCCTTCCTCCTGGATTGGGGGGAGGGCCTGCTGTATGCTTATCCTCCCATTCCTCTGGTGGGGAAGACTTTGTTGAAACTCAAGCAAGACCAAGGCACCATGATTCTGATTGCTCCTTTTTGGCCGCGTCAGATCTGGTTCCCTCTTCTTCTGGAGTTATCCTCCGAAGAACCGTGGAGATTGGAGTGTTTTCCGACCCTCATCACGCAGGACGAAGGGGCTCTTCTGCATCCCAGCCTCCGGTCCCTGGCTCTCACGGCCTGGATGTTGAGAGCGTAGACTTTGCCTCTTTGGGTCTGTCAGAGGGTGTCTCCCGCGTCTTGCTTGCTTCCAGGAAAGATTCCACTAAGAGGAGTTACTTCTTTCTGTGGAGGAGGTTTGCCGTCTGGTGTGACAGCAAGGCCCTAGCTCCTCGCTCTTGTCCTACACAGACCCTGCTTGAATACCTTCTGCACTTGTCTGAGTCTGGTCTCAAGACCAACTCTGTAAGAGTTCACCTTAGCGCAATCAGTGCATACCATTACCATGTGGAAGGTAAGCCGATCTCAGGACAGCCTTTAGTTGTTCGCTTCATGAGAGGTTTGCTTTTGTCAAAGCCCCCTGTCAAGCCTCCTACAGTGTCATGGGATTCAATGTCGTTCTCACCCAGCTGATGAAACCTCCTTTTGAGCCACTGAATTCCTGCCATCTGAAGTACTTGACCTGGAAGGTCATTTTCTTGGTGGCAGTTACTTCAGCTCGTAGAGTCAGTGAGCTTCAGGCCCTGGTAGCCCAGGCCCCTTACACCAAATTTCATCATAACAGAGTAGTCCTCCGCACTCACCCTAAGTTCTTGCCAAAGGTTGTGTCGGAGTTCCATCTGAACCAGTCAATTGTCTTGCCAACATTCTTTCCCCGTCCTCATTCCTGCCCTGCTGAACGTCAGCTGCACACATTGGACTGCAAGAGAGCATTGGCCTTCTACCTGGAGCGGACACAGCCCCACAGACAGTCCGCCCAATTGTTTGTTTCTTTTGATCCCAATAGGAGGGGAGTGGCTGTAGGGAAATGCACCATATCCAATTGGCTAGCAGATTGCATTTCCTTCACTTACGCCCAGGCGGGGCTGGCTCTTGAGGGTCATGTCACGGCTCATAATGTTAGAGCCATGGCTGCGTCGGTAGCCCACTTGAAGTCAGCCTCCATTGAAGAAATTTGCAAAGCTGCGACGTGGTCATCCGTCCACACATTCACATCTCATTACTGCCTGCAGCAGGATACCCGACGCGACAGTCGGTTCGGGCAGTCAGTTCTTCAGAACCTGTTTGGGCTTTAGGATCCAACTCCACCCCCCGAGGGCCCTGTTTGTTCTGTTCCAGGCTGCACTCTCAGTTAGTTGGTAAATTTTTTAGGTCAATTTCAGTTATGTCCTCGCCGTTGCGAGGCCCAATTGACCATGGTTATTGTTTTGAGTGAGCCTGGGGGCTAGGGATACCCCATCAGTGAGAACAAGCAGCCTGCTTGTCCTCGGAGAAAGCGAATGCTACATACCTGTAGAATGTATTCTCCGAGGACAGCAGGCTGATTGTTCTCACAAACCCACCCGCCTCCCCGTTGGAGTTGTGTCTTCCCTTGAAGTGTATTGTCTTGCTACATACTGGACTGGCCGGCTCGAGCCGGTTTCGGGTGGGAAGACGGCCGCGCATGCGCGCGAGGACTAGCAAAGGACTTTGCTAGAGAAGTTTCCGATTGGAGGGGCTGCCGTGGACGTCAACCCATCAGTGAGAACAATCAGCCTGCTGTCCTCGGAGAATACCTTCTACAGGTATGTAGCATTCGCTATTTGTTTTTATTGTAGCAAAGTCCTGTGTATGCCATTTAGTCTTATGAGAAGATGGAACAACTTTAGTCCCTGTTGTACTACTACTAATCATCCTTAAAATCGAGCGTGGTACCGGAAGATTGGAGGGTGGCCAATGTCATGCCGATTTAAAAAAAAAAGGTTCCAGGGGCGATCTGAGAAATTATAGACCATATGTCGGTGCTGGGCAAAATGGTAGAGACTATTATTAAGAACAAAATTACAGAGCATATTCAAAAGCATGGATTAATGAGACAAAGTCAACATAGATTTAGTGAAGGGAAATCTTGCCTCACCAATAGTAGAATTGGAAAAGGTACAGCGAAGGGCGACGAAAATGATAGTGGGGATGGGACGACTTTCCTATGAAGAGAGGCTGAGAAGGCTAGGGCTTTTCAGCTTGGAGAAGAGACGGCTGAGGGGAGATATGATAGAAGTGTATAAAATAATGAGTGGAATGGATCGGGTGGATGTGAAGCGACTGTTCACGCTATCCAAAATACTAGGACTAGAGGGCATGAGTTGAAGCTACAGTGTGGTAAATTTAAAACGAATCGGAGAAAATTTTTCTTCACCCAACGTGTAATTAGACTCTGGAATTCATTGCCGGAGAACGTGGTACGGGCGGTTAGCTTGACGGAGTTTAAAAAGGGGTTAGATAGATTCCTAAAGGACAAGTCCATAGACCGCTATTAAATGGACTGGAAAAATTCCTCATTTTTAGGTATAACTTGTCTGGAATGTTTTTACGTTTGGGGAGCGTGCCAGGTGCCCTTGACCTGGATTGGCCACTGTCGGTGACAGGATGCTGGGCTAGATGGACCTTTGGTCTTTCCCAGTATGGCACTACTTATGTACTTATGTACTTATGTACTACATTTCTTTGAAGGGGTGAGCAAACATGTGGATAAAGGCGAGCCGGTTGATATAGCTACGTCATGGAAGGTTCCACGTTAGAAGTCGCCGACCAAGAAAGGGATCTAGGTGTCGTCGTCGTTGATGATACGTTGAAACCTTCTGCTCAGTGTGCTGCTGTGGCTAAGAAAGCAAATAGAATATTAGGAAAAGAATGGAAAACAAAAACAAGGATGTTATAATGCCTTTGTATCGCTCCATGGTGCGACCACACCTCGAATATTGTGTTCAATTCTGGTCGCCACATCTCAAAAAAGGTATAGTGGAATTAGAAAAGGTGCAGAGAAGGGCGATGAAAATGATAAAGGGGGTGGGACGATTTCCCTATGAGGAAAGACTAAAGCGTTTAAGGCTCTTCAGCTTGGAGAAAAGGCGGCTGAGGGGAGATATGATAGAGGTCTATAAAATGAGTGGAGTTGAACGGGTAGATGTGAAGCGTCAGTTCACACTTTCCAAAAATACTAGGACTAGGGGGCATGTAATGAAGCTACAATGTAGTAAATTTAAAACAAATCAGAGAAAATGTTTCTTCAATCAACGTGTAATTAAACTCTGGAATTCGTTGCCAGAAAATGTGGTAAAGGCTTAGCAGAGTTTTAAAAAGGTTTGGTTGGCTTCCTAAAGGAAAAGTCCATAGACCATTATTAAATTGGACTTGGGGAAAATATTTCTGAGATAAGCAGCATAAAATGTTTTGTACTTTGTTTGGGATCTTGCCAGGTATTTGTGACCTGGATTGGCCACTGTTGGAAACAGGATGCTGGGCTTGATGGACCTTTGGTCTGTTCCAGTATGGGTTATGTACTTATTTTCTAAAGTACTACTAGACATACACAGCGCTGTACACATTATATGCAGGTACTTTCTCTGTCCCTAGAAAGCTCACAATCTAAGGTTTTGTACCTGGGGCAATGGAGGGTTAAGTGGCTTGCCCAAGGTCAGAAGGAGCTGCAGTGGGAATCGAACCTAGGTTGCCAGGGTCAAAGCCTCCTGCAGTAACCATTTACTTGCATCTGAATGATTTGGGTTTCTGCCACATACTTGTGACCTGGATAGGCCACTGTTGGAAGCAGGATACTGTGCTGGATAAATCATTGGTCTGACCCCGTGTGACTATTCTTACGTTAAAGCTGTGACCCTGAGGTGTCTCGCAGCAGTTAGAGCCTCACTAATTCAGCAAGTTGCCACAAGGTGGTGCTGTTTTGCCAAATATATTGAAACTCAAAATGTTTCTGGTGGAAGTGGAGACGAAAACAGTATCTGAATACTAGGGCATTGTAAGCCACATTGAGCCTGCAAATAGGTGGGAAAATGTGGGATACAAATGTTACAAATAAATAAATAAAAGAGCGCTTGGGACAAGTTCACAGGATCTCTAAGGGAGTGGTAGGGAGAGTAGATGGCATGGATGGGCCACATGGTCTTTATCTGCCTTCATTTTTCTCTTTCTCCTTTTAGTATAGGGAGTGGCCAGAGATTGAGTGGTCTTAGTGCTGTGCCACGGTGTGGACATGAAAGAGAGAACATGCCTAAGTACCCACATGCTAAGCTCACATGTCATTTATCTGTATTTAGCTTTCATCATATATCCATACATGAACATACACAAACCCAGCTCTTTAAAATCCTGACCTTGGTCAGTTGCTACTGTGCTTTGACAGCCAGGGGACAATTCTACTACTACTATTACTTATCATTTCTATAGCGCTACTATAACTGAGTTTCTCTACTTAGGTTCCCTGATGCCACTCTGTTATACTGTGCTAGAATCCTGGCATAAGCTGGTATGGATGTGCCTTCCATTTACATGTCAAAGGGAAATAACATAGTAGAAGATGGCAGAAAAAGACCTGCACGGTCCAGCCAGTCTGCCCAACAAGATAAACTTGTATGTGCTACTTTTTGTACCTTACGTTGATTTGTATCTGTCATTTTCAGGGCACAGACCGTAGAAGTCTGCCCAGCACTATCCCTGCCTCCCAACCACCAGCCCCGCCTCCCACCATCGGCTCTGCCACCTAATCTCAGCTAAGCTTCTGAGGATCCATTCCCTCAGAACAAGATTCCTTTATGTTTATCCCACGCATGTTTGAATTCCGTTACCGTTTTCCTCTCCACCACCTCCCGCGGGAGGGCATTCCAAGCATCCACCACCCTCTCCGTGAAAAAATACTTCCTGACATTTTTCTTGAGTCTGCCCCTCTTCAATCTCATTTCATGCCCTCTCGTTCTACTGCCTTCCCATCTCCGGAAAAGGTTCGTTTGCGGATTAATACCTTTCAAATATTTGGACCTCTGTATTATATCACCCCTATTTCTCCTTTCCTCCAGGGTATGTGAGAGACAAAGCCTCTGTCCCGCTCTCCTTGCATTTACAGAATAGAGTTTAGGTCTGTGCTGGTGCTTCTCTGGTAACTCAGGCAAGGGGCATAGAATTGCTATTTCCAGAGTCAGTCATCTACTTGTGCCATGTCCACTGCCATCAGAAAGGCACTCTTGACTGTTCCGGTCTACTCAAAACAAGCATGTGATAAGCTTTCATAGTCAGCATGCCAGAGTTCATCAGGTTTTCCCACTGATAACATGTAAAGCGTGAATACAACATGGACAGCTGATACTCACAGACAGCCAAAGAGGGATCCCCCTGTGAGCCCCCTTTTCGTACATAAACCGTTTGTATAAGAATACCCCACAGGTTACTCATGTAAAAAAAGACGTGTCGTGCCAAGAAAATTTGTACTATTACAGTTTATTCTTATAGTCTGCAATAACTCGAGCTGCTAAAAATGAAAAGGTAGCAGAGAATACGGACTTTAAATGGACATTCTTCGGGCTTAGATATTGTAACAGTAAACGGTTCCTAGAAACCCCAGATCTACTAGCTTTGGAAATCCTATTAAATCCAACATATAGAGTGGAGCATTACCATATAAATATTATAGATCATCACACAAAGTTTAAATTCAATATGGGCCTCCATTGGTAACCAATGTAAACCCATCAGTAAAGGAGAAACCTGTTCATCTGTGACCCATGTGGAGGTGAGTTCTTGGGTGAAGTGCAGGTGTATTAACTAACTTTTAAGCATTATCCTTAATGCCTGCAGCTTCATTCTGGCCACAATTTGTGCACCTAGGTGTGTTTATAAAATAGGCCCCTTCTCAACCTCCAGACCTAGGAGATTTGTTTTAAAAAATTACCCTCATAAAACTGAAGAGCAGATCTTCAGAGCTCCATGCACCACAGATAGCTGAAGAATGATGTTACTACTACTTATCATTTCTGTAGCACTACAAGGCATACACAGCGCTATATACCATACACAAAAGACAGTCCCTGCTCAAAGAGCTTACAATCTAGATAAGAGGAGAAAGGGACAGATAAGAGAGATTTATCTACAGAACGGAGTACTCGAGGGGGGACTTAGGGAGAGACAAGAGTGGAGAGGTACTGGGGAGCAGCAGAGTGAATGCACTTATAGGTCAGTAGGAGAAATTTGAATTGAATACAGAAACGGATAGGGAGCCAGTGAAGTGACTTAAGGAGAGGGCTAATGTGGGCATAGCGACTTTGGCGGAGAATGAGTCGCTCAGGAGAGTTTTGGATTGATTGAAGAGGAAAGAGATGGATAAGAGGGAGGCGGGTGAAAAGTAGGTTATAATAATCAAGACGTGAAGTGATAAGAGTGTGGATAAGGGTTCTGGTAGAGTGCTCAGAGATGAAGGGGCGGATTTTGCTACTGTTGTAGAGAAAGAAACGACAGGTTTTGGCAATCTGCTGAATGTAAGGAGAGAGAGGAGTCAAAGATGACCCCAAGGTTACGAGCAGATTAGATATTAGATATGTTAGAGAATGATATTTTAGAATGGCATATCTATATATATAAAAGGCAAGACCAACGTTCTATGAAGCCTCCAGCCGGAAGTGTGAAGCACCAGAGATATCCGGTTTCCCCGTGAGTGAAGGAAAACAGCATAGCACGAAATCTCACACAGTGAAGGACTCAGAGGGGGGAGGGGAGAGAGATGCCCTCACTCTCTCTGTAACAAAAACACAGAACAGCGGGAAACTTAACACTGAAGGACTGGACTCGGAGGGGGGAGGGAGAGAGGGCAGGGACACACACTCCCACATGCACACTCTGAAGAAAACCTTGCTAGCCCCCCGTTTCATTTGCATCAGAAACGGGGCTTTTTTACTAGTGACCTTAATAAAAGGTCGCACCTTATACTCTGATAAAACATGAAAAGCAACATAAAATAGCCAATGGAGAGTTGAACACCAAGACTAAAAGACTGGGCCAGAGGGCACAACAGACGATGGTGAATGGAATTCAGTCCTTGCTCTGCTTCAGATTTCCCTTAGCAATTTTGAGAATGGCTTCTTGAGATAGGTTTGTCTTTTATGTAGAGAGTACCCAAATCAGCAAATGAGTGGACAGACTTGGAAGGTACGAGAAAACATGAGTGATTTAACAAAGTTTGAGGAAAGGCCCAGAATTTGGCAGCTAAAATGAAATGTTAATGCAAAATCATGCATTTGGGAGGGTTTCAGAAATCTCATGGAACGGTGTAATATAGGTAGGGAAGTTCTGATTTGCCCCCCAAAAAGAGAGAGAGTGCTGGCAGTGATCATTTGAACAATCTTAAGCTAATCACACAAGTTGGTAAGATGATGACAAAGCCAGAAGGATGCTTGAGTGCATAGGGAGAGGAATGGCCAGCAGAAAAAAAGGAGTCGGTATACGTTTCTTGAAACTCTTCATTTTGGAGACCACATCTTCAGAAACATGTCAACAGGATGGAGTTGGTCCAGCTGTTAAAATGGTCAGTGTTGATCATAAAGCATATATGGAACAAACTTATGATCTCAATATGTATACTTTGGAAGTTAGGCAGGAGAGGTCTAAACTGACGGGAAGCAGACCTCTTGCAATGGAATAGAAGCTCTAGAATAAAGGATGATAGGGTGAAGTTGAAAAAGCGTAGATTCGGGAGTATATCAAAGGAAATACTATACATCTCTCCGGAAAGGGTGATGGATGAATGGAACAACCTTCCGGTGGAAGTGATGAAGACAAGGTTACTATCAGAACTCAGAAAGGCATGGGACAGGTTCAGCCATTCTCTAGGCTTGAGTGGGAAGTGAGGACGAGCAGACTGGATGGGCCATGTGGCCTTTCTCTGATGCCAGATTTTTTGCTTGAATGAGAGTCAAGCGAGTGTGTGTTGAATCTTCCTAGCTCAAATACTTCGAAATTAATTCTTATTCATTTGTATAAAGGTTTACTACCTTACCCCACTTGATCATGAAACCCTTGAGCCACAATTCAACAGGATAACCAGTGAGGTATGAAGTTTTTAAGTGGATTTTCAGCCAGCTTACCTAGGATAGCTATTTGTGTGGGCCTACTTGAACAGATGACCTTAACTGGATAGCACTGAATATCAGTGCTAATAGTTAACTTCGGTGCTGCCTCCACAATGACTTCCACCTTTCTCCTCTACCTATGCAACTTTTGAGGAGATCAGGCAAAAATTAGTGGGTTGGGTGGCCACATCAAAATATTGCTTGTCCAAGTGGCCTGTCAGTAGTGTCCTTCTTTGGCACTTTGGTCCATGCTTCTCAGGCATTAGTTCAATCCCCACATTAGTAGAACTTCCTTTCTGGGCCCCACCCATATCCATGAGGCCTGTGTTTGAGTTCCTCTGATCTGTCTGCAAGGTGTGGGTTTGATGAACCATGTTCCAAATTCCAGGGCCCATGTTTCAGCCTTGTTTCCCCCCCCCCACCCCCCCACCCCCCCCCACCCCCGATTTCATCCCACAATCAGCACCATGTTAGAACATAAGAATAGCCATACTGGGTCAGACCAGTGGTCCATCTAGCCCAGTATCCTGCTTCTAACAGTGGCTAACCCAGGTCCCAAGTACCTGGCAAGAAACCCAAATAGCAACATTCCATGCTACCAGTCCCAGGGCAAGCAGTGGTTTCCCCATATCTGTCTCAATTGCAGACTATAGACTTTTCCTCCAGAACTTGTCCAAACCTTTTTTAAACCCAAACACGCTAACTAACCACTGTTACTACATCCTCCAGCAAAGTGTTCCAGAGCTTAACTATTAATTGAGTAAAAAAAATATTTCCTCCTATTTGTTTTTAAAGTATTTCCACTTAACTTCATTGAGTTTTCCCTAGTCTTTGTACTTTTTGAAAGAGTAAAAAATCGATTCACTTCTTCTCGTTCTACACCACTTAGGATTTTGTAGACATAAGTAATGCCACACTGGGAAAAGACCAAGGTGTCCATCAAGCCCAGCATCCTGTCCACGACAGCGGCCAATCCAGGCCAAGGGCACCTGGCAAGCTTCCCAAACGTACAAACATTCTATACATGTTATTCCCGGAATTGTGGATCTTTCCCAAGTCCATTTAGTAGCGGTTTATGGGCTTGTCCTTTAGGAAACCGTCTAACCCCTTTTTAAACTTTGCCAAGCTAACCGCCTTCACCACGTTCTCCGGCAACGAATTCCAGAGTTTAATTACGCGTTGGGTGAAGAAACATTTTCTCCGATTTATTTTAAATTTACTACACTGTAGTTTCATCGCATGCCCCCTACTCCTAGTATTTTTGGAAAGCGTGAACAGACGCTTCACATCCACCTGTTCCACTCCACTCATTATTTTATAGACCTCTATCATGTCTCCCCTCAGCCGTCTCTTCTCCAAGCTGAAAAGCCCTAGCCTACTTAGTCTTTCTTCATAGGGAAGTCGTCCCATCCCCGTTATCATTTTAGTTGCCCTTCGCTGCACCTTTTCCAATTCTACTATATCTTTCTTGAGATGCAGCGACCAGAATTGAACACAATACTCAAGGTGCGGTCACACCATGGAGCGATATAATGGCATTATAACATCCTCACACCTGTTTTCCATACCTTTCCTAATAATACCCAACATTCTATTCGCTTTCTTAGCCGCAGCAGCACACTGAGCAGAGGGTTTCAGTGTGTTATCGACGATTACACCCAGATCCCTTTCTTGGTCCATAACTCCTAACGTGGAACCTTGCATGACGTAGCTATAATTTGGGTTCTTTTTTCCCACCTTGCATCACCTTGCACTTGCTCACATTAAACGTCATCTGCCATTTAGCCGCCCAGTCTCGTAAAGTCCTTCTGTTATTTTTCACAATCCTGTCGCGATTTAACGACTTTGAATAACTTTGTGTCATCAGCAAATTTAATTACCTCGCTAGTTACTCCCATCTCTAAATCATTTATAAATATATTAAAAAGCAGCGGTCCTAGCACAGACCCCTGAGGAACCCCACTAACTACCCTTGTCATATCTACCCTCAGCTGTCTCTTTCCAAGCTGAAGAGCCCTAACCTCTTTAGCCTTTCGTCTATGAGAAGACTTCCGTCCCTTTATCACTTTTGTCGCTCTTCTTTGAATCTTTTCTAATTTCGCTATATCTTTTTTTGAGATATGGCAACCAGAATTGAATTCAGTACTCAAGGTGAGGTCCATACCATAAAGCGATACAGAGGCATTATAGTATTTTCAGTCTTATTTAACAACATCCTTTTCCTAATAATTCCTAGCATCCTGTTTGCTTTTTTTGGCCGCAGCTACACAGTGGGCAAAATATTTCAGCGTATTGTTTACAACGACACCTAGATCTTTTTCTTAGGTGCTGACCCTTAAGGGTGGGCCCTTGCACCAGGTAACTTATGATTTCAAATTATTCTTCCCAATGTGAATCACTTTGCATTTGTCCACATTAAATTTCATCTGCCATTTGGATGCCCAGTCTTCCAATTTCCTAAGGTGTTCTGCATTGGTTTAAGAACCTTGAATAGTTTTGTGTCACCTGCAAATTTAATCACGTCACTTGTTGTTCTGATTTCCAGATTATTGATAAATATGTTGAATAGCACCGGTCCTAATACAGATCCCTGTGGCACTCCACTATTCACCTTCCTCGATTCAGAGAAATGGCCATTTAACCCTACCCTCAGTTTTCTGTCCAGTAACCAATTGCTAATCCAAAGAAGGGCTTTGCCTCCTATCCCAAAACTCTTTAATTTTCTCAGGAATCTTTTATTCGGAACTTTCTCAAAAGCTTTCTGAAAATGTAGATACAATACATCAACCAGCTCACCTTAAATTACTACTACTACTACTATTTAGCATTTCTATAGCGCTACAAGGCGTACGCAGTGCTGCACAAACATAGAAGAAAGACAGTCCCTGCTCAATAGACCAAAAATAAAGTAAGCAAATCAAATCAATTAATGTACACAGGAAGGAGGAGAGGAGGGTAGGTGGAGGCGAGTGGTTGCAAGTGGTTACGAGTCAAAAGCAATGTTAAAGAGGTGGGCTTTCAGTCTAGATTTAAAGGTGGCCATGGATGGGGCTCAGGAAGTTTATTCCAGGCGTAGGGTGCAGCGAGACAGAAGGCGCAAAGTCTGGAGTTGGCAGTAGTGGAGAAGGGAACAGATAAGAAGGATTTATCCATGGAGCGGAGTGCACGGGAAGGGGTGTAGGTAAGGACGAGTGTGGAGAGATACTGGGGAGCAGCAGAGTGAGTACATTTATAGGTTAGTAGAAGAAGTTTGAACAGGATGCGAAAACGGATAGGGAGCCAGTGAAGGGTCTTGAGGAGAGGGGTAGTATGAGTAAAGCGACCCTGGCGGAAGATGAGACGGGCAGCAGAGTTTTGAACCGACTGGAGGGGGGAGAGGTGACTAAGTGGGAGGCCAGCAAGAAGCAGATTGCAGTAGTCTAAACGAGAGGTGACAAGGGTGTGGATGAGGGTTTTGGTAGAGTGCTCGGAAAGAAAGGGGCAGATTTTACGGATGTTGTAAAGAAAGAAACGACAGGTCTTGGCAATCTGCTGGATAACTTAAATAACTTTTCTTTCCTGCACTGTATGAAGACGCAAGTACAGTTTTAGGAAGGATTTGATATTCATTTAACCTAATGTTTTCTTGGTGTATCCTAAAAGGGTATGGAAGCAGGTGTTTGGGTTGTAGTATACTTTGATTTACAATAGATGTGACTCTGGTTTTACTTGCAGGATATTGGCGCAGGAAAAGGTAAATACTACGCTGTTAACTTCCCCATGCGAGACGGGATAGATGATGAATCCTATGGACAGATCTTTAAGCCGGTGAGTGGGTTGTACGTGTGACTGTGCTCTGCCTGCTGGAACTACGGCAGGTTAACTCTCTTTGTGTTTTCTTTCCTCCTAGATTATTTCCAAAGTGATGGAGATGTACCAGCCCAGTGCTGTGGTGTTGCAGTGCGGGGCGGATTCCTTATCAGGGGACCGATTAGGATGTTTCAATCTTACCGTGAAAGGTACAGAGGAAGGACCACATTGAAGAGGCCTGTCCCCATTAGTTGATAAGCCCATCAGTATGAAGTGAGGCTGCTTTTTCTTCACACTCTGCTGAGGACATAACTCCACTAGTTATGGGAATGTGCTGTTTGAGGACTGACTGTTTCCCCATTATTCTTTCCCCTGAGATGGTCATGGTGAAAAAAAAAAACACTGCTCCCACACAAGACCCATCCCCTCTAGCTCCTGAGCTGGACTTTTTCTCCAGTTCTTCCTGCACAAGGGCTGGTTCCTGGACTGGTCTGTGTAGGGATGGGGATAAACATAGTAAAACATAGTAGATGACGGAAAAAGACCTGCACGGTTCATCCAGTCTGCCCAAGAAGATAAATTCACATGTGCTACTTTTTTATTTGTACTGTCCTCTTCAGGGCACAGACCGTATAAGTCTGCCCAGCAGTATCCCTGCCTCCCAACCACCAGCCCCGCCTCCCACCACCGGCTCTGGCACAGACCGTATAAGTCTGCCCAGCACTATCCTCGCCTCCCAACCACCAGCCCCGCCTCCCACCACCGGCTCTGGCACAGACCGTATAAGTCTGCCCAGCACTATCCCCGCCGCCCAACCACCAGCCCCGGCACAGACCCTATAAGTCTGCCCAGCACTAGCCCCGCCTCCCAACCACCAGCTCTGCCACCCATTCTAGGCTAAGCTCCTGAGGATCCCTTCCTTCTGCACAGGATTCCTTTATGTTTATCCCACGCATGTTTGAATTCTGTTTCCGTTTTCATCTGCACCACATCCCGCGGGATGCTGTATCCATTCTTTTCAGTGGTGAGACACCTTGATTTAAATCAGGCTTGTCCAACCTTCCCCTATCCAGGGGCTACATTTTATATGTTTGTAATATTTGAAGGGCCAAAACATGCACCATCGCATTTTGCCACGTGTTTCGTCAAATAGTGACAAAATATGACAGTGCATCATCCTGTCCCTCAGCCCTTACCCAGTCTCTCTCGCTCATGTAACTTCTCCATCCTTCATCCAGTATATTTTCCCACACCTGGTTTCAGCTGCAGAAGAAACAGCGGGATAACACAAGTGTTGAGGCTGACCAACAGACAAAGTCAACTAGGGAGACAGTGCTTGAAAGACTCGTCACGGTCCGTGTTTCGGCACCACAAAACGCCTGCTTCAAGGGTCACGAATAGTGTTCTAAAAAACATAAATGTGTCATACATATATAACATAATATAAAAACGTATTGTATTTAAATTAACAAACAAATATAAGTAGAAATACACAGCTTAACTTTAAGCTAAAGATTGTTAAAAGCAGACATATTGTTTGAAAATATGTTATACATATAAGGTAAAAATTATAACATAGTAGATGATGACAGAGCAAGACCTGTACGGTCCATCCAGTCTGCCCAACAAGATAAACTCATATGTGCTACTTTATGTGTATACCTGACCTTGATTTGTAATAGTGTTTCTAAGAGATGATGAATTAATTCCTTCCAGCAGGGATAACCTCATGCATGGAGGGGGGAAAGGCAGTCAGTCCCGCACATTCTGGTCCTGACTAGAAAGGACATTACGTTCACATTATTCACAATAAAAAGCAGAAGGGAATATATTAAATATTGCAACCTAGGAGGTTGTATGCTCTTGGCTGACAATGGATAAAAGGCTGGGAACTGGTGTGCAGGAACGGACAGGAAATGGATTTTTTTTTACTTTTGTGATGCTTGTTTTGGAGTTTTGCACTGACATTTTTCTGGCTTTGTTTTCACAGGTCATGCTAAATGTGTGGAGGTTGTAAAGACCTTTAATTTGCCCCTGCTGATGCTTGGTGGGGGTGGATACACGATCCGTAATGTTGCACGCTGCTGGACATATGAGACGGCTGTTGCATTAGATTGTGAAATTCCCAATGGTAAGTTTTCCAAGATCACAATCTGTGTTGTGTATTAGCATTTTAGTGGCATCTCAGAGGTAAGTGCAAAACTCAGGGAATCAGGTATCAGAAGTGCTACTACTACTACTTATCACTTCTATAGCGCTACAAGGCATACGCAGCGCTGTACACCATACATGAAAAGACAGTCCCTGCTCAAAGAGCTCTCAATCTAAATAGGAAGACAAACAGACAGAACAACTAAGAGGTAAGGGAAAAAAGGGTACAGGACAAGTGAGTAGTGGTTAGGAGTCAAAAGCAACGTTAAAGAGGTGGGCTTTTAGCCTGGATTTGAAAACGACCAAAGACGGGGCTAGACGTACAGTCTCGGGAAGTCTATTCCAGGCATGAGGTGCAGCGAGATAAAAGGAACGCAGTCTGGAATTAGCAGTAGAGGAGAAGGGGACAGACAAGAGGGATTTAGTGCTGGCAGCAAAATTGCATATATACCAACTCTTGAGGCTTTTGATATCTGGAAAACAGTTGTGTTTAGATGTGCCGTCACATCGAGTTATAAAATTGAATGAGTACAGAGCGACCTTCTTTTTTTTTTTATGTAGCAGGCCCTACTGTATGGAATAGCTTACCATTAAGGCTTTAAAAAATTCAGGAAGCAAAACAGTTCAAACGAGAGCTAAAAACTTAACTTTTTATACGTGTATGGAGTGGCTGAGCTTCAAGATAAAGCTGGCAGAAATAATTAAACTGGAGTAATTGGACTGAAGTCCTGGGTCTGTTAACAATCTTTGATCCATACATGGCTTAGTTTGTTTGAAGTTCTGTGTCTGTAAAAAAAAAATGTTTATTTTATGATTTTTATGTATATATATTTTGTTAACCACTGAGAATTTTTGGATTGTGCAGTATAGAAATAAATATTATGTAAAATGAATAACGGTTTGCATTAAACTCAAGTTGTGTTGTTCATGAAAAGTTAACACCTTTCTCTGGGAGCACTGACTGTTTAATAATAGCCCCTACACTCCCCCTGATCTCTGGAAACATAGAAAACAGAGAAAGATGTAGGCAGATAAAGACTGTACGGCCTATCCAGTTGGCCCATCCATGCCATCTACTCTCACTGTCATTCACTTAGAGATCCTCTGTACTTGTCCCAAGCTCTCTTGAATTCAGATACTGTTTTCATCTCCACCACTTCCACAATCCAACTTTCTAGTCACCCAGTCAAAGAAATTGATCAGATTTGTCCGACAAGACCTGACTGTAGTGAAACCATGTTGCTTTGGGTCTTGTAAGCCATTGGATTCCAAAAACTTTACTATTCTCTGTTTTTAAAAGTGTTTCAATTAATTAATTTACTTACCATAGAAGTCAGACTTATTGGCCTGTCATTCCCAACTTCTTCCTTACTTCCCCTTTTGTGGAGAAGAACCTCCTCTTCTCCAGTCCTCTGGGTCCACTCCCGGCTCTAGAGAAGCATTGAAAAGGTCAGCTAGAAGAACTACTAGAGCGTCCCTAAGTTCCCCTAGTACCCTCGGATGTATGCCATCCAGCCTGTATAACTTTGTCCACCTTTAGCAATTTCCTCACAAACACTGACCTCTGAAAATCGTTCAGGGGCTTAAACCACTCCATTCCTATTTGTGTTTGTTTTCTATGGTCCCCTTCCTAGCCCTTCAGCTGTGAACCCATAAGAACATAAGAGTAGCCAGACTGGGTCAGACCAATGGTCCATCTAGCCTAGTATTCTGTTTCCAGTAGTGGCCAAGCCAAGTCACAAGTACCTGGCAGAAACCCAAATCGTGGCAACATTCCATGCTACAAATCCCAGGGCAAGCAGTTGTTTCCCCATGTCTATCTCAATAGCAGACTATGGACTTATCCTCTAGGAACTTGTGCTGTTACCACATCCTCCGGCAAAGAGTTCCAGACTTTTCCTCCAGGAAAACAAAAATGAGGACGTTGTAATGCCTTTGTATCGCTCCATGGTGCGGCCGCACCTCGAATACTGTGTTCAATTCTGGTCACCACATCTCAAAAAAGATATAGTGGAATTAGAAAAGGTAAAGAGAAGGGCGACGAAAATTATAAAGGGGATGGGACGACTTCCCTATGAGGAAAGACTAAAGCGGCTAGGGCTCTTCAGCTTGGAGAAAAGGCGGCTGAGGGGAGATATGATAGAGGTCTATAAAATAGTGGAGTTGAACGGGTACATGTGAAGTGTCTGTTTACGCTTTCCAAAAATACTAAGACTAGGGGGCATGCGATGAAGCTACAATGTAGTAAATTTAAAACGAATCGGAGAAACTTTTTCTTCACTCAACGTGTAATTCAACTCTAGAATTCGTTGCCAGAAAATGTAGTAAAGCCGGTTAGCTTCGTAAAGTTTATAAAATGTTTGAACGGCTTCCTAAAGGAAAAGTCCATAGACCATTATTAAATTGGACTTGTGGAAAATATTTCTGGAAAATAAGCAGCATAAAATGTTTTGTACTTTTTTTTAGGATCTTGCGAGGTATTTGTGACCTGGATTGGCTACTGTTGGAAACAGGATGCTGGGCTTGATGGACCTTTGGTCTTTCCCAGTGTGGCAATACTTATGTAACTTGTCCAAACCCTTTTTAAACCCAGCTAATTGCTGTTACCACATCCTCCGGCAAAGAGTTCCAGAGCTCAACTATTTGTTGAGTGAAAAAATATTTCCTCTTATTTGTTTTAAAAGTATTTCCATGTAACTTCCTTGAGTGTCCCCTAGTATTTGTACTTTTGGAAAGAGTAAAAAAATCGATTTACTTCTACTCATTCTACACCACTCAATTTCGTAAAACTCAATCATATCTCCCCTTATCTGTCTCTTTTCCAAGCTGAAAAGCCCTATCCTCTTTAGCCTTTCCTCATATGAGAGGAGTTGCATCCCCTCTATCATTTTGGTCGCTCTTCTTTGAACCTTTTCTAATTCCGCTATATCTTTTTTGAGATACAGTGACCAGAACTGATCACAAGTTGCAGACACACCATGGAGCTATACAAAGGTATTATAGTATTTTCGGTCTTATTCACCATCCCTTTCCTAATAATTCCTAGCATCCTGTTTGCTTTTTTGGCTGCCGCTGCACACTGGGCAGAAGATTTCACCATATTGTTTACAACGACACCTAGATCTTTTTCTTGAGAGTTGACCCCCAAGGTGGACCCGAGCATCAGGTACCTATGATTCCGATTATTCTTTCCAATGTGCATCACCTTGCATCTGTCCACATTAAATTTCATCTGCCATTTGGACGCCCAGTCTTCCAATTTCCTAAGGTCTTCCTGCAATATTTCACAGTCCGCACGTGCTTTAGCAACCTTGAATAGTTTTGTATCATCTGCAAATTTAATTACCTCACTCGTTGTTCCGATTTTCCATATTATCTACTATAATAAAACACACACTCAACGTTCTGAAGCGTGTTTCCCTACTCCTCCCCTTCCAACGAATCGCTGCACACAGCCTAACAAAAGCAAGCCGCCGAGGACGTGCCCACCCCGCCCCTTTCACGCCATCGCCCCGTTCACGCTACCGCCCCTCCCCTTACGCTACTATCCCTGGTGGTGTAGAGGTACCTGTTCGCTCGGGGCAGGAAAGAAAGAGACCCCGTTTTCCTGCCCGGAGTGCTGCTGCTAGCTGCCCTGCTGCATCCTGTGTGAGTCCGGCTCTCGGCGTTTCAAAATGGCCGCCGAGAGTTGAAGCAGCCTCGCGAGACTTCAACTCTCGGCAGCCATTTTGAAACGCCAAGAGCCGGACTCGCACAGGATGCAGCAGGGCAGCTATCAGCAGCGCTACGGGCAGGAGACAGGGGACTCTTTCTTTCCTGCCCCGAGCGAACAGGTACCTCTACACCATCAGGGATAGTAGCGTAAGGGGAAGGGAGTCCCGTGCCCGCTAGTGCCCATTTCATTTCAGGCAGAAACGGGCCTTTTTTACTAGTTTATAAATATGTTAAATAGCACTGGCCCTGTACAGATCCATGCGGCACTCCACTGTTCACCCTCCTTCACTGAGAGAAATGACCATTTAACCCTACCCTCTGTTTTCTGTCCAATAACCAATTCCTAATCCACACCAGAACCTCGCCTCTATCCCAGGACTCTTTAATTTTCTCAGGAGCTTCTCATGAGGAACTTTATCAAAAGCTTTTTGAAAATCTAGATATACTACATCAACCTGCTCACCTTTATCCACATGTTTGTTCATGCCTTCAAAGAAATGAAGGAAATTGGTGAGGCAAGACTTCCTCGGCTGAACCAATGCTGACTCTGTCCCATTAAACCATGTTTGTCTACATGTTCTGTAATTTTATTCCCTTCCTTACTCGGGAAAGGATGATACTTCAATATGCTGCTGGAGTTGTCTGTTTGTCACAGATATAGACAGAGAAGCACTGTAGTTTTTCTGATCCTAACAGCTTTCTTCTTATGTTCCTTTTTTGGATATTCAACTCTTCCAAGATTTCTATTGTAGCTACAATATTCCCTTCATAGATGTGCTTTGGTCTTAGGCTGTTGCCTTCAAAGACCCATTCAAGAAAAATCACCATTTGGATTTGTTTCTTGCTTTAAACATCTCTTCCATGATTTATCAATGTTATTTTCTATTGTTATCATGGGACTTGCGTCTTCTCTTTTTCCATACCCTTTGTCTTTCCACAGTTGTCCTGATTGGTCTTGGTTCTTTCTACTGGGTTCCGCAGCTTAGGATCTCTAAGCCTATTCAAGTTTCTTCCTGTCGGTTATTTTGTTTTTTCATCTGGGGAGATTAATGATCTGTTTATTTGCAAAATCTCTTTTTTTTTTCTGTTTCATTCTTTTAGTTCGGCTCTATGTTGAGGACACTGCTGCATCCCATTTGTCTGGACTGATCTGATAGGATGCTAAGGAAGGAAAAGTTATGTCTTACTTGATAACTTTCTTTCCTTTAGTCCTATCAGACCAGTCCAGACTCCTTCCCTGGTTGATTAGGGATCTGTCCTGGGACCACTTCTTTTCTCCATCTGTACTTCTTCCCTTGGTACTCTGATCTCATCCCACGGTTTTCAGTATCATCTTTACGCTGATGACTCCCAGATCTACCTCTCCACACCAGAAATCTCAGCCGAAATCCAGGCCAAAGTATCAGCCTGCCTGTCTGACATTGCTGCCTGGATGTCTCAGCGCCATCTGAAACTAAACATGACCAAGACTGAGCTTCTTATCTTTCCCCCTGAACCATCCTCTCCTCTTCCCCCATTCTCCACATCTGTGGATAACACTCTCATCCTTCCTGTCTCATCAGCTCGTAACCTTGGGGTCATCTTCGACTAATCCCTCTCCTTCTCTGCACATATCCAGCAGACTGCGAAAACCTGTCGTTTCTTTCTCTATAAGCAAGGTTGCCCTTCTTCCTCAGATCGGAAATAAGCAAATGTGCTAGCTGACAGTGTATATAAGAGCAGCTTTTAAACTAGAAATGGGGGGAAGGCCGACAGTCGCTCAAAAGCGCATGGTTCGGGAAAAGGTATCTTGCAAAGATACCTCACAAACAGGGAAGATAGGGTTTCTGGATAGTGAGGTTACACAACAGACCGTGGTAGGCCAGGTGTCCTTAAATACAACTAAAGATCAGACAAAAGATGTCAAATCAATAGTGTCAGGTACTAAGCATCATGCAAATAAGAACAACAAACATACTCTGAAATGTCTATATGCAAATGCTAGGAGTCTAAGAAATAAGATGGGAGAGTTGGAATATATTGCACTAAATGAAAAATTGGATATAATAGGCATTACTGAGACCTGGTGGAAGGAGGATAACCAGTGGGACACTGTCATACCGGGGTACAAAGTATATCGTAATGATAGGGTGGACCGGACTGGTGGAGGGGTAGCATTGTATATTAACGAGAGCCTTGACTCAGATAGATTACAAATTCAGCAGGACACAAATCACACCTTTGAATCACTGTGGGTTGAAATTCCATGTATAAAAGGGAAAAAAATGGTGATAGGAGTGTACTACCGTCCGCCTCACCAGGATGAGCAGGTAGACACAGAAATGATAAAAGAAATCAGAGACGCGAACAAAATGGGCAATGTGATAATAATGGGTGACTTCAATTATCCAAATATAGACTGGGTAAATGTAACATCGGGACATGCTACAGAGATACAATTCCTTGATGAAATCAAGGACAGCTTTATGGAGCAACTGGTGCAGGAGCCGACGAGAGAAGGAAAAATTCTAGACTTGGTCCTTAGTGGAGCGCATGATCTGGTGAGGGACGTTATGGTACTGGGGCCGCTTGATAACAGTGACCATAATATGATCAGTTTTGACATCGACCTTGAAGTAACTGTACACAGAAAGTCAAATACGTTAGCGTTTAACTTTAAAAAAGGAGACTATGATAAAATGAGAAGAACGGTAAAAAAAAAACTTAGGGGGGCAACTGAGAGAGTAAAAACTGTACAACAGGCTTGGACGCTGTTCAAAAATACCATCCTGGAGGCCCAGGCCATACATATTCCGCAAATTAGAAAAGAAAGACGGAAGTCCAAAAGACACCCGGCCTGGTTGAAAAGTGAGGTGAAGGAAGCTATTAGGGCTAAAAGAAACGCCTTCAGAAAATGGAAGAAGGAACCGTCTGAAAATAACAAGAAACAGCATAAGGAGTGTCAAAGCAAATGCAAGGCGCAGATTAAGAAGGTCAAGAGGGAGTATGAAAAAAAGATAGCATTAGAGGCAAAAAAACATAGTAAAAAAAATTTTCGGTATATTAAAAGCAGGAAGCCGGCAAAAGAATCGGTTGGGCCGCTGGATGACCGAGGGGTAAAAGGGGCGATCAAGGAAGACAAAGACGTAGCAGAGAGACTGAATGAATTCTTTGCTTCGGTCTTCACCGAGGAAGATTTGGGTGGGTTACCGGTGTCGGAAATGGTATTTCAAGCGGACGAGTCGGAGAAACTTACTGACTTCACGGTAAACCTGGAGGACGTAATGGGGCAGTTCAGCAAACTGAAGAGTAGCAAATCTCCTGGACCGGATGGTATTCATCCTAGAGTACTGATAGAACTGAAAAACGAGCTTGCGGAGCTACTGCTAGTGATATGCAACTTATCCTTAAAATCGAGCGTGGTACCGGAAGATTGGAGGGTGGCCAATGTAACGCCCATTTTTAAAAGAGGCTCCAGGGGAGATCCGGGAAATTATAGACCGGTGAGTCTGACGTCGGTGCCTGGGAAAATGGTAGAGGCTATTATTAAAAACAAAATTACAGAGCACATCCAAGGACATGGATTACTGAGACCAAGTCAGCATGGCTTTTGTGTGGGGAAATCTTGCCTGACCAATTTACTTCAATTCTTTGAAGGAGTGAACAAACATGTGGACAAAGGGGAGTCGGTTGATATTGTGTATCTGGATTTTCAAAAGGCGTTTGACAAGGTACCTCATGAAAGGCTACAGAGGAAATTGGAGGGTCATGGGATAGGAGGAAATGTCCTATTGTGGATTAAAAACTGGTTGAAGGATAGGAAACAGAGAGTGGGGTTAAATGGGCAGTATTCACAATGGAGAAGGGTAGTTAGTGGGGTTCCTCAGGGGTCCGTGCTAGGACCGCTGCTTTTTAATATATTTATAAATGATTTAGAGATGGGAGTAACTAGCAAGGTAATTAAATTTGCTGATGACACAAAGTTATTCAAAGTCGTTAAATCACGACAGGATTGTGAAAAATTACAAGAGGACCTTACGAGACTGGGAGACTGGGCGGCTAAATGGCAGATGATGTTTAATGTGAGCAAGTGCAAGGTGATGCATGTGGGAAAAAAGAACCCGAATTATAGCTACGTCATGCAAGGTTCCACGTTAGGAGTTACGGACCAAGAAAGGGATCTGGGTGTCGTCGTCGATAACACACTGAAACCTTCTGCTCAGTGTGCTGCTGCGGCTAAGAAAGCGAATAGAATGTTGGGTATTATTAGGAAAGGTATGGAAAACAGGTGTGAGGATGTTATAATGCCGTTGTATCGCTCCATGGTGCGACCGCACCTTGAGTATTGTGTTCAATTCTGGTCGCCGCATCTCAAGAAAGATATAGTAGAATTGGAAAAGGTGCAGCGAAGGGCGACTAAAATGATAGCGGGGATGGGACGACTTCCCTATGAAGAAAGACTAAGGAGGCTAGGGCTATACAGCTTGGAGAAGAGACGGCTGAGGGGAGACATGATAGAGGTATATAAAATAATGAGTGGAGTGGAACAGGTGGATGTGAAGCTTCTGTTCACGCTTTCCAAAAATACTAGGACTAGGGGGCATGCGATGAAACTACAGTGTAGTAAATTTAAAACAAATCGGAGAAAATTTTTCTTCACCCAACGTGTAATTAAACTCTGGAATTCGTTGCCGGAGAAAGTGGTGAAGGCGGTTAGCTTAGCAGAGTTTAAAAAGGGGTTGGACGGTTTCCTAAAGGACAAGTCCATAAACCGCTACTAAACGGACTTGGAAAAATCCAAAATTCCAGGAATAACATGTATAGAATGTTTGTATGTTTGGGAAGCTTGCCAGGTGCCCTTGGCCTGGATTGGCCGCTGTCGTGGACAGGATGCTGGGCTCGATGGACCCTTGGTCTTTTCCCAGTATGGCATTACTTATTTACTTATGTACATTACTATGACAGTCTGACAGGGTGGGAGGAGGAGGGTGGGTAGGAAGTATGCATGGGGACATCAAAGCATATCATTGATATTCTAACAGGGTGGGTGTGGATAGGTGAGGGGAGGGTGATCAACAGAGACATACAGCTTTATGGTTTATAATGGGCTAGGAACCCCAGATCCTTGTTAAGTCCTTTCTGTTGGGTGTTAAAATATTCAATCATTCTGACTTCAAAGGTCTTACGTTCTTGTATGGTTTTAAAGTTACCTTTGAGTAACCTTTTTATGGCTGAGCTGGAAGAGACATTTCTGAATACACACCAGACCAAACCTCTAAAATACTATCGGTACATCGATGACATTTTTATGATTTGGACGGAGGGTGAAGAAACTCTGAAACAATTTTATTCTGCATTCAATACATACCATCCTACAATCAGATTCAAAATTGACTACTCCCCAGAAAAAGTCAATTTTTTGGACACCACGGTCTCAATCAGTGATGGCTATATACAAACATCCATATACAAGAAACCCACAGACAGATGCAGCTACCTCCATAACTCCAGCTTCCATCCTTCACATACAAAAAGATCCATCATTTACAGCCAAGCCACAAGATACCACCGTATCTGCTCTGACCCAGGGGACAGAGACAGACACCTTAAAACCCTGACTGAATCCTTCAAACAGAAGGGCTACAACCCCAAAATAATCTCCAAGAATATTGCCTCCTCCCTCAAAACACCCAGGGAGAATCTGCTACAGTACAAAAAGAAAAAATCCACAGACAGAGTCCCGCTTGTAGTGACATACAATCCAGAGCTGGAAAAACTGAGGAAAATCATAAGAGATCTACAACCTATACTCCAGGAGGATGAATTACTGAAAGAGATATTCCCATCCCCACCAGTACTGGCCTTCCGACAGCCACCCAACTTAAAACACAAGCTAATCAGAAGTAAACTTCCATCACAGACTGAAAAGGAACAGAAGGGCACACTTCCCTGTAATTTATCCAGTTGCAAACTATGCCAAAATATTTCACAGGACCCCAAAGTCATCCACAAAGGAAAGATATTCAACATAAAGGGATCTTTCACTTGCTCATCTTCCAATGTGGTATATATCATTCAGTGTAAAAAATGTAACGAAGGATGCTATATTGGAGAAACAGGCCAGATGCTCAAGACAAGATTCAATTTACATAGACATCATATGAACAATACTGGTGCCAGCAGGGTTCCCACGCCTGTTGGTCAACATTTTACAGGACCAGGACACTGTACCAGTGATTTCACAGTGAGAATCCTCAAAGATAACTTTAAAACCATACAAGAACGTAAGACCTTTGAAGTCAGAATGATTGAATATTTTAACACCCAACAGAAAGGACTTAACAAGGATCTGGGGTTCCTAGCCCATTATAAACCATAAAGCTGTATGTCTCTGTTGATCACCCTCCCCTCACCTATCCACACCCACCCTGTTAGAATATCAATGATATGCTTTGATGTCCCCATGCATACTTCCTACCCACCCCCTCCTCCCACCCTGTCAGACTGTCATAGTAATGCTTGAATGTTTTCACTTATATACACTGTCAGCTAGCACATTTGCTTATTTCCGATCTGAGGAAGAAGGGCAACCTTCGAAAGCTAATCAAGAAATGTATTAAGTTATGTCCAATAAAAAAGGTATCATCTTATTTTCTTTTCCATGTTTTATTTTGTTTGATTTCTATTGATAACCTTAAGAGTGGACTAACACGGCTACCACACTCCTCTACTTTTCTCTATAAGCAAAATTCGCCCTTTCCTTTTTGAGCACACTATCAGAACTCTCATCCACACTCTTATCACCTCTCGCTTAGACTATTGCAACTTCCTTCTCACAGGTCTCCCACTTAGCCATCTCTCTCCTCTTCAATCTGTTCAAAGTTCTGCTACACGACTAATATTCTGCCAGGGTCGTTACGCTCATATTAGCGCTCTCCTCAAGTCACTTCACTGGCTTCCTATCCGTTTCCACATACAGTTTAAACTCCTCTTATTGACTTATAAGTGCATTCACTCTGCAGCTCCTCAGTACCTCTCCACTCTCATCTCTCTCTACATTCCTCCCTGGGAACTCCGTTCACTGGGTAAATCTCTCTTATCTGCACCCTTCTCCTCCACCACTAACTCCAGACTCTGTTCCTTTTATCTTGCTGCACCATATGCCTGGAATAGACTTCCTTAGCCGATACGTCAAACTCCATCTCTGGCCGTCTTCAAATCTAAGCTAAAAGTCCACCTTTTTGATGCAGCTTTTAACTCCTAACCCTTATTCACTTGTTCAGAACCCTTATTTTATCATCCTCACTTTAATATTCCCTTATCTCTCGTTTGTCCTATTTGTCTGTCCTAATTAGATTGTAAGCTCTGTCGAGCAGGGACTGTCTCTTCATGTTCAAGTGTACAGCGCTGCGTACGTCTAGTAGCACTATAGAAATGATAAATAGTAGTAGTAGTATTTTGGAAGAGTGGCCTAGTGGTTAGTGCAGTGGGCTTTGATCCTAGGGAACTGAGTTCAATTCCCACTGCAGCTCCTTGTGATTCTGGGCAAATCACTTAACCCTCCATTGCCCCTGGTACAAATAAGTACCTGAATATATGTAAACCGCTTTGAATGTAGTTGCAAAAACCACAGAAAGGCGGTATATCAAGTCCCATTTCCCATTTTCCTTATCACTGATTCTACTTTTTAAGTTTTCCTAACCTTTTGTATGTCACATGTCTTCTGACGGTGGGATATCTACATGCAGAACAGCATATGCTGCACTGGGCTGGTTGAGATATTTGGTTTCAATATTGGCCACTGGGCAGATTTTGAGCACCATTGATTGGCTGTTCAAAATACTGAACATTTTGTGCTACATGATACCCTTAAACGGGAAATGAATTGCAAACTATTTTTTGTTCCCCTATCAGGCAGCTGTAAATTGATTTTTCTCCCTTTTCGTATGAAACAAGAAAGACAACATTTGTCTTTTTTGGAAGAAATTAAAAACTTTCTTGTTTCAAAAATGTTTTGCCCCGTGATGGATATATTTTAATGATCACTCTTGAAGTAATGTACTTCTATTCACTGTAGTTTTATTGTATCTTAGGACAGATATTAAATTATTCCTAATAAATGACTTTCTTGTTTTGTAATCAGCACTGGACCAGTTAGATGGAGAGAACGCAGATTAAAAATGTTTTATTGTATTGTATAATGTGACCACACCTCGAGTAGTCTGCATTTTTGGTCACCACATGTCAAAGAACATATAGAGGGGTATAATCGAAAGTGGGTGCCCATCTCCATGGGCGGCCATGCGAAGGGGCGGGACAAACTGTATTTTCGAAAAAAGATGGGCGCCCATCTTTTTTTCGATAATACGGGTTGTGCGGGGCAAATGCCCTTCTCCACCACCGCCAACTCCAGGCTCCGCTCATTCTGCCTCGCCTCACCCTATGCTTGGAATAAACTTCCTGAGCCCTTACGCCAAGCCCCCTCCCTACCTACCCATCTTCAAAGCCTTGCTCAAAGCCCACCTCTTCAATGTTGCTTTCGGCACCTAACCTTTATACCTTTCAGGAAATCTAGACTGCCCCTATTTGACTGACTGTACATTTGTCCTTTAGATTGTAAGCTCCTTTGAGCAGGGACTGTCCTTCTATGTTAAATTGTACAGCGCTGCGTAACCCTAGTAGCGCTTTAGAAATGTCTAGTAGTAGTAGTATTTGGGCGTTTTGAGCTGGGCACTATCGGTTTTCAGCGATAATGGAAACCGAAGGCGCCCAGCTCAAAAACGAACAAATCCAAGGCATTAGGTCGTGGGAGGAGCCAGGATTCATAGTGCACTGGCCCCCCTCACATGCCAGGACACCAACTGGGCACCCTAGGGGGCACTTTTACAAATTAAAAAAAAAAAAATTAAAATAACTCCCAGGTGTATAGCACCCTTCCCTTGTGTGTTGAGCACCCCAAATCCCTCCCAAAACCCACTGCCCACAAGTCTACACCATTACCATAGCCCTAAGGGGTGCAGGGGGGCACCTACATGTGGGTACAGTGGGTTTGGGGGAGAGGGGTTTGGAGGGCTCAACATTAACCAGCACAAGTGGAACAGGTAGGGGGGGATGGGCCTGGGTCCGCCTGCCTTGACGTCCAGTGCACCCACTAACAACTGCTTCAGGGACCTGCATACTGCTGTCAGAGAGCTGGGTATGACATTTGAGGCTTGCATACAGGCTGTCAAAAAAAGTTTTTAAAGTTCTTTTTTGTGGTGGGAGGGGGTTAGTGACCACTGGAGGAGTCAGGGGAGGTCATCCCCGATTCCCTCCGGTGGTCATCTGGCCAGGTGGGGCACTTTTTTGGGACTTGGGTCATGGAAAAAAAAAGGGTCCAGCAAAAGCGACCCAAATTCTTGCTTCTGCTGCCCTTTTTTTTTTGATTATCAGCCGAAGGCGCCTCTCTCTCCTCGGCCGATAAACACGCCCCAGTCCCGCCTTCAACACGTCTCCGACACGCCCCCGTCTACTTTGTTCGTTCCCGGGACGGAGTGCAGTTGAAGACGCCCAAAATCGGCTTTCGATTATACCGATTTGGGCGCCTTTGCGAGATGGGCGCCCATCTCCCGATTTGGGTCGAAATATGGGTGCCCATCACTTTCGAAAATAAGGCCGATAGTGTATCGAAAAGGTTCAGAGAAGAGTGACCAAAATGATTAAAGGGATGGAATGACATATGAGGAAAAACTAGAGAGATTAGTGCTGTTCAGCTTGGAGAAGAGATGACTGAGTGATGTCTATAAAATCATGAGTGAACAGAACGGTTGGACATGAATCATTTGCTTTTTCAAAAAGTACAAAGTTAAGGACATACCATGAAACTGTTAACTAGTACGGTGGCGAAACAGTGGGTTTCTGTGCCTGTGAACTGCATTGCTTTGCTGATATGTGCCAGTAGATTTCAATTGTTTTTTTTTAATCTATACCAGAAGTGACAAGTCTTTTTTTTTTTCTTTCTCCCGCCTAACTGTGAAGAAATTAGTCAGTCTCAGTTTGAAAGCAGAGGGAAAAGACCTCTCTGCTGAGACCCTGTGATCAGTTATATTCTGTAACTGGTGAGCAGCTATATTTCCTGTACTTTCCAGGCACTGATAAAAAGTTTAGATAGTTTATAATTAATCCTACTTCAGTTACTTGTTATTGTGTGCTGTTTTCCCCTCTGTTTTATTATTATTATTATTATTACATTTGTACCCTGCGCTTTCCCACACAATGCAGGCTCAATGCGGCTTACATAGTAATTTGAAATACAAAGTTAATAGAATTTTAATAAAACAGTAGTAAAACAATGTAAAGTTGGGCTTAGTAGTGTATGATAAGTTGAGCTAGATAAAATATGACTAGGATAAAAGAGGGTAGACAGGATAGGATAATGTAATTTGGGAGAAAGGGTAAGGAGGGATAAAATTAAGGAGAGATGGAAAGAGAAGGATGGGAGGTTGGTATTTGTCAGAACAGAATTGGGGGTGGAAGTTGCCGAGATTAGTTCACTGTTCACTATTTTATGAGAATAAACGTAATTTTTTGTTCACGCTGCCTGTGTGGACTGATAAAGAATCCTGGTGGTTTGTGTGTTGGGCCTGCGAGTTCTTTCTGGGAATTGTGGGACCACTGGAAGTGTGGCCCCAGTAGCCTAGAAATCACTGGGGATAATTGGAGAGCGGGAGACTTGGCCAGAAACGGTTATTACCCAGTCGGTGGGAGAAGGGTGCTAGTGTAGAGAACAAGTGGCAGATTCAGGCAGACCTGAGCTGTGCTGGGGATGGATCCTCTAAGTGGGCGCGGGGTAACCCCAAGCAAGTGGCTAGGAATTTTGTGACATTTAAAACAAATAGGAGGAAATACTTTTTCACTCAACATGTAGTTAAGCTCTGGAACTATTACCAGAGTATATGCTAAAAGCAGTTAGCGTAGCTGGGTTTAAAAGATGTTTCAAAGTCCATAAATCATTAAGGTAGGCTTAAGGATATCAACTGCTTATATGCCTGGGATTGTTAACATGGAATGTTGCTGCTAATTGGGCTTCTGGATTGGCCACTGTTGGAAACAGGATACTGGGCTAAATGTTCTTCTTATGTTCTTCTACCCTTCCCCCCAGCAGCTACCATGAATGTACCTGGTGTGTAGTGGGGGAGGAAGCAAACGCTGCAGACTCCAGCCTTGGCAGTTCACAAATGGAGCCAGCAAACCTATAGGGTAGACTCCTGGTGGCAGGGCCGTGCCAACACAGTAAGCGGGGTAAGCACCGCAGGGGGGCGCCTTTCCTTCAAGGGCACCGCTGCGGTGCTGCGCCGCCATACCGCTTGGGGGTTTAAATGTTTAATTTATCTCGGTCGCAGCGTTCACATCATTTCAAAACCCTGCCCGTCTCTAGCTTTCCTTTGTGAGTTCGCTCTCTCAAGAGTCCCGCCCTCAAGGAAATGACGTCAGAAGGCAGGACTCTGAGGCCGAACAAACTCACGAAGAGAGGGAAAGCTAGAGACGGGCAGGGTTTTGAAATGATGCGAACGCTGCGACCGAGGTAAATTCAGTGGCTGCAGTCCACCCCGGGTGTCAGTGGGTGGGGGGGTGCTCCGCTGGCACTGCAGTCAGCCCTCGTCTCCTGCCACCTGCCTTTAAAGAAAAAGGTGTGAAGCTGCATGGCAGGCAGCGCCTCGCGTCTGCCCTGCTTGTAAAAGAAGTAAATCTCCATTCTTCTTCTCGTCGTCGTCGTCGTCAGGCCTTCACTCACTGGGTCCCGCCCTCCTCTGAGGTAACTTCCTATTTCCGTGAGGGCGGGACCCAGTGAGTGAAGGCCCGACGAGGAGAAGGAGAATGGAGATTTACTTCGTTTCCAAGCAGGGCAGATGTGAGGCGCTGCCTGCCACGCCACTTCACACCTTTTTCTTTAAAGGCAGGTGGCAGGAGACGAGGGCTGTCCTCTCTGGACGAAGCTGGTGGTCGGGTCGGGGGCTCAGATGGGAGAAGGGGGGTGGGGAGGGGGCTTCTCAGATGGGAGTGGAGCTGAAACTGGGGGCTGAAAAGGGGGGGCAGGTTGGAGATGTGGGCTGGGGCTAGAACTAGGGGCAGGTGGAATAAGGGGGTTGGAACTGGGGGCTGAAAAAAGGTGCAGAGAGAGAGAGGGGACAGATCTTGGATGGATGGATGGGGGGGAGAGGGATAGCAAATGGTGGATTGAAGGGGCAGAGAGAAAGGGCAGACAGTGGATGGAAGGGATAGAAAGGACAGACAGTGAATGGAAGGGAGAGAGAGAGAGAGGGCAGACGGGCAGATGGTGGATGGAAGGTGCAGGGAAAGAGGGCAGACATTGGATGGAGGGGACAGCAGAGATGGCAGAGAGAGAACGAAGACAGATGCTGGATGGAAGGAAGACAGTGAAAAGAAGATGAGGAAAGCAGAAGCCAGAGACAACAAACTGTAAATAAAATATATATTTTTATTTTTTTTTTGCTTTAGGATAAAGTAATATTGTAGCTGAGTTAATAAATGTTTATAATAGAACATGTGAATAAGGTAAGTTAAGAGGACAGATAGCAGCAGAATCAGGTACTAGGCCAGCATGATCAGAAAAACAAAGTCACCAGACAACAAAGGTAGAAAAAAAATCATTTTATTTTCATTATAGTGTTTGGAATATGTCTACTTTGATAATCAGGTGCTCAAGGTTTAAAGTTTATATTTATTTACTTATTTATGGCATTTTATGCTACACGGGGGGGGGGGGGGGGTGCCAACTGATAGTCTGCAGGGGGGCAACAGAGACCCTAGGCACGGCCCTGCCTGGTGGTACCTCTAGGAGTCAGCCTGTTAAAAAATAGTGCAGGATAGGGTTACCATGGGTCAGCAAACAGGGCCTGTGTGTGTGTTCCTAAGGCACAAGAGACAGGGAAGTCACTTGCACAAGGAATATCTTGAGATGTAAACTGTAGTTTCCCATCTGCTCGGAGTACTCCTAAACTTCAGCTCTGCAGATCAGCTGACGAAGCTTTTCTTTGCAAGTAAAGTGAAAGTGCAAACGATGTATGGAATGCGTTTGCTGTCATCATTCACTGCATCTCCGATTTGATTTTTAGAAAATGTGAAAGCCCTATTTGTAACTGTCCTCATTTCTTCATCATTTCAGCAAGGAGTGCAGTGTTCAGTGATAGTTGTTGTATGTAGACTCGACTATTTCATTGTGCTGTAGTTTTACTGTGCTTTGGGGGGGGGGAGGCAGTTCTGTAAACGGAGGGAAGTGAGCATATGCTTACCTGATATCTGAAAAAGCGTTTTTACGTGGTTCATTCCAGCATGAATGATTTATCTAACCCTTCTTTTGTAGAACTGCCCTATAATGACTACTTTGAGTATTTTGGACCAGACTTCAAACTTCATATCAGTCCTTCCAACATGACAAACCAGAACACCCCCGAGTATATGGAAAAAATCAAGTGAGTGCTGTTCTAGTATCATTGCTGCAGGTTGATGTTTTGCAAGCCAAAGATATATGAAAGGACCCCAAAAAGAAGAAATCTTCCTTCACCTAAATTCTGAGTCTGTGTTCCCCCTCCCCCCTCCCCACCAGCTTATGCAAAGCCATTTTGTTTCACTTTGTCAAAGTCGTCTCTTCTGTAATGTAGGATCTCAGCAGACACACCAGAGTTTAACTTCTCCAAGAACAAGCAGGATATGAAGTCCTTGCATGCAGTGTTCCCTTAATTTTTGACAGAACGTGTGGCCAAATATTTTCTTTTGTACAACACTTTATAAATTGAGTTAGATTTATATGCTACCCTGTTTCCCCGAAAGTAAGACATCCCCCGAAAGTAAGACCTAGCAAATTTTTGTTTGAAAGCAAGGTCGCCCACGGGCCGCCCCTCCACCCAAGGTCGCCGGGTCCCCCCCTCCACCCACCCTCTGTCGCTCCCGGAACTAACCTTAAACGCCTCCTTTCACCTTCACAGCATGCAGCAGCAGGGCAGACCACTCCTTCCTTCCGTGCCCCGCCCTCGCGGACGTTACGTCAGGTGAGGGCGGGACACGGCAGGAAGGAGTGGCCTGCCCTGCTGCTGCTTGCTGCGAAGGTGAAAGGAGGTGTTTAAGGTTAGTTCCGGGAGCGACGGAGGGCGGGTAGGCCAACCCCGATGTTTCCCCGAAAAATAAGACAGCCCCTGAAAATAAGACCTAGCGCATTTTTGGGGGCAAAAATTAATATAAGACAGTGTCTTATTTTCGGGGAAACACGGTATGTCAAGTGCACCTCATGCAAATAATATTGGATTTGAAAAGTGTTACGGATTTGCTTTTCATAAAAGTAATCCTATACTGAGTTATTTAGCGTAGCATTTGTTTTAAATAATTAGCATCAAATAGTTCAGTATCTCTATGCTGCTTTACAACACCTAATTAAAATTTGATGCAGTATTATATTTTCTCTGAGGACTAGCAGAAAATTATTTTTTCATATATTGGGGGTGTCGTCCGACACAGCCCGGCCAGGACACTGCCCAGTTTTGAAGACGTTTCTTCCTTTGGGAGCACCACACCATGCATGTGCGGGTTCCTTCCTGCCCAATGTGAGCATGCATTGGACATCGAGCTGCACCAGCATGGAGGAGGTTTTCCCCTCCACGGAGTGGAGGAGTAGCCTAGTGGTTAGTGCAGTGGACTTTGATCCTGGGGAACTGGGTTCAATTCTCATTGCAGCTCCTTGTGACTCTGGGCAACTCACTTAACCCTCCATTGCCCCGGTACAAAATAAGTACCTGAATATATGTAAACCGCTTTGAACGTAGTTGCAAAAACCTCAGAAAGGCGGTATGTCAAGTCCCATTTCCCTTTCCCTTATGACATCACAATATCGGAAGTGAGCCAAGTATCAGACAATCAAGCCATTGTGACATCACTGATGAGGTTGGCTCTTATTGGTGGAATGAGTGGAGGAGTAGCCTAGTGGTTAGTGCAGTGGACTTTGATCTTGGGGAACTGGGTTCGATTCCTACTGCAGCTCCTTATGACTCTGGGCAAGTCACTTAACCCTCCATTGCCCCTGGTACAAAATAAGTACCTGAATATATGTAAACCGCTTTGAACGTAGTTGCAAAAACCTCAGAAAGGCGGTATGTCAAGTCCCATTTCCCTTTCCCTGCCTCAACATCACCAGTAGGGCCTTGTCGGATCAGCTTGCATCAGATCCGACACCGAGGACATGTCAGAATTCGACAGCACTGAGGGATCCCTAAATCTGACATCGAGCAAAGGCGAGACTGTTGGTCCCACTTGAAGCATTGTGCTGGGCAGCACCAGTACCTGAGAAGCGTCTGCGTCAAGAGCACTGCTCCTTATGCAAAGACATGCATGTAGGAAAGAGAAACCCGCACTATAGCTACATAATGCAAGGTTCCACATTGAGTCACTGCCCAGGGAAAGGATGTAGGTGTTGTCGATGTGTTGAAACCCTCTGCTCAGAGTGCAGCAGCGGCTAAAAGTGAATAGAATGATAGAAATTATTGGGAAGGGAATGGAGAACAAAAATGAGAGTATTATAATGCCTTTGTATCACTCCATGGTGCCACTTCACCTCGAATATTGTTTGCAGTTCTGGTCACCACATCTCAAAGATATAGTGGAATTAGAAAAGATACAGAGAAGGGTGACAAAGAGAGAAGGAAAGGCTAAAAAGGTTAGGGTTCTTCAGCTTGGAGAAGAGATGGCTAAGGGGAGATATGATAGAGGTTGATAAAATAATGAGTGAAGTGGAATGGGTAGATGTCAATCGCTTGTTTACTCTTTCCAAAGATACAAGGACTAGGGGGCACACAATAAAGCTACGAAGTAGTAAATTTAAACAAATCAGAGAAAATATTTCTTCACTCAACATGTAATTAAACTCTGGAATTTGTTGCCAGAGGATATAGTAAAAGCAGTTAGCAAGGTTTAAAAATGTTTTGGACAGTTTCCTAAAAGTGGCCTAGTTGTTAAGGTGGTGGACTTTGGTCCTGGGGAACTGAGGAACTGAGTTCAATTCCCACTTCAGGCACAGGCAGCTCCCTGTGACTCTGGGCAAGTCACTTAACCCTCCATTGCCCCATGTAAGCCGCATTGAGCCTGCCATGAGTGGGAAAGCATGGGGTACAAATGTAACAAAAAAAGAAAACCCCATAAGCCATTATTAAGATGGACTTGAAAAAATCCACTGCTTATTTCTAGGATGAGAAACATGAAATCCGCTTTACTTGGGGATCTTGCCAGGTACTTGGACCTGGGTTTGCCACTGCTAGAAACAGGGTACTGGGCTCGATGGACCTTCAGTCTCTCCCAGTATGGGATCGCTTATGTTCTTTTACAATTCAGTGTGGATAACAGATTTAAGAAATCTAGTCGTATCTAGGGAATATACAAAACATATGGAATACACTGTACATAATGTTGACATTATTTTAATATACAGAAGAACTCTTGGCAATAAATACTTATGAAACAACCAAGATTTAAGTCGTTTCTGAAACTGTAAATAGTTTATACATAATCTGACATCCGTTGGGAACTCGTTTCACATCTTCACGGCAATAAAAAAGAAAGTAGCTGTAAACGTATTTATATCTAATCCCCTTTCCAACTGGAATATACATACCCTTGGTGTATGGAATTATCTTGTTAGTGACCATGAAATACTGATTGAGTGCATCAGATTTGCCTTTGGAGGTGTTCAAACATGCGTGGGATATGCATAGAGGAATCCTGTGCAGAAGGAATGGATCCTCAGAAGCTTAGCTGAAATTGGGTGGCGGAGCAGGTGGGGGGAAGAGGGGTTGGTGTTTGGGAGGCTAGGATAGGGGAGGGCAGACTTATACGGTCTGTGCTAGAGCCGGTGGTGGGAGGAGGGACTGGTGGTTGGGAGGCGGGAAATACTGCTGCACAGACTTATACAGTCTGTGCCCTGAAAAAGACAGGTACAAATCAAGGTAAGGTATACACATATGAGTTTGTCTTGGGCAGACTGGATGGACCATGCAGGTCTTTTTCTGCTGTCATCTACTATGTTACTATGTAATTGGGAGCCCAAAACATAAGAATTGCCTTTGATTGTCTTAACTGTGAAGTCAGCTCTGAGCTTTCCTTCTCTGGTTCCATCTGCTGGCAGGGGGACATGACCTAGTCATCTGGACTGGTCTGGCAGGACCCAAGAAAAGGAAATTAACAGTTAAGTCCAGATTTCCTCTCTCATACTAATGTCCTTGACTTTGATGCCCTCCTTCCCTCCACCCTCCCAAGCTGTGACAGTGCATACATGTAGACGCTAGGACTTATACCACCTTCATGGCTGTTGTATATGTCATCGCCTTCTTGAAGGTCTTCAAACATGGCAAGACACAAATGCGACCATCTTTCACTGTTATTCCGAAGCCTACCTTGGCTCCCTATTTATTTCCATCTCTCATTCAAAATGTTGTGTTTGGCGCATAAGGCGTATTATTTATCTTTAATAATTCCGTACACAACCTTTCGGACCCTTAGGTCTTCAGATTCTAATCGGCTGGCTTTTCCTTATGAATCAACACAACATTCAGCTTTCTACTTTTATATCCCATACATACCATCAAAGTTGAATATGGCTTACATGGTTAGAGCTAGGCAAATCCCAGCTGTGAAATGAACTTCCTGGATCTATTCATGCTGGACAGTCTCACAAAAAAAATTAAGGCACTATTAAAACCAAATTTTTGTTACTATTTCTTTTGGAACCTGAGTTATGAGTCAGCAGATCTGATCCGATGCCTGTTTTTACTCGATTTGCAGTGTTTTCACTGCTGTGTGTCATTGAATTTTTCCTATATTTTAAATTGGTGTTCCTTGTCACAGTTTTAATTTTTGTTTCTAAACTTCTGCAAATGTGGTATATCAAGACTGGAATAAATATAAACATACAAGATATTTTGGGGGGGAGATGAGGGGGCAAGAAAGGGACTTGGTCCTCCCCTGGATAAAAACAGGCTATCAAGGACCAGGTGGAGCGACTGCCTCCAGAAGTCTGCCACAAATCGTGAGAGGTGAGGCTCTGTTTTTCTGCCTTTTCAGGATTTCCACTTCATTGTACTGCACTGTTAGTTTTGATGTTTGCCAGAGCTCTTAATCTCGTTCCTTGACTTGCAAGTGAAACACTTGCCTTACAGCCATTTCGAGGGGGAGGCCTTACTGCCATCCATTGAGGTGGCGGTAAGGGCTCCCGCGTTAACCCGGCAGTAATGGGGCAGCACTTGGCAAATTGAAATATTTTTGCAGCACCGGAAATGACGTTCGCTGGGGGAGGGAGCTACCACAGCTACCCAGCGATACTTTCCTTATAGCGAGCGGTGAGCCCACTTTGGGTTTGCCTCTGCTTCATAAAAGGGCCCCTTAACGAATTCACCAACTGTCCTTTGAGCAGAGGTTCCTGGAAAATCCACTCTGAGAGGCTGATGGAGAAACCTTGAGTTAGTTGAGCATCAAAGCTTAGCACCTAGTGTACAGAATTATCCCCTAATCTTGACATGCCTATTAGAATATCAGCTTTAATGCTAAATAAAACAAATGGCTAAGTACTATTCTGCACATTTATGTCACTGGCATAAGTACTCACACCTGTGTGCTGTGACCCCACAGGGCCTCCACAGGACACCACAATCCCTCGAGCCTCCCAGTGTAATGGTTTCTTGTAACACCAGCTGAGCAGTCTTCTTGCCAGGAGAAAAGCACAGAGACAACCCTCCCCCGGATCCCCTTGTCCAGTTTCTGCGCCCCCACGTCAGGCAATAGTCTCTTTCAGGCTGCAGGAAATCCTCTTTAGCCTGCTGGCTGTCCCCTTCCCTGCATAGGGAGGGAGACCTCCTTGTATTCCTTTCTCCTCCTCCTGCCCCCTCGCTCCTCCAGTCCTGTGGCCCTCTTCGTATAATCACAGTCCCCTGATTTAAAAAATCCAGCCAACAGTCTTTCTCTTTCCCCTTTATTTATTTTCTCCAACACAGTCTTGGATACACACAATCAGCAGGTTTTTGCTTCAACTTTTCCTTCACTCCCTTCTCATTACCTCGTGGGAGATGAAAGGGGTCCCACCCATTCTCTGTCAGTCTCTAACATCTGACAGCCACCCTCTTGACCCCAGTTGAAAACCCTCACTCCCTGTTGGAGTGCTTCTGCAGCCACTTCTTTCCCTCTTTCATTGTACATAAGTAATGCCATACTGGGAAAAGACCAAGGGTCCATCGAGCCCAGAATCCTGTCCACGACAGCGGCCAATCCAGGCCAAGGGCACCTGGCGAGCTTCCCAAACGTACAAACATTCTATACATGTTATTCCTGGGATTTTGGATTTTTCCAAGTCCTTTTAGTAGCGGTTTATGGACTTGTCCTTTAGGAAACCGTCCAACCCCCTTTTAAACTCTGCTAAGCTAACCGCCTTCACCACATTTTCCGGCAATGAATTCCAGAGTTTAATTACACGTTGGGTGAAGAAATATTTTCTCCGATTTGTTTTAAATTTACTACACTGTAGTTTAATCGCATGCCCCCTAGTCCTAGTATTTTTGGAAAGCGTGAACAGACGCTTCACATCCACCTGTTCCACTCCACTCATTATTTTATATACCTCTATCATGTCTCCCCTCAGCCGTCTCTTCTCCAAGCTGAATCTGTGTTGCCATGAGCCCTTTCACCTGCCCACCTTTAGCTTGAGCTAAGGCTCAAATGTCCATGGGCTCTCCTTCTGAAGTCTCCTCTCTGTCCAGTCCTCCTCCACCTTCTCCAGACTTCCTGTCCATGGGCTCCTCTACAGCCTTCCTTACCAGCTGCCTCTCATCATCATTATCCCCTTCTCCCAGCTCTTTCCTATTCCGTTCATCGAGCCCTCCCAGATCCTCCTCCTTTCCCCTGGGATTCTGGGACTTGTACATAAGTAATGCCACACTGGGAAAAGACCAAGGGTCCATCGAGCCCAGCATCCTGTCCACGACAGCGGCCAGTCCAGGCCAAGGGCACCTGGATTGGCCGCTGTAGTAGGGGTAACACTTCCTGATCCTACCAGGTCTCTCTCTCAAGGACTGATGGGACTTGTAGTATTTCAGCTTCATTGACCTCAATGGGGAAGAAGACAGGCTGCTTTCCCGCACTGGCGCTGAACTCTTGATTCTGGCCCTTTCGGCTCTGTCCTCCCGTGGCAGTCTAGGTTTGTGCAGCGCTGCGTACGCCTTGTAGCGCTATAGAAATGCTAAATAATAGTAGTACCCAAGCGACTTCCTCCTCCCCACTGCTCCCGCTTGGCGACCCTCGCTCCCCGCCTGATCACAGTGCATATACGTGTATATACCCAGTTACAGCTTCCCAACAAAGATTTGCTTCCCAGTGTGCAGCTAGGGGACAGCAAACCAGACGCGTTCGTGTGTACGTTCATGGGTCTGCGCTGGTGGCAGCTAAGTCTTGTGATGGAATGATATTCTGTGCATATTTCTTCAATCTCGATACTTAGGTGCAGAACAGCATTCCAGTGCATGCAGCTCTCGTGGTCACCCTTTGTTCCAGGACACCTCCCCCCTCAGTCCCGCCCTTCTTTTTTCTTTTTTTTTTTAACTCTGTACTCTTCTAGATCCCAGAAAAAAGTTGTGGTTCTGTTTCCTCACAATGAAGAGAAGAAACAGACATGAAATGCCCACTTGGGCTGACTGCAGAAGATGGAGCTCATCTTTCGGTCCTCTCAGAGCTTGCGTTAAAGCCACAGTGATGGTCTTTTCTGCACTGAGAAGCTCATTAGTGTGGATTTAAACTCGCTGTGTGTCTGTGTGTATTTTATGCCCACAGAGTTGTATGTTAAAGCTGCACGAATAAAAGAGTTGCTTCCTCCCTAGGTTTATTGTGATTGCATAGTGACCTGCTTAGAAATGTCAGGCTCTGCAGGGGGCTAGCGGCTGGTGGTTGATTTCTGGGTATAAAGGGTGTATTTCTACCTTTGCAGGCAGCGGTTGTTTGAGAATTTACGGATGTTACCACATGCACCCGGCGTGCAGATGCAGGCTATCCCTGAAGACGCGGTGCAGGAGGACAGCGGGGATGAGGATGGGGAGGATCCCGATAAACGCATTTCCAGTAAGAATTTACAGAAACACTTTGGCAATGGCTTGCTTGTTCTTCCAGAAGACAGAGGATACATAGTCTGCTTTCTGAATGGTATTTGTCCCCCAAGTTAAGAGAGTGAGTACATAGAAAAGGGATCACACGCTGCCATACCTCAAGTATGTACACAGGAAAGAGAGAGAGAAAGAGAGATTACACACACAGGTAAGTTTTCACAAGCTGTGTCTGCAAAAATTCTCTACTACGAGCCAAGTATATATTGGCAAGTTTAACACACACAGTTCCAGGATCTCAAGTGTTATGAGTTTTAATGAAAGTAATTCTATGTTCACTTATTGTAGCATAACATCACGTGTTGCCATACTGGGACAGACTGAAGCTCCATCAAGCCCAGTGTCCTGTTTCCAACAGTGGCCAATCTAAGTCACAAGTACCTGGCAAAACCCCAAAACAGTACAATATATTTTAATCTGTTATCCCAGAAATAAGCAGTGGATTTTCCCAAGTCCATTTTAATAATGGCTTATGGACTTTTCTTTTAGGAAGTTACCAAACCTTTTTTTTTAAAACCTTGCTAAACTAGCTGCTTTTACCACATCCTCTGGCAACGAATTCCAGAGTTTATTTATGCGTTGGGTGAAGAAAGATTTTCTTGATTTGTTTTAAATTTACTACACTGTAGTTTCATTGCTTGCCCCCTAGTCCTAGTATTTTTGGAAAGCGTGTATTAAAAACAAAAAACAACCATAGTTCTTAATTATATACAAAAGTAGCAAAAATAATGTGCAAAGAAGGCAATAAAGACTATGAAAGTCATATCATAGAAACAGCTCAGAGTAAATTCAGTGAAGAAATATTTTCTCTAATTTATTTTAAATTTACTACTTAATAGCTTCATGAAGTGACCCCCCCCGTCCTAGTATTTCAGGAATGAGTAAACAATCGATCCACGTCCACCCATTCCATTCCACTCAGTATTTTATAGACCTCTATCATATCTCTCTTCAGCTGTCTTTTTTTTCTCCAAGCTAAAGAGCCTTAGCTGCTTTAGCCTTTCCTCATAGGAGCGGAGTCTCATCATTTTCGTTGCTGTTCTCTGTACCTTTTTTGAGATGCAGTAACTAGAATTTTTAACCAGAATTGCATTCAAGGTGTGGTTGCACCCTGATGTGATACAAAGGCATTATAACATCCTCATTTTTGTTTTCCATTCCTTTCTTAATAATACCTAACGTTCTATTTGCTTTCTTATCTGCCACTGCTCACTGAGCAGAGGGTTTTGACGTATCATCAACAATGACACCTAAATCCCTTTTTATAATGTGGACCCTTCCATCATTTAGCTTTAGTTTGTATTCCTGTTTCACACATTCATCGCTTTGCACTTGCTCACATTTTTTTGTTTTAAATAATTAGAAAATGTCTGTCAGCTGCAGAGACCCAGACTTACTCCTCTGGATTATTTTTAAGGATCTGACTGAGGACTGTGATTCTGATCCAGATGTTTTCTCTAAAGAGGGGGAACATCTGGATTATCATCAGACCTGTGACCCCCCCTCATGAGAGAAGACTTTTCCCATCACACAAGCTCTCATTCGCTGATTTTGTGAGGGAAAGGTTGAGGCTGATTTAAGTTACAGAGGGTAAAGGAACTTGGTTCAGAAACATTGGACGTCCTCCAAATCCTGAAACCCCTCCAACCCAGGAGGCTATGACAATGCCTGTCCATAGAATCCTGAAAATATGCAGATGAATATGTGGAAATCCCCCCCGCACCCCTCCCGCGGGAGGTGGTGGAGATGAAAACGGTAACGGAATTCAAACATGCGTGGGATAAACATAAAGGAATCCTGTGCAGAAGGAATGGATCCTCAGGAGCTTAGCCTAGAATGGGTGGCAGAGCTGGTGGTTAGGAGGCGGGGCTAGTGCTGGGCAGACTTATACGGTCTGTACCGGGGCTGGTGGTTGGGAGGCGGGACTAGTGCTGGGCAGACTTATACGGTCTGTGCCAGAGCTGGTGGTGGGAGGCGGGACTGGTAGTTGGGAGGCGGGGATAGTGCTGGACAGACTTATAGGGTCTGTGCCAGAGCTGGTGGTTGGGAGGCGGGGTTGGTGGTTGGGAGGCGGGGCTAGTGCTGGGCAGACTTATATGGTCTGTGCACTGAAGAGGACAGTACAAATAAAAAAGTAGCACATATGAATTTATCTTCTTGGGCAGACTAGATGGACCGTGCAGGTCTTTTTCTGCCGTCATCTACTATGTTACTATATAGCACCTGTTAACAACAAGGTAAATTCTACATACAGAGTTCATAAGGCTCCTGGACTCAAGAAGTAGGAGTTTCCTCGCCATTCTGTTGTGGCAAATGTGAAGTTTCAGCACCACCCACATTCATCTACCCGGAAGCGACATTTCGTTGCTAGAGTTCACTGTTAGCACCTGCCCTGAACATGGTGTTCCAGCCTCGCCCACATTAGAAGTACATAAGTGTAATGCCACACTGGGAAAAGACCAAAGGTCCATCGAGCCCAGCATCCTGTCCACGACAGCGGCCAATCCAGATCAAGGGCACCTGGCGAGCTTCCCAAACGTACAAACATTCTATACATGTTATTCCTGGTTTATGGACTTGTTCTTTACACTGTAGTTTCATCACTTGCCCCCTAGTCCTAGTATTTTCGGAAAGCGTGTATTATTAAAAAAAAAAACATAGTTCTTAATTATATACAATAGTAGCAAAGATGTGCAAAGAAGGCAATAAAGACTATGAAAGTCTTATAGAAACAGCTCAGAGTAAATGCACATTACCCTAGACATAATTCTAATTCCATCAACTAATCTAAACCCATAGCACTATAGAAGAGACTGTACATGGCAACTGTACAATCTGACGCAGGTGGCAGTTTTCTTTAGATGGTCGGTCAGACAGAAAGCAGGTGCTGCACCTTCTGATGCAGTGTCAACACAGCAGCCTTTGCCTCAGATAAGAGCTCCTTTTTATACAGAAATCATGGGTGGCAGCTGTGCTAATGACATGCATTCTGGCCTTGTTATCCCCGTTATTGTGACTTCAGGGATCCCAACGTTGTCTCACTTGGCACCACATTCATGGAGTCACCTTGACAAGGAGCCAGGAGTAGCCTAGTGGTTAATGCAGCGGACTTTGATCCTGGGGAACTGAGTTCAATTCCCACTGCAGCTCCTTGTGACTCTGGGCAGGTCACTTAACCCTCCGTTGTCTCAGGTACAAATAAGTACCTGTATATACTATGTAAACCCACAGAAAGGCAGTATATCAAGTCCCATTTCCCTTTCCCTATTGGAGATTCTACATGGAATCTTGTTACTCTTTGAGATTCTATATAGAATGTTGCTAGTGGAGGAGTAGCCTAGTGGTTAGTGCAGTGGAACATCGAACGTTGCTACTATTCGAGATTCTGTTGCTACTCTGAGATTGTACATGGAATGTTGCTATTCCGCTAGCAACATTCCATGTAGAAGTCTGCCCTTGCAGATCAGCAGGACGTCAGACTCACAGAAACAGAAGCCTGCGCAGCCGCATTGCTGATCTGTAAGGGCAGGTGAGGAGTAGCCTAGTGGTTAGTGCAGTGGACTTTAAGCCATTGTGACATCACTGATGAGGTTAGCTCTTATTGGTGGAATGAGTGGAGGAGTAGCCTAGTGGTTAGTGCAGTGGACTTTGATCTTGGGGAACTGGGTTCGATTCCTACTGCAGCTCCTTATGAATCTGGGCAAGTCACTTAACCCTCCATTGCCCCTGGTACAAAATAAGTACCTGAATATATGTAAACCGCTTTGAATGTAGTTGCAAAAACCTCAGAAAGGCGGTATGTCAAGTCCCATTTCCCTTTCCCCCTTTCCCTTATGACATCACAATATCAGAAGTGAGCCAAGTATCGGGCAATCAAGCCATTGTGACATCACTGATGAGGTTGGCTCTTATTGGTGGAATGAGAGGAGGAGTAGCCTAGTGGTTAGTGCAGTGGACTTTGATCCTGGGGAACTGTATAGGGCAATCAAGCCATTGTGACATCACTGATGAGGTTGGCTCTTATTGGTGGAATGAGTGGAGGAGTAGCCTAGTGGTTAGTGCAGTGGACTTTGATCCTGGGGAACTGTATAGGGCAATCAAGCCATTGTGACATCACTGATGAGGTTGGCTCTTATTGGTGGAATGAGAGGAGGAGTAGCCTAGTGGTTAGTGCAGTGGACTTTGATCCTGGGGAACTGGGTTCGATTCCTACTGCAGCTCCTTATGACTCTGGGCAAGTCACTTAACCCTCCATTGCCCCTGGTACAAAATAAGTACCTGAATATATGTAAACCGCTTTGAATGTAGTTGCAAAAACCTCAGAAAGGCAGTATATCAAGTCCCATTTCCCTTTCCCTAAACAGTAGGCAATTTTGCCAGCTACAGTGTCTCTCCGGCTGCAAGGGAAATTCCACGAGTCCTTTCTTGGTCTGGCCATGCCATCAATTGTTATTCTAATACATTATCACCCATGGCAGCAATCTTTGTTTATAGCTTATTGAAAATCTACTATTCTGCTCAACTGGCAAGCAGAGCGGTGTACGAGCTAAGTGCAAAGTAAGAGGGAACGCAAAGGATAGCAAAATCACTGACGGTATGCAAGGTTGAGGCCCATTAAGCAACAGACTGTAGCAGTGAAAGATGAAGTCAGGGTTTGTCTTTTAAAGTGTTGTTGTTATTGCTGGATATAATCCCATATATCTTTGTTATATAACAACACATATTGTTTTGCTTCTACAAAGCAATGCGTTCACATCTCATTATTACCTTGAGCAGAATACGCGACATGACAGACGGTTTTGTCAGACAGTCGCTGCAGAATTTGTTTGGAGCCTAGAATCCAACTCCGCCCTCCTAGTCTCCTCCTTATTCTGTTCTAGGCTGCACCCTCATAGTAAGACAGTAGAGAAGTTAAAATTGATTGGATTCTGGTTGATCTTGCCATTGTAAGTCTCTGTTTACCTTGGTTTATTGTTTTTGGTGAGCCTGGTAGCTAAGGATTTCCATTTATGAGAAACAGTGTCTTGCTTGTCCTCGCAGAAAGCAAAGTTACTGACCTGTTGCAGTTGTTCTCCGAGGACAATAGGAAATGTATTTTCACAGTTCCCTCCCACCTCTCCTAGGAGTTGTATTCTTTTAGCTTTGATATTGTACTGCTGGTCCCTTGTGCTCACGCTGGGTGGGAAGGAACTCGCGCATATGCAGCACAATACAATGCTGGCCAAAGCTTCTTAAAGTAATAGAAAGATGGATAGAGTCTCCACCGAGGCTCCATCGGATGCCACCCATATGTGAGAATAACATGTCCTGCTGTCCTCGGAGAACACCTGCTTTTTTTTGGTCTAGCAAAACTGAATAAAGGATAAAAGAATCATATGTGCTTGACAAGAGTCCAGCAATGGAGAGCACCAGGGATTCTAGCCTAAGTTAACAGCATGAAATAATGGCTGTGGAACGGCTTGAATGCAATTTATGAAGGTCTCCTTTGCATACCATTTTTAGTGGCTTCTTTTGCAGGCTTGATATGTTCAGAATTCAGTTTGTGTTTTTGACCTGTTACTTTTGTGGGATGTTGATCATTTCATTTATAGTGAAATACACAAAAGCATAGTAATAAGGACATAGTGGGAATCAGGAGGGGTTGATGAGAGAAATGAGAGAGGAGGGCTAGAGTGCTCACTCAGTCAAAGAAAGAAGAGTAAAAACCTGGATATAGACTGTAGTTTTGCTACTTTCATCAGTGTTATAGCAGCAAGACCAATACTGAACAATAAGCTTGAGACGGGGTATGCTTGCTCGTCTAGTCAAAGTGCTCTACATCAGAGACCTTGACAACTGGGCAGTGCTATAGGACAGAGACCAGCCAGCAGATCAGGAAGACACAGATCGTCTGAAGCTTCAAAGCAGTCTTATTGTTGCCAAATACAGGAAGTTTAGATAATAGAAACCCGACGTGTCCATCTTTTGCGTCAAGGGCATACTGTTAGGTAGGACAGTAAAATTACAATTTAAAACCAACAAAGGTCTCACCTAACATATATGAAAGATACATAATAACCTATAATCAAATATAATGAATATAAAAGAGAATTCAGTAAATACTGTATCAATAAGTAACAGGGAAACTCACAGATATATATGAAATGAGTGACATGCAGAATAAATAAGGCCATAAATTTCATATTAAAATGTACACAATATATACGTAAATATAATATAAGTCTGATTAGCCAATACAGCTTATGTAAGGAAATCATTGGCACAAACCCAGAAGGAAAATCAAAGCAGCACTTCATCCTTACACATCTGGAAATAGATTAAAAGTAAAACATAAAACTCAAAGCATATTAAAAAGGTATCCATATACCACAAAAACTGTGGAAATTATTATTATTAGCATTTGTATAGCGCTACCAGACGCATGCAGCGCTGAACACCTGACACAGACAATCCCTGCTCAGTAGAGCTTACAATCTAAAATACAGACAGACAAGACAATTAAGGGTGAGGGAAGTAAGAGATGGAGCTAGACGTACAGGCTCAGGAAGTCTATTCCAGGCATAAGGTGCCGCGAGGGAAAAGGAACGAAGCCTGGAGTTAGAAGTGGAGGAGAAGGGAGACGACAAGAGAGATTTGTCCAGTGAGCGGAGTTCACGGGGAGGAATGTAGGGAGAGATGAGAGTGGAGAGGTAATGGGGGGCTGCAGAATGGATGCATTTAATGGTCAGTAAGAGAAGTTTGAACTGTACGCGGAAGCGGACAGGGAGCCAGTGAAGTGACTTGAGGAGTGGGCTAGTGTGGGTATAACGATTTTGGCAGAAAATAACTCGTGCTGCAGAATTTTGGACAGACTGGAGAGGAGAGAGATGGCTGAGTGGAAGACCAGTGAGAAGCAAATTGCAATAATCCAAGCGAGAGGTGACAAGGGTTTGGATAAGGGTCCTCAACATTGCAATAAAAATGCTGGTTTATGATGCAGCCAAGCTTATATACACCCTGGGAAAGGTCAAAGGTGTTGATTCTGAAGGAAGTATAAAGTTATGGGTTAATAAAAGGGTTAAAAAGACAAGCCAATTCTGTGCAAGTGTGATTTAGGACTGTATAAAATAATTTACTTGCCTACTTGCCAGTAATTTGAAGAATTAAGATGTGTACCTAGGGATATATTGCTTTAAAAGACCCGTTTTTCAAGAGATCAACAAATTACTCCAAAAGCTAAAAAAAAAAAAAAAAGTCATTGAATTTGATGAAGGAAAGCTTGCCAGCCTAAATTGCATACAAATCGCAATTCAAAATAAAAAAAAAAACCCCTTTAAAAAGGCTAACATCATTGTGTTCCATGGTGTGCATTCCAAAGATGTTTTTAAGCGTTTCAATGACACGTAACGTGTTCCAGTTGGATCATACACATTGGAACATAAAGCAGACTCAAAAACCCAGCATTGGTCTTATTCTTATAATGACGTCATATGTAGAATTACATCCTAAAGCCAGAAAAGACTTGTTTCACACAAGGTAGACAGCCTTTTGCTTCACTCAACTCATCATTGGCTCTATATGTATGGCTTTATTAATTACAAAACTTAATATTTTGTTCTTAAATCTTATGAAACGTATCTTAAAATGTTCAGTGTGTCAACACACACAGGACCTCCACTGTCAGGACAATGGTCCTAAAACAAACAATTTATAAAAAAAATTTCAACACTATAAAAGACACAATTATCCACCATGACTTCTGTAAACACACATACCTGGATAGACACCATTCACCTCTTAGCGTCTACTTAATCTTCAATATGGCGGCGAGACACCATCTTCCTGTATATCTAGAGTCAACCCCCCGGTCACCTGATCGCACATGACTAATCCCAATAACTGCCTCACACTACAGAAGCCCAATCAATTTCAAAATTCAATCCCCCAGGGAACACAGTATTCAAAGAAAAAATCCACTGCTCTACTTAATTTAGTAGTTTTTCCACATTCCTCCTTTCGTTCACACTTGAATTTGCCCAATCACCTGCCAACGCATATCTGTCAATTTATGGCCTTATCTATCCAATGACCAACTAGAGGTGCCTGCCTATTTCCACACGATATACGAAATTTTATCTGGCGTGATGTCCTGCCAACATATATTAAATTACAGGGGCATTGAATCATGTATATAATGTTAGATGACTCACAATCAATATTTGCCCATGCTGTTATTGATCTCGCATTTCCCACCAATCTGTGTGTGAGACCCACTATGGCTAACCCACACCAACAGGTTGATTTCAATTTTTGTTTGCTAAATCACTATTTTTCTCTTAAATTGCATGTTCTATACTTCAGCTTATACAGTAGCTGGAAATATGTATTGTAGTTAAAAGTACCATTAATGTTGACTGGCAGACCACAATATAATGTTACAAAGACTTTATCTGAAACTTTTGGTTTAATACTACAAGGAACCTCGGCGGTGGTACTTGGCACTCCACAACTCTGTCGTTAAGCTTCATCCACCAACCTCTTCATCGATTCCTTAAAATATATATATTGTATTTATTTATTTATATTTTAAGGAGCCGGTGAAGAGGTTGGTGGACGAAGCTTGACGACAGAGTTGTGGAGTGCCGAGGTTCCTTGTAGTATTAAACCAAAAGTTTCAGATAAAGTCTTTGTAACACTATGTTGTGGTCTTCCAGTGAACATTAGTGTTCTATGTTTCAGCCATGTGTACACCAAGGGAAAGTGGGTTAGTATCACCTGCACCCAAAACCTGAGAGTTTGCTATGTTAGATTGTCCAAGATACTTTTTAGCAATAAGATGTATAACTTCCTGGACCCTCTTCTCATCCTAGTTCGTGCCTCAGACAAGAGAATAGCTTGTGATGAAGAATTCTCCAACTCGGAGGATGAGGGTGAAGGAGGAAGACGTAATGTGGCAGATCACAAGAAGGGGGTCAAGAAAGCCAGAATTGAAGAGGACAAGAAGGAAACTGAAGACAAAAAATCAGGTCTGCACTGTTCTGGAGACAGGTCTTATTGCAGGGCTTGATATTTTTATAGTCCATTTTCATATTATAGGAGACCCTTCGCTGCCCCAGTTACTGCAGGGCTGTGCTACAGGAGATGTACAAGAACTCCTGAAAGTACCTTCCATTCAGTGCTGACGGTATTGTCAAGGAGTTGTCCTTCCAGTGCTGACACTGCAGGGCTGTGCTACAGGAGATGTACAAGAACTCCTGAAAGTACCTTCCATTCAGTGCTGACGGTATTGTCAAGGAGTTGTCCTTCCAGTGCTGACACTGCAGGGCTGTGCTACAGGAGATGTACAAGAACTCCTGAAAGTACCTTCCATTCAGTGCTGACGGTATTGTCAAGGAGTTGTCCTTCCAGTGCTGACACTGCAGGGCTGTGCTACAGGAGATGTACAAGAACTCCTGAAAGTACCTTCCATTCAGTGCTGACGGTATTGTCAAGGAGTTGTCCTTCCAGTGCTGACACTGCAGGGCTGTGCTACAGGAGATGTACAAGAACTCCTGAAAGTACCTTCCATTCAGTGCTGACGGTATTGTCAAGGAGTTGTCCTTCCAGTGCTGACACTGCAGGGCTGTGCTACAGGAGATGTACAAGAACTCCTGAAAGTACCTTCCATTCAGTGCTGACGGTATTGTCAAGGAGTTGTCCTTCCAGTGCTGACGCTGCAGGGCTGTGCTACAGGAGATGTACAAGAACTCCTGAAAGTACCTTCCATTCAGTGCTGACGGTATTGTCAAGGAGTTGTCCTTCCAGTGCTGACGCTGCAGGGCTGTGCTACAGGAGATGTACAAGAACTCCTGAAAGTACCTTCCATTCAGTGCTGACGGTATTGTCAAGGAGTTGTCCTTCCAGTGCTGACACTGCAGGGCTGTGCTACAGGAGATGTACAAGAACTCCTGAAAGTACCTTCCATTCAGTGCTGACGGTATTGTCAAGGAGTTGTCCTTCCAGTGCTGACACTGCAGGGCTGTGCTACAGGAGATGTACAAGAACTCCTGAAAGTACCTTCCATTCAGTGCTGACGGTATTGTCAAGGAGTTGTCCTTCCAGTGCTGACACTGCAGGGCTGTGCTACAGGAGATGTACAAGAACTCCTGAAAGTACCTTCCATTCAGTGCTGACGGTATTGTCAAGGAGTTGTCCTTCCAGTGCTGACGCTGCAGGGCTGTGCTACAGGAGATGTACAAGAACTCCTGAAAGTACCTTCCATTCAGTGCTGACGGTATTGTCAAGGAGTTGTCCTTCCAGTGCTGACGCTGCAGGGCTGTGCTACAGGAGATGTACAAGAACTCCTGAAAGTACCTTCCATTCAGTGCTGACGGTATTGTCAAGGAGTTGTCCTTCCAGTGCTGACACTGCAGGGCTGTGCTACAGGAGATGTACAAGAACTCCTGAAAGTACCTTCCATTCAGTGCTGACGGTATTGTCAAGGAGTTGTCCTTCCAGTGCTGACACTGCAGGGCTGTGCTACAGGAGATGTACAAGAACTCCTGAAAGTACCTTCCATTCAGTGCTGACGGTATTGTCAAGGAGTTGTCCTTCCAGTGCTGACACTGCAGGGCTGTGCTACAGGAGATGTACAAGAACTCCTGAAAGTACCTTCCATTCAGTGCTGACGGTATTGTCAAGGAGTTGTCCTTCCAGTGCTGACACTGCAGGGCTGTGCTACAGGAGATGTACAAGAACTCCTGAAAGTACCTTCCATTCAGTGCTGACGGTATTGTCAAGGAGTTGTCCTTCCAGTGCTGACACTGCAGGGCTGTGCTACAGGAGATGTACAAGAACTCCTGAAAGTACCTTCCATTCAGTGCTGACGGTATTGTCAAGGAGTTGTCCTTCCAGTGCTGACGCTGCAGGGCTGTGCTACAGGAGATGTACAAGAACTCCTGAAAGTACCTTCCATTCAGTGCTGACGGTATTGTCAAGGAGTTGTCCTTCCAGTGCTGACGCTGCAGGGCTGTGCTACAGGAGATGTACAAGAACTCCTGAAAGTACCTTCCATTCAGTGCTGACGGTATTGTCAAGGAGTTGTCCTTCCAGTGCTGACACTGCAGGGCTGTGCTACAGGAGATGTACAAGAACTCCTGAAAGTACCTTCCATTCAGTGCTGACGGTATTGTCAAGGAGTTGTCCTTCCAGTGCTGACACTGCAGGGCTGTGCTACAGGAGATGTACAAGAACTCCTGAAAGTACCTTCCATTCAGTGCTGACGGTATTGTCAAGGAGTTGTCCTTCCAGTGCTGACGCTGCAGGGCTGTGCTACAGGAGATGTACAAGAACTCCTGAAAGTACCTTCCATTCAGTGCTGACGGTATTGTCAAGGAGTTGTCCTTCCAGTGCTGACGCTGCAGGGCTGTGCTACAGGAGATGTACAAGAACTCCTGAAAGTACCTTCCATTCAGTGCTGACGGTATTGTCAAGGAGTTGTCCTTCCAGTGCTGACGCTGCAGGGCTGTGCTACAGGAGATGTACAAGAACTCCTGAAAGTACCTTCCATTCAGTGCTGACGGTATTGTCAAGGAGTTGTCCTTCCAGTGCTGACACTGCAGGGCTGTGCTACAGGAGATGTACAAGAACTCCTGAAAGTACCTTCCATTCAGTGCTGACGGTATTGTCAAGGAGTTGTCCTTCCAGTGCTGACACTGCAGGGCTGTGCTACAGGAGATGTACAAGAACTCCTGAAAGTACCTTCCATTCAGTGCTGACGGTATTGTCAAGGAGTTGTCCTTCCAGTGCTGACACTGCAGGGCTGTGCTACAGGAGATGTACAAGAACTCCTGAAAGTACCTTCGATTCAGTGCTGACGGTATTGTCAAGGAGTTGTCCTTCCAGTGCTGACACTGCAGGGCTGTGCTACAGGAGATGTACAAGAACTCCTGAAAGTACCTTCGATTCAGTGCTGACGGTATTGTCAAGGAGTTGTCCTTCCAGTGCTGACACTGCAGGGCTGTGCTACAGGAGATGTACAAGAACTCCTGAAAGTACCTTCCATTCAGTGCTGACGGTATTGTCAAGGAGTTGTCCTTCCAGTGCTGACACTGCAGGGCTGTGCTACAGGAGATGTACAAGAACTCCTGAAAGTACCTTCCATTCAGTGCTGACGGTATTGTCAAGGAGTTGTCCTTCCAGTGCTGACACTGCAGGGCTGTGCTACAGGAGATGTACAAGAACTCCTGAAAGTACCTTCCATTCAGTGCTGACGGTATTGTCAAGGAGTTGTCCTTCCAGTGCTGACACTGCAGGGCTGTGCTACAGGAGATGTACAAGAACTCCTGAAAGTACCTTCCATTCAGTGCTGACGGTATTGTCAAGGAGTTGTCCTTCCAGTGCTGACGCTGCAGGGCTGTGCTACAGGAGATGTACAAGAACTCCTGAAAGTACCTTCCATTCAGTGCTGACGGTATTGTCAAGGAGTTGTCCTTCCAGTGCTGACGCTGCAGGGCTGTGCTACAGGAGATGTACAAGAACTCCTGAAAGTACCTTCCATTCAGTGCTGACGGTATTGTCAAGGAGTTGTCCTTCCAGTGCTGACGCTGCAGGGCTGTGCTACAGGAGATGTACAAGAACTCCTGAAAGTACCTTCCATTCAGTGCTGACGGTATTGTCAAGGAGTTGTCCTTCCAGTGCTGACGCTGCAGGGCTGTGCTACAGGAGATGTACAAGAACTCCTGAAAGTACCTTCCATTCAGTGCTGACGGTATTGTCAAGGAGTTGTCCTTCCAGTGCTGACACTGCAGGGCTGTGCTACAGGAGATGTACAAGAACTCCTGAAAGTACCTTCCATTCAGTGCTGACGGTATTGTCAAGGAGTTGTCCTTCCAGTGCTGACGCTGCAGGGCTGTGCTACAGGAGATGTACAAGAACTCCTGAAAGTACCTTCCATTCAGTGCTGACGGTATTGTCAAGGAGTTGTCCTTCCAGTGCTGACACTGCAGGGCTGTGCTACAGGAGATGTACAAGAACTCCTGAAAGTACCTTCCATTCAGTGCTGACGGTATTGTCAAGGAGTTGTCCTTCCAGTGCTGACACTGCAGGGCTGTGCTACAGGAGATGTACAAGAACTCCTGAAAGTACCTTCCATTCAGTGCTGACGGTATTGTCAAGGAGTTGTCCTTCCAGTGCTGACACTGCAGGGCTGTGCTACAGGAGATGTACAAGAACTCCTGAAAGTACCTTCCATTCAGTGCTGACGGTATTGTCAAGGAGTTGTCCTTCCAGTGCTGACACTGCAGGGCTGTGCTACAGGAGATGTACAAGAACTCCTGAAAGTACCTTCCATTCAGTGCTGACGGTATTGTCAAGGAGTTGTCCTTCCAGTGCTGACACTGCAGGGCTGTGCTACAGGAGATGTACAAGAACTCCTGAAAGTACCTTCCATTCAGTGCTGACGGTATTGTCAAGGAGTTGTCCTTCCAGTGCTGACACTGCAGGGCTGTGCTACAGGAGATGTACAAGAACTCCTGAAAGTACCTTCCATTCAGTGCTGACGGTATTGTCAAGGAGTTGTCCTTCCAGTGCTGACACTGCAGGGCTGTGCTACAGGAGATGTACAAGAACTCCTGAAAGTACCTTCCATTCAGTGCTGACGGTATTGTCAAGGAGTTGTCCTTCCAGTGCTGACACTGCAGGGCTGTGCTACAGGAGATGTACAAGAACTCCTGAAAGTACCTTCCATTCAGTGCTGACGGTATTGTCAAGGAGTTGTCCTTCCAGTGCTGACGCTGCAGGGCTGTGCTACAGGAGATGTACAAGAACTCCTGAAAGTACCTTCCATTCAGTGCTGACGGTATTGTCAAGGAGTTGTCCTTCCAGTGCTGACGCTGCAGGGCTGTGCTACAGGAGATGTACAAGAACTCCTGAAAGTACCTTCCATTCAGTGCTGACGGTATTGTCAAGGAGTTGTCCTTCCAGTGCTGACACTGCAGGGCTGTGCTACAGGAGATGTACAAGAACTCCTGAAAGTACCTTCCATTCAGTGCTGACGGTATTGTCAAGGAGTTGTCCTTCCAGTGCTGACGCTGCAGGGCTGTGCTACAGGAGATGTACAAGAACTCCTGAAAGTACCTTCCATTCAGTGCTGACGGTATTGTCAAGGAGTTGTCCTTCCAGTGCTGACGCTGCAGGGCTGTGCTACAGGAGATGTACAAGAACTCCTGAAAGTACCTTCCATTCAGTGCTGACGGTATTGTCAAGGAGTTGTCCTTCCAGTGCTGACGCTGCAGGGCTGTGCTACAGGAGATGTACAAGAACTCCTGAAAGTACCTTCCATTCAGTGCTGACGGTATTGTCAAGGAGTTGTCCTTCCAGTGCTGACGCTGCAGGGCTGTGCTACAGGAGATGTACAAGAACTCCTGAAAGTACCTTCCATTCAGTGCTGACGGTATTGTCAAGGAGTTGTCCTTCCAGTGCTGACACTGCAGGGCTGTGCTACAGGAGATGTACAAGAACTCCTGAAAGTACCTTCCATTCAGTGCTGACGGTATTGTCAAGGAGTTGTCCTTCCAGTGCTGACGCTGCAGGGCTGTGCTACAGGAGATGTACAAGAACTCCTGAAAGTACCTTCCATTCAGTGCTGACGGTATTGTCAAGGAGTTGTCCTTCCAGTGCTGACACTGCAGGGCTGTGCTACAGGAGATGTACAAGAACTCCTGAAAGTACCTTCCATTCAGTGCTGACGGTATTGTCAAGGAGTTGTCCTTCCAGTGCTGACACTGCAGGGCTGTGCTACAGGAGATGTACAAGAACTCCTGAAAGTACCTTCCATTCAGTGCTGACGGTATTGTCAAGGAGTTGTCCTTCCAGTGCTGACACTGCAGGGCTGTGCTACAGGAGATGTACAAGAACTCCTGAAAGTACCTTCCATTCAGTGCTGACGGTATTGTCAAGGAGTTGTCCTTCCAGTGCTGACACTGCAGGGCTGTGCTACAGGAGATGTACAAGAACTCCTGAAAGTACCTTCCATTCAGTGCTGACGGTATTGTCAAGGAGTTGTCCTTCCAGTGCTGACACTGCAGGGCTGTGCTACAGGAGATGTACAAGAACTCCTGAAAGTACCTTCCATTCAGTGCTGACGGTATTGTCAAGGAGTTGTCCTTCCAGTGCTGACACTGCAGGGCTGTGCTACAGGAGATGTACAAGAACTCCTGAAAGTACCTTCCATTCAGTGCTGACGGTATTGTCAAGGAGTTGTCCTTCCAGTGCTGACACTGCAGGGCTGTGCTACAGGAGATGTACAAGAACTCCTGAAAGTACCTTCCATTCAGTGCTGACGGTATTGTCAAGGAGTTGTCCTTCCAGTGCTGACACTGCAGGGCTGTGCTACAGGAGATGTACAAGAACTCCTGAAAGTACCTTCCATTCAGTGCTGACGGTATTGTCAAGGAGTTGTCCTTCCAGTGCTGACACTGCAGGGCTGTGCTACAGGAGATGTACAAGAACTCCTGAAAGTACCTTCCATTCAGTGCTGACGGTATTGTCAAGGAGTTGTCCTTCCAGTGCTGACACTGCAGGGCTGTGCTACAGGAGATGTACAAGAACTCCTGAAAGTACCTTCCATTCAGTGCTGACGGTATTGTCAAGGAGTTGTCCTTCCAGTGCTGACACTGCAGGGCTGTGCTACAGGAGATGTACAAGAACTCCTGAAAGTACCTTCCATTCAGTGCTGACGGTATTGTCAAGGAGTTGTCCTTCCAGTGCTGACACTGCAGGGCTGTGCTACAGGAGATGTACAAGAACTCCTGAAAGTACCTTCCATTCAGTGCTGACGGTATTGTCAAGGAGTTGTCCTTCCAGTGCTGACGCTGCAGGGCTGTGCTACAGGAGATGTACAAGAACTCCTGAAAGTACCTTCCATTCAGTGCTGACGGTATTGTCAAGGAGTTGTCCTTCCAGTGCTGACGCTGCAGGGCTGTGCTACAGGAGATGTACAAGAACTCCTGAAAGTACCTTCCATTCAGTGCTGACGGTATTGTCAAGGAGTTGTCCTTCCAGTGCTGACACTGCAGGGCTGTGCTACAGGAGATGTACAAGAACTCCTGAAAGTACCTTCCATTCAGTGCTGACGGTATTGTCAAGGAGTTGTCCTTCCAGTGCTGACACTGCAGGGCTGTGCTACAGGAGATGTACAAGAACTCCTGAAAGTACCTTCCATTCAGTGCTGACGGTATTGTCAAGGAGTTGTCCTTCCAGTGCTGACGCTGCAGGGCTGTGCTACAGGAGATGTACAAGAACTCCTGAAAGTACCTTCCATTCAGTGCTGACGGTATTGTCAAGGAGTTGTCCTTCCAGTGCTGACACTGCAGGGCTGTGCTACAGGAGATGTACAAGAACTCCTGAAAGTACCTTCCATTCAGTGCTGACGGTATTGTCAAGGAGTTGTCCTTCCAGTGCTGACACTGCAGGGCTGTGCTACAGGAGATGTACAAGAACTCCTGAAAGTACCTTCCATTCAGTGCTGACGGTATTGTCAAGGAGTTGTCCTTCCAGTGCTGACACTGCAGGGCTGTGCTACAGGAGATGTACAAGAACTCCTGAAAGTACCTTCCATTCAGTGCTGACGGTATTGTCAAGGAGTTGTCCTTCCAGTGCTGACACTGCAGGGCTGTGCTACAGGAGATGTACAAGAACTCCTGAAAGTACCTTCCATTCAGTGCTGACGGTATTGTCAAGGAGTTGTCCTTCCAGTGCTGACGCTGCAGGGCTGTGCTACAGGAGATGTACAAGAACTCCTGAAAGTACCTTCCATTCAGTGCTGACGGTATTGTCAAGGAGTTGTCCTTCCAGTGCTGACGCTGCAGGGCTGTGCTACAGGAGATGTACAAGAACTCCTGAAAGTACCTTCCATTCAGTGCTGACGGTATTGTCAAGGAGTTGTCCTTCCAGTGCTGACACTGCAGGGCTGTGCTACAGGAGATGTACAAGAACTCCTGAAAGTACCTTCCATTCAGTGCTGACGGTATTGTCAAGGAGTTGTCCTTCCAGTGCTGACACTGCAGGGCTGTGCTACAGGAGATGTACAAGAACTCCTGAAAGTACCTTCCATTCAGTGCTGACGGTATTGTCAAGGAGTTGTCCTTCCAGTGCTGACGCTGCAGGGCTGTGCTACAGGAGATGTACAAGAACTCCTGAAAGTACCTTCCATTCAGTGCTGACGGTATTGTCAAGGAGTTGTCCTTCCAGTGCTGACGCTGCAGGGCTGTGCTACAGGAGATGTACAAGAACTCCTGAAAGTACCTTCCATTCAGTGCTGACGGTATTGTCAAGGAGTTGTCCTTCCAGTGCTGACGCTGCAGGGCTGTGCTACAGGAGATGTACAAGAACTCCTGAAAGTACCTTCCATTCAGTGCTGACGGTATTGTCAAGGAGTTGTCCTTCCAGTGCTGACACTGCAGGGCTGTGCTACAGGAGATGTACAAGAACTCCTGAAAGTACCTTCCATTCAGTGCTGACGGTATTGTCAAGGAGTTGTCCTTCCAGTGCTGACACTGCAGGGCTGTGCTACAGGAGATGTACAAGAACTCCTGAAAGTACCTTCCATTCAGTGCTGACGGTATTGTCAAGGAGTTGTCCTTCCAGTGCTGACACTGCAGGGCTGTGCTACAGGAGATGTACAAGAACTCCTGAAAGTACCTTCGATTCAGTGCTGACGGTATTGTCAAGGAGTTGTCCTTCCAGTGCTGACACTGCAGGGCTGTGCTACAGGAGATGTACAAGAACTCCTGAAAGTACCTTCCATTCAGTGCTGACGGTATTGTCAAGGAGTTGTCCTTCCAGTGCTGACACTGCAGGGCTGTGCTACAGGAGATGTACAAGAACTCCTGAAAGTACCTTCCATTCAGTGCTGACGGTATTGTCAAGGAGTTGTCCTTCCAGTGCTGACACTGCAGGGCTGTGCTACAGGAGATGTACAAGAACTCCTGAAAGTACCTTCCATTCAGTGCTGACGGTATTGTCAAGGAGTTGTCCTTCCAGTGCTGACACTGCAGGGCTGTGCTACAGGAGATGTACAAGAACTCCTGAAAGTACCTTCCATTCAGTGCTGACGGTATTGTCAAGGAGTTGTCCTTCCAGTGCTGACACTGCAGGGCTGTGCTACAGGAGATGTACAAGAACTCCTGAAAGTACCTTCCATTCAGTGCTGACGGTATTGTCAAGGAGTTGTCCTTCCAGTGCTGACGCTGCAGGGCTGTGCTACAGGAGATGTACAAGAACTCCTGAAAGTACCTTCCATTCAGTGCTGACGGTATTGTCAAGGAGTTGTCCTTCCAGTGCTGACGCTGCAGGGCTGTGCTACAGGAGATGTACAAGAACTCCTGAAAGTACCTTCCATTCAGTGCTGACGGTATTGTCAAGGAGTTGTCCTTCCAGTGCTGACGCTGCAGGGCTGTGCTACAGGAGATGTACAAGAACTCCTGAAAGTACCTTCCATTCAGTGCTGACGGTATTGTCAAGGAGTTGTCCTTCCAGTGCTGACGCTGCAGGGCTGTGCTACAGGAGATGTACAAGAACTCCTGAAAGTACCTTCCATTCAGTGCTGACGGTATTGTCAAGGAGTTGTCCTTCCAGTGCTGACACTGCAGGGCTGTGCTACAGGAGATGTACAAGAACTCCTGAAAGTACCTTCCATTCAGTGCTGACGGTATTGTCAAGGAGTTGTCCTTCCAGTGCTGACGCTGCAGGGCTGTGCTACAGGAGATGTACAAGAACTCCTGAAAGTACCTTCCATTCAGTGCTGACGGTATTGTCAAGGAGTTGTCCTTCCAGTGCTGACACTGCAGGGCTGTGCTACAGGAGATGTACAAGAACTCCTGAAAGTACCTTCCATTCAGTGCTGACGGTATTGTCAAGGAGTTGTCCTTCCAGTGCTGACACTGCAGGGCTGTGCTACAGGAGATGTACAAGAACTCCTGAAAGTACCTTCCATTCAGTGCTGACGGTATTGTCAAGGAGTTGTCCTTCCAGTGCTGACACTGCAGGGCTGTGCTACAGGAGATGTACAAGAACTCCTGAAAGTACCTTCCATTCAGTGCTGACGGTATTGTCAAGGAGTTGTCCTTCCAGTGCTGACACTGCAGGGCTGTGCTACAGGAGATGTACAAGAACTCCTGAAAGTACCTTCCATTCAGTGCTGACGGTATTGTCAAGGAGTTGTCCTTCCAGTGCTGACACTGCAGGGCTGTGCTACAGGAGATGTACAAGAACTCCTGAAAGTACCTTCCATTCAGTGCTGACGGTATTGTCAAGGAGTTGTCCTTCCAGTGCTGACACTGCAGGGCTGTGCTACAGGAGATGTACAAGAACTCCTGAAAGTACCTTCCATTCAGTGCTGACGGTATTGTCAAGGAGTTGTCCTTCCAGTGCTGACACTGCAGGGCTGTGCTACAGGAGATGTACAAGAACTCCTGAAAGTACCTTCCATTCAGTGCTGACGGTATTGTCAAGGAGTTGTCCTTCCAGTGCTGACACTGCAGGGCTGTGCTACAGGAGATGTACAAGAACTCCTGAAAGTACCTTCCATTCAGTGCTGACGGTATTGTCAAGGAGTTGTCCTTCCAGTGCTGACACTGCAGGGCTGTGCTACAGGAGATGTACAAGAACTCCTGAAAGTACCTTCCATTCAGTGCTGACGGTATTGTCAAGGAGTTGTCCTTCCAGTGCTGACACTGCAGGGCTGTGCTACAGGAGATGTACAAGAACTCCTGAAAGTACCTTCCATTCAGTGCTGACGGTATTGTCAAGGAGTTGTCCTTCCAGTGCTGACACTGCAGGGCTGTGCTACAGGAGATGTACAAGAACTCCTGAAAGTACCTTCCATTCAGTGCTGACGGTATTGTCAAGGAGTTGTCCTTCCAGTGCTGACGCTGCAGGGCTGTGCTACAGGAGATGTACAAGAACTCCTGAAAGTACCTTCCATTCAGTGCTGACGGTATTGTCAAGGAGTTGTCCTTCCAGTGCTGACGCTGCAGGGCTGTGCTACAGGAGATGTACAAGAACTCCTGAAAGTACCTTCCATTCAGTGCTGACGGTATTGTCAAGGAGTTGTCCTTCCAGTGCTGACGCTGCAGGGCTGTGCTACAGGAGATGTACAAGAACTCCTGAAAGTACCTTCCATTCAGTGCTGACGGTATTGTCAAGGAGTTGTCCTTCCAGTGCTGACGCTGCAGGGCTGTGCTACAGGAGATGTACAAGAACTCCTGAAAGTACCTTCCATTCAGTGCTGACGGTATTGTCAAGGAGTTGTCCTTCCAGTGCTGACACTGCAGGGCTGTGCTACAGGAGATGTACAAGAACTCCTGAAAGTACCTTCCATTCAGTGCTGACGGTATTGTCAAGGAGTTGTCCTTCCAGTGCTGACGCTGCAGGGCTGTGCTACAGGAGATGTACAAGAACTCCTGAAAGTACCTTCCATTCAGTGCTGACGGTATTGTCAAGGAGTTGTCCTTCCAGTGCTGACACTGCAGGGCTGTGCTACAGGAGATGTACAAGAACTCCTGAAAGTACCTTCCATTCAGTGCTGACGGTATTGTCAAGGAGTTGTCCTTCCAGTGCTGACACTGCAGGGCTGTGCTACAGGAGATGTACAAGAACTCCTGAAAGTACCTTCCATTCAGTGCTGACGGTATTGTCAAGGAGTTGTCCTTCCAGTGCTGACACTGCAGGGCTGTGCTACAGGAGATGTACAAGAACTCCTGAAAGTACCTTCCATTCAGTGCTGACGGTATTGTCAAGGAGTTGTCCTTCCAGTGCTGACACTGCAGGGCTGTGCTACAGGAGATGTACAAGAACTCCTGAAAGTACCTTCCATTCAGTGCTGACGGTATTGTCAAGGAGTTGTCCTTCCAGTGCTGACACTGCAGGGCTGTGCTACAGGAGATGTACAAGAACTCCTGAAAGTACCTTCCATTCAGTGCTGACGGTATTGTCAAGGAGTTGTCCTTCCAGTGCTGACACTGCAGGGCTGTGCTACAGGAGATGTACAAGAACTCCTGAAAGTACCTTCCATTCAGTGCTGACGGTATTGTCAAGGAGTTGTCCTTCCAGTGCTGACACTGCAGGGCTGTGCTACAGGAGATGTACAAGAACTCCTGAAAGTACCTTCCATTCAGTGCTGACGGTATTGTCAAGGAGTTGTCCTTCCAGTGCTGACACTGCAGGGCTGTGCTACAGGAGATGTACAAGAACTCCTGAAAGTACCTTCCATTCAGTGCTGACGGTATTGTCAAGGAGTTGTCCTTCCAGTGCTGACACTGCAGGGCTGTGCTACAGGAGATGTACAAGAACTCCTGAAAGTACCTTCCATTCAGTGCTGACGGTATTGTCAAGGAGTTGTCCTTCCAGTGCTGACACTGCAGGGCTGTGCTACAGGAGATGTACAAGAACTCCTGAAAGTACCTTCCATTCAGTGCTGACGGTATTGTCAAGGAGTTGTCCTTCCAGTGCTGACACTGCAGGGCTGTGCTACAGGAGATGTACAAGAACTCCTGAAAGTACCTTCCATTCAGTGCTGACGGTATTGTCAAGGAGTTGTCCTTCCAGTGCTGACGCTGCAGGGCTGTGCTACAGGAGATGTACAAGAACTCCTGAAAGTACCTTCCATTCAGTGCTGACGGTATTGTCAAGGAGTTGTCCTTCCAGTGCTGACACTGCAGGGCTGTGCTACAGGAGATGTACAAGAACTCCTGAAAGTACCTTCCATTCAGTGCTGACGGTATTGTCAAGGAGTTGTCCTTCCAGTGCTGACACTGCAGGGCTGTGCTACAGGAGATGTACAAGAACTCCTGAAAGTACCTTCCATTCAGTGCTGACGGTATTGTCAAGGAGTTGTCCTTCCAGTGCTGACGCTGCAGGGCTGTGCTACAGGAGATGTACAAGAACTCCTGAAAGTACCTTCCATTCAGTGCTGACGGTATTGTCAAGGAGTTGTCCTTCCAGTGCTGACACTGCAGGGCTGTGCTACAGGAGATGTACAAGAACTCCTGAAAGTACCTTCCATTCAGTGCTGACGGTATTGTCAAGGAGTTGTCCTTCCAGTGCTGACACTGCAGGGCTGTGCTACAGGAGATGTACAAGAACTCCTGAAAGTACCTTCCATTCAGTGCTGACGGTATTGTCAAGGAGTTGTCCTTCCAGTGCTGACACTGCAGGGCTGTGCTACAGGAGATGTACAAGAACTCCTGAAAGTACCTTCCATTCAGTGCTGACGGTATTGTCAAGGAGTTGTCCTTCCAGTGCTGACACTGCAGGGCTGTGCTACAGGAGATGTACAAGAACTCCTGAAAGTACCTTCCATTCAGTGCTGACGGTATTGTCAAGGAGTTGTCCTTCCAGTGCTGACACTGCAGGGCTGTGCTACAGGAGATGTACAAGAACTCCTGAAAGTACCTTCCATTCAGTGCTGACGGTATTGTCAAGGAGTTGTCCTTCCAGTGCTGACACTGCAGGGCTGTGCTACAGGAGATGTACAAGAACTCCTGAAAGTACCTTCCATTCAGTGCTGACGGTATTGTCAAGGAGTTGTCCTTCCAGTGCTGACACTGCAGGGCTGTGCTACAGGAGATGTACAAGAACTCCTGAAAGTACCTTCCATTCAGTGCTGACGGTATTGTCAAGGAGTTGTCCTTCCAGTGCTGACGCTGCAGGGCTGTGCTACAGGAGATGTACAAGAACTCCTGAAAGTACCTTCCATTCAGTGCTGACGGTATTGTCAAGGAGTTGTCCTTCCAGTGCTGACACTGCAGGGCTGTGCTACAGGAGATGTACAAGAACTCCTGAAAGTACCTTCCATTCAGTGCTGACGGTATTGTCAAGGAGTTGTCCTTCCAGTGCTGACACTGCAGGGCTGTGCTACAGGAGATGTACAAGAACTCCTGAAAGTACCTTCCATTCAGTGCTGACGGTATTGTCAAGGAGTTGTCCTTCCAGTGCTGACACTGCAGGGCTGTGCTACAGGAGATGTACAAGAACTCCTGAAAGTACCTTCCATTCAGTGCTGACGGTATTGTCAAGGAGTTGTCCTTCCAGTGCTGACGCTGCAGGGCTGTGCTACAGGAGATGTACAAGAACTCCTGAAAGTACCTTCCATTCAGTGCTGACGGTATTGTCAAGGAGTTGTCCTTCCAGTGCTGACACTGCAGGGCTGTGCTACAGGAGATGTACAAGAACTCCTGAAAGTACCTTCCATTCAGTGCTGACGGTATTGTCAAGGAGTTGTCCTTCCAGTGCTGACGCTGCAGGGCTGTGCTACAGGAGATGTACAAGAACTCCTGAAAGTACCTTCCATTCAGTGCTGACGGTATTGTCAAGGAGTTGTCCTTCCAGTGCTGACGCTGCAGGGCTGTGCTACAGGAGATGTACAAGAACTCCTGAAAGTACCTTCCATTCAGTGCTGACGGTATTGTCAAGGAGTTGTCCTTCCAGTGCTGACACTGCAGGGCTGTGCTACAGGAGATGTACAAGAACTCCTGAAAGTACCTTCCATTCAGTGCTGACGGTATTGTCAAGGAGTTGTCCTTCCAGTGCTGACGCTGCAGGGCTTTTTTAGTGGAAGCAGTTCTCTTCCGTTGGAGGACAATACTGGGGTGTGTAAGGTGTCATCTCTTTGCCTAAACAGTGCTCCCATGTAATTCTTTTTGAACAGGATTGTCCATCCTGCTGCTTTGCTGTCTACCTTTTAAGAGAGTAAACAGATTTCTTTTAAATACAAACGTGGTATATTGAGAGAAACAAGCCAGATGCTAACGATGAGATTTAGTTTACATAGACACCATATGAAAACCGCCAGTGCCAACCAGGATGTCACCTCTGTGGGGCAGCACTTTACAAAACCAGAACACTGTACCAATGATTTTATGGTGAGAATACTAAAAGGAAACTTTAAGACAATACAGGAACGCAAGACCTTTGAAGTCAGAATGATTAAATGTTCTGTATTTCTCATTCTGTAATGGTGATCACCATTACGGCATAATGTAAGCCACATTGAGCCTGCAAATGGGTGGGAAAATGTGGGATACAAATGCAGCAAATAAATAAAATATTTTGACACCCATCAGACAGGACTTAACAAAGATCTGGGTTTCCTAAGCCATTATAAACCATAAAATTCTACCATCCTTCTCTCCCTGTCTCTCTTCCACCAGCTCCCCCTGTTTCTCACCCACTCCATCCTCTTCCTGTGAGACTGACATTGAAATGCTTTTGTGTTTCCCTTATATATACTGATATTTGCCAACATTTGCTTATTTCTGATCTGAAGAAGAAGGGTTACCTTCGAAAGCTAATCAAAAAATGTATTAAGCTAGTCCAATAAGAAAGGTGTCATTTTCTTTTCTATGTTTTTTGTTTTATTTCTATTTATTACCTTTTAAATACAAGTAAGGACACTAATGTAGGTGGCCACTTTATTTATTTATCTGTATGTGTCAGTCCTCAGTGTGCTGAATTCCTCCAACCCATTAGTCTCCTTATATTTTGTTTACTCACTTATTGGTTGTATTTTCCTGTTTTGGGTTCTGTGATCTTTTGAATTTTGTACCCTTAAGACAAATATATCTCTTTGGAAAGTGGGTTGAGGTACTGGGTCTGATTTGGTTGGCACTTCACTTTGTATCTCTGAGTCACACTGTCCATTGTATTTAATAATTAAAATAGTCATTTGGAAGGCGTTGCAAGGAAGAAAAGGTAGCACTGATCAATGTCTATCTGCGAACTCAAATTTATCATTTACAAATTGCAATGTTAAAGCTTGTGTGCTATAAAGTTCTCTTGTTGTCTTTCAGATGTTAAAGAGGAAGAAAAGTTGAAGGAGAGCAGTGGTGAAAAGGGAGACACCAAAGGGTAAAAGCTTAACAATACCTGTTGAATGGATAGTCCCTTAAAGCCAGCAGAAACTGTGGCAGTGTGGTGCTGGTAGTGGTGTTCCTAGCCTCAATGGCACCCGGGGCGGATCGCCGATGCGCCCCCCCGGGTGTACAATGCTGGGGGGGGGGGGTGCCGCAGCGCACGCCTGTCTGCTCCCAGTTCGCTACGCTCGCTAAATTCTCTCGTTCGCTGCAGCTCCCTCCCTCTACCCTGGCACAGGAAGTAACCTGTTCCGGGGCAGAAGGAGGGAGCTGCAGCGAACGAGAGAATTTAGCGAGCGTAGCGAACTGGGAGCAGACAGGCGCGCACTGCGGCACCCCCCCCCCCCCCCCCCCCCAGCGGCGTGCACCCAGGGCGGACCGCCCCCCCCCCCCCCCCCCCCCCCCTTGGTACGCCACTGGGTACTGGGTGGAGGTGGGGAATCATTGGAGACAGGGAAGGATATAACTCATACCACTGATGTTAAAAACATTTTTATTGGCATTTGACAACATGCACTGAGATACGTTTTAGAATTGGGTTTTGGGGGTTTTGTTTTGTAAACTTATTAAAGAAATACAGAAGGCAACCCTAGATCTACAAGTACAGTTATCTCTTACCTAGTCTTCCCTTTTAGTACATGATCCCACCTTCCATCCCTTCTTCCTCCCTCCCTCCCTTTCCCCTTCATAAGCTAGTCCTCCATCCCAAATATCTCTCAAAGAAGAAGTAAATATCTATTCAGAATTCTACTCTAAACGGCAGGGGTCAGAATTCATAGAAACAGAGATAAATGAAGACAGGTAACGACCATGTGGCCTATCCTATGTACTTGTCCCAAGCTTGCTTAAATTCAGGTACCATCTTTGTCACCATCACCTCCACCGAGACACCATTCCTTGAATTCACTACCCTTTCTGTGAAGAAGTATTTCCTCAGGTACTTCTGAGTCTGTCCCCTTTCACCTTCATCCTATGCCCCCCTCATTCCAGAGCTTCCTTTTAGTTGAAAGAGACTTGCCTCCCGTGCATTTCTGTTGTCCAGTTTTCAACAAATCTAAATCCCTCATCTTTGCACCACACATTGAGACTGCAGAGCTCTGCCTGCCTTTTGGGTCCTGCGCATGGAACAAGGAGTATTTCTAAAAATGCTACCCTGAAGGATCTGGATTGCAGCTTGAGACCTAAGACCCTAAATTTGGCTTCCAAAACCTTCCTCCCACATTTTCCTATGTCATTGGTACCCACATGTACCAACACAGCAGTCCGCCACCTTCGTATCAGGCAGGGAAGTGACCAGGTGATCCTCACGCCCATCAGCCACATAGCTATCCACATGCTTAAAGGTCGAATCACCAGCTAATAAAAGCTGTCCTAACCCTTCTCACCTGGGCAGAAGCTCCTGGAGACATATCCTCGGTGCTAAAGGATAGTGCATCCCTTAGTGGGCAGGGATTACTTTCTACACCAGGGTGATGCTGTCCTTCTAGGAGACAGGGGCTGCCAGACTGGAAGTGGTATTTCCAGCTCTTTGCATCCAACACACAATATAACCTCTTCCCAACTGTGAGATAATCATACATGTGACAGTGCAGAAGACTGAATAGTACCCCTCTTGCTGCTGGACTGCTGTCTGCATCTTATAGAACTTCCAAGTTACCCATTCCAGGAGGGAGACCTTTTGGCTGGTCCTGGTTTTCAACTTGCATCCCAAAGCAGTGTAATAGTTTGTAGTCCATGATTCTATCCATTGAAATCAGTGCTTCAGGTCCCATAATGCACCAGGATGAGATTGGCAGAAATCCAAGACCGGCCAAAAGGTCTCCCTCCTGGAATGAGTAACTTGGCAGCTCTGATCTTATTGTGTGTAAACTTCTTACTGTACTAAGGATATTAGATTAATATAAAGAACCTTAAGATTGTATGGTATATTGTATGATTTATTTAGTGTTTCTTAGAAAGTAATTAAATGTAATTAAAACTCTAATGAAAACTCCCCTTTTGTTACCCTAATTAGAATAATTGCCTATCAAACATATAAACGGCGAGTGACCGTACTCACTCGCAAATGCGCAGTAGAGACCTTCTCTGCCCCGCCCCCACGTCAATACGGGGGGGCGGAACACAGAGGGTCTGTACTGCGCATTGCTGAGGGAGGGACACCGCCGTCTAACGCTCCCCCCACCCGAGTCGCTGCCGCCACCCACCTTCTACCCGGTCGGGCCCTCGCTCCACTATTGAAACAGCGAGGGTCCGGGAACGCAGCACTGAGCTCTGCTGAGCTGCCGACATCGCCCTTCCTTCTTCTTCTCTGCCTCTGTCCCGCCCTCGACGACGTTACGTCACACGAGGGCGGGACAGGCAGAGAAGAAGAACGAAGGCCGACGTCGGCAGCTCAGCAGAGCTCAGTGCTGCGTTCCCGGACCCTCGCTGTTTCAATAGCGGAGCGAGGGCCCGGCCGGGTGGAAGGTGGGTGGTAACGGCTCGGTGGGGGGGCGCGAACTCGGAGGGGGAGGGGCAGCGGCGAACTTGGCGGTGGGGGCGGGCCTTTCAACCCCCCCCTTCCTATAATAGCCCGTTTTTACGGGCTTAAAGTCTAGTTAAGACTAGAAATGAAGAGATGTGTTAGGGGTGGGTGGGTGGATGAGAATAAAGACTGAATTAGGCCCTGCTGTGCCTTCTAGAGGCTATCTGTTGCTGTGTGGTGTGGTTCAAGTTTTAGAAACTATGGAGAAAAGGGTAGGGAGACTAGTTAATAAAGTTTGCTTTTTTTTTTTTTATTCTGTCTTTGTCAGTAATCTTGTAAGCCCAAACCTTTAAATCACCAAAGCACAGAGTACAAAAAAAATGTTCAGTTACCCAGAGAAATGTCCTCTTCTCTCAGAGCTTCTCAGAAAATTATTGTCCATTGAGGTTAAAGCCCTCTAAAAGCCTGATAAAACAGAAACAAGGGGTCCCTCCTCTATCCAGACCCCCATTTGTTGGCCCTGATGACGTGGTTCTTGACGACATAGACTTAGCATCTTTATATCTTCCAGATGGTGTCTCCAGGATACCCCTAGCCTCTAGGAAGCCGCCTACACAGAAATGTTACCGGTTCAAGAGGAGAAGATTTTTCCTCTGGTGTGCAGCTGGAGCATTCGACCCTACTATGTGCTCTGTTCCTTCCTTTATGAAGTAACCTCTTCCATCTTTCTAATTCTGGCTTCAAAACTTTGTAAGTCGGAGTACTCTTGAGTGCTATTAGTACTTACCACTCAAAGGTTGAAAATAAACCATTTTCTGTGTATCCCTAAATAAATTCGTGAAACATTTATTTTATACCAAACCTCTTATGAAACCATGGGATCTTAATGTCATCCTCACAGCTATCATGAAATGTTCTCTGAATTTCCTCACTTGGAAAGTACTGTTCTTAATAGCACTGAATTCTGCCGGAAGAATAAGCCAAGTTCTTGTGGCAGGACCCACCTTACGTTCTACCACAACAGAGTTGTTCTCCGAACCCACCCAAAATTTCTCCCTAAAGTTCCACCTCAATCAATCCATTGTAGTTCTTGTCTTCTTCCCTAAGCCACGCTGTCATCCTGGAGAAACAGCACTTGCATACCTTAGACAGCATTCGGTTGCACATTATCTGGAGTGTACTAAACCTCATAGGAAATCCTTCTAACGTTTTGTATCTTTTGACCCTAAGAAATTGAGAATTCCCATCACCAAATGTGCTACCTCGACTTGGCTGCCTGAGTGTATCTCCTACTTGTATGCTTGGGCTTGGCTGACCCTTCGTGTCCGGGTCATTGCTCACAATGAAAGAGCCATGGTGGCGTCAGTAGCCCATTGAAAAGATTTGGAAGGTGACAACGTGGTCCTCTATTCACACCTTCACTGCTCACTACTGTCTGGAGCAGCTTTCCAGGCGGGATAATCCGGTTTGGACAAACAGTCCTGCAAAATCTTTTTACTGTTTGAATATCAGCTCCACCCTCCAGCCCTTTTTTGTTTCCACCAGGCTCACTTTCTACTTCAGTTACCAAGTTAATTATTGACGCTGTGACCATAGCACCTGTGAGTCCCACGTGTGAGAATATTATGCCTGCTTGTCCTCGGTGAAAGCAAACTTACCTGTAAACAGATGTTCTCTGAAGACAGCAGGCGTATATTCTGTCATTCCTCCCACCTCCCCTTGGAGTTGTCTTCTTAGCTTCCGTATTATACTGCGTGAAGGCACCTTCACGTGTTTGTTTTTTTAAAAAGTCACAGTGGACTATGGCACTGTCTGCACCAGGCTCCATGGATGACATCACCCACATGAGACTATATGCCTGCTGTCCTCAAAGAACACCTGCTACAGGTATATAACTTTGTTTTATGAGTTTGTGTCTTTATGGAGAGTTCTTTTCCTGTTCTCTTTTATCTTCCTTATCAGTGCTTTGAATTTAACTTTCCAGTGCTATGTTGTTTCCTATTTTCTTCATTTGGATCTTTTTCTCTTTTTTTGAAAGATGCTGATTTGGCTCTAATGCCCCCCCCCCCCCCCCCCCACCAACAGAAGAAAGGGCTGCAGCCCCAACCTGGTAGCTAGCAGCCCCCCCCCCCCCCCCCCCCCCCCCCCCCCGGCTGTACCTTCACATGACAAGGAGGGAGTAGAACTCCATCCTTCTTATAGCACTGGCTCCAAAATGGTGGTGCCCTGCCCAGTGCATCCTGGGATGCCCTGGGCCAGACTTCCCTACCATATAAAGGAGAAACTCCCTTATATTTTAGGGAAGCCCCACCCAGCCCATCGCAGAATGCACTGGGCCAGGGTGCCGCTATGTTGGAGGAAGTGCTACTCCGTCCTCATCATTTGAAGGAATGGGGGGGGGGGGGGGGGTTCAGGGTTGCTAGACTACTAGGTTGGGTGGACCTCCAGCCCTTTCTTCTGTAGTAGTGGTGGTGGTAGGGGGGGGGGGGGGGCTAGATATAAGCATTGCCATACTGGGACAGACTGAAGATCTATTAAGCCCAGCATCCTGTTTCCAACAGTGGCCAATCCAGGGTTTAGAATCCAACTCCACCCTCCTAGGCCCATTTTATGTTCTGTTCCAGGCTGCACTCTTACTTAGATGTGTTTCTTTTCAGGTCAATCTCTGTTATGTCCTCGCCATTGCGAGGCCGAATTGACCAATGCTTCTTTGTTTTGAGTGAGCCTAGGGGCTAGGGATACCCCAGTTGTGAGTATACAGTGGGGGAAATAAGTATTTGATCCCTTGCTGATTTTGTAAGTTTGCCCACTGACAAAGACATGAGCAGCCCATAATTGAAGGGTAGGTTATTGGTAACAGTGAGAGATAGCACATCACAAATTAAATCCGGAAAATCACATTGTGGAAAGTATATGAATTTATTTGCATTCTGCAGAGGGAAATAAGTATTTAATCCCTCTGGCAAACAAGACCTAATACTTGGTGGCAAAACCCTTGTTGGCAAGCACAGCGGTCAGACGTCTTCTGTAGTTGATGATGAGGTTTGCACACATGTCAGGAGGAATTTTGGTCCACTCCTCTTTGCAGATCATCTCTAAATCATTAAGAGTTCTGGGCTGTCGCTTGGCAACTCGCAGCTTCAGCTCCCTCCATAAGTTTTCAATGGGATTAAGGTCTGGTGACTGGCTAGGCCACTCCATGACCCTAATGTGCTTCTTCCTGAGCCACTCCTTTGTTGCCTTGGCTGTATGTTTTGGGTCATTGTCGTGCTGGAAGACCCAGCCACGACCCATTTTTAAGGCCCTGGTGGAGGGAAGGAGGTTGTCACTCAGAATTGTACGGTACATGGCCCCATCCATTCTCCCATTGATGCGGTGAAGTAGTCCTGTGCCCTTAGCAGAGAAACACCCCCAAAACATAACATTTCCACCTCCATGCTTGACAGTGGGGACGGTGTTCTTTGGGTCATAGGCAGCATTTCTCTTCCTCCAAACACGGCGAGTTGAGTTCATGCCAAAGAGCTCAATTTTTGTCTCATCTGACCACAGCACCTTCTCCCAATCACTCTCGGCATCATCCAGGTGTTCACTGGCAAACTTCAGACGGGCCGTCATATGTGCCTTCCGGAGCAGGGGGACCTTGCGGGCACTGCAGGATTGCAATCCGTTATGTCGTAATGTGTTACCAATGGTTTTCGTGGTGACAGTGGTCCCAGCTGCCTTGAGATCATTGACAAGTTCCCCCCTTGTAGTTGTAGGCTGATTTCTAACCTTCCTCATGATCAAGGATACCCCACGAGGTGAGATTTTGCGTGGAGCCCCAGATCTTTGTCGATTGACAGTCATTTTGTACTTCTTCCATTTTCTTACTATGGCACCAACAGTTGTCTCCTTCTCGCCCAGCGTCTTACTGATGGTTTTGTAGCCCATTCCAGCCTTGTGCAGGTGTATGATCTTGTCCCTGACATCCTTAGACAGCTCCTTGCTCTTGGCCATTTTGTAGAGGTTAGAGTCTGACTGATTCACTGAGTCTGTGGACAGGTGTCTTTCATACAGGTGACCATTGCCGACAGCTGTCTGTCATGCAGGTAACGAGTTGATTTGGAGCATCTACCTGGTCTGTAGGGGCCAGATCTCTTACTGGTTGGTGGGGGATCAAATACTTATTTCCCCCACTGTAATACAGCCTGCTTGTCCTCGGAGAAAGTGAAGATACATACCTGTAGCAGGTATTCTGCGAGGACAGCAGGGTGATTATTCTCACAAACCCTCCCTCCTCCCCTTTTGGAGTTCTTCCAGGTCTCTTTTTTTGCTTTTCATTCAACTGAGAGCACGTTCACGTCGCGGGCAGGAAGCCTTACGCGCATGCGCGGTGTGTTCGTCCCACGCGACGCTGCGTTCTAGAAGACTCTCTGATTTTTGCTTTGCAATTGTTCCGGTCTTCTGGTCCGTCGCGGACGACGACCCAGTTGTGAGAATAATCAGTCTGCTGTCCTCGGAGAATACCTGCTACAGGTATGTATCTTCATTGTATGCATGAAATTGAAAAGCGGACAGTTGTTACCTTCCCTAATTTCTGCTAACCTTTCACGATCTGTACATTTGTTACGGCCAGTCGGACAATTGAGTACCCCCCCCCCCCCCAACACTATTCCCTTGATATTTCTATCTGTAAAGGATCCACATTGCAATATGTTTCCTGCAGAATTTTGCCCTATTTAACATATAGTGGAGTGGAGGAGTGGCCTAGTGGTTAGGTTAGGGTGGTGGACTTTGGTCCTGGGGAACTGAGGAACTGAGTTCGATTCCCGGCATAGGCAGCTCCTTGTGACTCTGGGCAAGTCACTTAACCCTCCATTGCCCCTTGTAAGCCGCATTGAGCCTGCCATGAGTGGGAAAGCGCAGGGTACAAATGTAACAAAAATAAAATAGATACTATTGGACATTCTACATGGAATGTTGATACTATTGGAGGTTCTACATGGAATGTTGCTACTGTTGGAGATTCTACATGGAATGTTGCTACTACTGGAGATTCTACATGGAATGTTGCTATTCCACTAGCAACATTCCATGTAGAAGGCTGCGCAGGCTTCTGTTTCTGTGAGTCTGTGCGTGCAGGACGTACATGCAGGACGTCAGGCTCACAGAAGCAGAAGCCTGCGCGGCCACATTGGTGTGACTCTGGGCAAGTCACTTAACTCTCCATTGCCCCATGTAAGCTGCATTGAGCCTGCCATGAGTGGAAAAGCGCACGGGGTACAAATGTAACAAAAATAAAATAGATACTATTGGAGATTCTACATGGAATGTTGCTATTCCACTAGCAACATTCCATGTAGAAGGCTGCGCAGGCTTCTGTTTCTGTGAGTCTGACGTCCTGCACGTACGTGCAGGACGTCAGACTCACAGAAGCAGAAGCCTGCGCGGCCACATTGGTGATCTGCAAGGGCCGATGTTGCCAGTGAAATAGCAACATTCTAAGTAGAATCTCAAGTAGTAGCAACAGTGGAGGAGTGGCCTAGTGGTTAGGGTGGTGGACTCTGGTCCTGAGGAACTGAGTTCAATTTCCACTTCAAGCACAGGCAGCTCCTTGTGACTCTGGGCAAGTCAGTTAACCCTCCATTGCCCCATGTAAGTCGCATTGAGCCTGCCATGAGTGGGAAAGCGCAGGGTACAAATGTAACAAAAATAAATAAATAAATATAGTGCTACCCCCCTTTCAGTTTGATCATTGTGGTATAATTTGTCCCATTAGTCTATCTACCTGTTTATTTAGTGCTGTATATTCTAACTCTCCCATCTTATTTTTTTTAGCTTTCTAGCATTTGTATACAGATATTTTAAAGTGTGGATTTTTTTTTGTTTGTATCTACCACCTGCTTAGCAGTTGACTGGGTCAATGTTCAGTCCTTACATCGGTCTGGTCTTCCCTTAAAGACAGCTTGCTTACTTTTGCCTTTATTGCAGCCTCCTCCTTCGGGATGCCCTAGCTTCGATTTAAAGGTACTATACCTTGCTTCCAACCAGGCACTCCCGACTGACAGCTTTCTCCCAGGTTCCAGCTTAAAAACTGATTTATCTTCTTTTTCAGCGCCAGCAGCCTAGTTCTGCCCTGGTTAAGGTGGAGACCATCTTTTTGGAATTGACTCTTCTTCCCCTAGACGTTACCCAGTTCCTAACAAATGTAAATCTCTTTTCCCAGCACCATTGTCTCATCCATGCGTTGAGATTTCAGAGCTCTTCCTGCCTCTTGGATCCTGTGCATAGAACGAGAAAATGGTGCCCTGCAGATTCTGAATTTCAACTTTGTACCTAAGAGTGTAAATTTGGCTTGTAGAACCTCCCTCCCACACTTTCTTTTGTCATTAGTACCCACATGTACAAAGCAGATTGCTTTTCCGTAATGAGTTCCGCCACCATTGCACCAGGCAGGCAAGTGATCCTCACAGTCACTAGCCACACAGCAATCTACTTGCGTAACAATTGAATCTTCAACTGAAATGGCCGTCCTTACCCTTCCCTCCTAGGCAAATGCCCCTGGAGATACATCTTTGTATCCCTAGAGGGCTGGTCCTGGCCACAAGATTACTTCCTCCCTCAGTAAGGTGATGCTTTTCTTTTGGGTGACCTCTCTCCTCTATGGAGACATGGAGGTTGCTACACTGGAGCTAGAACTTCTCTGCTATGTTGCGGTAGGTCTTCTCTGTCTGCCTCAGCTTCTTTGAGTCTGCTACTCTGGCCTGTAAAGATCGGACTCATTCATTAAGAGCCAAGAGCTCTTTGCACCATGTGCACACATATGAACACTTACCAACTGGGAGTTGATACATATATGGCGCTCTGTGCAACAGGGAGGAAAAGGATAATAGCTGTACCAGATGGGTTACAGGGAAGTGTAGGTGATGTTGGACCAGTAGGGGAGAGGGAAGAACCCAGTGTTGAGTATGATGTGGCATTACAGAAGGTTGGTTAGCACCGATTCATTGAATTCACAGGACAGGTTTAGGCAGCCAGCAGTCTAGGCCTCACTGATGGAGAATTTAGAACATCCATGAACCCAACTGGCGAGACCTTGTTTCTACTCACACTGGAGTGCATATGGCTTTTCTGCTCCTGGTATTGCGCTGTATCTGTAGGGTGGGGAGTGAGGGCCTTTGAATGGAAGCCAAGGAACAGAGACGGACTTCTCCCCTTTCTTGGCACGATGGAGATGATGCGTTTGTATGAGTGAACACAGATAGATTCCTAAGTCTTTCCTTATGTGGGATATAAGTTGTATATCCAAGCAGTACAAGTGCATTGCCAGTAGCAGCAGGTTGACAAGGGTTGAAAATCCAACTCGTACCAGGGCTACATGTGATTTTAGGGTCGTCACTTGACCTTCAGGTGCCAAATTAGATAGAAAGCTGCTGGGAAAGGGACCTACCTATTGTATCTGAAACTTGCCTTGAGCGCAGATTTGACAAGCAAAGTAATTAAATTTCCATATCATCAAGCTGATCAATCCATAGACTGGTGGGTTGTGTCCATCTACCAGCAGGTGGAGATAGAGAGCAAACTTTTGCCTCCCTATATGTGGTCATGTGCTGCCGGAAACTCCTTAGTATGTTCTCTATCTCAGCAGGTGGTGGTCACACACAGCAGCAGCTCTGGCTAGGCCTCCAAGCCTAATCCTTAGGTTTTGTTGAGGCCTGGGGTTGAGGGCTCTTTTGAGCAAGTGCAAACCTGGTGGTGCCAGGTCCCTCCTTTTCTCCCCCCTCCCGCTGGCTCCGTTTAAAAAAAAAAAAAAAAAAAAAAAAATTTTAAACGTCTTTAAAGGCGTTTAATTCGACGTTTCTTTAAACGTTCATTGCAGCTACTCACTGGGACACCAGTTCGTTACAGCTCGGAGCGGCAAGCAGGTAATTTTACCTTTTTATAGCGGGCAGGGGGTTCCCCGATTCTTCTCCTCGTGGCAATGGCGTCGGAGGGCGAGGGCGCAAAGGGTCGCTCCCCGGATCGCTGGAGCGCTTCTAGAGGGGATGCAGGGGTTTTACAACCTGATTCGCCCTTGATGGGTGATAGTTTAGTGACAGATGAATGTCCCGGTCGTTCCTCCGGCGTGGCGGTTTTTTCCCGCCATAAACGCCCATCCCCCGCTCCTCGCCTCCGCCATCTTGGCCGGCCACGCGGCTCGGACGGCTTCTTCGGGGCCGCCCTTGAGGTTGGAGACATTAATGCCATGAACGCCCTTAATTTGGGCGACGGCACAAAAGCGGCTAAAGTTAAGCGCCGTTCTTCCCGCGCGGCTCCTTCACGGAGTTTCGCGCCGGACGCCATTTTGGATGCGCAGCATGTCTCTCCCCCGCTATTGCGAGCGCCGGTTGAGAGTGCGTCTAGGGCTGTTGCCCAGGCTGCGGAAGTGCACAGTCTGGGGGGTTTCTCCCCCGAGTTTGTTTTGCTGCTGCATCAGGCTTTCCTCATGCAAAACGCTGCCCCTGCTCCCTCTTCGGATAAAGAGGTTGAGGTTCCCAGAGGTAAACGCCCTCGGGTTGATTTCCAGGCCTTGGAGGACTTTTGTCTCCTCCGATGTAGATGAGGGCAGCGTGTCTGAGGTCTCCCAACGATCCTTTGCGGATTCCTGGGAGGAGATAGATCCCCGCTCGGATGGAGCGGATGACCCCTCTGCAGCGCGGCTTTTTAGCCCAGAGGATTTGCCCAACCTGTTGTTACAGGCCATGGACACTTTGAAGATTTCCTCTCCGGAGGACGTCTCTCCCTCAGCCCCTGTTGGCTCTGCCATTATGCTGGGGACGAAGCGCCCGCCTAGAACCTTCCACGTGCATGATGCCATGCACACCTTAATTGCGGCTCAATGGGATGTCCCGGAAACGAGCCTTAAAGTGGCTAGGGCTATGTCCCGCCTCTATCCTTTGGCTGTGAGTGAACGTGAGGCCTATCTGTGGCCTACCGTGGATTCTTTAATCACTGCGGTGACTAAGAAAACGGCGTTGCCGGTGGAAGGTGGCACGGCCCTAAAGGACGCCCAAGACAGAAGATTGGAGGCGGCCTTAAGGTCGTCCTTTGAGGCAGCTGCTTTAAGTTTGCAGGCCTCAGTTTGCGGCTCCTATGTGGCCAGGGCGTGCCGGACTATGGTGCAGCGGGCTTCCCCCTCGGATCATTCCTTGAGGGCTGATTGTCCGGCCCTGGAATCGGGCTTAGCCTATTTGGCAGACTTGCTGTATGATGTCTGGAGAGCCTCAGCTAAAGGCATGGCTCAGACAGTCTCTGCGCGGCGGTGGCTTTGGCTGAAACATTGGTCTGCTGACCACGCCTCTAAATCCCGCCTGGCTAGATTGCCTTTTAAAGGCAAGCTGCTCTTTGGGGTCGAGCTGGACAAAATCGTGACCGATCTCGGCACGTCTAAGGGCAAGAAATTACCAGAGGTCAGGGCTCGGGTTAGTACTCGTCCCGATACCTCCAGAGGACGGTTGCAGGAAGCCCATCGGTACCGCCCGGGCAAGTCGGGTTCCTCTGCCCCCTCTTCCTTCAAGAGGAATTTCTCCCCCAAGCAGCATTCCTTTCGCAGAGACCGCTGTCCCGGAGGTGATCCCTCCGGTCCTCCCCCAGGGTCTCGTACCCAATGACGGGGCCTTGGTCCACGCCCCAGTGCAGATTGGAGGACGGCTGTCCTCGTTTCTGGGCGAGTGGACCACTATAACTTCAGACGCGTGGGTGCTGGAAGTCATCAGAGACGGCTACAAGCTAGAGTTCTGCCAACCCTTAAGAGACGGGTTTGTACTCTCTCCCTGCAAGTCTCCGGTCAAGCTGTGGTAGTGCAGCAGACCTTGGACAACCTGATCCGCCTGGGTGCGGTCGTTCCGGTGCCAAAAAAATCAGATTGGCAAGGGACGTTACTCCATTTACTTTGTGGTTCCAAAGAAAGGAGGTTCTGTCCGGCCTATCCTCGACCTCAAAGGGGTCAATCGGGCCTGGAAAGTGAGGCACTTTCGCATGGAGACTCTCCGCTCTGTTATAGCGGCAGTGAAGGCAGGAGAGTTCTTGGCTTCCTTGGACATCAAGGAAGCGTACCTGCATATTCCCATCTGGCCTCCTCTCCAACGCTTTCTGCGTTTTACAGTCCTGAGACGACGCTTCCAGTTCAGAGCCCTCCCTTTCGGGTTGGCTACTGCTCCGCGGACCTTTTCCAAAGTAATGGGGGTCATAGCGGCCTTCCTGCTAAAGGAAGGAGTACAAGTCCATCCTTATCTGGACGACTGGTTGATCCGAGCCCCCTCTTATGCAGAGTGCGGCAAAGCTATGGACCGGGTAGTTGCTCTTTTGAGCTCCCTGGGATGGATCATCAACTGGAAGAAGAGCCAGCTGCGCCCGACTCAGTCCCTGGTGTATCTGGGAGTTAGATTCGACACCCAAGTGGGCAGAGTGTTCCTGCCAGACAATCGGATTGTCAAGCTTCAGGCTCAGGTGGACTAGTTCCTAGTAGCCTCTCCTATTCGGGCTTGGGACTACGTGCAGCTGTTGGGCTCTATGACGGCCACGATGGAAGTAGTGCCCTGGGCCAGGGCTCATATGAGACCACTACAGCTATCTCTGCTGCTGCGCTGGACTCCGATGTCGGAGGATTATGCCGTGCGCCTTCCCGTGGACCCAGCAGTGCGCAAGGCGCTGAGCTGGTGGACGCAGACAGACAAGTTGTCTGCAGGATTGCCTCTGGTGACCCCGGAGTGGATTGTCGTCACGACAGACGCCTCTTTGATGGGCTGGGGAGCCCACTGCTTGGGAAGGACAGCGCAGGGGCTCTAGTCTCCTGCAGAGGCAAGTGGTCTATCAACCTCCTGGAACTCAGAGCCATTCGGTTGGTGTTATTGGAGTTCATCCCGGTACTGGTGTTGAAGCCTGTACGGGTCCTGTCGGACAATGCCACGGCTGTGGCCTATATCAACCGCCAGGGAGGTACCAAGAGCGCCCCTCTAGCCAGGAGGCTATGAGTCTTTGCCAGTGGGCGGAAGCGAACCTGGAGCAGCTTTCAGCGGCCCACATTGCCGGAGTCATGAATGTCAAGGCGGACTTTCTCAGTCGCCATACCTTGGAGCCCGGAGAGTGGCAACTATCTGCTCAGGCGTTCTTGGACATCACGAAGCGCTGGGGCCAGCCGAGCCTAGATCTGATGGCGTCATCGGCCAATGGCCAAGTGCCGCGCTTTTTCAGCAGAGGACGGGACCCTCGATCCCTGGGAGTAGATGCTCTTCTCCAACAGTGGCCGACACAAGAGCTCCTCTATGTGTTCCCGCCCTGGCCCATGTTGGGCAGGGTGCTAGACCGGGTGGCAAAGCATCCCGGCAGGGTAATCCTGGTGGGTCCGGATTGGCCCAGACGTCCCTGGTATGCGGACTTGTTCAGGCTCTCAGTCGACGATCCTCTGCGGCTGTCAGTGGAGCAGGGCCTGTTACATCAGGGTCCCGTGGTGATGGAGTATCCCTCTCCCTTTGGTCTTACGGCCTGGCTATTGAGCGGCAGAGTCTGAGGAAGAAGGGCTTCTCAGACAAGGTCATCGCCACTATGCTGAGAGCGAGGAAGCGCTCTACTTCTACTGCTTACGCCAGGGTTTGGCGTATCTTTGCAGCATGGTGTGAAGCAGGCTCACTTTCTCCCTTCACTGCTCCAATTTCTTCAGTGTTGGCGTTCCTGCAAGAAGGTCTGGAGAAAGGCCTGTTGCTCAGTTCCCTTAAGGTCCAGGTAGCGGCTCTGGCTTGCTTCAGGGGCCGCCTGAAGGGTGCTTCCCTGGCTTCGCAGCCAGATGTGGTGCGCTTTCTCAAGGGAGTTAATCACTTGCGCCCTCCTCTGCACTCAGTGGTGCCTGCGTGGAATCTCAACCTGGTGCTAAGAGCATTGCAGAAGCCGCCTTTGGAACCCTTGTCGAGGGCATCTCTGAAAGACCTGACGTTGAAGGCAGTCTTTTTGGTGGCTATCACTTCAGCCAGAAGAGTTTCCGAGCTCCAGGCGCTCTCATGTCGAGAGCCTTTTCTGCAGTTCACTGAGGCAGGAGTGACTATTCGCACAGTGCCTGCCTTCCTGCCCAAGATTGGTTCTCGCTTCCATGTGAATCAGCAGCTCTGTCTCCCTTCCTTTCGTAGGGAGGACTACCCAGAGGAGTACTCCGCTCTTGAATATCTGGATGTGAGACGAGTCATCATCAGATACTTGGAAGTGACCAATGATTTCCGGAAATCGGATCATCTGTTTGTCCTGTTTGCAGGTCCTCGTAAGGGTCTGCAGGCTGCTAAGCCTACAGTGGCAAGATGGGTCAAGGAAGCCATTGCAGCGGCTTATGTGGCCGCGGGGAAGGTGCCGCCTATCCAGCTGAAGGCTCACTCCACGAGAGCTCAGGCGGCCTCGATGGCAGAGGCCGGATCCGTCTCCTTGGAAGAGATATGCAAGGCGGCAACGTGGGCTTCGGCTCATACATTCTCCAAGCATTACCGTTTGACTGTGGCTGCACGGGCGGAGGCCCGGTTTGGAGCTTCAGTGTTGAGGTCAGGGATTTCTATGTCCCGCCCTGGGTGAGTACTGCTTCGGTACATCCCACCAGTCTATGGATTGATCAGCTTGATGATATGGAAGGTAAAATTATGTATAATCATACCTGATAATTTTCTTTCCATTAATCATAGCTGATCAATCCATAGCCCCTCCCAGATATCTGTACTGTTTATATTCTGGTTGAATTTTAGGTTCAAGTTTAGCCTTCAGTTACTTCAGGAGGACTTCGTGTTCAAGTTCTTCTTTCACTTGGATTCTTCAAGAGTTGAGACGAGTTTGTGTTACAGTGAGCTGCTGCATTCCTCTCCCCTCCGTTTTACGGGGCTGGATTGAGACATAAATTCTGCCGGCACTCCCTCCCGCTTCGTGCGGCTGTAGGGCAGCTTTGTACCCCTCCCGCTTCGGCGGTGTTAGGGTCAGTCAGCTCCTCCCGCGGTTGCGGTTGCAGGATAAGCCAGATCCCCCCGCATCGGCGGGTGTGGTGTCCCTCCCCCGCTCCGCGGGGATGAGCTGGACGGATTCCCCTCCCCCACTTGTGTGGGGATGAGCTGGGTTAATTCCCCTCCCCCGTTTCGGCGGTGGTGAGCTGGGCAGAGTGTCCCTTCGTGGGTGTAATTCTCTAAGTGCTGAGTCCTGCGGATGGAGCTTTGATATCGACATACTGAGGAGTTTCCGGCAGCACATGACCACATATAGGGAGGCAAAAGTTTGCTCTCTATCTCCACCTGCTGGTAGATGGACACAACCCACCAGTCTATGGATTGATCAGCTATGATTAATGGAAAGAAAATTATCAGGTATGATTATACATAATTTTACCATAAACTCTAGAATCTATCTGTCCCTCTTTATCCATCCAATCTTCCATAGCTCACAACATATCAGTGGCCAGTCATCGAGCTGCAGTAGCCTTTGGGGGGGGGGGGGGGGGCTTATCTCTCACTGTGACTGTAGAAGATTGGAACTTGCCCCTTGTCTTTCACCACAGATGCACAGTGGCCCCAGCTGAACTCAGGCTTGACCAGATGCATTGAAAAAGCATTCGATTGGGTTCCATGGATGCCGAGTTCTACCTATCTTCTGATGTATTTTCTTTTCTTTTTACAGTGCCAAATCGGAACAGCCTAGCAACCCCTGAACGTCAGACGGCTGTGTACGGTGGCTGGAGGAAGGCGAGCTCTGTGTCAATTTGTCTTCTCTAGTGCTTCGTATTTATTTTCAGATGGTATCGTGCAGTTTATTTGGCAAGTTGTGCTTTGAGTTTCTAATTATGAAGCAGAAATTTCTCTTTGCCATGCTTTATGTGATAGTATTTAAGGTGGATGTCGGTTATTATGTTTTGTCTAAAATTGGATTTCTTCTAGAAGGAATTTGATTTATTTTGGAGCTAATTTTACTTCTTTTATAATTAAATCTTTATTAAAAAAAACAAATTTAGGCTGTGTTCTTATCGTTTATTTACTATACCATTACTTCTTAGCACATCAGAACGGTTTAGATTTTTAAAAATTCAGATAACATACAATAATATTCTAACTTATAAAAGAAATCCATTTTATGATAGGACAGCTCTAACAAAAACTTCCATACCAAAGAGGACAAAACAATTGTACCATCACATCAGTCAGTACTGTTACATTTGGTAATATATATTCTCTGTGCAATGGCTGTATTTCCTTTCCTTTCTGAGTGGTTCTCTAGATAACACTAAATTTCAAAAGCTTTTTCAAAGAAATAAGTTTTCAAAGCCTTACGAAAGAGCGTAAATGATTCTTCCACCCTGATAAATTTTGGGAGGGAGTTCCACAGTGATGGGGATAGAAAAAAGGCTGAGGCTCAAGTTGATTCTCACCTAGCTCTCGAGGGAGGTGGTATTACCAATCTGCTATCAGTAAGTGAACGTAAAGTTTGCGAAGGTGTGTATGGAATAGTTAAGTTCACTAAATATGATGGTGTAACTAAATAAAGCACTTTATATGTAAGGATAAGAACCTTAAATGAAAATCTCAGATAGATCGAGATCCAGTGAAGTCTAATATAATAATTCGCACCTCTAACGTTCTGAAGCTGACTCCGTGGCAGCGTGGCAGTGAAGCCGTGTAGTGTTCGTAGGGTTCGTAATCGCCCCGCCCTCGAGGGAACTCTGTATAGTTGCCACGGAAACAAACGCGATGTCAGAAGGAGAAGGGACCAACCACAGGCAATCGCACTCGGTCTCACTGCCCCACCCAAAGGGAAGGCTGCATATAATATTCATCCACCGGAAGTTCGTTCCTTCCCTCCAAGTTCCAGGGTCGTCGTCTCTCCCTCGCTCCCTTCCAGTTCCAGGCCCCCTTCCTCCGAATTTTAAAAGTCCTCCTGACTTACCTCTCGTGGTAAAAGGCTTGCAAGCTCGGCACTTACTTCAGTTTTCCCGTCTCTGTCTCTCAGCTCTGGTCCCGCCCTCATTTCCTGTTTGCGCAAGGGCGGGACCAGAGCTGAGAGACAGAGAAGGGAAAACTGAAGTAAGTGCCGAGCCTGCATGCTTTTTACCGCTGCTGCCGGCCGCCATAACCCCGACAAGGTAAGTCAGGATGACTTTTAAAATTCGGAGGGAGGGGGCCTGGAACAGGGAGGGAGGGAGGGATGACGGCCATGGAACTCGGAGGGAGGGACGACGACCCTGGAACTGGGAAGAAGGGAGGGGGACCCTGGAACTGGGAGGGAGGGACCCTGGAATTGGAAGGGAGGGGGGACGCTGGAACTTCCCTTAAAAACATTAATGGCAGAAGGTGATTACCTTGCTAGCGCCCGTTTCGTTTCAATGAGAAACGGGCTTTTTCTACTAGTTGATGTAATAAAGTCATAGCCTTATCATATCTTGAGGCTCTACAAATTATAGGAGCAGGTGTGTTTTGAATAGTTTGTAGGTGTTTCAAATTAAATTTAGTAATGCCTGCATAAATGATGTTACAATAATCAAGGCATGTCGTAAGCGTAAGCCAAAATACGCAGTGAGTTATTGTCTGTTGTGTTTCTAATAGAGCGTAATTGTCTTAGATGATAGAAGGATTTTTTTTTTTATTACTTCTGATCTCTGATCATTAAACGATAGAGCTGAGTCTATAATTACACCTAAATATTTGACAGATTGTACCGGAGCAATTTGCCTGTCAAACAAAGTAGGGATTAGAGTTGGTACCGAACTGTGACCTGTTATCCACCAAGCTATTGTCTTTTCAGGATTTAATAGCAGTTTGTGCTCATGTGCGTTTCCTGGGGCCAGACACACCTCGTTGCTTACACCAGTGTTTTTCTGTGCCCAGCAGAAGATGCCACCATGCTGGAGACTGAATTTCTCTTGCACTGCACCTAGGCTATGTCCTGTTAACACTCTCCCAGCAAGAGTGACAAAAAATGTGAAAACGTAAAGTCCGGCACACGTGTTGCATGCTCGTCCCCTTCCCTAACATAACCCTGCGTCTTATCTTCTCTACTTTGACAAGTAAATTTAAGGATACGACAAACTCATTCTGGCCAATCATATGTGACGGCTAACGGAAGCTTAAAGACCAGTACGGTCCACCCAGTCTGCCCAACAAGAACTCATAGCATAAGGTATGATGTGATACTACATATGGTCTTGATCTGTCCTTCCCATTTTCATGGCACAGACCACAGGTGTCTGGTCGGCCCTGGCCTTGTTCTCCATCTACTGAAGCTGTCATCGAAGTCCCACTCCAGCCCATCCAAATGTATTGAGCCACAGATTGTAGAAGTCTGCTTGGCACAGGCTATATTTCCCAGTTATTGCATTACAGAAGGTAGTCTTCCAGCCAACCCAACGCAGTCCGCATTGGTTACTGGTACATAGAAGAGATGTTGAGGCATAAGTTACAGATATTGTTCTCAATCTTCATGAGTGAAGCTGGTGGGTGACTTTCTGAAGTTATTCCTGATTCTCTAGCTACTGACTTGTCCGCTGTTATATATGGGAAAATAAAATAATCTTTTCTATGTTGCTAGAAATGTATTTGGAGAAAGCTGGAGCCTTAATAGGTTGTGTTAACCTTTTAAAGGACCAGTAACCAATGGTGTAGTGCAGACTGAGCAAGAAAGGATCCTCCTCAGCAGCCAGACCTGAAAATCCGGCAGTGCTAAACTTGCTTACTTGGTGAAGATTGTATTTTGTGACTACAATATTCTGGAACAACCAGAAGTCTACCTGCACTATTGATGTATTTGTTTCTTGGCTTTTTTTTCTGTTTGTCATTCTAGGTGGAAATTCAAAACAACATAATCAATAAAAAAAATACAAGCATAAACCAAGTTAACACACAGCGGTGGCCCTACCATTAGGCCACCTGAGGCAGGGACCCACTCTTGTGAGGCCCCCTCCCCAAAATTACCTTTCTTTTCTTGTTTTTCAAAAGAAGGTGACTGCATCAGCTTCCCATAGGCTATCCGGCCCCTTCTCTCTGCTGTGGGTGCCAGGAAGTTACATCAGAGAGGCGGGCCATCCGCAGTAGAGAGGAGTCGGACCAGCGGTAGGGCAGCCAATGAGAGTTCCTCCTTTTGAAAAAGAAGAAAAGAATAGAAAAAGTAAATTTTGGGGAAGGGGGTTGGGTAGGGAAGGGCAGTTGTGGAGGAGCCGGGGCTGCCCCTGGTAACACAAGACCTGAGCACAGCAGCCTAAATCCACTACTGACTATCTATTTATTAGAAAAATAACATGGATGTTTGTAGGTGTGTTAGAAGAAATATTTCACTCGTATCATAGCAGCTGTTATGGATGATTCATCATGAGATTGTCTGTCCATCCATGGGAAGGGTAGAGAAAAGGGAACATGTGTGATAGGGGGAGGAATGGAGGAGGAGAGGGAGAATGCAAGAAGGGAGAGAAGAGTGGCAAGGGGGGGGGGGGGAAGGGGACAGAAAGCCTGTATAGCATATGTGCCCTATTGCCCCTACCTCCTAAAAAGAAAACAAAAAGTCATTGCCACAGATATACTCCTAAGACAGACAGAAATACACACGATATCACTCATACCATGTAACCCCACACAGTCCCTTCTGCCCTGCCAACACACACTTTGCCATGTCTTTTCCAACCAAGTGCCGCAGACAGACATGAGTTTGCAAAGAGTAGGACAAGCTCTTTAAGAGATACGACAGCAGAGTTCACATAACTACTACAAGGGAGTAGAACTTGGTTTAAGATGTAAAAGAAATGGGGAATTCATATCTGCAGCTGTAATTGTGGCTATTTGAACTTGTGGGGATGTAAAATAGTGGAGTTCAGACTGATTAGGATTTGCTTTAAAATGGGAAGGAGATGAGGGTAAAGCTATCTGTTGTGTGACTTAGTACTGCTGACACATTCATATTAACTATCATGATCTGCTTTGAGCGTCAAGGTTGAGGTAGAATGTAAAATTTCAATTTAAGTGCCGTAATCAGTGGTTTCCTGTGATCTGCAGTAAAAAATATTCACCTGCTTCTTCCCTGCATGTGTTTCCACTGTACTAGAAATACAAGTGTAAGTATGGCAGCCTCGCTACCCCCCCCCCAAAAAAAAAAACACCCCTTAATAATTCGTAGCATCTGTAAAATCTCTTGTGTTCTGCCACCAGCAAGGAAATGGCAGTATTGGACTCTCCAGTCAGCCCAACGTCTTGTCTGTGCCTCTGTCCCACAGTCCCAGAGTGAAGCACTGTGTTTCTTACTTTTCTGCAGCTGCAGAGGTCATGACATGGGCTAATCATAAAAGGAATTAACCCCCCCCCCCCTCCCCTCCCCAAGAAAAAGAAGTGTTTGAGTTGGAAGCAGCATAACTTGAATTAGACAATCTGGCCAGTCCTCCCCAGATAATCGAAGAGTGCCCTTGTGTACATTCTGATGGCACCGGGGAGGGGAAGATAAGATTCACCTTCTGGCTTTTCTCAGCTGCTCGGAAAAGACCCTAATGTAAGTGGCTCACTTGTAAGTTCAGTACTAGACTTGGCCTCTTGGTGGCACAACAGAGCTGTCTCTGAGCTACTGCTCCTGCATGTCCTCTACATGTGACTTTTATCATGGCTCTTCCTTGTAGAGAAAAACCACCTACAGAATGCATTTCGTATATTTCTCTACAAAGCTAAGATCCTTCCATCATATTTTTAAATTTTAGCACTAACTATTGCATAGAGGACCTGGGTAGTTGTAGGGACTAACCAATCAACATGAAAGATCTCACTTTTTGGTATAATACTCTCCATGTATTTCTCCCTCTTAAACTCGGTCACAGTACAGGTCAGGAATGCACATGAACAGTTCTTCCACTTGATCCTGAGTCACACAGTGGCAATGTTCTGGTTAAGAAGAAAAGTGTTGCCGTACTGGGACAGAGCAAAGGTCCATCTAGCCCAGCATCCTGTTTCCAACAGTGGCCAATCCAGGTCACAAGTACATGGCAAGACCCCAAAACAGTACAATACATGTTATGCTGCTTATCCTAGAAATAAGCAGTGGATTTTCTCCATCTTAATAATGGCTTAAGGACTTTTTTTTAGGAAGTTATTCAAACCTTTTTTTTTAAACCCTGCTAAGCTAACTGCTTTCCTCTGAGGACAAGCAGGCTGCTTGTTCTCACGTGGGTCGGCAAATTCTTGCACAGCAAGATTTTAAAAGTTTTGCCAGAGTCTTCTGGCGAGCATGCGTGAACGTTCCCGCTCAGTTTTTTCTTGTCTGCAGTAAGGTGAAGAGGTTTTTCCCTGTTCACTTCGCTGGCCCAGAAAACAGTTTTTTGACGATTCGTTTAAATTTCTTTTATTTTTATTCATTTTTTTTTTAACCCGGTATTTTGTCAAAGTTTTGGCCACTTTCTAAGCTTTATTTTCAACGCAGCCGGGTTTTTCCCCTTTTGTGTCTTTACTTTTTTGGCACGATCGCATCGTTTAATTTCGCCGAAGCTGTTTTTCCTTCCATGTCATTGAAGACACCCAGAGGCTTCAAACGTTGTATTCGGTGCAACCGGACCATCTCAAGTACCATTACCCATGCTTGGTGTATCCAGTGCCTTGGGCCATACCATAGCCCAGCCGCTTGCAGTCTGTGTCTTCGTATGAAGAAACGGACCCAAGCGTCTCGAGAAGCCCAACGAGAGGAGCTTTTTGGGGCTCGGTCTGGTCCTTCGACATCGAGGGATGCATCAACATCAGGAGTGAAGGTAATGGCTGCGGAACGACCAACTCGTGCTGGGAGCAGTGAGGCATCGAGTGGGCCCAGAGGAGGCATGAGGATTCCACATCTTCCTCATCGGTACCGAGGAGTCTCGATGATGGGTGTCGAGCGAAGGCGAAGAAGCACCGTCATTGTTCTCCTTCGATACACGGTGCCAGGAGCTCCGGGGCGTTGAGAGATTCGGCACCCGAGAGGCGTCGGCACCGAGAGGATTGCTCTCCCTCTATTCAGGAGGTGCCGATGCATCGGTCTAGCAGCCCGGTACCTGCTCCCGAGCCTTGACAGATTCTGCCACCGGCTCCTTTACCGACCTCACAGCCTTGTCCGATGGCGGCTCTCAACGAGCGCATCAGGGCCCTGCTCCCAGAGCTTCTGGAAGGGTTGCTGCGCCAGTCTGCTTCGGTGTCAGGGTGCTTGTGCCTTCCATACCATCCGCTGCAGCGGCATCTGGCCCTTTGCCTGTGCTGAGGTCCCCGACCTCAGTACCGCCTGCAGCACCGGTGTCGGCTGGCACCCAGGTCGACTCTGCTTCAACGTCGGTGGAGGAAGCTTCACAGGAGTCCTGGCAGGCGTCGACTTCTCGGCACCACCATTGAGGATGTAGTTCCTCGTTGTTGAGGCAGGCTCAGTTTCGGACTGCTCTGAGGGATGTCTTGTCCAATACTGAAGATGAGCGTTCATGGGAGGAAGAGGAGGATCCCAGGTACTTTTCTTCTGATGAGTCCTATGGGATTCCTTCTGAACCTTCCCCTCCACTAGAAAGGAGACTTTCTGCACCAGAGTGTCTCTTTCACCTCCTTTGTCCGGGAAATGGCTGCGGCTCTTCCCTTCCCTATAGAGGTTGAGGATGAACCCAGGGCTGAGATGCTCGAGGTCCTGCATTATCTTCCGCCTAGAGAGGCTGCAACAGCTCCTTTACATAATGTACTGAAGGAAGTCCTTATGCAAAACTGGTCGTTCCCTCTGTCTAATCCCGTGATCCTGAAAAAGGCTGAATCCCAATATCGGATCCATGGGGAGCCTGGATTGATGAGGTCTCAGCTACCTCACAATTCCATGGTGGTGGACTCTGCTCTCAAAAGAGCCACTAGGGACTATGCCTTGGCGCCCCCAGGCAGAGAATCTAGAACCTTGGACTCTTTTGGGAGGAAGGCGTATCAGGCTGCTATGCTCGCTGCTAAAATCTAAACATACCAGCTCTTCACGAGCATCCACTTGCAGAACTCAGTGAGGCAACTGTCTAGCTTGGTTGATGCATTCCCTTCGGAGCAGGCCAAGCCTTTTCGCTAGGTGGTCAGGCAGCAGAAGGCGTCGAAAATTCCTGGCCAGGGGTACACATTCGACACTTTTGATGTAGCATCCAGGATCACTGCCCAAGGTATAGTGATGCACAGACTCTCATGGCTGCGTGTCTCTGACCTGGATCATTCAGTCCAGCAGCGGATGGCCCTTGCCGGGGGGATAACCTTTTTGGTGAGAAAGTAGAGGAACTAGTTGACCAGCTCAAGAAGCACAATGATGCTATGGATTCTCTCTCCCGCCGGGCGTCTTCTGCTACTACCTCCTCATCTAGGAGATTTTTTGGAGGGAAGAGGAGTGCTCCCTATTCCTTTGCTAGACATAGGTACACTCCTGCTTCTTGGCAGCCTGCCCAGGCTCAGTCCCAGCGCGCTCGTTCTCGTCAACAGCGTGCGCCTAAGGCCACTGTGGCTCTCCAGCAAAAGCAAGGGACGGGCTTTTGACTGGCTCCAGTTCAGCATAGCCTCAGTAAACATGTCCGTATTGGATGACTTGCTGGTTGGGGGGAGGTTAATGTTTTTTTCACCAAAGGTGGCTTCTTATAACCTCCGACCGATGGGTTCTTCAAATTGTCTGGTTAGGATACACCCTCAATCTGGAATCCAAGCCTCCAAATTGCCCACCGGGAGCTCAGTCCTACAGCTCTCAGCACATGCATATACTTGCAGAGAAACTCTCCGCCCTTTTACAGGCCCAAACGGTCAAACCCATTCCACCAGGGGAAGAAGGGCTGGGATTCTATTCTAGGTACTTCCTTGTGCAAAAGAAAAAAGGGGGGATGCGTCCCATCCTAGACCTAAGGGCCCTGAACAAATTTCTAGTGCGAGAAAAGTTCAGGATGGTTTCTCCCTGGGCACCCTTCTTCCCATGATTCAGGAAAATGATTGGCTATGCTCTCTGGACTTAAAGGATGCTTACACACACATCTCGATACTTCCAGCTCAGAGGAAGTATCTTCTATTTCGGCTAGGAACACAGCACTTTCATTACCGTGTACTGCCTTTTGGCCTGGCGTCTGCGCCCAGAGTGTTTACCAAATGCCTAGCTGCAGACGCAGTGTCACTACGCAGACTAGGAGTGCATGTTTTTCCTTATCTCGACGATTGGCTGATGAAGAGCACCTTGAAGGAGGGTGCTCTGAGTCCATGCGAATGACTATTCGGGTGCTAGAACTACTGGGATTCGTCATAAATTATCCCAATTCCCATCTCGCCCCAGTCCAAAAATTGGAATTCATTGGAGCCCTGTTGAACACTCAGACAGCTCGAGCTTATCTTCCTGGTGTCCATGGTTCAAGCGTCTCAGCAGGTCACAGCTTGGCACACCCTTGTCACCTCTCGCTTGGACTATTGCAATTTACTTCTCACTGGTCTTCCACTCAGCCATCTCTCTCCTCTTCAATCTGTCCAAAATTCTGCGGCACAACTTATTTTCCGCCAGAATCATTATACCCACACTAGCCCACTCCTCAAGTCACTTCACTGGCTCCCTGTCCGCTTCCGCATTCAGTTTAAACTTCTCGTACTGACCTTTAAATGCATCCACTCTCCAGCCCCCCATTATCTCTCCACTCTCATCTCTCCCTACATTCCTCCCCGTGAACTCCGCTCACTGGACAAATCTCTCGTCGTCCCCCTTCTCCTCCACTGCTAACTCCAGGCTTCGCTCCTTTTCTCTCGTGGCACCATATGCCTGGAATAGACTTCCTGGACCTATACGTCTAGCTCCATCTCTACCTGTTTTTGCTGAAAACCCACCTTTTCACTACTGCTTTTTAGCTCCTAGCCACTACTCAATTGCCCTCCCCTTGTCCCTTCCTTCCTTCTCACCCATTACTTCCCTCACCTGTAACTGTCTTGTGTGTCTGTATTATTTAGATTGTAGGCTCTTTTGAGCAGGGACTGTCTCTTTGTATCAGATGTTCAGCGCTGCGTGCGGCTGGTAGCGCTATACAAATGCTAATAATGTTGAGACTTCTGGGGCACATGGCCTCCACAGTTTATGTAATGCCCATGGCATGTTTACATATGAGATCAGCTCAATGGACCCTAGCTTCCCAGTGATTTCAACCTGCAGGGGGATCTAGAGGATGTAGTCCAACTGCCCACTAGCTTTCGGAATTCTCTTCAGTGGTAGACGATTCGATCCAATTTGACCATGGGACGACCATTCCAAGTTCCTCAGCCAGAGAAAGTGCTGACGACTGATGCATCTCTCCTGGGGTGGAGAGCTCATGTAGATGGGCTCCACACTCAGGGAGCCTGGTCCTTTCAGGAAAAAGGTCTGCAGATCAACCTCCTGGAATTAAAAGCGATCTGGAACGTTCTAAAGGCTTTTAGAGATCGGCTGTCCAACCAAGTAATCTTAATTCAGATAGACAATCAGGTTGCCATGTACTACACCAACAAGCAGGGGGACACCAGCTCTCGCCGTCTGTATCAGGAAGCCGTCCAGATTTGGCTTTGGGCACGGCATCACAGCATGTTTCTCCAACCCACTTCTCTGGCAGGTGTAAACAACAGTCTGGCCGACAGGCTGAGCAGCATAATGCAACCTCACGAGTGGTCACTGAACATGGGCGTAGCCCGCAAGATCTTCCGAGCGTGGGGCACCCCCTCGGTGGATCTTTTTGCCACTCAGATCAATCACAAGATCCCTCAGTTCTGTTCCAGGCTTCAGGCCCACGACAGACTGGCGTCAGATGCCTTTCTCCTACATTGGGGGACAGGCCTTCTGTCTGCGTATCCCCCATACCTCTAGTAGGGAACATTTTGCTGAAACTCAAGCGAGACTGCGGAACCATGATCCTGATTGAACCCTTCTGGCTGCGTCAGATCTGGTTCCCTCTTCTTCTGGAGTTGTCCTCCGAAGAACCGTGGAGATTGGACTGTTTTCCAACCCTCAGAACGAGGGGTCACTTCTACATCCCAACCTCCAGTCTCTGGCTCTCATGGCCTGGATGTTGAGAGCTTAGAATTCGCCTCCTTGGGTCTTTCAGAGGGTGTCTCCCGAGTCTTCCTCGCTTCCAGGAAAGACTCCACGAAGAGGTGTTACTCTTTCAAGTGGAGGAGGTTTGCCGTCTGGTGTGAAAGCAAGGCCCTAGAGCCTCTTTCTTGTCCTACACAGACTCTGCTTGAATACCTTCTACACTTGTCAGAGTCTGGTCTCAAGACTAACTCTGTAAGGGTTCACCTTAGTGCGATTAGTGCTTATCACCGCCGTGTAGAGGGTAAGCCTATCTCTGGACAGTCTTTAGTTGTTCGCTTAATGAGAGGTTTGCTTTTGTCAAAGCCCCCTGTCAAACCTCCACCAGTGTCATGGGATCTCAACGTCGTACTCACCCAGCTGATGAAAGCTCCTTTTGAGCCACTGAATTCCTGCTATCTGAAGTACTTGACCTGGAAGGTCGTTTTCTTGGTGGCTGTTACTTCAGCTCATAGTGAGCTTCAGGCCTTGGTAGTGCATGCACCTTATATCAAGTTCCATCACAACAGATTAGTCCTCCGCACGCACCCTAAGTTCCTGCCAAAGGTGGTGTCGGAGTTCCATCTTAACCAGTCAGTTGTCTTGCCAACATTCTTTCTCCTGTCCTCATACCCACCCTGGCGAAAGCAGTTTGCACACTTTGGACTGCAAGAGAGCATTGGCCTTTTACGTGGAGCGGACGAAGCCCTTTTGACAGTCCGCCCAGTTGTTTGTTTCTTTTGATCCCAACAGGAGGGGAGTCGCCATCGGAAAATGCACAATCTCCAATTGGCTAGCAGATTGCATTTCCTTCACTTACGCCCAAGCTGGCTGCGTCAGTGGCTCACTCAGCCTCCATTGAGGAGATTTGCAAGGCTGCAACGTGGTCTTTAGTCCACACATTCACATCTCACTACTGCCTTCAGCAGGATACCCGACGTGACAGTCTGTTTGGGCAGTCGGTGCTGCAGAATCTGTTTGGGGTTTAGAATCCAACTCCTCCCCCCCCCCCCCCCCCCCCCCCCAGGCCCATTTTTTTTTTTCTGTTCCAGGCTGCACTCTCAGATGTTTATGGTTTCAGATCAATCTCTGTTATGTCCTCGCCGTTGTGAGGCCCAACTGACCAATGTTCATTGTTTTGAGTGAGCCTGGTTGCTAGGGATACCCCACATGTGAAAACAAGCAGCCTGTTTGTCCTCGGAGAAAGCGAAGATACATACCTGTAGCAGGTATTCTCCGAGGACAGCAGGCTGATTGTTCTCACAAACCCACCCACCTCCCCTTTGGAGGAGTTTGTTTATTATTTGCTTTTTGATTAAACTGAGAGGGAACGCTCTGGCAAAACTTTTAAAATTTTGCTATGCAAGAATTTGCCGTTCCTGGGCCGCCGTGGACACCGACCCACATGTGAGAACAATCAGCCTGCTGGCCTCAGAGAATACCTGCTACAGGTATGTATCTTCGCTTTACCACTCTGGCAAAGAAATATTTTCTCCAATTTGTTTTAAATTTACGACCTTGTAGAGTCCTTGCATGCCCCCTAGTCATAGTATTTTTAGAAAGAGTAAACAAGCAATTCACATCTACCACTCATTATTTTATAGACCTCTGTCATCTCACCCCTCAGCTGTCTCTTCTCCATGCTGAAGAGCCCTAGCCACTTTAGGCTTGCCTCATGGGGAAGTCGTCCCATCCCCTTTATTATTTTTGTCACCCTTCTCTGTACCTTTTCTAATTCTACCATATCTTTTTTTGAGATGTGGTGACCAGAATTGCACAGTATTCGAGGTGTGGTTGAACCATGGAGCTATACAAAGGCGTTATAACATCTCCTCATAGGGTTTTAAAAGCTCCTGACGTTTGATCCATGTAGTGCAGCCAACAATGACAGGTAGTAAATAAATCGCATTGCCAGACCTGCAGGTAGTCTAACCTGTGTGCAGATCCTCTAGCAGCATTCAACAGTTACAGCACAGATTGAATATCTATGGCCAAGCTGCTGGGTTACCTATCTGTTCACACATTGCCTTGCATAACAAATTGCCAAGATTTCTGTTTCTATAAAATGCCATCAGGCATCAACGTACACTTCCAAAACACACCAAAATGTCGTCATAATCTTGGCTGTCACTTGTGAGGATGTAATATATTTAAGCACACAGGCAATCACATGCTTGATAGGTGCTTTCACCGACTGGGATAAAAGTGTTCACTTTCAATAACAAGTGCCCATTTCTGTGAGGTGAAGGAAGCTATTAGAGCTAAAAGAAAATCCTGATAAGGAAGGCAAAAAAGATTGTGTTTTTGCCTCCAACGCATAGTATATTAAAAGCAAGAAGCTAGCAAAAGAATCGGTTGGACCACTAGATGACCGAAGGGTAAATGGGGCAAATCAGGGAAGACAAAGCCATAGCGGAGAGATTAAATGAATTCTTTGCTTCAGTCTTCACTGAAGAAAATTTGGGAGAGATACGGGTGCCAGAAATGGTAGTCAAAGCTGAAGAGTCAGAGAAACTGACTGAAATCTCAATAAACCTGGAGGATGTAATGTCTCAATTTGACAAACTGAAGAGTAGCAAATCTCCTGGACCGGATGGTATTCATCCCAGAGTACTGATAGAATTGAAAAATGAACTTCCAGAACTATTGTTAGTAATATGTAATTTAACTATAAAATCAAGCCTGGTACCGGAAGATTAGAGGGTGGGCAATGTAATGACAATTTTTTAAAAAAGGTTCCAGAGGAGATCTGGGAAGTTATAGACTGGTGAGTGACATCAGTGCTGGGTAAAATGGTAGAGACTATTATAAAGACCAAAACTACAGAGCGTATTAAAAAGCAGCAGCCAAAGCCAACATGGATTTAGTGAAGGGAAATCGTGCCTCACCAATCTATTACATTTCTTTCAAGGGGTGAACAAACATGTGGATAATGTTAAGCCGGTCAATATTGTGTATCTGTATTTTCAAAAGGCATTTCACAAAGTACCTCTTGAAAGACTCCAGAGGAAATTGGAGAGTCATGGGTAGTGTCCTATTGTGGATTAAAAACTGGTTAACATAGAGAGTAGGGTTAAATAGTATTCTCAATGGATAAGGGTAGATAGTGGGGTTCCCCAGGGGTCTGTACCGGGACCACTGCTTTTTAACATATTTATAAATGACCTACAGATGGGAGTAACTAGTGAAGTAATTAAATTGCAAGAGGATTCTGAAAAATTACAAGACAACCTTACCAGACTGGGAGACTGAGCATCTTAAATGGCAGATGATGTTTAATTTTGAGCAAGTGCAAAGTGATGCATGTTGGAAAAAGGAACCCGAATTATAGATATGTAATGCAAGGTTCCACATTAGGAGTCACTGACCAGGAAAGGGATCGTTGATACGTTGAAACCCACTGCTCAGTGTGCGGCGGCTAACAAAACAAATAGAATGTTAGGTATTATTAGGAAAGGAATGGAAAACAAAAATGAGGATGTTATAATGCCTTTGTATCGCTCCATGGTGCCACCGCACCTCGAGTATTGTGTTCAATTCTGGTCATCGCATCTCAAAATAGCTATAGTTGAATTAGAAAAGGTACAGAGAAGGGTAATGAAAATGATGGGATGACTTCCATATGAGGAAAGGCTAAAGCAGCTAGGGCTCTTCAGCTTGGAGAAAAGATGGCTGAGGAGAGATGTGATAGAGTTCTATAAAATAATGAGTGGAGCGGAACGAGTAGACGTGAATCACTTGTTTACTCTTTACAAAAATACTAGGACTAGGGGGCCACGATGAAGCTACAAAGTAGTTAACTTAAAATAAATCAGAGAAAAATGTTCTTCACTCAACTTGTAATTAAACTCTGGAGTTTGTTGTTAGAGAATGTAGTAAAAGCAGTTAGCTTAGCGGGGTTTAAAAAAAAGAAAAGTCCAGAGACCATTATTAAAATGGACGGGGAAAAGCCACTGCTTATTTTTAAGATAAACCGCATAAAGTGTATTGTCCTTTTTTGGGGGATCTTGCCAGGTGCTTGTGACCTGGATTGGCCACTGTTCAAAACAGGATGCTGGGCTTGATGGTCCTTTGGTCTGTCCCAGTATGGCAATATGTATGAGAAGGATTCAGACTTGTGCCGTGTTGCTGGATCCAACGTGAACAAGCCAGACGAGAAACTTGTCCCCGCAAAGCATCCTAACGAACTTCTACATCTCAGGGAGAACCACTCCCCTCCCCTTGCATGAACACAGTCCTCACGCTCACCCAGCTGAAAAAGCCCTCCTTGTCCTCTCAGGTGCAGTGTGTCCTCTGCATCTCTTGACTTCTGCTCCAAAGGGACTCTCTATTTAGGAAGAACTGCAGCTTGTTGGCCACCGAAGGCCTCTCCCTGGTGGACTCTGCAATCATTCCAGTGACTGTCAGGAACTCCCTAGAAGAGCCCTGCCTCATAATAAAGGGAATTCAGGTGATCTACTTGTGTAACAAATCGGCAACGCTGCCCCTGGACTACCTGAGCCTTTCACAGGCTTCTGTGTTGTCTGTTATTCCTCAGCCCGGACTCAAGGGGGAGCAAGCACGTCTTCATGCGACTCCAAAATGGTGAGATTACGCACCAGATGATCTCTGGCTAATTCTTCCCTGGCTGAGAGCTGCACGTATCTGCTGCTATATGTGACTGCTAGCTGCAGAAATACAGCCACACACGAGTGCCCCTGACAACATAGTAACATAGTAGATGATGGCAGAAAAAGACCTGCACGGTCCATCCAGTCTGCCCAACAAGATAACTCATATTTGCTGCTTTTTGTGTATACCCTACTTTGATTTGTACCTGTGCTCTTCAGGGCACAGACCGTATAAGTCTGCCCCGCACTATCCCCGCCTCCCAACCACCAGCCCCACCTCCCAATCACTGGCTCTGGCACAGACCGTATAAGTCTGCCCAGCACTATCCTCACCTCCCCACCACCAGCCCTGCCTCCCAACCACCGGCTCAGGCACAGACCGTACAAGTCTGTCCAGCACTATCCCCGCCTCCCAACCACCAGTCCCGCTTCCCACCACCGGCTCTGGTACAGACTGTATAAGTCTGCCCAGCCCTATCCCCGCCTCCCAACCACCAGCCCCGCCTCCCGATCTTGACTAAGCTCCTGAGGATCCATTCCTTCGGCACAGGATTCCTTTATGCTTATCCCACGCATGTTTGAATTCCGTTACCGTTTTCATTTCCACCACCTCCCGCGGGAGGGCATTCCAAGCATCCACTACTCTCTCCGTGAAAAAATACTTCCTGACATTCTTCTTGAGTCTGCCCCCCTTCAATCTCATTTCATGTCCTCTCGTTCAAATATTTGAAAGAGTATTAATCCGCAAATGAACCTTTTCCGGGGATGGGAAGGTGGTAGATAATCATATCACCCATGTTTCTCCTTTCCTCCAGAGTATACATGTTTAGTTCAGCAAGTCTCTCCTCATACGTCTTGTAACGCAAATCCCATACCTTTGCGGCAAAGAGGCTACTTTTAGAGCAAAGGCAGCCATCGATCAGTAAATACCCACAGGTGCACGCTTTAAGGCCTGAACCACTTGCTAAGAAAATGGCAGGATATGAGCACCGCATGGCTCCACAGGCCACACACTCTGTTCTCCCCTTTCACCATAAGAACCATTTCCTTAGGCCTTGGTACCTGTAAATCTGGCCTCAGGAGTGCCTTGGCCATCAAAGGTACCCCAGATCTTAAAACTGTTGAATTCTGTTCCGGGGGGGGACCCCTCTGCATAGTTGGGGAGAGGGGCCAGGCCATAATCAGTCAACCCCTCAAGGGGTGCTGTAATGGCAAGGGGGAGGGAGGACTTTGGTATCAGCAGGTGTAACATCCCTGGAGCCAAATATGGCCTAGCTGAGACCCCAGAATTTCATGTAGTCAGCACATCATCTTTTTTCCTTCCCCCCCCCCCCCCCCCCCATTAAATTCTAATTTATCCAAAGGGAGAGCCAATTATAATTTATAATTTCTCTCTCTACTCCCCCCCCCCCACCCCATCCTACCATACTACTTGAAAGACTGCACAGCCTGTGTCCTCCCCCAATTACTGGACACTGTGAAATACCGACTAGTGGAGAGATTGCACAAGATTTTTAAGGGATGATGTCACTAGTTAGTATTCTGTCTCCATCTGCTGGTGGGAAAATACAAACTCCACACGTCTGGACTGGTCTGCAGGAATGACAAGGAATTTTATTTTAATATTTATTTAATTTAACATGTTTGACATACTGTCAAGTTATATAAACATAGAAAAATGTAGGCAGATAAAGACCATATCGCCTATCCAGTCTGTCCATCCATGCTATCTATGCTCCCTTTCACTCCCTTAGAGATCCTATGTACTTGTTCCAAGCTTTCTTAAATTCACATACTGTTTTTGTCTCCACTTCCACTGGGAGGCCATTCCACAAATTCACCACCCTGTCTGTGAAAGTATTTCCTCAGGTTACTACAGTCTACCCCCTTTCACCAACAGCCTATGCCCCATAGTTCCAGACGTTCCTTTCAATTAAGACACTGGCCTCCTGTGCATTTATGCCGAATAGGTATTTAAATCTTTCATCATATTTGCTCTATCCTGCCTTTCTTCCAAACTATATATATTGAGATCTTAAAGTCTCCCATATACTTTATGACAAAGACCACTGACCATTTTAGTAGCTGCTCTCTGGACCGACTCCATCTTGTTGATATAAGTACATAAGCACCGCCATACTGAGAAAGACCAAGGGTCCATCAAGCCCCGCATCCTGTGTCTGACAGCAGCCAATCCAGGCTTCAAGAACCCGGCACCCACCCACCCCCCACAAAAAAATTAATAATGTTCAATGGACTTTTCCCTCAGGAATGTGTCCAAACCCCCTTAAAGCCAGCTGCTGTCACTACATTCTCCGGCAATGAGTTCCAGAGTCTAACTACACGCTGAGTAAAGAAGGTGCGGTCTCCAGGATTGCACACAATATTCTAAATGAGATCTCACCAGAGTCATCGTTACCTCCTTTTTTCCTACTGGCCATTCCTCTCCCTATGCACCCAAGCATCCTTCTAGTTTCATTGGTGCCTTTTCTACCTGTTTAGCCACCTAAACATAATCACATAAGACGATCATACCCAAGTCCTGCTCCTATTTCATGCACAAAGGTTCTTTATCCCCAGAACTGTACCAAATTCCAGACCATTGTTTTAGCTTTGCTAAGTCCTTCCACATGTTATCCATACCATCAGTGAGGTCTACCTTGCCAGGACAGCCCTTCAGCAATATCGCGTACAAAAATGTTAAAAAGAACCAAACCTGCTGCCCACCACTGGTAACATCCTTTTCCTCAGAATGAGCTTCATTTAACACTACCCTCTGTTGCCTTCCACTCAACCAGTTCCTAACCTAGTCACTTTAGGACCCATACCGAGGGCACTCAGTCTATGTATTAGTTATCTATGCAGAACAGTGTCAAAGGCTTTGCTAAAATGTAAATATACCACATCTAGCGCTCTCCCTCGATCCAACTCTCTGGTCACCCAAAGAAATTAATCAGATTTGCCTACATGACCTGCCTCTAGTGAAACAATATTGCCTTTGGTCCCAAAACCTTTACTATTCTGTTTTAAAAATGTTTCCATTAATTTACTTACCACAGAAGTCAGACTTAGCGGCCTGCAGTTCCCAATCTCTTTCTTACTTCTGCTTTTGTGGAGAGGAACTGCATCTCCTCTTCTCCAGTCCTCCAGGACCACTCCTGATTCTAGAGAACTTCCCTAAGCACCCTGGATATATGGCATCTGGGCCCATCCTTTTGTCCACCTTATCTTTATCAGCTTCTGCATATTCCTCCCCTTCACTTTGAGTCTCACAATGCCACTTTTGCACTCCCTCCTATTACTAACGTATCTAAAAAAAATGTCGTTTCCATCCCTCCCTCTCCCATTTTACCATATTTGCTGTATTCTCTTCCATTTGCATCTTTGCTTTCCTGACTACTCTACCTGCTTCTCTTAGCTTTTCCAGATATTGTCGCCTGCCTTCCTCTTTCTGCGATCTCTTGTAGTTTATACAGGCTGACCTCTTTTTCTTACCTTTTCAGCTACTACTTTTGAGAACCAAAGGGACCTCCTTTTCCTCTTATTTATTTACTTTCCTTACACTTACAAAGCTCCTTTCAGTTTTGCCAACTGCTTTCCAAGTTCTTCCAGATGTTCAACAATTCCTTGAGGTAATCCCCCATCTGCATAAAGTTAGTTTTTTGAAGTCTAGAACCTTCACTTTTGAATGAACCCTCACCACACCATCACCTACTAGAACATCAGAAACACTCTCTCCATTGGTAAGCACCAAGTCCAGTATGGCCCTATCCCGTGTGGGTTCTATTACCGACAGCTGGAATTGTTCCCCCTATAGTGAATCCAGGATATCCCTGCTTCTAAAAGACCCAATAGGGATATCCCAATCAACATCTGGCATATTAAAATCACCTATTAGTACTTCCCTTTTCACAGCTTTATTTTCTGTGTCTTTAATTAAATTCCTGTGTGTGGTGGCCTGTATGTCACACCACAGTAAATACATTTGCCATTCCCTTTTTCCAGATTGGCCCACAGTGCTGCTTCCTTACCCTGTAGCTCCTGCAGTGGTGTGGCTTTTAATATTCTTTACATATAATGCCACTCCCCCTCCCTTTCTTCATACCCTCTTTCCTGAACACATTATAGCCCGGTATACGTATATCCCAGTCTCTGTGATCACCACTAAATCCAATCAGCCTCTTCCATTACACGCCGAAGAACTAAAACCTGATGTCCCATACTTCTGGCATTAGCATATACTGCTCGCCATACATTTCCCCTCCCCCCATTTGTGTAGAGGTATTTTATGCTGTACTTACCAGGGGGCTTTGATCACCCTGCTCCAACTGTAGGTTAGCCAGTCTGCTGCTTAAAACACTTCTTCCCTTCTTTGATAGATGGACACCATCTCTGCTCAGTAGCCCATGCTCAAGAGAAAGTACTTTCATATAATACATGTAAATCACTTTGGTTGTATTACAGAAGGTTTATCAAATCCATGACCATTTACCCTTTGACAAGATCTAGCAAAGAGAAATGTGGAACCATGAAAGGAACTGGGCCTGAAAGACCCAGAGTGCTACCCTTTGAGAAGGGGGTCATGAAGGGAAAGACCTATGAGACTAGGATTACAAAGTGTACATCTGATCTTGTTATAGAATGCGATAAGGAGAGTTTCCATGCTATGATCACTACAAGATTTTGTATACTGACTGGCCTGGGCCTCAAATATCAACCAGTTCACCCAATACAGATACTGTTCCCTGTTTTGCTCACCTATTACTGAGGTGTGGCATGCTTTTAAATATGGAGTAGTATATGTATTTATGAGATGTGTAGCTTAGTGTGGGAAAGCTCTGACGCACTATATCAAGCACTCAAATACACACTTCTGCCAGATACTGGGGACCTGGATTGGCCACTGCTGGAAGCAGGATACAGGGCCTGATGGACCCCAAGCTACACATTACCTTAGATTGCAAGCCGATCAGGGCCAGAAAGTACCTGCAAAACACAGTATAATGTAAACCACATTGTATCTACAGACAAGGGGGTGGGTCAAGTGTGGCTACCCTTACACGTAAAAACTGCTCTTGTAGAAGGAATTTAATAGGACTTAAAATTGTACAGGGGAGCCTGGTTACTTTTCTCTTTTCACTCATAAGGAAGCAATGGAGCCAAATCCAACTCCACCTAGGATAACCAGTCTAGGTGTCAAGATTGAAAGGTAGCATGAGATGTGAAGAGTCAACACCTCACAAGTGGACTACCTTAAGCTTTTTATTAGTGGAAGATCAAAAGGAAAAAAGAAAGAAATGGCACTAAAGTTTCTCTCCTCAGCTTCCCTTTCATAAAGCAACAAGAACAACTCTAGAAACAGACAAGAAATGGAGAAAAACAAATGTAGGCAGATAAAGACCATATGACCCGACCATGCTATCTACTCTTCCTACCACTCCCTTACAGATCCTATGGGCTTGACCCAAGCTCTCTTGAGTTCAGATACTGTTTTCGTCTACCAGGCGGCCATTCCACACATCCATTATCCTTTCTGTAAAGGGTATTTCCTCAAATTACTTCTGAATCTGTCCCCTTTCATCTTCATCCTATGCCACCTCAATACTAGACTCAAAAAGCCACATTGGCTGTAACGGAACCCACCCACCCACCCCTAGTGTGTTTTACAAGTACCAGCAATAGTTTTAACTCTTCATTCAGATTCAGGAACCCAACAGGCATTAAAGAATTTGTCCGTTTTGCTAGAGTAATGTACACGTTGTTAAAAAATCAGTAGACGGTAACAATCTCTCATAGTGAAAAAAAGGAGCCTTACATTTCAGTCTTCTATTGCTATCACCTGAGCTTATGTCCTCTAGGGGACAGGACTGCTTAGGAGGCCTAGGGAATCCTTTGCCTGTGGAAGCAATGAGCCAGTATCATACTACAGAAAAAGAGAAAAGAGTCCCAACCAATTTGGCTCTAGAGCTAATACCTACTGCTTCTCAACCAAGGTAGCCCTGGGCTCAGCTATCCATTAGATGTCATGTTCTACCTACAACACTGCACATGGGAAACCAGACTATTTGGTATGAAAGCAGCAGCAATGCATGAAAAAGACTTAGTACAGAAAATGCATCCTTGCCTCCTGTGTCCAGAAGTATGCAGAAGACAATTACTATTAAAACAATTCCACAGTAAAACTTAGTGAAGGCCAGTAGCAGCACGACAGCTGACCCAGATGTTACTACCCCAGGACCTGTGTAAGCCCTCAGCACATATAGGAGAGGTGTTGCGTTCAATGGAGCCTATGAAAGCAAGTCTGTCTGAAGCTCGTGTGATTACCCGGAAAACCAGAGGAACAATGGGCAAACTCACATTAGCACAGTTTTCCTTAACGTTACACGTTAAATCATTATTTAAACAGTTTCCACCCAGAAAATTAAAAGATCTGCACTGAAAGAGGACTTTAGAACAATATAAGCAAACACTGCCTGTATGGTGATCTGCATCTAGGCCAAAGAGGTTCTCAGTCTATTTCCTTCATAACCGTAGAAAAAACATGAAAAGCACAGTAGGAAATCCAAGTCTCAAAGCTAAGACTACGGCATGAACAAATTCTACCTTTCCCCCAGTGGCAACAAAAGGGTATTTTTTTTTTTTTATTATTAAATTGTTCCAGTATTCTACAATGAAAAAAAAAATCCAAGACACCCAGCAGGAAACAGACGAGGGTTATGTCCAAAAACCTCCTCTCTCCAAACAGCTGCTGTCGTGTCCTTAATAGATTTCTGAACCTGCCTCTTCAGGCAAGAAAAGGTTTTGTGCTGCTCTTATGACATGAAATAGAGAAGCCAGCCCTCTGGCCCTCACTCGAGCTTATCCATGAGAGAACAAGTTAACAGCACTTTACAGTGAAAGATCAATGTGTCACCGTTCAGCCAGAGCTCTTTAAGAGGATTTAAAAAAAGGCTTCCAGGTCACTAGTTGTCCATTTCTTTATTCACCATCATTATCCACTTTTTCAACTATTTTAACCCAAAACTTCCGTGTGGATTGCTGGCCTCATTAGATCTTGTATATACTGAAAACACATCCACTTTGGACAGTCCACATATGAGAAATGTTTAACTCCATAAGACATCCACTAACTAAGGTTTGGGAAAATCCAGCGAATATAGTTTCAGAGCAGTTTGTCCTTTTCCCAGACTGAGATTTCACATTTCCTTTAAGTCCATCCCTTTGGCGAGAAGGATCCTCGTGAATGTTAGTTATAAATCCATGTTCTGAAGCATTCCCTTGCTTTGTATCCAGGACGGCTCTTAATGCAAGAGAGGCTTTGCCTTTGGTTTTACCTGTAATGGCATAAAGCAAACATTCAACATACAGGCTACAGCCTCCTCTTCCCCTTAGGAAAAAAAAAAAAAGGCTGGTGTTTGTCACTTCTTGTGCAGAACCACCAAGTACTTTTGCTTCAAAGCTCCGAGAGGCATCAGCAAGACTTAGTGGATCTATCCATTGACTGTTACAACGGAAAGACAGAGGTGTTGTTCAGTTAACAGCCGAGAAGACCAGAACACTCATCTTGACCATCATCAAATCCTAAACCTCAAGTGGATATTTCCAAACCACCAATCCAGCATCTTCCAACTTGTACACAATAGATGGTGGATATAATTGGTCATTTGGAAAGCTTTTTCCCTACCATTATAGAATGGATCTCTGAAATATATTTATATCCAGAAAATTTCAGTTCTGGGTTGATTCAAAACAAAACAGAAATTGCTTAAGAAAGCTACAGTTAAAAAAAAAAAAAAAAAAAAAGTAGGGTGGAGAGGGAGACCACAGGACTTGTCAAAGTAAAAAGTGGGGGGGGGGGGGGTCACCCCCCCCCCCCCAAGAGTGCAGAGCAAGTACTGGCAGATGGATGTGTAAGATCTTTTGAGCTGGTAAAATTGTACCGACTTCAGCTTCAAACCAAATACTATGGTAAATCAATATCTATGTTCTGATGTAAAATACTGGTGTTCTATTTGCCAGTACTTTAAATCCTGAACTAGACGTTTAGCTGGAAACGGAGTCAGACAGCAGAAAAGGGGAGAATGAGTTGGTTTGGTGGAGTTCCCCTCAGCCCTATCCAGCAGCTGAACTCTAAGCGTCATACATGGAGAACTCAAAAAAAACTTTTCTAAGATGGGCAAAAAGATTGTACATGCTCACTAGATGTAGAGATGACAATCCTATCTAGTAACCTAAATGAAATTAATCCCTTTCAAAAAAAAAAAAGGGTTAAAATTCAACTCACACTTCATTTTTGAAATGTAAGCAATGCAACATTGCTAAACACCCGAGTGGATGTTCAGCTCTTACCCATCTCAAAAGAAACACATTAAGTATTTTCCAACTAGCTAAAGCCAAAGTCTTCGGCATGTTCAGGTACTTGAAAACAGTGAAGCCTCTGCCAAGATGGTCACAAAAGCTGAAGGCGAGTCTTAGTACAATAAACAAAGCCTTGTCACAGCTTAGGAGGGTAGTGTTCAGACAGAGAGACCTGGCCAGGTAACACCTATTGTGTCTCAAGTCAGCTGAAGGGATTGTAACAAAAGCTGAAGCTCTGCTTTTAGCATGTGACCCTAAGTTTCCAAGCATTTGGGGGGGGGGGGGGGGAAGGGAAAGAACAGTAAAACGTGGACCTCCAGTCACAAGCCCCAAGTTAGTAACCTGCTTAGTGAGATCTGAGACTTAGAAGCGTGTGGCTGAGTTTGAGAGAGATGCAGCAGGTCTAATATCCATAAAAGATCAGACAGCCAGCGTACATTTTATTCACATTTATTTTTCGCTTTTAGTGTGCTCACAGAAAATTAGAACACCTTAAGCAGGAGTTTAATAGCAATTTTTGTAAGCAAAGTCACATTCCATTTTTTTTAAAGTCAAATCAGTGAAAGTTTTCTCCGGTATTTACAAAACAGGATAGACAAGATGCTACACAAAAACCCACTGTGTCTGCAAGAAAGGGTTCCTCAATTCTTAAAAGACAACTGGAAAAGAAAGCAGGTGCCCCTTGTAATCAAAATACCACAGTAGAAACAAGTAACCATTCCACTTAGTACAGCTCGGCTTTGTTTCACTTTTAAAATCGTTTGTAAAAGTCCCAAGATGATTGCAGTTTTACAAAAAAAACACAGCAGGGTGGAAGAGTTTGCAAACTTCATGTGCTTCCGTATATCAAGATTTGATTTTTTTTTTATACAAGTCACAGTTAAAAACACCCTGCTGGTAATACATAATTATACTTTATTAAGGTCAGAAACCAGCAATAAACAGGAAAAGCCTTACAACTTGATTCTACTTTAATCACCAACTGGTACAACTAACAGGAGATAAGTGAGAAGTTCCTATGTTTTAAATGAATTACTACAACTATCACCATCAGCCTCATTCTGGGTACGGAGTTCTTTTCACCTTTGACCTTGTAGTGTTATAAACACCCTGTCATCAATTTTTTTTTTTTTTTTTTTTAAAAAGACCCAACCCTTTTCCACTTAGTACCCCATGACTCCCACTGTGGCCCCAAAATGTCACCGATCCCCCTTCACCCACCCATCTCCATGTATGGGCAACATGTCCATGGACAGACAAAGTTTACATTTTCAGTAAGATGAAAAATATGCAAAAAACATTTAATACTGATCTGAAAAAACAAGGCAGAGAGGGATGTTTTTAAGTCTCTGTTCTGCTGGTTGGAAAGGCAGTAAAAAAAATGACAAGGTGGGATTTGTGGGGAACAAAAAAAGGAAAAAAAAAAATCTTTAGATCAATCCCTGGTTGTAGACAAAGTTCTCCAAAACCAGTACCTGGCGTCACTCCAACAAACAGGGGGAGAAGTGTCCTTTGATTATCTCCAAAGTGGCGTTTTACTCTGCCGATTCAGTGGCCGGGACTTCTGCACTACATTCGGATGACACCTCCTGTTTAGGAGCTGCTGCTGCTGCTGGTTCTTCTGCTTTGGGGGCCTCTGGTTCGGTTGTGGAGGCGTCCGAAGCCGGAGTGGGGGCAGTCTGTGCCTCTTCCGCAGGCTTCTCTTCGGCTTTCTGCTCCTCGGCGGCCTTTGCCTCTTCCGCAGGCTTCTCTGGGGTCTCATCGGCTTTCACCTCCTGCGAATCCGCTGCCTCCTTAGCCGCCTCACCTGTGCCGTTGGCCGGGGCTGCGGCCTCCTCCTGGCTGGCTTTGCTATCCTCATTTGCAGCCTCGGGGGTAGAAGTTTCCTCTTTGCCCCCTTCCACGGGGGATGTGGCCTCATTCTCCGCCCCCTCGCCATTCTCTTTCTTGTTCTTTTTAAAAGAGAAACCGCTCAGCTTGAACGATTTTTTGAAAGAGAAGCGTTTCTTTTTTTTTTTCGGGGTCTCGTTGCTGGTTGAAGGAGTGGGTGTGGCTCCCTCCTCAGTTTTGGCAGAAGATTCCCCTTCCACGGGGGAGCCTGGCTCAACACTAGTCCCCTCGGCTACTGCTGCCACCGCCACTTCCTTTGGAGCCGGCTCAGCTGGATCTCCTTCTTTTGCCGTCTCATCAGCTGGGGCAGTTCCATTGGCTTGGACTTCTTCCTTGCCAGCCTCGGCAGCTGCTGGAGATGCATCACCGTTAACTTTAACATGTCCGTTTTCCTACAAGCAGAAGAAAAAAAAAAAAGTGTTAATTCCCATTCTTGTATCAATTGTGCGTTTGATATTTTAAAATACTGTTTTCCACCAAGAATTTAGGGGACTTTTTCAAATACCTACAAATTCCCCTTAATATAGGCTGAGTAGTCCAACATGCTAGAAGCTTTGGCCCATGAAGCAGGCAATCTATGGCTTACAGGCTGCATTCACCATTCACAGTAGGTGGAGGGGCAACTGGGCCAGGCTTTTCCTCCAGGAGGTCGAGAATGATATGAACAAATTCACAGCATGTTCAAAATCAGCCCAGCACCTATTGATATCCTGGAGCAGTGTGTGGAGTGGGGGAGTAGCCTAGAGGTTAGTGCAGCGGTTTAATTCCCAC